>NC_138182.1:281807877-282407877 GCF_964194105.1 Spermophilus citellus | reverse complement strand
ACCAGTGTTTGAGGACAGGCAGAATGTTTAGAGGGTGTTACCTCCTGGGTTGTGTCTTTGGAGGTCACATGGAGACAAATAAGCAAATTTTAAGATTTTGACAGTGCTGGGGGATCCTGGCTCACTTCCTAGACCAAGAGGCAACTTTGCATTCAGAGGAGAAAATGCACACACCCTCTTCAGGTCCCAGTCATGTGCTCAGGAGAGAAACGTGAAGAATGTCCTTGGTTCCTTGTCTTTTCCAAAAAGCTTTTGGATATTAGCTCCATATACTTTGTGCCCCAACTCTTTTAACTACACTGTATGTATTTACAGGCCCAGGGCCATGTTCCAGAACATCCACACCCTAAGGAAAGACCCGATGCTTGCTCAGGCAGGGCTTCTGGCCTAGGTTGGATTGGCTCAAGGGGAAGAGGCTGGAGGCTGCTGAAGGTGCAGAAAGCTAGTGACACTTGTCCTAAGAACCGTTTCACTTTGAGACTAAGCCTCCAACTTCAGCATAGTCAAAGGAAAGGACCTCTGTCTCCATTGCAAATTAAGAGACTTGATCACATCGGGGCCATGTGGGATAGTGATCCCTGTTGCTAACTGAAGCATGCTATTTATTCTTGGGTCTATTCATGTATGTTGTCTTTTTTCCTGTGCATAATTTAGTAAACTAGTTAAGAGAAGCTCACCACCAACCATCTCCCCTGGTTCAAATTCCAACTCCATCACCTCCTTGAAGTGTGACATAATCAGTTCACATCACCTGTTTGGTCTTTACCTTTCCTGTAGAAATGGAGCAAATTAGTGTACCTACCTCACTGGGTCATTGGGAGAATTAAGTGGGATAATACTTACAAATGTCCTAGACCTGAAACTGGTACATGGAAAGCAATGGAAACATAGGTATTGAATGGAAGAATGAATTTTGAACAGAATCCACATTCAAGTAGACAGATCTGAAATTGAGGAGCAATAGGAGAGGTCTACTTCCATGTAAACAGAGAGCTCTGTGCTCTTCGGTCAGAAACTCCAGGTGCCCCAAACATGAAAGTTTAGACCTCCTTCCAGGCAAAAATGAACAGCACCACGTAAGGACCAGTCCCTTCCTGCGTGGGGCCCCCTTCTATTGCCCTCCTCCCACCTCATGCGTCCCATCAGCTCACTGTGGTTACATGGAGTTCCTGACTTTCAGACCTACACACCACAGAGGAGAAGCCAAGTCTCCTGAGGATTCAGGGACGGCCAAGGGGACTCTGGAGGTGCCCCTGGGACTGGATGCTGGTGTGCTTTCTCCTGCTCTTCCTGGGCCTCCCAGGATGGTGGCACTGTGCTGTGACATTCTTAGAATAGAGGAGGCTGGGGCCACCAGCTTGTGACACTTGTGACACCAGCTTGTGACACTGGATGCAAGAGCAATGGGTAACCAGGCCAGCTGGTTATACCCATTGCTCTTGCATCCAGTGAGAAGTAAGACTTTGATTAGAGAAAATGGACAATAACAATGTGTATGTAGAATAACACCTGAGACCCAGGCTTAGAATGGGTAAATTCTCAGTTCTTCAGCTTTCAGACAGAGAATATCTTTCAGAGAAGTGATTCATGATTTTAACTGTGGAAGAAGAAATGTAAATGAGTGCAGAACGGTCCCCATATTTGGTAGGAGCACTTCCTGCGCTGTGTGCTTCCTACACCACTTGAAGCAACCGCATCCCCTGGGCCCAGCCCTCTCCTTCAAGGCCTGCAATGCAGACCGCAAGGGGTTGGCAGCATGGTGCTTCAATATTGTGACAACCTGCCCTGCAGGTGTGTCACAGGCTGGTGGCCTCAGCCTCCTCTGTTGTAAGTGTGTGTGTGTATGTGTGTGTGTGTGTGTGTGTGGTGGGGGGATCAGTGGTTCACAGCCCAGCTTCCCAGAGATTGCACCATGAAGTTCAGCTCAGGAAAGAAGGGACCTACACAAGTGGGTAAGCTAAATCCCACCACAGCAGGACAGCTGTGAAAATCCTGTGCACACAAGGACTGAGGACAGGGGTTAGTGTGACCAGCACTGTAGACATTGCGTCTGTCCCCAAAGCTACAGTGTAATGTGGTGAGTACTGTTCCCAAATCAAAGTGGCTGGCAAGAGTAATGGTTTCCCACTTGTTCTTGTCCAGCATGGGTGGGCTGCTACCTTCCAAAGTGAAGAGTCTCTATGTAGGACACTGCTGGTGCCAAAAAGTTGGAAGCAAAAGCTTGGTGAGTCGTAACTCAGGCTCTTAAAACTTACGCATAGAAAGAGCATACATCACGGCTGCCTCATTCTATGGGTCAGACGGGGTCATCTGGCCCAGCCTGTGATCAGTGGAACAAGGGAGGGGTTATGGTTTTAGACCTGAAATGTCCTCCCAAAAGCTCATGCAGCAATATTCAGAGGTGGAAAGACCTGATTATGAGAGTGCTGAGCTCATCCGTGAACTAATGCATTTGACGGATTAATAATTTGAATGGACTACTATACAGTAGGTATAAAAAGGTAGGGTGTGGTTGGAGGAAGTGGGTCACAGGGGGCATGGCCTTGGGGTCTGGATCTGTTGCCATCATCTTCCTGTCTCTGGGCTTCCTGCCTGTCCTGAGCTGAGCCGCGCCCCTGCACCACATTTGTCCTCCATGATGTTCTGCCTCACGCGGAGCCCTGAGCCATTAGACTGAGACCTCTGAAACTGCGAGACAAAATGAACTTTTCCCCTTATAAGTTGCTCTGGTCAGGTAGGGTCACAGCAACAAAAATAACACAGAAGGGATAGGGGAGATGGCCAGCTCGTATCTCATAACAACAATTCCATCTACTGCAAGAATTGTATGTATATAACTTTGTCACTTATCTGATTTCCTAGAGCATGTGGCTGCATTCAAGGGTCACATTTGGATGTTAAAATGTTTGATTTTGCTCCTGAGATCCTTTGGCCAATCTGTTGTCCACGTGCGCTGCTGTTTATCTCTTGTTACCATCTCCTTCTGTTGATGCCCACCTTGACCTTCTTCACAGAGGCATTTCCAGAATGTGGTGCCTGACTACCTGGACACCATGCATTGGATTTCTGGTCCACATCCAGGACTGTGGCCAGTCTCACTCGTCTTTTCCACAAGGTCGTTCAATCGGCACTGTCATTTCAGGGTCTCCTTATCTGGGGGTAGGTGACATTGTAGGGCAAGTCTAATGAGGTTAGCTTCACTCTGGCGTGCCTTTCACTTGATGGTGTCTGAGTGTGGAGGTCTTATCGGTCTGATGAAATTCCCCTTGGGTGGAGTGATTGACGTTGGTGCCGTGTTGCATTGTTCTCAGACGTCACGAGACCCCAGCTGTCCTCCTGCTCTGAGTGCCTGCTGTGCCCTGGTGTCCCTCTACTGGCTCTAAGAAGCATCATCAGCTTTCATCATCTCTCAGCAGAGGACTGAATGGTTTTTTGCCCTTATGAATGATTTCCGTTCCACTAGAGGCTGTATTTTAGAGAATTGAATTGACAGTTGATGGTAAACAGTTCAAGTCTGGAAATTCCAATTTACTGTCATCAGTGACTATAGACATAATTTATAATTCAACTTGATTAGCACTTTCTTCTAACTTCTTTTAACTGGATAGGAATTACATGTGAGTGGTAAATTCATTCTTTCCAACTTTTTTTCACAATGTGCTCTCTAAAAGCTCTCTGGTTGTTCCCGTGAACTTACAAATCAGAGTGGGTGGGGAAAGTAGCCTGTGGTCCTACAATTGGAAGGCACCGCCTCACTTGAATCTCTCTGATCCTTAACTATCTCTATTGTGCCACCTGGTTTTTGTTAAAATTGTTTCAATGAAACGGTAGTATGTGACCAGGGTTTTTGAATTAGAAATCCAGCTCTACAAGCAATGAAAGAACTTGTTGGTTGCAAGAGAGCATGGTGGTTTTCTGAAGTGCATATTCATTTGCACAGTGTGTTCTAGGTCCCTAGATGGTGTGGTAATCCGGACAGCCTTCCCTCTGCATGGGTGCAGAAGCACTGGCCACAAGTGTCCCACCTCGGCATTGGCCCCTCGCCTCTCCCTCCTCACTCGCTGGGGTGCTCTTCCCGAGCCACGTGAGCAGCCTCCTCCCTGAGGGCTTGCTCTGGATTCCCTCCCCAGGCCTCCCCTGCCCTCCAGAACTTGCCCTCGCTGTTGGAACCGCCCCGTGAGGTGCGATTGCTTAGGTTCTGTCCTTGGTGGGACACTTATTACTAGGTATGTGCAGCAGGATGTGATTGTCTCTGAAACAGGGGTGTCAACTTCCAGAAAGGACCAGCCATGGTAACACGAAGTGCTGGAATCCACGTAGACGTGGAGGCCCCGACTCCCCTACTCAATAGGCTATTTCCCAGACACCCTAACTGGGGCTCAGAGGCTGATGTGATTTGACTGAAATGGCAGAGAAAAGGTGAAGACGCACGCAGAGAAAGCACTCATCGTCTCCCATGCCAGAGTCTTTCCACTGCGAAAAGCTGCTCCCCATCCGATGTAAGAATGATGGCTTCTTTGTTTTGTTGTGTTGTGTAATTCGTCAAAGGAACACAAAGCAAACAGGAGTACTCAGAGTACTCGGTGTGTGTGATTGACTGGTGATGATGCCAACACTCCAAGAAGGGACCTAGGAGACAGGAGCTTGTCTGGTAAGGGGAGGCAGCAACACTGCAGTGCTGACTAGAAAGCACTAGTACTTTGGGGATCTGCTGGTGATGCAGCTGGGGCGGGTGAGGATGCCTGGCTCTGAGAGACCACAAGAGAAGGTGTGAGCTGATGTGAGCTGGGGGAGTCCTGGGGCGTCCTCTTCCCATTCCCACAGGTAACTTCAGAACGCAGAACTTTTAGTGTTTCCTTTCACGTAGGCATTGAGTTCCCTCAGGGCAGGGTTAACCCACGGGTGGGTAGTGGAGCCACACAGGGACCAGCAGCTGCTTCGGGATCTGATATTTGGCCACTCTGGTAGGTACTCTTTTTGGTAAAGAGAAGAATTTATAACAACACCCCTTTTGTTCATTGTGCTGGTTTGGCATCCTGATGGGATCAAATCATGTTTAAAATGATGACTAGAGGAGAACGTTCTGGATAAGAAAAATTTACAAATTTTTATGGAAGGAATATTATCTTCCTTCACCATTATCTTCCCTTTGAAAGATTCGACAACTTTAAAGGTTTACTATTGTGTGGATTATTGAAGGGACAGGGTATAATACACATCACTATGCCTTAGCTCAAAATTTAAGCACAGGTCCTCTTTGCTTACACTGGGTTTTTCTATCAACCTTCTCCCACAAAAAAATAGCATAAAATATAGTTGTTGTAACTGCTTTGCATCATTATATTCAAAATACTTTGGAATTCAGAGTGCCCTGGACTTTGATCAACAGAATATTGAAATTTACTAAATTCACTATAGAGGTCTTTCATAAGGTCCACTTAAAAAAATGAGTCCTAGGGAAAAAAAAATTATTCCTTTTGAACAAGAGTTGGAGGTTTTATAAAAGAGCATGTTAAAACAAAACCCCCAAACCAAGCCAAGTTACTCACTGGATAAACTTTGAATAGGCCAGAATCAATTCTCTGTCGTTACACAAGCCTTGTTAGAAAGCTGTGGGGTGTGCATCCATCAGCTTAATGGACAACTTGACTTTCCAAAAGTATCCTGAAGGACTTTGTCCATTGTCCTTTGGAAGATAATTTCGCTAAGTGATATCTGGCATATTAAGCACCTAAATTTGTGTGCTGCTTTCAGATAATTTGGCTGAACACGCAGCTACATTAGAAAAAGCTGAAATATTAATGGAAATATTAACCTTGTCAGATTACCAGTTGGGTTGAAATTTGTCCTGTGTGCCAGAATACTGGGCTTTGGTTTCTCCAGTGACTTCCTGGGAAGGCAAAGGAAAGATTATGGAGCTTGAAAGTCTGTAATATTGGGGTTTTCTTTTAGGTCAGAGATATTTTAAAAGGGAGAAAGACAAACTTAAAAAAAAAGAGTTTTGACTTTAACACTTTGAGCTCAATCCTTCCTGAGGTTCCTGTGGCCCAGCCCTGAATGGGCACAGAGACTGGGTCCTGCTCCTGAGCCCAACCAGAGGCTGTGCCTTCAGCTGATGGAATCACAAGGTGGTGGGGAAGCCTCTGGTGCGGCTGGTCAGCTGTTCCCAAAATCTTTATTGCAGACTAAATTCACTCGAATTCTTAAGCACAACAAAAGAAAAAAAAATTGCTTTACATAACATATGAATTTTATTTTCTATATATTTCTAACCACTTATAAAAAGTTGGTCATCCCTCTACATTTGGGTTTAAAATAGAGATCATAATTTATATTTGGATGCTAAATGAGACTGGGAGAGAATTACTATATTTGACTCTCCTTTTTTTTTTTGGTCATGGAATCTGTGTCTTTCGGGAAGTACTGGCTCTTTGGGGTTTGGCATAGTCTTATTACAGAATATAAGAGGAGGAGGGACGAGGCCTGGAAATGTCACGTTAGGCTTATGCCACCTGGGCCCCAAGACAGGATGTGGGTGCAGTTGTTCACTTGGAGTGGTTCTGGGGGCAAAAGTGAGGGAGTGGACAGGGAGGGAGGCCGTGGTTGAAAGGGGCCTGTCACTGGTGGCCCTCTAAGGGACATGCAGGACAGGAGGGGCGGATGCTCAAGCTCCTCTGCTGAGACCCAGGAAGTGGCAGAGGGGAAACCCAGCAACCTGCAGTGCCCTCCCAGGGAGGCAGAGGGGACAGTGCTGGGCTGAAAAGCTGACCATATTGGGCTTTTCCTTCAGTAGGCATTTCAAAAGCAGAGAAAGGCAAATTTAAGGGAAAGGGTCCTGACTCACCATGTCCAAATGCAGGGTTTTCATGGAGCCTCAGCCCATGGCCCAGTACTGACCACCAGAGGCAGTGTGCCTGCCTCACTGTGGGGACCCCAGACCAAGTCCAGAAGGACACTCACCATCTATACAAACTGATACAGACCCTGGAGAGCCCGCTGGGGATTAGAATGCAGTAGATTAACCATCAAAAGTCCTCTAGAATGACTGCAAACTTTCAAAGTTGCATTTCTGTGATAATTGTTCTAAAAATGCATTTTTCTTAAAGAGTCTAAGACAATGCCACTCTAACTAAAATAAGTATATACTAAAGCAAGCACAGTATGCCACGTGAGTATTTCTTACTTACTGGACTTGCCAAATTTGGAGAAATACACAAAGATTCACAAAAAGCTTGTGTGCTGCGTCTTTGTGTTCTGCTTGCAGTTTCCCATAGAGGCTGTCTGGCAGAGGCTAATATTTCTACTCATTTTGATAATAATTTTGAATCTCTAAAGGATACTGGGTCCTCATCACAGAGGAAATGAAATATCGGAATATATGGGACTAGCTTTTTTAGGACGTGTGGAATATTAGTTGTCTTTCCAAAGTGCAATAAACCTTGCACTTCATCTCTCAAATGAACAAGTAGGCAAAAAATGAGTGTTTTTATCTTAGACTGACCACTAGTTTCTAGGATTTTAATATCATTCCTGCTTCACTATTTTATGATCAAAATAGATAAATAATATCCTTGGGGAAATAGCTTTGCCTTTCTCTATTCTTGGCACTGAAAAACACTCATACTTAGACCTTAAAAAATAATAAATAACATAATAGCATACGTTGACCTCAGAAAATTTGATTTTTTTTTCTGTCAATGTGCGTTTCTAGGATCTATATTTTCACTTATAGGAAAGCGTCCCACGTTGGTCTCATTCCAGGTCAGTGGTGATTTCCAGGACCTCTTGGCTGTCTCCACAGTTGACTGAAACATGTCCACTCTTTCTCGCCCCCTCCCCCTGGTTTTAGGAGCGGCTTCTGCTCTCCCTGCTACCAGCTCACATCGCCATGGAAATGAAAGCTGAGATCATCCAGAGGCTGCAAGGTCCCAAAGCAGGCCAAATGGAAAACACAAACAACTTCCACAACCTGTACGTCAAACGGCACACTAACGTGAGGTACGCATGCCCAGGCCCTCCGCGGCCCTAGGGGTCCGCCTGCCTGTCAGGGGCAGTCCCCCTGCGAGCCCCGTCTTACAACACCACTCCTCTCCAGCTGTTGGTCCTGCACAGGTGGAGCAGGTCCCACCCCATTCACCCCTCTGTGCCTCTTGGGCAGTTAAGATTTAAGATAAGAAGATGTGGTCCTCGTTAGTGGACAGAGTTGCCTTCCACGGTTTGTGATTGTTCACAGAGGGAGAGAGGTGGACAGTGGGTCCTATCTCCAAGGCCAGGGTGCAGTACCATGAGAGGGAGTGTCCCTGGCTCTCCAGGCACAAGGACTGATGTCCCAAGGTGGGCTTTTGGGGGACAGGGCCTCTGTGATGGACAACTAGTGACAGAGGCCACAGGGGACTGATGTGCAGCTTAATTAATTCATCATGAAGTTTCTGCTGTGCAAAGGCTGGTTGATGACACTGGCTTCTCAGGGAGTCACCCTGGAATCACAGCACCTGGGAAGCTAACCTTCTGTCATCGTACGATTGTGGCCAGAACTGTGAGGCCTCGAAGCTGGCCCAGGGGCAGCGCCAGGACGCGGGGGCACACCAGCTGATCCCTGTCCCAGTAGATGCTCAACAAAGTTAACATTCCGTCTCACAGGATAAGAACAATGTTGAGGCTTCCATCTCTCCTGACCTCTAGAGAGGATCTGTGAGGGGTCCTCATCTCAAACTGAATAGGGGACTCCTCCTCTCCCTGCAGAGCCAGGTCCATCACTGGGTTCCATGCCCCACCCATTCTGGTTTGTTCTTTGATTCACTGATTGATGTGGTACTTTCTAAGCTAGGTTAATAGTCATCTCAGTAAGTAACCTGTGCATGTCTCCACCTCATTTGTTGTGCTTTGGTGGTGTTAGCTGAGTTGTCAGAGAGGGTGCTTGATCAAAAGTTCAAACATCACCACAGCTGAAATTGGTTGAGCATCTACAAGAATTGGGATCTGGCCAGTGTACCCCTGAGTCCAGGTTCTCCACCTCAGGAAGCTGCCTCTTGGACCAGCTGCTTTAGGTCAAGGCTTTGATGAAAATAAACTTTAACTAAAATCTAAATACATTGCAAGGATAAGTTTAACTTGATGTCAGATCTTAGAAAACTTCTACAGAGTCAATAGTATGCATGACCCAAGCATACAAAGATGTAAACACATAGTAACAAACTGATTTTGGAAAATAGATTATAGAGAAATCAGTCAACTCAGAACTAAGGAACTAAAACATTCAAGAAAAATTTTTTTTATTCTGTTAATAGCATTTCCTGTTTTTTCTCTAAAGAAAAATAATAACAGGGCATCAGGGCAAAACCTCACTGTGTTGTTGCGTCCTGATTCTCCGTGGCCTTTCCCTGAGTTTTGCCCATCAGTTCTGAAATGTTCACAGACTAACCATAACTTTAAAAAAGTTCAATAAAATTAATAAAGCAGGAACAAGCACACCTCCCTTAATCTCATGCACCGTCCACATCTCTAACTCCTTCTCTTTCCTAGCTCAAATCCTAGAAAGAGTTTGCTGCACTCTCTGATGCCCCCCCTCGTCTTCTCTCCCTGCTGTAGTCGCCACTCTCAGGAACCCCCCAGGCCACAGAACTAACTTGCCAAACTCCTCCCAGCTGGTCTGCATCGCATCCCACTGACCACGTGGGTACTCTGATCCCTGTGACCTGGTCCTGCAGTCCCTTGATCTCCAGGGTATTTCATTTCCTTTGTTCTCTTCTATGGTCTCCTCTGTGGCTTTCTGAGTCTAGCCTCTCCTGTAGGTCAGTGTGGCCAGGGCTCTCAGCTTCCTCTCTTCTCTCCAGCCCTCCCCCAAGACTTTAATCCCCCTGTAAATGAGGCTAAGACATGACCGATGCAGGACTACCCAGGCTTGGGGTGTCCAAGACAGCACCATCAGACTAACACAACCCACGATGAACTAGTCGTCTCCCCTAGAGCTTGCTGTGACCTGTGCAAACCTCGGTTCCTAAACCCCATTTCACAGCCAGAAACTCGTCTTCATCTTCCGAACTTCCTTTTCCCAGATGATCCCACCAACATCCGATCGATAACAACATCGGGTCCGTCTCCTTCCACATCTGTCTGCTTCTCTCCACTGCCCCTACGATAAACAGTTAAAGCCCTTCCACAGGGCTCTTCTGGACTCCAGGGAAATGGCCCTAACTCACCTGCCTGCTTCTGGATGCACAGCCAGAGGGACCTTTACAAGAGGCTTGACCTGGTCAGGTTCCTTCCTGTGTGGCCCCACAGTACCCTGTTCTTCTCTTATACTTCTTTGCACATTAGGTCACAATTGTGAACATTTCAGAACTGCCAGCCTGCTTATTTCTTTAGAATTTTCTGCTGCCAAATAAACTGTACACCTGCCTAAGGTATCTACAGCTCACTCATCACAGGGCTGCTTTGACCACCACAAGCTTGACCACAGGAAGCACTGTGGACTTGTGAACAAGAGGAAGTAGAGTCAGCTGCCTCCTGATTCTGCGTGGGGGTCAGACGCTCTTTTCTGAATGGGCAGACTTAATCCTTCCTTTTGGACCACAGCTCAGGGTCAGCCATCCCTGCCTGCCTCTACATGTGATCATGGGAGAGGTAGGACGGGATTTAGGGGTCATCTGGGCAGAATGGAGAGCTGCACCCCACAGCCTTGGTTTTCCTAGAAGTATCAGAAGTCTCCTGTGCTGCTGTCCATCTCTCATGGTGAAGCCAAGGCCTGTGCTGAGCTCAAGGAGTAGAGGTCCTGCCCTGATCTGGCAGGGCCCCGGCTACTTGGTGCTATATTATTTTTTGACTTGTTTTTATTTTGATAAAATATTCATAACATTTATATATTGACCATTTCAAATGTACAGTTTGGTGAGATTAAACACATGCATAATGTCCTGCAACCATCTCTACCCTCTACCCTAGGACATTTTCTTCATTCCACACTGAACGTCTGTCCCTGTTCAGCAACAAGACCACACACCCCTCCCTCAGCCCCTGTGGTCCTATTCTGCTTGCTTTCTCTGTGGTGTGTCCACTCTGGGGACCTCACATAGGAGGCATCATGCACTGTTTGCTATTTGTACCTTGTGTTTCTCACTTAGCACGATGTCTTCTAGTGTTGCAGCGTGTGTTGGAATTTCCTTTCCTTTACCAGCCGATACTCCCCTTTTCTGTATACACCTTGTTTGGTCTACCCATTCATGTGTTGATGGGCATTCAGGTTACTTCTGTCTCAGCGGTTGTGAACAGAGCAGCTGTGAAGGTTTGTGTGCATGTCTGTTCAAGTCCCTGAACAAGCTTTGGAATGTGCACCCAGAGGTGGGACTGCTGAAGCCCCTACTATTCAGTCGAGTGCTTTGAGGAATGAGCATGTCATTTTCTCTGGTGGCTTTGCCTTCACACCAGCAAAGTACAAGTTTGCAGTTTCTCCAGGTGCCCAGCCCTGTTCTTTTCTGTGTGTTGCTTTTGTTATTCAAGAGACTATGAAATGCTCATTATTTTTCTTTCATGGTGCTTCTTAAGCCAGAGCATATTCCATCTCAATGTCAAGCACCAGGAGGAATTTAGGTTTCTTTATAAGAACTTTCCACAAGTCAGAGAACTGCTGTTGTGTAGGAAAGGTAGTGTCACGCCCTTGGCTGCTGTGTGTCCCTGTTCTAAACATGTACACAGGCCTGAGCAATCTCACAGCAGCCTCCACCCTCTGCTTCTCCCAGGAGGGGACCATGCAGTTAGTCCCCACAGTGACAACCCTGGACTCCTCAACAAGTAATCCACACACCCCCAGCTTTCTTTCCCGGCTCTCTGCCATATTCCTTTATAGAGCTTATCCAGAGTGTAGGTAGACATTTATTGATGCCTTCGTTCACTGGATGCACCAAGCCTACTGAATTCTGAGATCAGGAAGAAATCCCGTGTCTGCTTCATCCTGGCAGGTGGCAAGTACTCCAGAATCACTTGATAAGTAGTCTTTTTTAAAAAAAAAAAAAAAAAAAAAAAAAAAAGAAGAAGAAGAAGATTATTGCCAGGCCTGGTTGCACAGAGCTATAATCCCAGCAACTCAAGAGGCTGAGACAGGAGGATCACAAGTTCAAAGCCAGCCTTAGCAATTTAGCAAGGCTTCAAGCAACTTAGTGGGACCCTTCTCTAAATAAGATATAAGGGACAAGGGATATAGCTCAGTGGCAAAGTCCCCTGGGTTCAATCCTCAGTACCATAAATAAATAAATAAACAAATAAATAAACAGTATTCCATTTTATTTCTTTGAAGCACTCCAATTAGGATTGGGTTTTACTATTTGCCTCTCCCACCTTAGGAGTGTTATATATACATCATGTAACAATTCGAGTAGTAGCATGCAGAGTTTCCCAGGTGTGATGGAAGTTAGGATAGGCATCACATAAACATAGAGGAAAGGTGACCAGAGAGAGGCCAGACCGGGGCATGGGTGAGGTGGGACTTCTCTCCCTAGTAATTCTTCATTTTAACTACAAAAACTGAATACTAAAAAAGCACTTAAATGGGCAATTTAACAAAAGTGTTATACATTCTCTCTCCAAGAAAATAACATCTTTCTCATGAAAATACAAAGTATAAAAGTCACGATACTCTTGTAATGGAAAAATTGTCATGATTTTCTTAGCAAATGCCAAGTTTAAGTCTGTCCCCACCCCGTGTTCCCGTAGCATCTTGTACGCCGACATCGTGGGCTTCACTCGGCTGGCCAGCGACTGTTCCCCGGGGGAGCTGGTGCACATGCTGAATGAGCTCTTTGGGAAGTTCGACCAGATCGCCAAGGTGAGCAGGGCTTCCCTCCCCCGAGAGCCCGCGGGAGACCCGGCTTCCTTTTCCTCCATCCCACTATCCATATCTCACTATTTTCAAAAAACTACCCTTCAGGTTTTATTTGCTGTTGAGCCTTGATGAGTCTCAAGCCCGTATTCAGAATATGAAATGCTGTGGCTTCAGATTCTCACGTTTTCACCCATTTTTGAAGCTTCTGCTTGTGTGTTCATCAGCTCCACGTGATAAGCTCATTCAGCACAAGGAGATTCCACTGCTGTTCTCTCGGCCCGGTGCTGTTGGGGGGGCACTCCTACGGGCATTTCCAAGTCGAGGGGCTGCTGAGGTCACTCTAGCTCATCTACCCACCATAGCTACCCTGTGCTCATGTTGTCAATGGGACCCTGGAGACCACCTAAAATAGGACAATACCCTGGGCAAGCCCTGCACTTACTGCCACCTCGTGTTCTCCTGGCCTGGTGTGCCACTTGTGCAGAGGTACAAGTTCAGGGCTGGCCTGGCATGTCTTGTAGGTGGGAAAGTTCACATAGGAGATTATAGAGGTTATCTAAAACTGCCCTGAACCTTGCTTGTTGGAACTTGGAGGGTTGCTTGTGAGACTTGCAGCTCTTTCCTTCCCATAAGACATTTCCAATCAGCCTAATTCTATAAGTTGTGCTAAAAAAAAAATTGTCCATTATGCCTATTTATCAGTTACTTATATGTGGAAGGGATGGTCCTAAATTTAGTTTGATGTGCGGTTGAGCTCACTTTTTAACAATACAGATCATTCCAGCCAAGTGTCTTAGGAAGAAATCTGGCCTGCAGATGTTGGCAAAATCACTCTTGGGTGCAGCTTCCCAAGTTTGTCCCCTAGGCTGCCTGGCAGCTCTCACTGGGGACTTTTAAAAATCAGTGAGATAATAGCTGTGTTTGCCTCCTTCACCCACACAAGGAGGGCTGAGCTTTATAGGTGGTCATTTATGGAAAGAAAAAAGCTGAAACCTAAACAATAACCTACAGTTCCTCATTAACAAGAGGTCATGGAGCACCTGGTCATGGCAGGAGGAAACATCCCAACTGTGGCTGGTGGTAGCATGACACCACTGTCCACAGGATATTCTCTGTTCCCTGTGAGTCTCAGGGTCCACATTTTCCCTTTTTGTAGGAACAATAGTTATATTGGAAAAGGGGCATACCCTACTCCGGTATGACTTAATCTGAACTAATTGCATGAATTCTATGGCCACATAAGATCAGATCCAAGTATTGGGACAAATGTCATGTATGAATTTGGAAGAATGCCACTGATTATGCTTAGCAGAGGTACTCAGTGTGACTTCCTCTAACCAAAGGAACAGAGGAATGTCTAGGCAAAATCTGAGTCCAGCCTGGGTACACTTGGTCCATCCATTGTAGTTCAAAATGGCAGCCCACTTTGGACACTGGTTCATGGCTCACAGCTGGAACACATGGACATAGAGAGTGCCATCAGCAATGGTAGCCCAGACAACTGAGCAAACAGTGTGTGAAGCTCATCACTTTAAGCCAGTAGACTCAAAACCATTGCCATGCACTCTTGCTAACCCTCATGCTTTCTACACCCAGGATGTCTATTTAGGGAGAGTGTGGGAGGGCAGCCTGGCTAATAAGTAATTGTTTGCCTTTTTCTTATTTATGATATTGTTATTGGAATTGATAGTACTATAAATAAGCACAAAAATATGTCACAGCTTGTGAGCTATTAGGGAAAGAAATATGTCAAATCTTTAAATATTGGGGAAAGAAATATGTCAAATCTAACTCATGCTCAAAAGGAGAAAGATGTCATGTTTCTGATGGTGTTTGAAATTGTTCAGTTTATACACAAACCTGTATTAGCATCAAAGGAAAAATTTTGTGTTTGGAACATCTTTGGTTTTTGTTTTATTTTGCTGAAGAGTCTATATGCTGATTGAAAAGGTTAGAAATGGGTGGGAGGTAAGATTGATGCATATATGAGTGTAGTTAATCTAAAAACAACTCAAGTCATGAAAAAATGAGTTGTTCAAACTTTATATTGAAACAGTTTAGCCTAAAATCAGAATTGAATTTTAAATTACTTGGCGGTGTTGAATGGAGGCTTATTAGATTGTGAAGATGTTTATCAGATGCTGGTGTCTACAGGTAACAATCTGCTTCAGGTTTAAAATTAATGAAGAAAACCGCAGCCTAACGGAGAATGACATAAGATTCTTAAGTCCCACCGAGCTGAGCTCTGGCCATCACCTTCTGCTCTGAAAGATTCTGCTCTGCATCAAATGCTTTATTTCCCCCTGCATGTTTGGAGATGTTCAAACTGAAGAGAATGATCCTACTGTTTCCTCCTCTGCTTCTAATTAAGTGTGAAGTTTTTTTCTGTTCTCCTTTTTCTTCCTCTTCCCCTTGGTCGTCCTTATTTCCGAATGAGCATAGGGTGAGGGTCGGCCATTCTTGCTGGTCAGGGAAGGGAAGCCTGAGTTCTCATTTCTGTTCCCACCTGCCCCATCTCCCGGGCCGGTGTCAGTAGAGCCAGCACTGGATGGCTTCCGGTGACGGAATCATCACACCAGCGTGTGGTGCAAATGGATTCTGTGATCTCTTGTTCCAGGAGAATGAGTGCATGAGGATCAAGATTTTAGGAGACTGCTATTACTGTGTTTCCGGACTTCCTATCTCTCTCCCTGACCATGCCAAGAATTGCGTGAAAATGGGACTGGATATGTGTGAAGCCATAAAGTAAGTGTACTGTTTAAGGTTTTTTATTTTTTTCTTTGACATTTAACCATTTTGAGTTGTAATTCTCACCTGAATCTATTTCTATTTTTCTGTCTACTGTTGCTAAATGCATTGCTGTATATTTAAATATAAATACGCAGTTACCCATTTGTTGGTGTGTGAGTAGTGCAGTCCAAAGTAAAACTTCTGTAAGTCTTTGCTATTGTCATTATTAGTCTTATGGAAACTAAATTGGAAATTTATGAGAAGACGCTATTTTATTTGTTTCAAAGGTGATTTTTAAAATTTCTGAGTATTTTCTTTGATCTCAAGGAGAAAAATCTTCACTGTGGCATCTCTCCAATTTCTGATGAAAAATATGATTACATAAACTGTAAAGAAAAGTGGTTTTTATCAAAGACTGCAATTAATATAAAAATGCAATCCAGAATTCCTTCATTTAGTCAACAATGCTCAGCTCTATGAATGAAGTTTCAATCAATATCTGCTGTCTGCATTATGTCTATAGTTTATTTCCTTGTACATCTAGAGAAGGTTTGCATTGGATACTAATATCAACACCACTGGCAGATACAGGGAAAACGAAAGGTAAAAGGTGATTTTTGATGGCAATACCATCGTCTTTCTTTAGCCCTTTGTAGAAGCTATTCTTAAATGATAATATCTTTTGTTTGCTGATTGCATAATTTATGGACATTTTATTTTTGAGTCATCTCAGTCAAGAGGCTTTTTTCTTACCCTCCACAGTTTTTGTTTTGTTTTGTTTTTTAATCTGAAAAGACTTGAAAAAAGTACTCAATGTTCTAGCTCCTTGTCTCAAGGTTAGAGCAAGTAAGGCCGAGTGGAAAGTAGGAAGTCCAGGGGTCACTGTGCTTGCCCATCGTGTATGCTGACCACATGTTGAAGTGACTAAAATGTTAGCAGGTGCGTGCTAACCCAGGAAGGTAAAAGGAGCCCCAGCTTCAGCCCCTGAGGCACGATCTCCCCGAGGGGAGGAGAGGCCTGCATGTTCTATCCATATCCACTGGGCAGAACGGGAATGGGAGGGAAGTAAAAGAGAAGGGAGGAGTCGTCACTGTGGACTCCGTTCCCCTGTACAGCATGTGCTAGTGGAAAATGACCGTTCTCTACTTGCTTATTCCCATAAATAAGTCCTTTGTGTGGTGCACAAAAACTATCGTTTTGACTTTTTTCTAAAGTAACCGCTCTGATTCCATGTGTCTAGGTAGACATGAATCCAATCAGTGGAACTGAAGTGTTTTCTTAAATTTATAACCTGCTGTGGAGGCAACCTCAGGGATGGTTTCAAATTCAAGGTGAAATGGGTTCTTTTGGAGGAAAGCACTTTCCTTGAAGAAAAGTATCTTTCTCGATCTTCTTTTCAAACAAGTGTGGGAAAGATTTTTATGAAGGGTAGAAATATGCATATCAACAACTTTGAATTAAACTATCCATTTTTTTCCTCTGAAGCTTGATTTCTGCTTTCAAATTCACTATTTTATATTTGTATAACATAAAGTTATTTCAATGTGCTGAAGAGCTTTAAGGAGGAAGAATACTCATGGCTTGTCCCAGTTTATAAGAAATGCCTTTTTATTACATTATTTTATGTCTATGTCACATGTTGTTTTCTATATATTGAGATATTTGGGATATATATATATATATATATATATATATATACATATATCACATATGCAATTTACTGACATATGTACACTCAGATGTTGTGCAGACAACTTCCTCCAGAACCTTCTACTACTCAGGCAGAGGCTCTGCACCCTGAAAATAGTGACTCCCAGCCCCCTTCCAGCACCTGGCCATCACTGTTTGCTGTCTCGGATTTGCCTGTTTTAGGTGGTTCCCATGAGTGGAATCGTGCAGTGTCTGTCCTTTGGCATTTGGTTTCTTCCCTGGGCACAGGGCTTTCTTGGCAGGACAGCCTTCCCTCCTACAGACACACGGCCGTGTTTCCTTGGTCCATTCAGGGTTGAAGCATCGGCCCTGTCTGACCGAGTCCACACCCTCAGCCATGTTGGCGGGTTTGAGGAAACTCCCCAGCACTTGCTCGCCTCAGTCTTCAAATCATACCATGGCTCTGTGTCCCAGTGACCTGCCACTCACTGACAAAGGGACTCAGCTTCCTTCCTCTGTCGTGTGTCACCTTCTTGTCTTATGGCTGACAACAGGTTGTCCGGTCACACTTCCAATAATGCTGGGGACAAAGTGGGCATCTCACAAGTCCCAGGCACCCTTCATCTACTCTGGTGGCCTCTCACAGGATTCTTTGTCCCATTTTCTCTCTCATTTGTGTTCTCATTTCTTGAACCATGGGTGGGGATGAATATTAGAATCTTAATTTTTTAAGCTGTGGAAGGATACTTCCCCCCATCCAGGAAACCACTTATTTTCCCCTCGTGGGCCTGTTTCCTTTATCACTTTTGGCATGCCCAAGTGGTGCATGTCATCACAGGGCCCGGCCTGTGCCACTTTGCCCTTCGGGGTGTTAATGATGCGTCTCACTAGGACTCGTCTCTTTCCCCTCGCTGTGTGCATGGAGACCTGTGGCTTTCCTCCACATTTTCTCTGGGGTTGCTTTCCCCCCATGCAGCCAGGGTCATCTTCCTGCCCTCTTCTCTTACAACAGAACTTTAAGTGAAAAATGGATTTAGTTGGAAGAAATGAAGAAGCATTGCCCGGCATTTCCATTTTCCCTATTGAAGTTCTTCACTTGTCTGTTAATGAGTTAGTCATAAAGCCCTAAAGTGTGTTTAAAACAAATTTTTAAATTAATTTCTTTTGCAGGATATGTCATGCATTATTAAAACTTTTTAATAGTATTTCTTCTCTTCTTAATTAAGAATATGCACAATTGAAAAAGCTTAATCTCATGATTTTTTTAAAAATCTTGATTCAAGCTAATGTCATTACCAAACTCTCAAATAAGCTGTGTTGAGTTCTCTTGTTAGCAGAGTATTCACTGGGGGCATGCACCCCAGGAAGCACTAGAATTGCAAATGGAGTCTAAGACCATTTCTGAGGCGGTGAGCCCAGCAGGGAGCAGCACTGGATAACCAGGAGTTTCATGCATGTTGTTGAACCCAGTGCTTGGTCATCACCATGATCTGGCCTGATCTGCCTTTACCAGCCAGAGATTAGAACTAGGGGTCCAATCTGGGAGCTGCTGAGAAGAAAAGCCCTTCCTCTTGGCTCAGAGCAGCCATCTTCCGCCCAGGAAGAATTCATGGCAGCATTTCTGACAACCTAAAAAATTCTGAATAATGAAATGCCAGGAAAATTGGCCAAGAGTGAAGTCAGAAGAGGATGCGACTGAATGTGGTATCACTTCCCTTCTCTTTAGGAAAGTGAGGGATGCTACCGGAGTTGACATCAACATGCGTGTGGGAGTGCATTCAGGGAACGTCCTGTGCGGTGTGATTGGTCTGCAGAAGTGGCAGTATGACGTGTGGTCACATGATGTCACCTTGGCCAACCACATGGAAGCTGGAGGGGTCCCCGGGTAAGGCCAAACCTTGGATTTCTGTCTGCAAGTTGGCAGCACAATTAGAAGGGACAGGTCAACAGACTCATACCTGCTCCGTCCTTGATGACTTCTCTTGCTACACTGGTGTCACGTAAAACTCATGTCCAGTGGCTTCTTATAATAATTAGATAAACAGGAATTCTCAGACTGGGGATGTGGCTCAGTGGTGGAGCCCTGCCTAGAATGTGCAAGGTCCTGGGTTTCAAGCCCAACCCTACAAAGAAATGAAAACAAAAACTCAGACTTTCAAGTCTTGATTCCATCAACAGCAAGGACTATGGGTATCAGATACCTAACTATAACCCTTACACATTTGCATATTTATGAACAGAGACTGAGATAATGATGTTGTAAAAATGCAGTCCAGACATGGTGTCTCTCCAGGGCTGGACACTGCCTGGGAGAGCAGTGCCATCAAAATGATCACTGTGGCACCCACTCATCTTTGTTAGAAGATGGACAAAAGAGCCTCAGTGCTAGGGCTGTGGTTTGGAGAGCCATGAGCACAAGCCCAGAGACGAGAGTCCACACTTGATACTGCTCAGCATTTCTGCTAAACCCCTTGGAAGAGAGCCTCACATGCAAGCACTCAACATGATCACATTTTTTCTCTGCTATAATTCACTGCAGCCCCCCTGCAGGATTCTGTGAGTGCAGAGAAGCCTCAGATCTTAGTAGCTCAAGGCCTCAAGGAAGCCCTCCTAAGCAGTGGTGGATGGAGTGTAGGCTCTAGTTACAGTCAGTCCCCCAAGAACATGTTCGTCTCCTTCATTTGGAGAGAAATTGTTGCTGAAATCACAGACAAGTAGAATCCCTTTGTTCACATTTGTCCTTTCATATCTTGACTGTGCTTTTAATGTGGAATTTCAGACGTGTTCACATTTCCTCTGTCACCTTGGAGCACTTGAATGGAGCTTATAAAGTGGAGGAGGGAGATGGTGAGATTAGAGACCCCTATTTAAAACAGCACCTGGTGAAAACCTACTTTGTAATCAACCCCAAGGTCAGTACCATTATGAACAGTCTATGATTGGCCTTTTATTTCTGTGATTAAAAGGGAGGAGGGGCAAATTATTGGTATAGATGCTTTTAGTTAAGAACCAGTTAATTCCTTGCTAGTCTTTGCCTCAAAAATGACTTCAAATGCATTTAATGGCTCAGCCATGAGAGATGTTATGTGATAATGAATTCAGGTGTTTATTAAGGGGGCACCATGGGGGCTGTGTGTGGCGGGGTGGGGGTACAGGGTGTTGGTGTGGGCGGCTGTGTTTGTGGTCCCTGTCAGCCAGTGTCAACGACAGTGGATGCTGCCCCGAAGGGGTCACAGGGGGTGCAGCCTGGAGAACCATGAGTGGAGAAGCTGAATTAAGAGAAAACATTTTACTCTTGCCTTCAAAAGATGCAGAAATCCAACGAGATGAAATAGGTTGGACGTAATGAAAAGGAAGGGAAGAGACATTTTTAAGATTAGCAAATCTTAGGCATCTATTTGGGTGAGAATGTGCGTATGTGGGTCTACATGTTGCCTTGCTCACTGAGAGAATCCCCGTCACCTGGAAGACAGGCCAGCCCTAGGAGCAGGAAGGAGCTCCCCTTACCAGGTTAGGCTGGAGCCAGGGGCTCAGAGCCCTCGGCTCTGCTCATTCTTCTCACTTCCTGCCAAGTGAGCAGTACCACATTAGAGAGAAGACTCAGAAGATCCGAGGGGTTATGTAACAGTCCCCAACTCCCACAGCTATCAAATGGTGACGTCTCAGCAAGAAAGACTGCTGAGCCATGAAAACCAATATCTCAAAATCAAGATCAAGTTCATGGATTTCATTCATGATAGCATCGCATCCCTTGGGAGACAAACTTCCAGCTAGCTTGATGATTTATCTGGAGGTAGATGAGGTGAAGCAGCAGAGCTGTGGGGTGACAGAGGGATGCAAAGTTGGGTGCAAAGAACACCCCATACATGGAAGGCAGCTTAGCATGAGGAACACCCCAAAGCCAGCTACCACTTCAGAAGAACACAACCATGAGAAAAAGCCGAGGCAGATCAGCACGTTCTGTTGAAGAATTTACTTTATAAAAATGTCCATTATTGCATTTATAGTTTTTTTTCCTAACTTACAATGGCAGGTGAGTTTTACTCTCTGGAATAAAGTCACTCAGCTCAGGTAGTCAGGTACAGGGGCGTCCCACTGAAGGTGTTGAGTGCAGAAGCCAAAGAGAGTCGCTGGGCAGTGCTGGAGGAGCTGGGTCCGCAACAGCGGGTGGAGCAGGAAGGAGTAAGTAGGCATGGGGCTGTGGTGCAGCCGGTGTGACGCTTTGTCTCCTGTCCCAAGGGAGAGCGACGGAGTCCCCAGCACCTCTTCAGGCCTCGCCACACCCTGGACGGAGCCAAGATGAGGGCCTCTGTCCGCATGACCCGGTACTTGGAGTCCTGGGGTGCGGCCAAGCCCTTCGCCCATCTGCATCACAGGGATAGCATGACCACTGAGAACGGCAAGATCAGCACCACGGTGAGCTCGCTGCTGCCTCAAAGCACTAGGTGCTGGGGAAGAGCTGGGTCCCCCAACAAAAAGCTGGGCATCTCTGCCAGAATAGCTCTGGTCTGCAGTGCAGCCGGCTTGCCATCCTCCTGCAAGTGACCTCCAAGGCCACATTGCTCAGGTTCTAACACACAGTGACTTTGCCCTTCAACTGTATAACCCTTTACAACTGATAATAGCAATCAACTGTAACTGAGCTGTTCTTTCGGCAGTTTCCTTTTTGTGTCCTTAAGCAGAAAGCATTGAGCGTCTCAATACAGAGATAAAGACAGGGTATGCTCCAGCTTAAGCAGCACTACCAAGACTGTGCCAAGCCTGCGCTTTCAGACCTTCTGTGTAGCCACACACACTCCACTGCCAGGGTTCTGTGCTCACTTCACTGTAGCTTCCAAATGAGAGCAAAGCTCCGGAGCCCCTTAGGTCAGGGATGTGCACAGTAGGACAGCTGAAAGGGAGATGGGAATTAGACCAACAGATGCAGGGAAAAATAAACCCAGTCAGGCACTTAGAAAGTACCAATGGTATGACTGGATCCTAAAATCAGCCCTGAGGACAGTTTCATGTATAATGGCATTAATGGATGCAGTTGAGAAAAAAGAAAGAAAGATGTTACGTAATTCTCATTGGCTGGTGCCAAGCACCACGCCAGGCTGTCATAGGAAAGTGAAGCTTCTGCTCTCCCTTGCCCCACCCCCAGCATCTTACAGTGACACCCCAATCAATAGGGGCCAAGCATTCTTGTTTTGTTTAATTATATCTTTTCTCAACTTGCCTCCATCCTTTTTTAAATTAAAAAAAAAAAAAACAACTGTGATCCAACATGGACTGCCCATCAGCTAGGCATCAGGGGATACTGCCAGGATAAGGGTTAGTGTGCATGCTTGTAGGCAAAGAAAGATCATAAGTAGGAAAACATTTAATGAGTAGGATCATTTCAGGTGCTGGTGAAGACCACCATGAAGTTGAAATTGGTGATGTCATTGGAAGTGAACAGGGTGGGACAGCTAGGAGGTCTCGGGGAAAGAGAGGACCAAATTAGGACAGAGGTGGCAGGGGAGCAAACTCAGTGTCCCCAAGATGGAAATGACTGTGCCATCTGCTGGGGGCACAGAGGAGACTGGGTGCTGGAGAGTTATTAGCAACGAGCAAACCAAAGTCACTGGGAGGGGACAGGCTAAGGTCAGGAGCTGATGTCTTATTCTAGTGTAAGGGGAAGTCGTGGGGGATCTGGAACAGGGAGAAGCATGATGGATCAATGCTTGGGAAAAAGAACAAGACTGAAGGGATTCCAAGTGGGAACCATGCCTTCTATGCTCAGGTTTCAGCAGCTGAAGGAGTAAGTTCAAGGTCTAATTTGAAAGCTGAGTAACAGAGACCTGGTGTTGGATAGGATCTGTGTGAGAGGGAGCAGCAAACCCTGCAGTTGAGAAACTGGTGGTGTCATGGGAATAGACGATGCATATGAGGATAAGGTCGGGTTCATAAGATGGAAAACTCAAAACTTTTTTAATGGGCATCTTAAAATTGGTAGACCTTTTTAAGAAGTGCAGTAGGGAAACAGATGATTTTAAAAGCACATCAGTAGCTCCTAGGAAAGGTCCAAGCTAGAGATGAGCTGAGAGGACCATTTTAGGTTATGTTTGAGGCCATGGAAGCAGAAGGAATCATCAAGAAGACAGTGATCCAAGCAGAGCCCTGGGGCTCCTGGGGCCTTGAAGAATTTACACTTGTTAGCAAAATTACCCAATGACCCTAGTACCCAATTGCCAATGAAAATTCATACTGCTAGCATTAGCAATGATTTGGAAAATTTTGCCTCAGTATTGCATTTATCGTCTGTGCTCAGGGCCAATAACTCAGTCTCCATAGAGACTTATTGTTTGCCTTCAATTACTTGGTGGGCTGGTTGATTTTTAAGAAATAAGAATAATTTATAAATATTTGCCCATGGTTTTCCAAGTAGTTTCTCTTGTATACCTGTCAAGGAAAAGGTCTTACTTCTCTGAATATGTGTGTGTGTGTGTGTGTGTGTGTGTGTGTGTTTGCTATTATTGCTTATTTCCTATTAATCTTTATTATTCTCTGACTTTAGAGTGATCATCTCCCTTATTATCTGACTGTGGGACTGCAGGAATGATTTCAGTCTTGAGACAATACTGGTGAAAATCCCTGATCTAAGACTGGGCTGGAAACAGCTTCCAATTACAAGAAGTTGTGCACAACCTGGAGGACCTCTTGCACGATTTTGCAATTTTCTTAGCTCTCTGGTCTCATCTGTGATGGGTTCAGTGCCAAGGCTTTTATCACCTTAGCAGAAATCAGTACAGACATCTTAAGAAAGTTCTATGTCTGCTTAATGTGCAAAGCCAGGACCAATTTTACTGAACTGTGTCTCTTACTCATTTTCCAAAAGATGCCACTGTAGTTCTTACTGATACATTCCAGGCCGGAACAACTGCCATTTCTTTTATCTAATCCCCTCTGCAGAATTCCATCTACTCTGTGTTGAATAATGCATTGTTTTAACTTACATAATAAGGCATGGAGTGCAATTACTTATTTTTAAAAGTCTTACATTTTTTTGTCTAGATACACTTCTTAAGCAAATCTTTGAAATCAAGGCAACAAACGCAAATTTCAAAACTTCTTTGCTTCAACTTTCACTTACAAATGTTCAGAAGTGGATCTTATTTTCCTCTTGTCTTAAACTAATACCGGTCATCAAGTTCTCCATCAGTGAACTCTGACCAGTGCCTCCCTTCCACACCTCTTTCTGGAACTTCAGAATTCGTCTGTTGAAGTCTTCTCACCCAGTGATCCGTATCCCCACATACATAGCCTATAGCACCATTTTATAACAACTCAGTTCAGAGATAAGGATCCATGGTAGATTTTGCAGTTATATTTGTATTTTAAAGAACCTTCTAGTTTGTCTGATTTTCACATGATTTTAAGTGGCTGATAGTAACCTTAGTAATAGTGCCCTGCAGGGTATTGTCTAAAATCAAATTCATAATATCAAAATGTAAAAATTTGGGCTGGGGATATAGCTCAATTGGTAGAGTGTTTGCCTCACATGCACAAGGCCCTGTGTTCAATCCCCAGCACCAAAATAAATAAATAAATAAATAAAATTTTTTTAGAATCAGATGATGATCCTGATACTTCCAACATCTATAGTTTACAGATGATGTCACACTGCAAATATGAACAGGGCTTTAAATATTGATTCATATTTACAGTTGAGCTCTTTCTTCACACAGGCAGTGATTTGTTACATAAATGATATTTGCCATGATTAAAGAAGAAATATGAAATATGAAATTTATCATTATCAATGCAATATTTTTCTTGAAAGATGTTCTTAGTAACTAATAAACTTTTCTTTTTAATATAGGACGTACCAATGGGCCAGCATAATTTTCAAAACCGCACTTTAAGGTATGATATATATCTTTGACTAACTTTTTAAGACTTCCTGCTGTTTACTTATTTCTGAGAATAATTATCATCAACTATAGTCATTTCAAAGGCTTCTTCTAAAAGAGCAGTTGCTTGTGAAAAGCCCTGTTACATTGCTTCCAGCTTCTAAGAATAAGGTTTTCAGTGTCTTGTTATTAGAATTACGAGAAGGAAAGGAAAATGACACCTGGTAGTCATCTTAGAATGTTAAATTGTTTTCCTAAAATGACGCTTCTACATACCAATATGCAGTAAAAAATTGAATGGTCTTAAAATGAGTATGTTGCTTAAAATCAATTTTCAGGTTGAATCCTGAAGGTTAAAGCAAGTCTAGTCTTTCTGTAGTGAATCAGGAGCTGCCTGCCCTCCCCAAACAGGGAGGAAACTCCCCACAAGTGTTCACAGGTGCCTGTCACATCCACGGTGAGAATCACATACACTACTAGTTTTGACCCTATGTTCCGCTTTTGGCCTCAGCATTCCCATAAATTTGGTTTGGGAGTTCACCAAACTAATACTCGGAAGCTGGAATAAAGCTTGTAAGGAAGGCAACCTCCCTCTCCTCACAAGGGTCAGTTCATGGGAGGCGTGGCTAGATTTGCAGAAATGAAGGAACAATGGGAGATCTGATGTACTTTCTTATAGAAAAAGCCTGTGTCCAAGTAGAAACTGGACACACGCAGAGGGCTACCTGCCCAGGTGTGGCCTTAGTGCCTCTTGTTGCAGAACACTGCTGTGTGGCTTTAGAGGTAGTCATCAGTTCTAACTTCTGTTCTGTGCAGACTTTGAAATTTTAACATGAAGATGTAGCAGCTACAGCCCTTATGCTTTATGCTATAAGAACAGTGGGGTTCTTAGGCTTTTGAAGCATTATTTTTAAGTGACTTATACTGTACTAAAAGTACTTCAGCTAATCTAATGGACCCCAGAAGATACCTTGGCGAGGGCCGTAATGTGCTAGTAAATATGTGAGCCATGGTTCCCAGAATGTCCCAGACTTCCTGACACTTTATATTCAATGTCTCTTTTGGTATCTGTGTCCCTCTGCCTAGATTTTGCTTTAAAAGTCTGTTTATTGAAATACAATGAGAAATGCCTCAGGGGACTCCCATGTTCTGGGATGAGCGAAGCCAGGAACATGTTGACCACAGCTCTTTCCATCCTCACTGAGCTGTGGAGTCACATTGTGGAAGGGGAGACAGCGAGGGCCAGTGGCTGAGCAGAGTGCCCAGAGGCACGTGCTGGGGACACGAAGCTCGGATTTGTGCGGGCTCTGTGACTCCAAAGCCCACCTACCTCACCACCACTCTGTCCTACCTGCTGTGCTAAGGGCCTCTCCACTCCTTCCTCGGTAGCTGCTGACCTCCAGTGGCCTCCAGACCTTCTGGAGAGAGTGCTGCTCTGGTCATACTTACCTGGTTCTTGACACTTTCTGGCTTGGTGACATGGACCCATAAACTTCCCTGAGACTCGAGCTGGCCCAGGGCAGATGTGGCTTTTCCATACCTTCATAGAATAGCCCACGTACGGGGGGAACAGATTTGGCAAGGAGGCTTGAGAGAAAGAACGGTGACAAATTGGAAAGAGAGACCGCGGTGCAGAACAACTGGAAGACCAACCATGGGGTCAGGGGCAGGTGTGGGGACAGAAAATCAGCTGTGCTAAAAATCCAAGGAACAGAGTCCTGGCTGATAAATCAAGATCTCCTGGCAGTCAAGATCTCCTTCAGGATGTCTTATCTCCACAGCCAAGGTCTCAATCATAGATCAGGAAACCACAGGCATGTTACAGTCCTCGTGCAGATAATTACTGAATTCAAATGATGCCTGATACATGCCTTTATTGACTGTGTCATAGGTCCCACTTATGATGCTGGTCTCTGTAAAGGCATTATCTGAGCTGCTCCTAAGCAGATTAGCAAACTTTTGGAAGCCTGAATGTCATATTTTTATTAGCTTCAAGGTACAGATGGTTCCTTCTTAGACTTTGAAAGACTTTGTGAAAAACACAGCCACCAAACTGAAGTTAAAAAAAAAAAAACTGAAGTCTAGTTCTGGAACTGAGAAGTTAAAATCAAGGACTAAAGGTTGTACCTCACATTGCTTGGTTTCCTGACCCATGAGGGAGAATGCCTGAGCTATGCTATGATGCTGAGTTTGTAGCTCTTTAACAATGAGTGAAGGATCCGGTGTCAATGGTAAGACACATGCTGAGCTTGTACCAGGCCCTGGTTCCATCCTCAGCACCAAAAAGAAAAAAAGAAGGATCAAAATTAATTTATCTCATTCAAATGGATTGGAATTTGCTATGCTAAATCCTCCTAATTCAGTTTTCTCTATCTATGGATGGATCAAGTCTACCATTCTGGGTTTTGAATGAGACTGCCCTCTACCTGTTTTAAGTGGGCAGGAACAGAGGATTCAAATCCACAAACACGGGATCTGGGATTGAAAACCCATTCATCTCATTAACGACCATCCTGAGAGATTTAATTACAGATAAATGATAAATTTGACATTACACCCCTCAGGCTATTCTTATCTATATTGAGAGGCAACTCTGATCCCAGAAAGGTGTTATTTTTATTCCAGATTATAATGTCTATTCATTTAATAATAAACCAACCAAAACACACAAAATTTTCACCTGTCCAAGACAGAGGCACACCTTGTTCAGCCAGCTGGCGAGGGCCAGGCTGAGCTGCCAACCTTTGCAGCAGATATTTAACTTTCAAAAATAGGTATTAGTTCAGTTTTCTCCTTTACATCATTCTTGTGAGGATTGTCAAGTTATCTTTAAGGAGCTCTTACTATTAGTTAGCATAATTCATTTAGAAAACATCTCATGGTTAAGAATTTTTTGCTTCCAAGACCAAGTCTAGGCATGTCGGTGGGTTTTCTGAGAGCAGCACTTTTACAAACCGAGGAACATTGAAACACATACAACGAAGCATCGATATGCCAGAAATAAAACTACTTCTGCAAAGTCTTGAAAATCTGACCAGGGAAAACCTGAGGGAGGAATGCCTATTTTATCAAACAAACCAGATTTTGACAGGGGAGTTTCCAGAGCTAGTGTACTCTGCCGTTAGGCAAAGCCTGAAGGCGGCCAGTCAAGCGCTAGCTCATCTCGGGGGAAAGAGCTCTTTTATCTCCTATGCCACGCATGCATGTTTAGCATTGATTTTCAAAGCCCGGTGCATTTCACTCTCTGAATGATAAACCAACATCTTACTGAACCAAACACTCGAGTCAACTCGTTGAGTCTGCAGAGTGGGTCTGTGCCGATAGGGAAAAGTCTGCTCATAGGTCACTTTCCTTTTCCTGTTGTTGCTTTATAAACAATGTTAAACAGAAGTTTGGGCATTCTAGGAAAATAGGCCTGATACACGCTTTAGTACAGATACTCTGACGTGAGTTTCCTTTTCCATTTAGAACCAAGTCACAAAAGAAAAGATTTGAAGAAGAATTGAACGAAAGAATGATCCAAGCAATTGATGGAATCAATGCACAAAAGTGAGTACCTGATCATCTTACATGATCTCACTTAAAACCCTATTATTTAAAAATAATGCCACATTTTTAAAGACGTTTCATGCTAGGCTCTGCAATGCTTATCATGACAGAACCAAGTTTTCTAAGGCAATAATTGATTATACCTCAGTTGGCCTTCCTAATAGCTTTTGTTAATAGTATTTCTTTCATCTTTAAAAAAATCAATCCCTTCCTGGAAAATGTTTGCCAAGTCAATTACTAATAAACAACATGACCAGTCATCATAGAACATTCCAGCCTCATATATTCAGCAAGCAATGTTTATAAAAGCTTCACAGGGCTTCCATATGGGGAAATCTGCAGAGTGTATCCTGTGACACTGTTCATTCAGGATGCGTCGATTCCTCCGCAGAATTGGCGAGTGTTGAGATACCCACTGTTCTCGATCCTGGGAGACGGTTGGAATTGGAATTCACAGTAAGCAGTGGGTGGAAGGCTCATTCATTCAGCCTGCGAAGTCAAAATTGCTGCTGTAGTTTTAAATGATCTAAGAGATGCAGAGAAAAAATAATTTAAAGGAAGTGTCAGCTCCTCTCGCCTGGGACGAGTGATGGCATTCATCCGCCTTTGCGTTCTCCTGAGGTGGCTTGGCACAGAGGCACCATGAGGAGCCGGAGGCAGGTCACTCTATATGGTTCTGGCAGGCATTGGACACTCGATGGATCATTGTGGAATTGAATTATAGTGGACAGTAGTAGGACTCCCTGAAAACCATCCCAGAAAGGTTTACATCTTTATAGAAACCTACTTGATTTTTATCCTGAAAGTCGACTCTTGGAAAGTATAAATTATTTTCACCTAGAACTCTCTATTACCAACACACAGTTACAGGGCCTCAGTTAGTGTGTGGCTTTGCGAAATGCATGTCTGTTCTAGATTGTTCCATATAAATATTTAGAATATTCACATAGATTATGAAAGATCACATGACATGTAAAGAGAGAGAGAGAGAGAAAAAGTGTGTGTGTGTGTGTGTGTGTGTGTGTGTGTGTGTGTGTGTGTGTGTAAAGGCATACAAATCCATGCAATGCAGCATCCTGATTAGTCAAGAGCTGCCAATCAGGTGTGCTGGCACACTGACCGTCGCCATCCTGTGCTGCAGGAGACCAAGCCTCCCACCTCCCAGAGCTCCTGGGGCCCACAGCAGTGCCTAGACAGACACTGCTTTCTCTGGCATCAGGACCACCTCCACACCAGTCCAAATGTTGACACATCACAAACCAGGAAGCAAATGATTCCGTGTCCTACCAGTAACTAACACCTGGGGAAGCATCCAATTCCATTTAATGCAGGGGAAGGACCTCATTCAGTTGGTACTCTGTGACCCCCCCCCCCAACCTAATACAAGACATTAGAAGAAAATAAATCTTGACCAAGCTTAACTGCCAATAATAATACAACATCAAAAACCTGGCCTCTAATGTCAGCCTCTGTCTGTGCTCATGCAAAACTCCTCCCTCCTGAACCCACCTTTAGAGCTTTCCTTCTAAAGGAATCCTTAGAAAGTTCAGTTGTGGCTTTGTTCCGTTAAGATTGCTTTTGAATTGTCCGTTGTCTTCGCATCCCTTAGTATTCAAATTCATGTTTAGTTGACACCTTTGTGACTTCATGCTTTTTCTTCTAAAGTCATATCTCAGGTTGATGTCACTGCTCCTTTAATGATTTCCCCAACATATTTTAGAAGTCAAATAGAGGGGAAAAAAAGTCCAGGCAGTACTCAAAAAGTAAAAGGAACATTTTCTAGATGGAAGCTTTTATGCATCTACCTTTAATTAGCATGATAACATTTGGTTATGGAACACTACAGAATACTCACTAACTCCTCTTGTTTTTTTTTTTTTTTTGGCTTAATTATTATTTTTATTTTTTTTTTTTTGGTTGGGGCATTATGTAAAATTGTGGATGTGTAACCGATGTGACTCCTCTTGTTTTGTTACGGCGTTCCCTGGTCTTTTAATTTTGACTTTAGGACTGATCTGGGGCTCTAGGCCTGAGGCACCATTCAGTGGTTTTTCTGCTCTCGACATAAACCAGTGACTTCTTTGCAGATTGTCCTCTGTTCCTTCACTTATCCATTCATCAAGCATTTGTAACAAGATGAGTAATGCCAGTGTTTGTTCAGCCTGAGACACACAGCACTCAGGCCTGCCTCTCCTGGGCACGTCTCCTCGGGGGCAGGGCCAAAGTTCTCTGAGGGGTGGTCCTGTAACTGCTAACCCCCTCAGGAAAGGCCCCGTCCAGTGGCCCCATTCAACCTCAAGCACTGCTTTAGAGGACATCTCCCAATACAGTCACGCTGGAGGTCAGGACTTTAGCACATGAAGTGGGCAGAGGACACAAGCCTCCCACCCACAGCAGCAGGAGAGAGGCCTTCTACTTCCTTGTCCCTTGGCTGTGAGAACTTGCATTCTTATACTCCAGAGAGACCCTCCATGAGGATGTGGGTGGGCCTCTGCCCATCCCATCCAGTCAGGACTTTGTCTAGAATTTTCTTTATTAGACCTTGGCCAAATAAAGTATCTTAGGATAAAATAACAGGGAATCACTGATAGTCTAGTCCAGGGACAGGGATGGGGTTAGATTTCTTCATACCATGGACGACTTGTGTCAGGGAACATGTCAGAAGAACATGAATAACACACACAGTTTTCCCCTCCTCCTCTCCCGTCCTCTCCTCTTTCTCCATAGTTCCCATTTCCAGAAATAATATTTGACCTTATCAGCCAACAGAAATCTTTTTTTTAAAGAGAGAGAGAGAGAATTTTTTAATATTTATTTTTTTAGTTTTCAGTGGACAAAACATCTTTATTTTATTTTATTTTTTTTTTAAAGAGAGAGTGAGAGAGGAGAGAGGAGAGAGAGAGAGAGAATTTTTAATATTTATTTTTTAGTTCTCGGAGGACACAACATCTTTGTTGGTATGTGGTGCTTAGGATCGAACCCGGGCCGCACGCATGCCAGACGAGCGCGCTACCGCTTGAGCCACATCCCACGCTACCGCTTGAGCCACATCCCCAGCCCCTATTTTATTTTTTTTATTGGTTGTTCACAACATTACAAAGCTCCTGACATATCATATTTCATACATTAGATTGAAGTGGGTTATGAACTCCCAATTTTACCCCAAATGCAGATTGCAGAATCACGTCGGTTACACATCCACAATTTTACATAATGCCCTATTAGTAACTGTTGTATTCTGCTGCCCTTCCTATCCTCTATTATCCCCCCTCCCCTCCCCTCCCATCTTCTCTCTCTCCCCCATCTACTGTAATTCATTTCTCTCCTTGTTTATTTTCCCATTCCCCTCACAACCTCTTATATGTAATTTTGTATAGCAATGAGGGTCTCCCTTCATTTCCATGCAATTTCCCTTTTCTCTCCCTTTCCCTCCCATCTCATGTCTCTGTTTAATGTTAATCTTTTCTTCCTGCTCTTCCTCCCTGCTCTGTTCATAGTTGCTCTCATTATATCAAAGAAGACATTTGGTATTTGTTTTTTAGGGATTGGCTAGCTTCACTAAGCATAATCTCCTCGTCTTTATTTTATTTGTATGTGGTGCTGAGGATCGAACCCAGCGCCCCGCACATGCCAGGCGAGCGCGCTACCGCTTGAGCCACATCCCCAGCCCCAGAAATCTTTTTTAGCTTCAAACAGCCAAAGAACATTATGAAATCTCTGACTTTTTACAAGTCTGTAGTGGACACTCAGGCCACTTCAGAGAATTCACATAGAAACCAACATCTGAGCTGGTATGGTGGCACACAGCTGTGATCTCAGCGACTCAAGAGGCTGAAGCAGGAGGATTTTGAGTTCAGAGTCAACCACAGTAGCATAGCAAGGCCCTAAGCAACTTAGCAAGATCCTATCTCAAAATTATATTATATATGTGTATGTATGTGTGTGTGTGTGTGTGTATATATATATTATATAAAATAAGTATTATATTTTATATATATATGGGCTGGGGATGCTGTTCAGTGGTTAAGCATGCCCAGTGCCAAATAAAAGAGCATGTCCTCCTTAATTCTAAGACGAGGTCATCTCCTAATGCTTCAAGGGAGAAGCCACAGATCAAACTCACTGCTGTGGGTAAAGGGGGCCAGAGCATCAACTAGTTGGAATTCAGTCATGTCCCCAAGCGCTCCTTGCTTATGAAGCAGGATGTTGGGTGCTGGGGACACTGGATGGGAAGTCCTGGTCCTGAGCACTTGCTGAGCACCTGCAGGATGCTGGTACCTGAAGAAGCCCAGAAGGGAGCATGGGGCTGCTGATGAATGAGGGGTGGCTTCATTTCCGCTTCACCGGATGCACTCAGTTGCTTTCCAAGCTCCTGTATCCAGGAGCACTTTGAAATTTGACTTTTCTTTTTCAATAAAGAAAAAGAAACATTTTTAGCAAATGTCCTGCACATGTTATTCATAGGTTGATTAAAGTACAGTTCTAAAGTGAGAAATACCAAATGTCTTCTTTGATATAATGAGAGCAACTATGAACAGAACAGGGAGGAAGAGCAGGAAGAAAAGATTAACTTTAAACAGAGACATGAGATGGGAGGGAAAGGGAGAGAAAAGGGGAATTGCATGGAAATGAAGGGAGACCCTCATTGCTATACAAAATTACATATAAGAGGTTGTGAGGGGAATGGGAAAATAAACAAGGAGAGAAATGAATTACAGTAGATGGGGTAGAGAGAGAAGATGGGAGGGGAGGGGAGGGGGGATAGTAGGGGATAGGAAAGGTAGCAGAATACAACAATTACTAATAGGGCCTTATGTAAAATTGTGGATGTGTAACCGACGTGATTCTGCAATCTGCATTTGGGGTAAAATTGGGGGTTCATAACCCACTTCAATCTAATGTATGAAATATGATATGTCAAGAGCTTTGTAATGTTGTGAACAACCAATAAAAAAAAAGAATGTACTAAAAAATTTAAAAAATAAAAAAAAAATAAAGTGAGAGGGTTAAAATTTATCTTAAATTTTATTTTCTGGACCTTTATTTTTTTAAATTTATTTTTATTTTTTTATTTGTTCTTTTTGGATATACATGACACTAGGATGTATTTTGACATTTCATCCTCCAACCAGTCTCTATAAAAGAGCAATGATATAATTCTGTATCTAGTACCATCGTCAGAAATACCAAAAATGTTATTTCCCTGATACCTGAAGTTTATAACATTGAATCAACAATGACATGAAATCCAGATTTGTATCCATCTCGCTTTAATGGAAGTCATTACAGACACATAGCCGACTTCCTGCCTCAGTGAGAAGTGGACCTGCATAGCTGAGCCTGTGGTTATTCCAGGTCGACAGGGTGTCATCTGGCAGGGAGAGTGTGAGGGCGGCTCAGGGGCTTCAAGCAGACCTGGGACTCCCCTTCTCTGAGGGCTGGCCTCCTGAGTGGACAGGTCCTGATGACGCTGTACGTGAGTCACATCTAGAGACCTCACCAGCAAAACAGAAGGCAGGGTCACCTCTGATGGTCACCTGTCCCTTCCACTGGTCCTCATAGGCTTTCGCTTCTGTTTGGTCAGCTTTGTCGCTGCTGTGACTAAAGGACCCGACCAGAACACTATAGAGGAGGAAGAGTTTGTTTGAGGGCTCACAATTTCAGAGGTCTCAGTTTATCCATGTCCGGCACCAGGGCTGAGCGTCACTGCAGAGGAGTGTGGCAGAGGGAAGCAGCTCACTTGATGACCAGAAACAGAGAGAGACTCCACCCTCCAGATACAAAATATATACCCCATAGCCACGCCCCAGTGAACCACCTCCTCCAGCCATATCCCACCTGCCTCCAGCCCCCACCCAGTTAATCCCATCAGGGATCAATTCACTGATTGAATTAAGACTATGACCCTATCATTTCTCTTCCAAACCTTCTTGCCTTGTTTTACACGTGAGCTTTTAGGGGACGCCACATCTAAACCATAACACCCTCTATCTTCCTACTACATCTCAGGAGGTCACCATCCACAGAAATATGACCAAGTGACTGAAAAAATACTACATAAGAATTTCATATGAATTAATAATTGTTTCACAAGGTATAATGTTTTTTTGAAAATTTATATAAAACATAAGTTTTACTCTAAGGTCCTAACATATGAGTTCTTGGTAGATAAATAGAAACACAGGTATAGATGTTGATATAAATATAGATATATATACAGTTGTATGCAAGCATAGACATAAACATACATATGTGTGTATATTTAAGATTACTATATTTTCCAAAATTCTACAAGTTTTTATTTGAGGATAATAAAATTATAAATTCCTCAGTGACTAACAAACCATCCAGCATTTCCAGGTACTTTTCTTTAATGCACAGAATTGGAATTTTTTGTATTCTTGCATTCATAGGTAGAAGAAGGTGCAGTTTCCTATGTTACTTATTTTATTTCAGAGAGTGCATACCTAGTTTGTAGCTAAGTGTGTGACTGTGTCAGGCATTTACCCAGCTTCTGCAGCAGCATGCTGGGTGTCTTCGTGTGGCTTATTGGATAATGCAGCACTCTAGTGAAGGATTTTCTCCTTGCATCCTTTCTCTATGTACAACTTTTTCTTAAAACAGACCTACAAGTTGGTGAATTGGAAGAACATAAACTTCCATGTAATTCTTATTTTTTTCCAACATTGGAGAAACACATATGTATGTATCCAGTGTTGATATAGATCCATACATATATGTTTATGTTTGCATCAGCAGAGTCTCATTATGTTAGGTTTTAGCTATTGTTTAAAACTGCATTTGAACATGATTTTTCCTTTCTCAGGATTTAAATAATGATAAGTGTAGACAGTGTAGAGAGGCACGATCTCCTCACCTAGACCCCAGGGTGTCTGGCTCTCAGGATGCTCAGAGTGATGTGCTCCTGGCTCTAAGGCAAGAAAAGGGACAGTTCTCTAGGAACCAAGTCCCAGGGGAGAGGAAGCTTGAGGAAAACTTCAGGGAATCAACTTATTGACATACTTGAATCCTTCTGATAACATCTCCCTAGTTGCTTAATCCGGACAACTTGAGTTTCAGTCTGACCTGGCAGTCGGTTTGCAATACAGGACCTTCTAAGGAGGGTCAGGTGCAACTGCAAATGCTATATTTGCACTTCCTGTTAACAATCTCAGCATTCCAAATCCAACAAGTTGGAATTGTACATTTTTAAAAAAATATTCAGTTTAGGATGATTTACAATCAAGGAAGAATGCAAGTCATTTCATAAAAAGTGGTTCCAGATGTTTGGTTGGAGCGTTGGATTCATGATGACTGTTCTTTTCATTTCCAGGCAATGGCTCAAGTCTGAAGACATTCAGAGAATCTCACTGCTTTTCTATAACAAAATCCTAGAGAAAGAAGTAAGCCTTTTTATTTATTTATACTAAAAATCAATTGGTTTTTCTGAATTGGTAAATTTGAATTCCTTCATAAACTGGGGCTCATGTTTTTTGCATGTGGCATTTAAGCTGCTTCTATCAGAACTCCTCTGGCTTTGGTGGTTCTTTCGTGCATACATTGCTTTAGTGTGTCTCTTTCCACTTAGCCTCCCACTCTGGCCTCTCAGCCTGCCCAGCACTCTCTAGTAGATGGCGGCTGCAGCATGTCTGAGATCCGGGACAAAGGGAGAGTACAGCAGCTGATGCCTGGCTTCCTTGATGTGACGTTTTCTCTGAAAAGGCTTTAAAAGAAAGCAAAATCCTCCCTGATGAATTTTCAATGTCTTTACACAAATTGCTTTAATATTTTTGACAAAAATGAGTCTACTTTCAACACCTGTTCAGGAAAATTAGAAAACCCACACTTTTAAGTTTTGTTGCATGTAAACATTTTCTCATTATGACTTTCAAGGAGCTGTTTCAGGCACAAATAAGAAGCAGATGATTAATTTTTACACATGGAGTTTCGCATGGCCTTGCTAAATGACTTCAGCAGTCACACAGGAAGGATGATTGTTCTTCCAGGTTCACTTTAAGTCATTCGCCCTTTGTTTTTTGTGGGTCCAGAGAAGGAACAAGATTTACAGGTTGTCTCATTCATCCAACCTTAGAATTAAAGACTTCATTTGAGCAAAAGTGCTGAATGGCAGTTTTTGCATCACTGGCATTAAAGTTCTGTTTAGAAAATCAGACTCATTGTTTCATGGATATCAAATGAAAATATCAAGCATCAAAATTCTTCTAGAATTCACCAGGTTTGGAAATTACAGGTACACGCAAACTTTCCTTTGCGTTTGTGGTCAAGAAAATCAATTTCTACGTCTAAGTAAAGGATGTAGATGGTGTCACAAACTGACACCTGACAGAATGGGTTTTACTGACCACATTAGCCTGGAGTGACAGTCACAGATACTAATGGCTGTTGGCTTCACTGATTCATTATTCCTTCCTGATAGAAGTCCATTTCCCTTGTTGATTCCAAATGAAATTGCACCTCACATCTCTGCACAAAGCTCAGAAGAAGTCAAAAGACAAGCATGTAATTGAATGCATAGGATGTAATCACACTTCAGCATTTATGCTAATATGACCTCTTCATCAGCATGTAAAGTATCCTGGCTATTCAGTCACAAAAGCCACTAGAAAAAAATTCTAGTAAAGAGAAGGTAATTATCATTAAAAACGTGGCCTTTGCTTCCCTTCCCCAGGAGAACATATTTGCAGATGCCAACTGTAAGGCAATTTTTAGAGTGCATGGAAACGTAAGTCCTGCCGTCCCCAGCTGTACTCTAGGCCCTCGGGAAGGGGGAAGGCAGCCAGACAAGGCCAGAGACATCACCAGGCCCACAGAGTCCATCCTTCAACACTGAACCCCAGCACCCCTTTCTCCATAACTTGGGAGAGAGATCATGCAAACGGACAGTGTTTCAGGAGGTTTCAATGGTGATAACGTCACCATTTTATTTCCTCCAATTTTATGATGAACCCTCTTTGGGGAGGCAGTGTAGGTTTGTGGATGAATGGGAGCCTAAATCCAGTCCAGCTGAGGGTCCTGGCTACCTCATGCCCTGGTTCTCCCTGAGCGTGTGATCACACAATCCCCCTGCAGTCCCCTCATTCAAACCAGGGACAGCAGTGGCTCCAGCCATGTGAGCTGTTGTGAGGATGAGTGATCTAGGACCTGGGCCCCTGGAGAGGCGGGCATGTGGCCAGGGCTGCGTGCAACAGAGACCACATCTCGCCCGTGCCCAGTGCCCGTGTGCCTGCACAGGTCAGGAGGGCAGCCCAGCCAGGCAGCCACAGTGGTCAGTCCATGGTCCTGGAGGGTTGGGAGAATCCAGTGCACCCCTGCTGATTGTGCTGGACCTGAAGGAAGGGCATGTCCAGGAGCCAGCCCACACGCCTCCCCTTATATCTTCACTGCCCACTCAGCTAAGCAGCAGTGACATAAATGACAAAACGAAATGCTAAATGGAATGCATTTCCTCGACCCTGTTCAAAAGTATGTGAAAATGGCACAATTCCGTGGTTCCTTCCGCTCACCCCCTCAGATTCCCAGCCAGGCACCTCTCTCCTTAAGGCAGTGATTCAGTTACACACAAATGCATTTCTGAATAGTTGTGGCATGAATGGTGGTCTCTGGAAGTCACGGCAGCTCACACAGGAGGAAGTGTGACGCCGGAGGCTGCGACCTGCAGTTCCATGTAGTCCTGCTCCTTGCTCTAGGCAGCGGCCACCCTAGGCAGCCCTCCTCTAGCAGAAACCTGACTCCTGGTTTCCTGTCTCCCTTCAGTACCGAGCCACGGCACTGCCGGCATTCAAGTACTACGTGACTTGCGCCTGCCTCATCTTCTTCTGCATCTTCATCGTGCAGATTCTCGTGTTGCCAAAGTAAGTACTGAAGTTTTCCCTGGGAGTCTCACTGTGTACCCCTCCCCCGGAGCCCAGTTGTATTCAAGGTATGAAAGGGTGCTGATTTTCAGACAGGTATTTATCACGTCATGGTGGAGGAAGGGTAACTCCGGGTCCTGAAGGCTGAGTACCCCATGTGCTTTGCTTAGATTCAGAAATACTTGATTTTCAAAGCGGACGTATTGATTCCCCTCAGGGATTTTTTAAAATAAATGTGACCTTCTTACATTGCTCTTGGTATTACTCTGATGCACCGTCTAAGAAATGCGGTGCAACAAACTAACCCAACACAATCTCCTTCAGGTGTAATTTCTAATAAACAAAGAACACCACAGTATGTTGCAGGACCAGCACTGCCCTGGGCACACTTGCCCACCATCCACTGTGGTCAGGTCCAGTGAGTCTCGCTTCCCTCCCTTCTGTCCTAAATCTACCCTCTGCAGTCGTCTTTGACCACTCCAGGTCTGGGTCCAGCTGGCCCCTCCCAGGAAACACGGTACAGAGGGGAGGGTCTGAGCACACCAGATTCCTTCCATTGAGGTAGATTCTTTCTGGTCCTACCTACTGGTGAAGAACCAGTCATTCTGTGAGGCATTCTTGATCTTCTCTCTTGAACCTTCTTAATGAGAGCAATAGACACCAAGCAACTTTCTCCAAAAATCTCCTGTCCTTCTGACAGGAGATATAGAAAAAAAAAATCTGGAATCAACTTTCTTTCCCCTCTTCAGCATCGATTATGTAAAAGCCAAAGTATCATTTTCTTTCTTTAAAATTTTTTGTTTGTTCTTTTTAGACATTTGTCCATTTGTTCCTGAACATATTTTGACAGGTCATACATACGTGGAGTACAACTTCCCGTTCTGTGGTTGAACACGACATGGAGTTTCACTGCTCGTGTATTCATACATGAACATAGGAAAGTTATGTTCATTTTATTCTACTGTCTTTCCTATTTCCATCCCCCTTCCTTCCCTTCATTCCCCTCTGTGTAATCCAAAGTTCTTCTTTTCTTCCCTCCTTGCCTCCCTTATTGTGTGTTAGCATCCACATATCAGAGAGAACATTCAGCCTTTGGTTTTGGGGGAACGGCTTATTTCACTTAGCATGATATTTTCCAGTCCCATCCATTTACTTGAAAATGCCATAACTTCATTTGTCTTTATGGCTGAGTAATATTTCATTGTAAAGCACCCTTTTCGATCCAGTGGAATTCAGCTGTGTGATTGAACGTAGCCCCATGACACAGCTAGCATTTGTGAGCAGCCAAGCTGCCTGGATTTGGCGGCACTTTAACTCATGAAGATGCTCAGCAAGCTGGAAAGAAGTGCTATGTCCCCCACCATTACCCCCATGCTCCAAAAGGTTTTGTTCTGGACACTGAGCCATTGCAATGGCATTTACAAAAGTAATAGCAAAGCAAAGTATTATTCATATATGTACAGATCCTCAGATAGCCATTCTGTTTTGGGAGGCGTTTCCACTGTATTTCCTCTTACCCCAAGGATTAGCTTTGGAATATATGGACCAAAGGAGCCCTTGTTCTAGATTTGCAAAATCTTGAGTGAAACCTCCCAATAAGTGAATGAATTCATCCATTTTTCTCCATCTTCGAATCAGCCGAATACCTCTATGTTCTCTCCACCTGAGCACACAAGATCTGTTCCTCACTGGAAAGAGTTGGGAGAGGAGAAAGTGACTGGGGCATTTTAAAAGATGCCTCCAAAGAACACAAAGACTTTCAGAGAACAAGAATATTCTGTTTGGGGGGCTGGAATAGTGGCTCAGTGGTAGAGCACTTGCCTCACTTGTGTGAGGCACTGGGTTCAATTCTTAGTAATGCATATAAATAAATAAAATAAAGGTCCATTGACAACTAAAAAATATTTTTAAAAAAAGAAAAAGAATATTCTGTGTGATTTCCCTTTTAAGAAGCACACGGTGCCGTGTCCTTTCAGTCTTGGTGTTGGTTTTCTGGTCTCTCTTCTGCTGTGTTGCACCTCTGTAGACTGCAGAAGTCCATTTTCTCACACTTCATCACCCATTAATTTGGTATTTTTTGTGAGCCACAAGTGCACCCTCAAGCTTGAGCCTTGTGACACTCGTGCAGGTTGCATTTCCTTGGGACGTCCACAGAGAGTAGCACCCGGGAAACCCAGCTACTTCCTCCTGCAGAGCTTCCCGGCTCGGGATCTGCCTCACAGCTAAGTTGCTCCTTCATCTGCCTTTCATGTGATTCCTCTTCTTTCTTTTTCTTCCTCAACATTTTTGCTATGAAATATTTCAGTGATACAGAAAAGTACACCGAGTAATACGGTCAGCACCCATGTGTCCATAATCCAGGCTTTGCTAACGTCATCCCTGTGTTCTGTTCACCACAAATGTGGTTTTTACTCCTGGGGATTGTCATGATGGGCTTGGACCTACTTTTAACATACCATCTTGTCTTGTGTTTCCTTTATTTTTATTTGGTTCTTTCACCCCTCTTCCTAACTTCTATAGGGCTCATCTAGTTATTTTATTCTTTTATACACACACAGACACACACACACACACATCCCATATCTTTATTTCCTTTATTTCACATTTTCTCTTGAATATAGACCGGGGATAAAATTGTAAGTTGACTTTTATTTTCCTTCAGTATTGTGGTCACTTCTTTCTGCTGCATTCCATCTCCTATTATTGCTGATGAAATGTCTTCCACCGGTCTCATTATAGTTTTTTGTAGGTAATCTATTGTTCCTCTCTGGGTGCCTTTCAGGATTTTATTTCTCCCTGGACTTTTACTATATTTTTTCTAGCTGTGAATTTGTTTTTATGTACCTAAGTGACTAGTTGCAGTTTTTTAGTCTTTGATCTTGTGTTCTTAAAAATTCAGTACAGTTCTTAAAAATTTTTTACCTTTATACATTGCTTCTTATCTTTTGTGTAATCGTTCCTCCCGGGGCCCTTTTTAGCAATATGCTGTGTTTTTTCATTCTGTGCTGCAGAAAGAAATTGTGATTTTTTTTTTCTCAAAGTTTACAAATCTGCCCTTTATTTAGGATTAAATTCAGGTAAATAAATTCCTTATCCATTTTGAGTTTATAATTTCAATGTTTGTGTGTGTGTGTGTGTGTGTGTGTGTGTGTGTGTGTATTTATATCTAAGAAGCCTATTTGGTCCTTTTTAAAACTTGACTTTTAATAAAATATTTCTATATTTTGCCTATGGATATTTTATTTCCTACCCATTGATTTGCAGATTTGACACATATAACATGGAAGTATCTCTGGTTTCATTCTGCTATTTCTCATTCATAAATAAGTGTGTTGACTTCTGCGGTTGGTCTGTATGACTCTCTCCAGGTGGTGCACTCCAGTGTTGTCCACAGTTCTGACTGTGAGTTCATCAACAGCAGGGCTTTGGTCAGGCCTGATTTCATGTATTCATAGTTGTAAAGACATCACTACGGGACAGTTTTTGGTTCTAGGTTCCTCTGGGATTCATGAGGTCAAGTCACAGCGTGGTGTTGAACCTGCAGACAAGGTTCCTGCACCAAGCAGACCATGAGAATTTGCATCAACCTCCCTGGCCTGGGCCAGGATTGGGGATCTCAGTTTTCACAGATGAGTTTTTTCCTACTCATGGCCCCAAAGATAGTTCTCTTCCCTGCAAATTACCTGGCCAAATGACAGAGTTTTCTGTTTTCCCTTTCCTGGTGGGAGAGCACTTCTTGTCTCCTAATTTTATTCAGAACTGAGTTCCTTCTTAATTCATCAAATTCCTGGGAGATCACCTGCCTTGGGTAGAAATGAAACCTCACACCCCACAGCAGGTATCTGCTCCCAGTTCCTCCTGGTCCATTTAGCATGGACGCCTCTCAGCATTCTGCCTGTGAACACCTGCTGTGTACCTAGCAATTTCTCTGTCTTGCTCTCATGTAGGTGGGAAATAATTCTGTTATATTTTAGGAAGCATTTTCATTAGGGTAACAGTGCCTCTCCCTTCTGCTGACATTCCCTTACTCAATTTCTTAGCTAGTGAAATTACAATTCTATTCTGCTTTGTTGGTTTTCTTTCCTTTTGATAAATTGTCTTATGTGTGTGTGTGCACGCATTTGTAGCTTCTTAAATTTTTAATTGACAAATAACGATGGCGTGTTTTCATGGGGTCCAGTGTGAGTTTTAGTATGTGTATACATTATGCAATGACCAAGTCATGGTCCTCAGCATATTCATCATCCCAGGTTTGTTCAAAAAGGGAAGGTGCTGAGTGACAGAATGAATGAGGGACTAGTAGAGGAATCTGTTACTCGGGAAGAATCACAAAGAGATTAGTCCTTTAGAAAGGGGGCCTGATGTCATTCTTATTCAGTCCATAATTTTTTAATCTGGTTCTAGTTTTAGAATTTAAATAGGTGACAATTAAGTTATTAAATGGCTCTTCCTTTTGAAATCGTTTGTTTTTCATTCTGCCTTGTAGTATAACTTTGTTAGAAATGGCAGATATTTTCCAAAAATGATCAAGCATCAAATGTTTCTATATATTTTAGTCTTTTTATTCATATTGTCAGCAAAACTAAATGGTTATGTTAAATCTGGTATGAGGACAGTGTTTAGAACAAGAGTATTTTTTTTCTAATAAAATTTAGTTAAACACATGTGTTTCATTAGCCCAAGTAAAATTAATAATAATGATATTTTACTTAAAAAATGAATAACCAAATTATAATGTTAAATGTATTAGGACTATTATTTCTTGGAACTTTGATTTTTTGATATGTTTCATTACTCATTTCAATACTCAACATTCAGTTATTCCTTAATGTAATGATCAAGTCACTTTTATTGTTATTATACCCTCAAAGGCTATTTTATTGTTATTATACCCTAAAAAGAAAAAAAAGAAAAAGAAGATAGTTTAATAGTATCATCTTTCATATCCATTAAAAGCAGATCTGATTGATTTCCTAAATGCCAAATGATGGAGAATAACTACTATGCAGGAAGTTTTCTCTGGTGGGTCACTCAGTATGTGGGATTGGTGGCTGGGCAGAAAGTCGGGAGAGAGTCATGGTAGGTGGGGTTGGAGGAACAGTGTGAGAGAGCAGGTCATGTTGGTTGGTCCTGCAGGTCATTTTGAGATCTGTGGATTTCTCCATGGGTACTTTGTGGGAAGTCATGGCAGATTCTGTGCAGAGGACGTGATCTGACTGTGCTTGGACAAGATTGTTCTTGTTCTTCCACGGGGCAGGGAGGAATAGGAATACCAGGTGACAGTGAAGGTTCACACTGGCATAGCCCTGGGAGTGGTAAAGTGGGTCCAAGTCGGGATATATTGTGAGGAATGACATAGACAGTTCTTGCTGTGGGATTGGTCATGAAGAACATGAGAAGTTAAGTTTTGTCAGTCTTTATTTTTGTTTATCATTTGAGCAACTGGAAAAATGATTGGCATTTACAGGAAAGAATCTTAAACAGTGGAGAGAATGTGGACTTGGGGTTCACCTCTGAAATCAAAGACTGTGTGTGTGTGTGTGTGTGTGTGTGTGTGTGTGTGTGTGTGAGAGAGAGAGAGAGAGAGAGAGAGAGAGAGAGAGAATGCAGGTGGTGGGGTTTAGGGGCATGTTCATGGGAGGAGATGCATACACATACATTCTGGAGAATTTAGCACTCAGGTGGAATTTAAATCTACAGGATGAGATGAGCTCACCTAAGAGAGTAGAAAAAGAAAACTTGGCCCTTCCATTGAATAAGGTGTGTGAAAAAACAAATCTTCAGTCCATGTCATGTGAAGGAGAAGTTCTTAGTCAACCAAAGGTAGCTCTTTTTCCCTCTTGCACATCTTAGGACCTTCAAGTAGCCACAGTCTTTTGAGGCTAAGCTGAGACCTCCTATCAGGGAAAGGCTACTCTCATAGTGGTAATAGTTAAATACTATTTTCTCCTTTTGACTTTCACGTCTGTTTCTTATTGAATTCCCTTTCATTTTGAAGTTCTGTCATTTAAAGAACAGGAATTTTTATTATTTCATGCTGACTTACAATCAAACACTTTGCTCCCTCAGATATTTTCATCTTTGCTGAATCCCATGGCACAGACCTGGGCAGAGGCTTGGCAGAGCCTCCCTTGGGTGGGCCGTGAGGACCATGGGGAAGAGTGGGTGTCAAGTCAATACACCAGATAAAACCCCACAGAAGGACTCCATGATTTACCCACAGCAACAGCTTATGATAGTTTGATTTTCAGGTTTTGGGGGAGAGGTGTGTCTGTGGGGTTTTTCCAACAAGTGAATCTCATCTGAGTCAGAGCCATTGTCTGCCATAAAGGAAAGAGAACAGAGATAGGGGAAAAGACCTTCCTGTCTCAATTCAACCTTTTCCACAGAGCTAACAATACACTTGATGAAAGTGCCAAAGTCTAACATCATTGGTGAAAGGTGTGATTTTTCCTGCCCCATGACAGGGAAGAGTCAAATCTGCTTTTCAGCCAGTATATGAATCAATTATGCTGGTGTGTTTAAAAGACACAGCTTTACAGCCAGAATGTTAATTAAAATTGATTTAGTTACACAAACATCTTGGTATGCTTAATGGGCCTGAACAGGCTTCTGATAGAACAGGCAGGATAAATGGTGATAATTAAGAGTTTGGATCAACCATCACTTTGCCTCATGGTAGTTCTAGTTCCCTGGTGTCTTGGTCTGTAGATGGCTCCAACAAAGTGCCATAGACTGCACGGTTTATAAACAACAGAGGTTCCTTTCTCACCGTCCTAGACGGCAGAAGCCTCAAGTCCGAGTGCCAGCATGGCTGGGTGCTGGGGAGGGCCCTCTTGCAGTCTGCAGGCTGCCATCTTCTCCCTACCTCCTCACATGGAGGAAGAGATGGCTAGCCCTCCAGCTGGTGCTTATAAGGGCACTGAATCTTGTCCCCTTAATCATGCCCCAATGGGCCCACCTCCAGATAGGATCACATTTGGGATTGAATTTCGACATATGAGCTTGGGTACCCTCAAGCATCCAGTTCACAACAACCTGGCTTTGGGCTGTATTAGATTAATCTGAACAAGAACACCAGCCTTGTTCTTGTGGCCTCAACTCCAGTGCTGGACCTCCTCTGCCTAGGCTTGTCAGGGAGAACGGCTCAGGTTAGAATCCTAGGCAGTGAGACCCTTTTCTATATTCAAGAGCATTTCACCTACAAACATACTTTTCCATCCTTCTTTCCTTTCTGTTGTATTTTTATTTTATTTTTTTTATTTTTGCCTGATTTCCTGGCTTGAACCTCCAGTGCAAGTCTGAATATAAGTAACCCTAGCACAGCCCTTTGTAGCTCATGACCTTAGGATGGAGGGTTTGGCCTTTCACTCCCAGATATGTTCACTGTTTGTTTTTAATGGGATCCTTTATCATCATGAGGAAATGCCACCTTATTCATACTTTGTGAAGTGTGTTTATCATGAAATAGTGTTGGATTTTGTCAAATGCTGTTTATGCAGCTATTGGCATGATCATAAATTTTCTCTCCTTTTAGGTTGTTAATATGGTTTATTACATGGATGGATTTTCGGATATTAAGTCAACTTTCATTTCTTGAGTAAATCCCACATTGTTCTGGTACAAAAATTATATTATATGTGGCTAAATTTGCTTTGTTAATATTTTGCTGATATATTTTAACCTATATTCTTAAGAGATATTGGTCTCAGGTTTTGATTTATTGTGAGCTTTGTCTGGTATTGCTATCAGGATTATACTTGCCTCATAAAATGAGTTAAGAACTCTTTCTTTTTCTCCTATTTCCTGGAAGATCTTGTGAAGAATCTGCATTAATCATTTTTAAACGATTGCAAGAATTCACGGGTGAAGCCATGGGCAAAGGCTGTTCTTTGAAAATAGTATTTATTTAATATCATTTTTAATTTTTTAAAATAATAAGTCAGTTTCTTGGCTTTTATGGGTAAATCTAGTCAGATTTTCAATTTCTTTTTGAGTCAATTTGTGTTTTTCACAACACATTTTTTTAAATTATCATCCCTGCTAAAATACACATCTGTCACGCATCCCACCAATGCAAAAGGAGATAAATAATCATATCAGTAACATTGTTTTCCTTTATCAGCCCCATGCCTTAGCAGATTCTGAATTTTGAGGAAAGATCAAAAGAGTGGTCTTCAGATGCACACAGAAAAAAGATCACGAGCAGTTCTTTGATGTTTTCCACTGTATCTAATAGACTATTATAGTCAAATATTAATAGCAAACTGCTTTCTCAGGCTCCAATATCTTTACTTGACCTGATTCCAGGATGTTCAAGGTCTCTGTCAAATGTCATAATAGTAGAAAAACTATTCCTTAAAAAAAAATAAAACAATGAAATTAATTTTAGAAAACAAGGGCCTTTACAAATAATTGTAATACAGAAATCCATTACTTAAACTCTGATTCACAAAATAAATCATAGGATTTTAAACTAGATTAACCATAATAATCACTAAATATGTTGATATGTGTATAATTAAAGGCTAATATATTCCAAAATCACTTGTCTATTCATAATCAAATTCAAAGTTGGCATGACCCAAGAGATAGGTAGATATTTGCTCAATACTCTTAATTAAATTTTTAAAAAACGTATTTTTCCCCAAAAGAAAAAAACAAAGAAAAGAAATTTCAGAAGTAACTCTGATTCCTTCCTAGGTTTCTACCTAACCAATAACAATATTATGCCTTAAAAGTAAATAAATAAATACATAAAAATAAAAACAAAACTTCATTCAGTTAATAGATTACAATTCAACACATTCAACAACAGAAACATAAATAAACTCAGGTATTTCAATGAAGGAATTTAGTAAGAAGTATTCACAGAATAAGGGGAAAAGTGAGAAGCCAAAGGGGCTGGGTCATGAAGCAGTCCAGGTATTAGCAACAAGGAGAACCTGCCACTTCCCTTGACGTGTAAGGGAACAGATGGAGGTGGTGGCAGCAGACACCCAGGCCCTGGGCCTTCCAGAAGTGCGAGGAGAAGGACAGCAAGGCTCCTGGTCAGAGCTGAGGTGAAGGCATGTGGGTATACCGACAAGGACCTGGGACTTTAGAGGAGGCCGGGGCAGCGGCTCATCTGGGAAAACGCCACTCGGTAGAGAACACTGGTTAGATCTTCCTTCCCTGACTTCCCGTGTGCATCAGTACGTCCCACCGGCCAGTCTTAGCTGAATACATGTACAGTGAGTCTTGAGTTTCCAGCCGTCTGAGAAATAAATTCCCAAATTTCTTTAAAATAATCAACCTCCAAATGCAAGAAGTTCTGCTAACAGCAAGCAGGGGAACACACACACACACACACACACATGCACACACACGCACGCACACGTGCACACACACACTCGCACACACATGCACACACACGCACGCACACGTGCACACACACACACGTGCACACATACACACATACACACACACGCATGGTATGTCATAGTCGAACTATAAGTCGGGGAGGACTTAGATGCAACCAAAGGTGTTGGAGGAGACACTGACTTTCTCACCAGAAACTAGGGAGGAGAGAAGACAGCTGAACGTCTTAAATGTAGACATCAGCAACCTTGACTCTGACGTGGAGTAGAATTTTTAAGTCAAGGTGAAATAAAGACATTCTACGAGTAAATGAAAAGCTGGGGAATTCACCACTAGTAAACCCGAAGCAAAAGAAATGAGAATGGAAATGCCTCAATCTGAGGCGAAATGTTGGAAGGAAACTTGAAACCACAGGAGGGAATGAAGAGTGCTGCCCGTGCTTCGTGTGTGAAGGGCTGTAACAAGGGCACATGCTGGATGTGAAAGCCAGCGGCTTATCACAAAAATAAAAATACATGCAGAAAATTCTGAAGTAGAAGAAAATGGGATTTTGTTGTTGTGAAGATCGTAGGTAGTTTTTGAAGTGGTGCAATATTCATGCTCAGTCACTTCTGATAAGAATGTGTGCTTCAAGTCTGTGAAGTCATCGTACGATAGTGACCCACGCATACCATGTTGACAGCACACGATTCACAATAGCCGAACTACAAATCCACCTAGGTGTCCCTCAGCAGATGAATGGATAAAGAAATTCTGTTTATATACCTAATGGAGTTTTATTCAGCCGGAAAGAAAAGCGAAATTATATCATTTGCAGGAAAGTGAGTGGAACTTGAGACCATTTTGTTAAGGAAAAAAATTAAATTTGAAAAATCAAGAGTCATGTTTTCTCTTGTGTGTGGAAGCCAGAGAGGAGAAAGGGAAAGGAAGGTGGGGAAGGAATGGGGATGTCATGAAAAATCAAAGGGAGATCAACAGAGGAAAGGGACCGGGGTAGAAGGTGGAGAGAGGGGGAAGTGCTGGCGGTGATATCGGCCAAGTGCATTGTTAGATCATGTGCATGTCTCAATATGTAACAACAGATCCCATGGTGCACAACTATAGTGAACCAGTTAAAAAGTGTGAGAAGAGAAATAAAAAGAAAGAAAAAGGAATCTATACTTTAATTTTTGAACAATCATTAAAAAATAAGAGTGGCCTGGGGATACGGTTCAGTTAGTAGAGTGTTTGTCTCACATGCACAAGGCCCTGGGTCCAACCCCCAGCACTACTGAAATAAAATAAAATAGGTATAGCTAAAAAGCCAATAGAGGAAAATTTTAAAATACTGTGAATATATTTAACTAATGAAAAATGGCCATTAACAAAAAAGGAACAGAGGAATAAAAGGAAATGAAACACACAGAAAACAAATAGTAAGATGGTAGGTTAAAATAATAGCAAATAGTATAGCAATCAGATCACACAGACAAAAACTGTAGGACAAGTGACAATACTAAGGTGAGATTAAATTCAACCATATGAAATGTAAAAAGACCAGATGCATAAAATAAAAGCAGACCAAGCCATGTGCTGTCTGAGAGATGCACTTTGAACGCAAAAGGCAGGCATGAGGGAAGTAAAGGAAGGAAGTGTATGATGTAAACAGTAAGCACAAAACCACTGTACACATAGTAATATCAGACAAAGTAGACACAAAGGCAAAGGAGTGGTAACAGAGAGAGTGGCCAAATAATGGTTAAAGGTCAAGTCGTCAAAATACATAAGTCATAAGTGTGCTTATGCCCCTATATAATCATGAAAGATAAAACATCAAAGAGAATAAAGCAACTCCATAATCATAATTAAATATTTGCTATGCCTTTTCTGGCTCTTAGTATGTAAAACAGGATGTTGAGGACATGAGCAACATTTTCAAATTCCTAATCACTGTTTCATAGAGCACTAGACCCAACTGCAGAATATTATCATCTCAATTACTCAAGTCAAGGAGCACTGGCCAAGATACAGCCTATGCTAGGCCACAAAAGTCCCTGAACACATTTAAGATTGAAATAAGTTTTAAAAGAAATAAATAAATCTTACAGCCTGATATTTAATGATCAGGAAGCATAGCCTTTAAAAAGAAACCAAAAAATTCATTCCTTAAGATCAACAGGACATGCAAATCTTTAAAACACTGATCTAGAGAAAACGAGAAAAGTAGCATTAACACAAGAAGCAATCCCTTTAAATAGAGGCACTTTAAACTATAAGTCAATAGCACATAGAATATTGCACATTTGAAAATATGAATGAAATAGATAATTTTCTAGGAATATTGTCAAAACTGACTCAAGAAATAGAACCAGTAAGCATGGCAAAATTCTGACAAGTCTAGTCCTAAAAACTGAACCTGGGTCAAGAATGCAGTTGCATAAACATAAATCCTGACTTGACTGCTTAGTAGAGCTATGACTTTAGGCAAGTTTCTCAAGTCTTGGGTCCTCAGTTTGTCTTTGGAAAAAATGAAATAGTAATACTAACTGCCATATAGGACTATTATGAGGATAAAGTGAACTATGCCTATAATATCCTCAGTACAGCTCCTAGTGTGTAGTAAATATTCAATAGTCTTTAGCATCATCATCATTACTTCCACTACTACCACCATCATCACCACCACTATCATCACACTATCACCACTAGCACCAGCACCATCATCGCCATCATCATCACCATCACCATCACCCTCATCATCCTCATCACCATCACCCTCATCATCACCATCACCCTCATCATCACCATCATCACTGTGACCATCACCATCATCATCCTCATCACCATCACCCTCATCATCCTCATCACCATCACCCTCATCATCACCATCACCCTCATCATCACCATCACCATCATCATCACCATCACCATCATCATCATCATAATCATCACCATCATCCTCATCATCATATCACCTTCACCATCATCACCATTACCATAATCACTACCATCACCATCATCCTCATCATCACCATCATCTTCACCATCATCACCATTACAATAATCATCACTATCACCATCACCATCACCATCACCCTCATCATTACCATCACCATCATCACCATCACCATCATCATCACCATCACCATCATCACCATTGCCATCATCACCATTACCATCACCATCACCATCACCCTCTTCATCACCATCACCATCATCACCATCACCATCATCATCACCATCATCATCATCATCACCATCATCATCACCATCACCATCACACTCATCATCACCATCACCATCACCATCATCAACCTTACCATCATCATCATCACCATCACCATCATCATCACCATCATCATCACCATCACTCTCATCATCACCATCACCATCACACTCATCATCACCATCACCATCACCATCATCAACCTTACCATCATCATCATCACCATCACCATCATCACCATTGCCATCATCAACATTACCATCACCATCACCATCATCACCATCACCATCATCATCACTATTTCCATCATAACCATCACCATCACCACCACCTTCACCATCACCATCAAATAATTTTCAAATAGTTTAAAGTTTAAATTTACCAAACCATCTAGAAGGGGACGTTCATGAAACAGTTCCAGTTGAGAAAGAGATGTAATGGTACTGAGCCCACCTTATGAGGCCAGCATTACCTTGACACTGAGAAAGAATTAGGAGAATATAGAGTCAAAGAGAAGCTGTCGGACCTCTTATATAAAAGGAGATGGTGGCAAGCCAAAATTCATCAGATGGAGCATCACATCCCCCTTCAGTCACAGGACTAAGGACAGGACTGTCACACCAAGAGCTCTGCACACACTCGTGTCCCCCCTAGCCTTCCACCAGGCTGGAGACTCTGAGAGGATGTGTTGGGACTCAGTCAGTCTCAGGCCAAGGAGCTGGGAGCAGGGCCTCTGTTGGCTTCTGACAAGGAACAAGCACTAGAGTGATGTGGGGTGGGAGAATGTTCTAGTTAGGAGAAGTTAGGTGACTTCTAGACTATATCAGTCCAGGGCAGGGATCACGTCTCACTTTTTGTATCATGGCACCTCTTATGAGCTGGCCCATGAGAAAGGTCAATCTGGAATTATTTGGTATATGTTCACCCTCCTAGCAGTCTGACGATTACTCATAAATGTAATTTTTATGAGAAAAAAATGTAATTTTTATGAGAAAAAAAATGTTATTATCAGGCCAGATATTTGAAAGCACTGTGAATCACGTCCAGGACATGACTCAGTGCCCGATACATTACTGGGTCAGACTTAAACGTTGGTTTGTAGCTCTTGCCGTATGTGTGCATGACCCTGTGGTCATCTCTCATAATGGAGTCGGTGTCTGGGGTCTGACTGAGGGAAACCTTCCTGTCAGGGAGCGTCGGGGGCATGACTCAGTCCACTAATGGCTCACTCTGTTTCTCCTCTTCTGGGGCTCACGGCCTGCGCTTGTGGGGTGATTTCAGCTTACTGCTGACTGCGTCTGCTTATCCGATTCCACAGGGGGCATTTGGAGTGTTGCTCCTCTTCTCAGCGCCAGATCTTGTGTTTCTTCATTATCTCCAACCCGCCTCGCAGGCCCAGGCTGCATTGTGGTCTCAGACACCACCTGACCCCCCCCCCTTGGGTGTGCCATTCAAATTTCATCTTGGAATGCCTGTTATGCTTCAGCCTTGTTTCATACTCCTGATATTTTTCTCCTGAGATTTAACAAGATTTTAAAAGTCTTTGAATTGTTTAATTATTTAAGGACCACTCAGAAATGTATATGACTCCCAGTCTGGAGGCTGAGGCAGGAAGTTGGCAAGTTCAAAGCCAGCCTCAGCAACTTAGTGAGGCCCCAAGCAACTCAGTGAGACCCTGTCTCTAAATAAAATATAGAAAGGGCTGCCTTCAAAATATACAAAGTTCTTTTTCCACAAAGAACTGATGCTTCTAGGGCAGTTTTGGTAAGTGATAGCAAGTTGTCAACCACAGCAGTGCACACCTCACCATGGACATGGGTCTTACTTGTTTTAGCTTCCTTCTCATTTCTCAGAAAAGCTCTCAAGGATTTCAGGACCCACTCACTTCAGTCCCGATTACGCCCAAGGCATCCTGGGAGCTTTCCAGAGGGCTCTTGGTGTCCCCTAACCTGTGGCCTTTGTTTCCTGGTAGGACGACGGTCCTCGGCGTTTCCTTTGGAGCTGCATTCCTGTCTCTCGCCTTCATCCTTTTGGTCTGCTTTGCTGGACAGATTTTGGTAGGTACTTCAAATGTGGGACTTCTTTAAAACTGTGTTCAGTTTATAAACGGGATTTCTTGCTTAAAATATTCAAATATAGGGTGCTCACTGATTTACACTTCAAGAGTGCCGTTCCCAGCAAAGGAGCACGCCCTTCAGATGAGCAGCCCTGGGTGTGAACTGAGGCAGCTAGCTAGTGGACAAGACAGATGCTAACTGAAGATTATTTAAAACGTCACCTGTCACACCCTAAAACAATGTTTTTGCCTAGCTGTTTTTGTCAACAATTTATCCTCTGCTCTACCTTTTCTGAGTATCCACACCAGTAAATATCAGTGTAATAGGAAGCTTTTCTTGGCGGGGGTTTAAAATTTGAGCCAAATACATCTTTGACATCCACTTTCAAGATATAAAATTCTGGAATATTTGAAGATGACAAATGGTCAAATATCTTACATTATTAGTATTTCAATTTTAGCCAATATTTAAACAACTTTTGTGGTTTAAATATTCGTTCTGGATATGAGTTAAATCTCAGCTTATTCTTGAGTGTCACAAGTGTTGCCGGCTGCCAGAGCTCAGTGCGGGCTGTCCTCAGAAAGCCAACAGACAGCAGTCCCCAAGGACAGGTCGGTGCTTCCTCTTGCTCACTGGAGACGGATCAAAGCAGAAGGGGCCACGCTGAGCCAGGTTTCTAGCAGAACCCATGGGCATTCTCCAGAGAAGCCTGAAACATATTTTTATTGTACAGATTTCTTTTGTTAGTGCATTATAGTTGTACATAATTGTGGGGCTCATTTTGACATATTAATAAATGCATATAACATAATTTGCTCCATGCCCATCCCCTGTACCACCCCTTCCCACCCTCCTCTCTCTGCCTAATCTCCTTCCTCCACTCTCTTGGTCTTCCCTCTGTTAAATTCTTGGTTTTTATCAGTGCGTTATAGTTACATACAATAGCGGATTCCTGTGATAATAATTCATTATAGAACATAAATAAGAATAATTTTTAAAATAGTTGTCAATAGATTATGTTGTGTGATGTCAGAGGTTATAGAAAGACTATAAATAGCTTCATAATTTCAAAATCATGATTTCCTCTGCCGGCTAGACTGTGACAACCCGTGTAGGTGGTATGAGCAAGGGGCCGACTCCACCTCTCAGGATCACACACACCCACAAGCCACACTGGTCTCTTTCCGTTGAGTTCATACTTTGTGTCTGCTTCTCCATTGCAGTGCCCTTGCTGCTGGTGACCACATCAGTACGGTGCCATCAGTGCACAGGCCTCTTCAGGCCTGTCCCCACTTCAGGAGCTCTGAGGAACAGTGACCCACCATCTGTTGCTTTCCGGTCTCATGTGCCTAAGCTTTTTGGCCATTCTTTGGTTAGGATTCCTAAGTGCGCCTCTGCCTTTCCACACGCCCTGTGCCTCCTCCGCCTGGTGTTTGCAAACTCTGGTGGGTTTTGTTCCCTCTAGGATAGTTCAGATCTTTCAGATGGCACTGAAAACTCTCCCCAACATGGAATTGTGGTTTCTGATTTGCTTATGTGCACAGTTAGTGTCCCATGTCTCTAAAAATCCCCTGGGGACCGTGTAGGCTGTAGAGAGGAGAGGTCAGATAGGAGAGTGACCCACACACTGAAGGACTGGGTCCCGGGTCCTTGTCAAAGTTCTAAAGTGCTTCTTATGCAAAGGTGCCTGGTTTCCCCCATCCCCAGAGTCATTCCCTGGGGTGGGAAGCACAGGGCCCCACAGTCTCTTTTTCCCCTACAGAAGCCTCCACAGCTGGTTTCTCAGGGGCCCTCATTGTGGTGCCATTGAAAATCCCAACCTCCTTCTAACAAAGGCCGTTGACAGCCTTGTGCTCAGAAGCCATGTTTTGCATTTTCTATTCCAAGGACTCTGGTTTTAGGTGTGGGGTGGTGGTATATATTTAGGGTTTCAAGCTGATTTTTCTTCCCACTAAGTTATTATAGAAAAGAAGTACAGAGCTCAGGCCCAAAAAAGAATCTCAAGAACAATTCTGCTGCCTTCGTTGAATGTTGCTCTTTCTGATGCCGGTCCTCAGCCTGCAGAGAGCCCCTCCCTCTCACACCTGGCATAGCTCTCCTTCATCCTGTCTCCCCAGGAGGCTGTCAAGATGTCATCTGTAGCTCCATGTCCCCTCCCCTTCCCAGGGACCTCCCAAGACCCTGGCACCTGTGTACCACAGGCTAGGAAATGCTTTGGGCTCTGTGGTATCTCAGAGAGAAAATCCCATGGCTACAAATGACCTGGTACCTACTCCCTGCTTAAGAAGCCCATGTCACCCCAGGGCCAGGGAGGTGGACCTTGAAGGTGTTTGTTCTTCCCGACTTGGGTCAGTGGATCCATAAATGTGACATCCCTGGGGCCAGCTGCAGCTCTCTGCCCAGGTGAAATGCTTGTCAACTCCAGGAAAGAATTCTCAGCCCAATAAGTGACCACACCACTCAGTGAAGACATTTAACTGTCAACATTTAGAACATCAGTATAGGGGTGGTTTCCGAAGGCTGAGTTATGCTTTGTATTTGACTCTCTACGTTCCTTCCAACACTCTGTATATCCCAAATAGTCCGTGGTGGACCTGGAGAATACCACTCCACCTAACTGCTCACTCCCTGGCCCCTTGGAGGGTTGCCGGTGCTCTGAGGTCTTAGGATGACTGGCGTTTACCTATGAATTAAGTACTGAGCTGAGGAAGAAGTGCTTAGTGACCCTGCCTTACCTTCCACTTACAGACATGGTTAACCTTCTGAAAGTGTAAATGCCGAAGGCAGAAGGGGCTGGTGATGCCAGCCTCAGATTCTCTGCCAGGAGAATGAGAGTCAGCGTCTCTCATAAAAGCAGTGAGGAGAAGGTAGCCTCGCTGATGCTCTTCTTGCTGGGGTTTCATCTTTGTCACCCTCGGTGGCACACAAGGTGCCGCATGAGGAAATCAAATTGGTCTCTTCATAGCTGCATTTAATGAAAGGAGAAAAGCATCAAAATGGGCAACATGGGGGTGAAACAGTGCAGGTTTTGTTCTGTTGACAGGAGAACCATTGGATATCTGTTGGTAGCAGGTTCTGGAGACTGCACCAGGGAATTCCTTTCTGGTTGGCATTACTGCCATGGGCAGTCCAGCCCTTTCCCCTCTGCCCCTCACTGACACCAGGGCTCGCCCAGGCCTCCTGCAGGAATGCCCCTGGTGGTGGTGCCCACTCTCAGTGCAAGCCCCTGGGGTCGGCTCAGCCGCCCAGGACCTTCTTGGAATCCACCAACCCAGGTATTGGGCACCAGGGGTCTTAGGACTGTGTCGTACAGTTTATCCCACACTTCACAGCACTTCATTTTCCCACCCTTGACAACACTTCATTTTGACCTCTAACATTTTTCCTGTTTTGCTCCCCTCACTTTAAGACACGGATGTTCTCCTAAACTTGCTTTCTATCTCCCACTGAACCTCGTAAAATTCTATCCACGTAAGCATGATTCATAAGCAGATGTTGAGTAGGTGCCCACCTGGACTTCTGGTTGTTTCTCTGGGCCTCCAGTTGTTCTGTGGGCCTCCTCTCCCCAGGCTCCATGTAAGTCCTCCCTCATTTCTCTGATGCTTAGGTGGAGTGAGAGGGGCCGGAGGAGCCTTCCTCCTTCTGCCCTGAAACCCCTCACCCAAGTAGGCTGGCACCCTCTGCTCTCCTGACCTGAAGAGCCCACCTTCCCCCCGGCCATCTGGCACTGTCTGCCGGGCTTCCTGCTTGAGTCCTTCCTCTGCCCTGTGACAGGATGGAGAAATGTGCTGAGAGTCTGTCTCAGCTCAGTGCAATACTCGGGGCACTTGAAAGACAGGACAGATATTTAATGTCAGGAAGCGTGAAGGCTTGCCAGGGGGCTCCCAAATGTATTTCCTGGCACTGCTGCTCAGAAAACACCCCACCCTGTCTTCACCCGGTTTCAGCCCCTTCTGAGCTCCATGTCCTGGCCCAGCGGCAGCTCGTCCCTGCTCCACTGGCCGGCAGCCTGGTGTCCTCCTGCACCAGGTCTGCATCATGTGCCCCTGAGGGGCTTTACATTCTGTTTCTGATTCTCTTGTGAACTTCAGAATTATAAAACTTGAGAGCAGAAAGGGAACCAGAGACAATCAATCCCACCCCTCAGTTTTGTATGAAGGACTCATGGATCCAGAGGGTCACATGCTTACATGAATTTATCCCAATTACTGAGAATAAAAGGTGCTTCTGTGGAAAGAATGCAAGAGGATCCATACTCGGATCTCTGAAGGTTGGAGTGGGCACTTTGCGGAGGAATCACCAAAGTATGAGGCAGGCCTCCACATACTTCCTGCCTGGGTTAGAATCTTCAGACTCAGTCCAAACTGCCCATGGTAGGCGAGGTCTCCCTAGTGGCCCTGATTCCAGCCAATCACAGTTTGTAATTAACACATGTTATATTCAAAAGACCCACTCACACCGCCAGATACTTAGCATGTACTGTATCATGTGTCCTCCTTGGAGGGAATGTCCACTCTAGTCAACGACAAGGAGGCTTACTGGTGCAATGCAGCCTGCCCAGTGGTGTACAGCAAGTGGGGATTAGAGCCAGAACTGGAACCAAGCTTTGCAATCTTGTGGTGGGAGGCACGTTCCCGAGGGCCAGGCAGTGTGACGTCCAGCAGATGGGATCCAACAGCAGGCAGGGTTGCCCATACTCACAGACATGGGCCAGGGTGGCATAGAGATGGCCTCGTGGTGTCTGCTGAGCCCCCACTGATCAAATCACATTGGTAAGAGAAGATTAGCACACACAGGCCCTGATTACTGCTCTCCTTCAGCCTAGTTTTCTAATGTACATTATTCAGCTTGAGGTCCAGATTATTTAAAATTGAGTTCTGGGCAGCGTGTAATTGCATTTTAAAATATATTTGATAAAGTGGAAACAAGAACATTAATTTATAATTGAGTTTAGATTTTCAAATATTCTAGTAAGAAAACACTCAATGATAACATCTTATAAAATGTTTCTGTGTGTATGAAATTTCTTTCAAAGTGTTTCCATACATATTATTTTGATAATGAAAACAATCCATTTTATCTAGGTGGAGACTGAAACTATAATAAGAGATTCCAGTTCACAGTTTCATTATAGCCTGCAGTAAAAGAACAATTAGGGTTGTCATCACAGTGATAATAATAGGTACACAATCCTTGTCAGATTTAATGTTCCAGACTACCTGAGATGGACTTACATCTCTATAACAAGTCCAAGGGAGTGGCTCTAACTAAAAATATCACTATAAAAAAAAATCCCCAAACCAAAAATGCATCTTTAGAACAAGCCTGCCAGATATGGCAAATGAAAATGCTAGAAAAATGTCAGAAGAAAATTTTCTCCCAAAGTTGTTACCTTGAGCTTTGTGTAGCAGAGAACATGTGATGTCCATCTGCCCACCTCACCCCAAGCAGAGATAAAAGCACAGATACAGGGGTCACATTGGGGAACAGAAAGTAGGTCACGCAGCAGTTAATAGGAAGCTTTCTACCCTGCAAGAGCTCTTTCCCTTGGAGTCTATTTTCTCTAATGTCGGTACACACTTGCAGCCTCCCTTTGGCTGAGTTTCGATCCTCTTTCCTTCAGCTTCCCCTGTCCACCCATGGATTTAGGTGTGTCTCTGGTAAACAACATGTGGCTCCATCTTGTCTCCTCGGACCCAAAGTCTCTCTCTTTTACTTAACAAGTGTAATGCATTTACGTGTATTATAATTACTGCTGCAATCATGTTTTGCTTTTTTTTTTAACCCACCTCTTTGCTTTTAATTATTTATTTTAATTATTATTTGATTTTAATTATTCTTTCTCATCTTCTGCCTTCTCTTAACCAATGGAAATTCTTCTCTTTTATTCTCTCAAATAAATTGGGAATGAAATATCCTAGTCTGGTTTAGTTTCCAGCTCAGTCTTGGTGATTTGGTCTTGGTTTTCATTATTGACTTAAAGCCTGTAGCCTATCTGTGTAACTTACCAGATGTAACCCTGGGGAGCTGTGCAGGCCTCGTTCTAAGTCTGATACTCTCTACCCATTTCCCATGCTAGCTTGCTTGAATGTTTCTAAACTAAGTTGCTCAAACGATCCATTTATTGTTATTGTGTTTAGCAGTTTCTTTGCTCAGTGCTCCCTCTGAATACCATTTCTCCTTCCAGGACTCAGTTTCTTTATCACAAACATGCTTTCTTTCTGTGCAAACATGTGCATGCTAATCAATCGACATATTATTTTGTTATTTTTTCTAGTTGTGACAATGTTTTCTAACATTTTGAAATCATTTTGAAATCATTTTGCCTGTTTCCCTGGCATCTGTTATACTGAGAAGTCTCCTGCTTGTCTACTTCCTGTCCCTGGGTGGAGGAGCAGATCCCTTGGTCATCACAGGATTCCATCTTGTGGAAAAGAGACTCCTGTGCTAAAGTGGGTTGGCTACCACTCTTCCTGTGGGACTCAGTGTGTCTCCTCCACCACAGGCTCATCCTGCGCCAGGCCATTGTCCCGTATCTCCTCCTGACTCTCTTTTCGATCCTCAAACTGTTACTGCAAGTTGGATCTCTCTGTTTTGTCTTCCGTCTCAACGGCCTTTCCCTCCTCACTTCCGTAGTCTCCTGTGCCATTTGAGGAGTTGTTTACTCAGATCATCTTCCTCCTTAGGATAACCCTTGAGTTTAAGACCTCAACATTGACACGACCATCTATGATTCCTTCTGGAAGCAGCCCTGTCATTTTCTCCTCCAAATCGCTGGTTCACGATGGAGTCTAACCTGCCCTCAGCACCTCAGTCTTGTCGAATGTCCTGTTTCAGGTTGTTGCAACAGGGTCCTATCTTGCGCTCATTCTGCTCTCTGTATCCACTGACTCTTCCTCATGTGACCACTGCCTCACAAGGTCCATGATATTTTATCATGAGGTCACTTTCAGCGGGATCAGGGGCCCGCCTGGAGTAGGAATGTCCCTGCCCTCTGGGGTGTCATGGATCCTTTGCAAGCAGCATTGTTCGTGCTTTCCTGGAGCCTCAAGGACTTTCTTTAGGTTTTCACCTGGTCATAACCCTTCAATTTGAAGCCGCTGACACGACTTCCAACCCAACTTCTGCATTTGGAGTTCGTGTTTGTCACTGAAGCTGATGGGTATTTTCCTGGGCTGGCTAGTAGAGTTACCCGGTCTTCTGCATGGAAGAAACAGCCTTTTGAAGCAGCTGGTTTTGTGGCAGGGTCTCAGTCCCAGCTGAGGGAAAGGTGATCTTTCCCTGTGGGTACTGAAGCACCTGTTGTCTGCTGCCACACATGTCCTGCTCCTGGACACTCCTGGCCAGCCCTGCAGCTCAGGCCTTTTCCCAGAGCTCTCTCTGTCTCTGTCCTTGGTGAGTCCTCTCTGTCTGTCCCTAAGGTAGTGGTGCATTCAGCAAGCCTTTGTTGGGTCCCCCTGCTTTACACACACAGCTCTGGTCTCCGAGGAGCAAAGTCCAGTGTGATGTGGGCATTGTCCTCCACCAGGTCAACCTGTGGCCAGAGGCAGGCTGTCAGCCAAAACAGTGCTGTGAGGAGGGTTCTGTGAGTATCCCACAGTGCAGAGGTGGTCAAGGACCGCGGTTCCTCCAGGGTATGAGAAAGAAGCAGGTTGACTTTGTAAAATGTGATGGATTGAAATAAAGAAATTCTTCCATAGGAAATTGAAGTGCAATTAATAATCAAAGTACACGTGAGTCTTTATGAGACTAAGTGTTAGTTGGAGCTAATGCCCCAGCATGTTCCTGCAAGTCAAGGTTGTGGTCCTCAGCACACTAAATGCCAGAGTCGATGTTCCTCCAAGGAAATACTCTGGAGCGGATGTTTACAGGACAAACCTAACCACTGCATGTTTTAAAAAACATTTTTTAGTTGTCAATGGACCTTTATTTTATTATTTATATGTGGTGCTGAGAATCAAACCCAGTGCCTCACACATGCTAGGCAAGCACTCTGCCTCTGAGCCACCACCCCAGCCCCTAACCTCTGTATTCTTGAGGCAAGATTTTAACATGGGGTTTGTTTTTCTAATCTTAACAATGTCTTACTCAGCATCCGGATGATTTTATAACTCTTCTGAGATTTTTTATGTTATTAAACTTCACTTTATATAAGCAACTTCTTCTTTCAGATATCTCAGCTTATCTTTAAGATGAATACTAATGGGATTTTGAGTACGATCCACTGTTTAGATTATTAAGTCTAGAGGAATTAATTTTACAGCAAGAAGCTACCAGTTGTTCCTGATGCAAGATGTTCAAATTAAGGAAGGGAGGGAGGGAGGGAGAGGCAGGCAGGAGAGAGGGAAATATTTTTGGTAGCGTTGTCTTTTCTTGGTTTATTTTAAAATCCAAATAAGGTATCTGAGCATTTCATTTTCTTGCAGAGGATCTGCCCGTACAAGATTCATCTTGCACCTTTTCCAGGGCACCGCGCTGCTCATCCTCCCCAGCACTAATTCTGCAGTAGGTTTTCCTCCAAGTGCATTTTCTTTCTTCTTTTCATCTCCTGCTATATTTAGTGCCAGTTCTGTGTTTGTTAGGGGGTGAGGTGGTATTAGCAGCCAAGAGCTTTTCTGAAGACCGACAGTGAGTTTGCTGTAAGGCAGGGCCGGTCCTAAGACACGGAGGCTGATGGTCAAGACCGGGGGGCTCAGGCCCAGCAAGGCCAGTAGTTAAGACTAGACGACCTTGGATCAGAGCAGGCCTCTTGCCCATTTGAGCTGATAAGCAGCTTCTGAATAAAGGCCAGGATGTTACCAAACGCTCCCATTCCTGATGTTTAATTGGAATGGCCAGGGCTTTGATGGACTTGTTTTTCCCCACAGAGACTCTATCGGAATACTTAACCAAATAAGAATGATCTGAACTGAATCATGGTGTGAAGTCACTTTGGCAGAGAACTGCAAATGGAGCCTCAAGACCCTCTTCCCTCTCTTCATGCCAAGGGCGTGTCTTGAGCCTCCTCTTATTCCCTGGTCCCCATGGTCTCTCCTTCCTTGTTCCTGCCCTCAGCAGAGTTTGCTGGTTGTCAGATTCAGATCAGGTGGACTTAGGGGCCCCCACTTGCTGATGTGGATGGAAATGTAGCCACCTGTCTCCCTCACCTTGAAAATGAAGGATTTAAAGATGATGGCACAGGGGGACATCAGGGCATGTGGAAGACTCGGCAGGAGAAGGAAGCCAACCGTGTGCACCTGCAGCCTGTCCTGAGCCCACACACACCAAGCCCAGGTGCCTGGTGAGCAGCCCCAAGTGCCACCCATCTGTCATGTCCTGCTGCGTGTGTGTCTCCCCACCTCCGTTTCAGTCAACCGCAAGCCTAGGAGTAGAACAAACAGCCTCTCTAGGCAGCATATTTAGTGAGATTATATATTCTGAAATTTTAAAGCAACTTGTTTTAACTTCAGAACTATGTCTGTGGAGTAACTGAAAAATATCTTACCTAATTGACTGCAAGATGGAATCTCAGCTAGATTTAAATTTTCTCCCTGGAGCAATCAAGCTTTGTATTTTCTGCTTTTAGGGTTTCCAGTGCCCTACATTTTGAAAATTTCTGTCTATAGACACATAAGCATTGATTTTCAATCATTTGGTCCTGAGAAAAATACTAATCCTAGTCAATCAGGACACAGACGTGTGACGATTACCTTGAATTGCAGAACCAAAGCAAATTCTGCCAACCTCTGACAGAATCTGAGCTAGAGGAGGAGGATGGTCCGTTTGGGTCTTGATCCTTCATGCTGCCTCACAGCTTCTCCGCTGCTCACAGATCTGAGTGTGTTCTGTGATAATACCACTAGTAGCAGCATGAATTAAACAACCATGGTGCACCTTCTCAGGTAGGTGTTCTCTGACTACATGGCCTTCCGGATACTGAATATGGCAGAGCATTAAGGGGTACTCCTTTTCTTGTTCTTCTTTTGTGTGAGTTTTTTTTGTTTTTGTTTTTGGTTTTGGTTTTTTTTGGTGCTGGGATTGAACCCAGGCCAGGGGTCCTTTACCACTGACCCACATCTCAAGTCTTTTTTTTTAAATAATGATTTTACCTGTATTATTTTATTCTTTAATTTTTTCAATATTATATATAATTTTAAAATATTATATATAATTTTAAATATTATATATATTTAGAATATTTAAAGTATTTAAAATGCTCACCATCTACAACATATATATATGTTGTAGATGGATATAATATATATATATTGTAGATGGATATAATCCTCCTTTATTTTATTTATTTATTTTTATGTGGTGCTGAGGATCGAACCCATGCTTCACACATTCGAGGTAAACACTCGATCTCTGAGCCACAACCCCAGTCCCCTTCTTTTAAATTTTTATTTTTCTACTTAGTTGTACATGACAGCAGAATGCATTTCAATTCATCGTACACAAATGGAGTGCAACATTTCAATTCTCTGGTTGTACACAGTTTAGAGATGTACCATTTATGCAATCATAAATGTACCTAGTGTAATGATGTCCATCTCATTCCACCATCTTTCCTATCCCCATAACCCCTCCCCACCCTCCCCTTTGCCCAATCCAAAGTTCCTCCATTCTTCCCATATGCCGCCCCCATCATAGATAGCATCCACTAATCAGAAGAAACATTCAGCCTTTAGTTTTAGGGGACTGGCTTACTTAGCAAAATATTCTCCAACTCCATCCATTTACCTGCAAAAACCAGAGGACAGACTTAAGGCCAATCTAAAGTTGGACAGACCAACCCCAATCTAAACCTCGAACTTGGGTAGCAACATGATGTGCAGATCTGGCCCCAGGTGGCCTGTGGGACGAAGCCCTCAGTTGAGCACATTTCCAGCCAGCAGCCAGAGGTTCCGCTCCTGGGGTCCCTGGAGCCCAGAGCTGTGCTGCCTTGAGATCCCCAAAAGGCTTTCGGAGAAATGTGGAATTCCTAGGAAAATCAGCCCAAGAAGTGAAGCTAAAATATTGTCCTGCATCTGCGTCAGTGGGACTCCTAGGCTACAAACGTCCTTCATCTCACACCAGGTCAGGGAGGAGAAACACCACCGTGGGAAGGAGGAGAAAGAGAGGGTTGTATGGATGTTGACCAAAGAGGCATAAAGCAAGTGGATTTGGGGCCACTAAAATGTTTCTGAGAAATATCGTATTTTCTTCATGGAAATAATAAGAGTCAAGACTTTTAAGTCTATTCCCAGTGCCCCAGGCACTCATTTAAACCTCCGATCAGGATGAAGAGGCTAGTGGTGCCATGATCCCCATTCTACAGACATAGAAACTGAGACCAGAGAGGGTAATGAACCTGCAGAAAATCTCACAGCTCTCTGGGTTTGAACCTGGACCACTGGCTGGTTCTTCTTAGTCCATCTGTATAAATGTCATTTAGCTATTGTGTCAGCCTTTAATATATGGCAATGTTTTTGAAACAATGTTTTTGCTTTTTGTTTTTACTTGTTTTTCATTCTTTTATTTTATTTTTTAATCTTTTCCTTTTTATTGGTGCATCATAATTATATAACAGTGGGATTTACTGTGTTCATACATGCACACAATAAAACAGTAAAATTTGACCAAGTTCATTCCCCAGTATCTCCCCTTTCTTCCCCTCCCTCCCCCGATCCCCTTATTCTATTCCACTGGTCTCCCTTCCATTTCTCTTTTGAATTTGTTCTAATTAGTCATACATGACAGTGGAATGCATTTTTACACTTTATACACAAATGGAGCACAACTTCTCATTCCTCTGGCTGTACGTGTGCAGAGCCACACCAATAGTGTAATCAGACGTGTGTACAGGGTACTAATGTCTGTCCCATTCGTCCTTCCCCTCCCCACTGCCCACCCCTCCCCTCACTCCCCTCTACACAATCCAAAGTTCCTTCATCTTCCCTACTGCCTCTCACGATGGATCAGCGTCTGCTTATAAGAGAAAACACTTGGCCTTTGGTTTGGGGGGATTGGCTTACTTCACTTAGCATGATGTTCTATTATAGTTCCATCCATCTACCTGAAAATGCCATAGTTCATTCTTCTTTAAGGTTGAGTAATATTCCATTGCGTATTTGTACCGCAGTTTCCCTATCCATTCATCTACTGAAGGGCATCTAGGTTGGTTCCACAGTTCAGCCGTTGTGAATTGAGCTGCTATAAACATTGGTGTGGCTGTGTCCCTGTAGTAAACATCCCTTTACTCTCTGCCTCTTTTGCATTTTCTTTCTGAATCATTCCTAAAAACCGTGTGGACAAGTCTGTTTTCGATTTTTTTTCCTTTTTATTGGTACATTAAGTCCATTATCAACAATGTTTTTAGGAATGATTCAGAAAGAAAATGTAAGAGGCAGAGAGTAAAGGGATGTGTACTAGTGATGTTCAGAAGGACTTTCAGTTGAGTTTTACTGCTGTCTCACCAGGCCCACCACTGGGTTAACGGAGCAGGTCCAAGGGCATGATTTCTTTACTTGTGATTTTTTTTTTTTAAATCATTACCTTTTTGTGTTTCCCGTCTTGGGTCATCGTCTTGAGTCTTCCTCACGTAGTCTTGGTCCACTGTCTCTTTAGCAGAATGGTTAGAATGTGGATGATCCCTGGAGAGTGTGAGGGTGCTTGTCCTTCCACATGACACATAAACCCCCTGCCTGCAGCACATTCGTCAGCCACACCTGGGGGGACTATGCATCTACCCTGTCACCTGGTCCCAAGGGTGCGCCCTGGGAAGGTGGCCCTCGGGTGAGGTGAGCTCATCACTAGAGCCACAGTAAGTGGTGAGGGACCTGGATGTCATTCTGAAAGGACTCCATCCTTCTTGCACTCAGCAAGCTGCTCCTGCAGCCACGCCTACCCAGCCGGCAGGGGGAAGCAGCCCACAGTCCGTCTGTCCTTCAGAGGGTGAGTGGGTAAGCAAGAAGCGGTGGACGCTCAGCAGAAGTTTATTCCGTCAAATAGAATAAGGAAATCGTCATGGACAGTACAGTCTGAGGAACTTTGAGGGCACATGCTAGTGGGAAAGTCAGCTCTCAAGGACACAGATGACGTGAGTCTACTCACAGGAGGTCTCTCCAGTGGCCAAAGTCATGGAAACATGAATGGAAGGGCAGTTGCCAGGGAGGGAGGAGGAAGAGACGGGGAGTTCTTGACTGATAGGTGCAGAGTTTCAGTTTTGCAAGATGAAAAGCTAGATCTGCCGCTCTGTGGTGGGAACATAGTTAATATTTCTTCACTTTAAAGTGATCTAGAGAGTGAATTTAATAATGTGTTTCTCCACATGATTAAAAATTGTCTAGAAATTTTTTGAAAAGAATTTCTCTGTGTGGAAGACAGATTGGCAGACAGGACGAGGTGAAGCCAGCCTGGCCATGCCACTGGGCACCATCTTTGTAGGTTTAGACACCAAACTAAGCCTGTGGTCTGTTTGTATTTTCCTTTATGTTTTCTTTTTTGTATTTACAAACACATACATTTTTGTACCAGGGATTGAAGCCAGGGGGTACTTAACCACTGAGCCACATCCCCAGCCCTTTTTATATTTTATTTTGAAATGTGGCCTTGCTAAATTGCTGAGACTGGCTTGGAACTTGTGGTCCTCTTGCCGCAGCCTCCCAAGCAACTGGGATTACAGCATGTGACACTGCACTGGGCTCTTTTCCATATTTTTATTGGTGTCTTATAATCATGCATAATGCATTCATTTGTACATATTCATACATACACACAAATATAACAATATAATTTGGTCAATTTTGTGGTCTGGTTGTATCCTTACAGTCTGCCATTGCAGCAGTAAAAGGGGTGGGAGATATGTTCATCTGTTTTCTACACAAATCAGCTGAATTTATAATAACCATTTCAGATGAGATCCTGCACATCCCCAGAGTGGTTTAATTAACTGATGTGTTTCTCCTGCCAACAGAATTACTTAAAAACATAACTTCAGGTTTATTTTAAAAGGCATACAGGCCCCTCATACTTTGTCTTAGAAATGCCGTTTGTTCTTCATGTGTAACCGTGATACCGACATGATTTTATTTCAGTGTGGCTTGGTGGGGGTCCCCAGGGGAGGGTGGGATGTGCTTGTTCAATTTGCGGATGGTGCTGATCCTCCTTGTGGTTTTAGACCCCATCATTAATAACCTCTCGAGGACCCACTAAACCGCTGTGCATTTCCTTTCCTTCCTCTCTTCTCAGCAATGCAGCAAAAAAGCCTCTGCCTCTCTCCTGTGGCTCTGGAAGTCGTCAGGCATCATCGCCAACCGCCCCTGGCCGCGGATCTCCCTCACGGTCATCACCACGGCCATCATACTCACCATGGCCGTGTTCAACATGGTAAGCCCCAGGGCTGGGGCCATGTAGGGCTCGTACCAGGCCGGGAATTCTTGCCTTTCATGGCCTGTCCTGGTGCAGTCCTTTGGTGACACCCATTACTGTTACTCCTTTGGTGACATCCATGGCTTCCTGCCTATTAAATTCAGTGTCTATCAGCTGCAGCAAATTTCTCCAAGGAGAAGAAGGTTTCCACAAGTGACCTGGAGAGAGACGGTGGCTTCATAGGGTAGTACCCGTGTCCATGCTCCTGGTGACTGCTTGGCAGAGCACAGAAGTCACAAGGAAGTGCTGTAGGACCATCAAACTAAGAGGGTACAGCAGACGAGTGTCCTGCCCAGGACTTTGGAGGGCTGATTTCAAACCCAGCTCCTGACTTATGCTGTGAGCTTTGGAAAGATTTCCCTTAAGTGTCACAGGCTCTGTTTCCACTTCTGGAAAGTGACAGCCAGGATTTATCCACCAGGTGGTCCTAAGGCTGAAGTGAGCTGAGTTCTCTCCATGCTTAAGTCAATGCTGGGCATTGTATCAAGTGGAACCGGTGGCCACTCTTCCTATACCTGTATCACCATTACTGGTGTCTACCCCAAGATGGCACTCAGGCGTGAGTGTGCTTGGGGACACATCCTTCTTATTATTCCTTCATCATCATCATCATCATCACCATCACCCAGAAGGGTCCTTGATATTTTGCAAGTGCTTGGAAAAGCAGAAGAGCACGAGAATACGAGTTCTTGACTCTCAGAAGCATAGCATTAGGTTGAGGTAACAGAGCACATATAATTTAATAATAATGTCGTTTTCGTAAAGGAGAAAGCAGTCATTGCAAAATAAAAAAGATTCTTTCTGCATTTAAATGTGTAAGTGTGGCCCAGGGCCACTGCTGGAGCTCAGCGCCCAAGGCATGCTCTACCTTCAAGGAGCTCAGGGTGGGTCCAGAGACAGCCCACTGGTGGACCTGTTTAGGAATCATCCCGATGAACACCAGAGGCAGCCACTGAGGCACATAGAGGTGGCAGGAAGGCAGAGCAGGCCTGCTGGCTGAGTTCTGAGGCACAAGGAGTTCACCAGAGGGACCTGAGCAGGTGGGGCCAAGAGAAGGTGGGCAACAAATGAGGAGAGATGGCCCTTGGGTCTAGAACAAGAGCAGAAACTTGCAGAAAGAGTAGTGAAAAATAGGGCTGAGGAAGTGGAGGTTGGCCCTGGGTCCTCACATGGAGTCCGCATTCAGCCCCTGAAACAGGGCACACGGTTGCCCCCAGACACCTGGAGATTCAGGTGAGGCCAGTGCCTGGAGCCCCAGCACAGGAGTGGAATGGTCTCTCCATCCTCTCCATCAGGAGGATCTGCGTCTTGCCCTCCTCTACCCTGAGGATGTCATGGGGTCGTGGGCAGAGAGGTAGGTAGGCAAGAGCCTCGGCTAGAGACCTGAAACCCGAGTGTTCCCACAGCAGGTTCCCCACGCTCAGCCTGTGGAGTGTTGTGCATTAGTGCTGCCCTGAGATGGGCTCCCGGGAAGCACAGTCAGCTCAGAGCAGTTTTGTAGATTAAGCAGCAGGCGCCAGCTGAGTCCAAGATGAACTCAACAAGAAGGGGCAGGGAAACAGCACTCTTGAAGGATAGCAGGGTGCACTGGCAGGAATTCTGAGCGGTTTTTGCAGCCAGAAAGTTGTGTGTCCTTTCCACTCAGAACTGAGTGTCTGCTGCAATGCCTTTATCATCAACCTCCTCGTCTCCCACCCGTGCTCACCTGTGCCCGTCAATGTGCTTCCTGAGAGTTCACCTTCACTGGCCAGTAGCAGCGTGTTGTCGCAATAAGCCATGTGACATGACATCTGCATGGAAAGGTGTCTCTTTAGGAGGTCTTTGTTTTCTTCATATTTCCAAACATCCTAAGAAGAGAATTCCCTGTAAGGAGTAGTCACTCATTAGTTTCTAAGTGAGTGATTGAATTAGTAATGAGTGAGTGAAAAGGTAAGTACCCAACCTTCTGAAAAAGAAACCGTTGCCTTTTGTGTAAAATCCAAACTCAGAGTTATTAGGTAATAATTTTAGTTATTAAAAATTAGGTAATTTTTTTAGGAGAATTCAACTAGGAAACATCTGATTTGGAAGCTGACCACATGTCATGTGGGTAATTGGTAATACTAGATGGTAATTTAGTGGCTGTCTGTGAATGTTTGACAAGCACAGCACTTAGGAGACCTCTCTGCAGCACCTGGATACTTCTAGAGAGAGTTTTGTCTTCAGCACCAGAAGGAAGTCTCCCACTGGTGTCCTTCCTCACAGAGAGCAGGGTGCATTGCCACGGGAAGTGGAGGAGTCCGCTGAAGACACGCGCACAGGGTGACAGAGGCTTTGAGAGGAAGTTACCAGGGACGGGGAGAGAGGAATGGTGGTGCTTTCGGGGCAGAGCCACCCACACTGAGCAACCTTCTCTGGGGCAAGGAAATGGCTTTCTATCCCGTCCCGTCCTTCCATGCGGAGGGAAGGGGACCAGTGGCCATTTTTATTGGCACCTGGTGCACCCAGATCAATGGCTCTGGTCCATGCAGGGCTCTAGTATTTATGTCAAAGCAAAATCATAAAATGGCATGGAAGCTGACATTAGCTATGGGAAGGAAGTAATTCTACCTAGTAGTAGTGCCAACTTATAATTTATTAATCACAGAAGAGCTTGTCCCTGGGGCTGTGCCTTTGATCACATCAAACGGTTTACAAGGAAATGCCCTCAGCTCCTCCGGTCCCCTGCTGCTGAGCTGGAGGGCAGAGGTGGACCCAGCCTCCTGGCCACACTCCCCACTGGATGGTGCCCACCAGCTTCAGATCATGGGAGCAGAGCCGGCAGGTTAGAAGGCACCCCCACAGGTGCCGTACCAGGGAGTGGTCTTGCCCCTCACCCCTTCTCACCTGGGAAAGTGGACACCTCCCCTGGGGCCAGCAAAACTCCTAAGTTTCTCTTAGGGACAAAGCAAGGAACTTTGTTTTTTTTTTTCCCTTTTGTCTGCCCTTAATGTTTGCTATTCTTTCTTGTGTAATAACACGTCTGACATAAAACGTATCCCGTAACTCTGACAGCAGGAGACTCAGTGGCATCAGGACATAGGCAACTCGGTGCAGTGGTCACCACTATCCACCACCAGACTCGTGCATCACCCCAAGAGGCAACTGTGTCCCACGAAGCACCGCCATTCCTCCCTCCCCATCCCTGGTAACCAGCGTTCCACTTTCTGTCCCCATGAGTTTGCTGGTCCGGTACCCCCTACGGGTGGGCTCGCAGGGGAACTGTACTTGTGCATGGCTCGTCTCACAGCATGCTCTGCTCAAGGCCTTGGCTTCTTATTGAGGCCCCAGCCCCTCCACAATCGTGAGCCTCAGTCTCCTGCATTTCTCCCGATGAGGGCACACCGCCCCGCCCTTATTAACAGCTTCTCCAGCATCTTCTGCCATTACCCTGTTTGCCTCAGAGGGAGACACTTGGGGATAATTTGAGACGGCCTGAAGCTGCCCATGACTTCCCTCTCTCGTTGACTATGGAGCTGGGCCCCTTCACATTGAGACTTTTCATCCATTTTTAATAACTACTTTTTTTTTTGAGCCTGCATTTTAACAGCCCTTGTGAGAGTCAGAGCCAATAAGAGCAGTGTGTTCGGAGGACCAGCTTTTAAAATTTCATTATGCACTGATATTGAGAGGACAGGTCAAGTTTCATATAAAATAGATGGTGGGATTTTATCAGGATTTTTTTCAACATCTGATGTTCATCTGTTTGATATCAAATATCTCAATAAAAAGTGGAGAATAACCAATTAGCTGCCCACCTTCTTTTTAATATAGGTTCTTGATATCAAGTTGCAGGTGCCTGGTGTTGAACTTGAGTTCATAGCACATGTGTGAGCTAGACAGCCTGCCAGGGCTTGCTCTGATGCTTGACACTACCACCCTGGGACTGCCCTTATCATTAGGCAATTTCTTCTGACAAACTCCTAAGAAATGTATTTTACGTAAACATTTCATGAATTTGCGAGCCTCACAGACAAGGGGTCAGCTGAGGTCACGGGAAATGCCACTGAACTTCAGATTGTATGCAGAAGGCAGGCACAGTACCATCAGGCTTAAGGTGCCGTACCAAATCGTGTGCTGACACTGGACATGCTCTGAAAAACATGGTCTTAAGAAGATTTTAATTGCCTGGGAAATGTAAAATTCAGAAGTAAAGTAGACACAGTGCTGTTAGCACTGAAGAGGGTGTCTTGTTCTGGATGACAGTCTCACTTTCCCAACCACCATCAGGACCGAACACGTGCAAAGGCTGCAGCGAGGAGCCGCAGGTAGTGCTGATGCCGAGGCTCCCCCTCCCCGTGTGGAGCCAGTGGAGAGGGTCAACTCAGAATGGGGTTAGAGGTCTCTTGGCTTAGGGATGCTTGAGGAACGCTGGAAAGAGGCAGCCGAGGGGCCGATGAGGCCTTCGTGCTCAGAGAGACCAAATTCCCTGTTATTAGGTGCCCATGAAACGCTTGCCCAAAGCATCTCTCTCCTCCCACAGCAACGACTTCACACCTCTTCTTACTTCTTTAGATTCTGTTTTGGGGCAATTACATCAAGAAGGTTTTTTAATCATTTTAAGACTCTGCCTAAAACTAAGCTGGTGGTCATCCACCAAGTTAAACAGTCTATTGTTATTTGTCATTTCTTGATTCTTTGCTGTCACAGAATTTTGGTCATATTAAATCTAAAGCTATAACATTTTAAAGCCCAATATTTGCCAAGCAATTATTCCATTCATTTTTTTCTGATATATTTGAATTGGCACATGTGCAGTTCTACTATGGGTTGTGATACTTGATGTAGATTCTTTAAATAAAGAAATCTACTACATCTCTTTGATTTTTAAATTAACGTTTTCCTAAGCCTTACCAAATGAAAAAGTGCTATATCTAGTGTTAGTCCCGGGAGAGAAGAGTCTTGTCCCCAAGAACATACGAATAAACACCTTCGTGTCTCCCTACGTGAGCTCAGGTGTTGGCCAGTATCTGTGCCATCAAAGGAGATACATCAGTTGACAAAAGCCACTGGAAATAATTCAGGGAAGTTTTATTTTCCAACTTCGAGTATGAATGCTTAGCCTTTGCAGAACCACTGCCTAGATTCACAGAGGAGATGGATTTCTTCCAGCCAGGTGAACATGGCCCAAGTCACAGCGCTCTGGTTTATCTTTCCAGAACATTCCTCTGACACTCAGCCACATTACAGCAGGTGACCCTGGGTCACCTGGTCTAGGAGAGAGACTGGTAGGGGTGAGAGAGGGAGGAGAGGCTGAGTCCTTCCAGCCTAGCCAACAGGCCACCACAGCCTTCTGGGTGCTGTTAGTGACCACATGACACAAGAGCTCACTGTCTTCTCAGGATTCCTTTTTATTCTCCCTGAGAATATCCATCCTCTCGGATTTGTGATGCCTTACCCAGATGCTCACAAACAGTGCATGGAAATATGATCACCTTTTGTCCATAGCGTTAATTTTCTTCTTTCTTTCTTTCTTTTTCTTTTTCTTTTTTTTTTTTTAATATTGGGGCATCCAACCACTGAGCCACATCCCCAGTCCTTTTTATTTTATTTATGTTTTTATTTTAAGACAGGATCTCTAAGTTGCTTAGGGTCTGTCTAAGCTGCTGAGGCTGGTTTTAAACTTGTAATCCTCTTGTCTCGGCCTCCCAAGTTGCTGAAGTTATAGTCATGGGCCACTACACCAGGCTAATTTTGTTTTTTGAAATCAAAACCCACAGAACTCTATTGACTCACTTAGTATGTGAGCCAAGAAGGCACAGTTACTGCAAGAGACTTGTTCCTGAGGCTCTGGCTGTCTTGGAAAGCAGAATGTCACACACATGGCCGTGCCAGCTAGACAAGCCCTCTGTCCCAGGCTCTGTGCATTTATTTAATATTTCATACAGATGCTTCTGTTTTCTTTGGTATCAATCCTGGAGCCCTGGCATGCTCTATTGAATGTGCAGCACAACAGTTATTTAGTTACTGGATAGAAATTCCCAAGGCTTCAAACAGGACGGGCGATGTAAGTGTTTCCGGTACAGAGACACGGTCCTATGAGCCATCCTATTCCCGCACATAAGGACACAGCTGCTCATAAGCAGCACCCACCTGATAAGTTTTAAATCTCATTTGCACTAACTCATTGAAAACACCTTTCTCTCTGCAGTTTTTCTTGAGCAACTCCGAGGAAACAATCCTCCCCACCGCCAACGTGTCAAACTCAAGTTTTCCTGCCTCAAACAACCAGGCAGCAATTCTGCGTGCACAAAGCTTATTTTTCCTGCCGGTAAGAAAGTGGCACTTGTCACTCTTCATGTCATTTCCTTATGTGCTGTCAGTCTGGACAGTTATATGTCAGCAGAGGTCTGGCCTGGACTTTGCTCCTTTCTCAACTTCACCCCCTGGGGTTGTGGAGGGGGTCCTGAGTTTACAGATACAGTGGTCACTGGCGTCCCAGCCCATGTGTGAAACCCCAGGTGTCTCATGGTACTGCTGCCAACCCGGTGGTCTTCCTTCTCCTGCCCGCCCAGTTTGTCCAGCATGCACCTGCCCTGGGCATCCACGGATGTGTAGCTGAGTTTCTGGGTGTGTTGCTCATGGGCTTTGCTGAACAGTCCAGTGCATTCATGTTGCCCCCCAAATGCTGTGGGGATGGAGTCCACACCTCCCACTTCTGCCTTTCCTGTGATTCTGTCCTCAAATAATTCTTGCTGACTCTTTTTGACTAATGTCACAAAGGAACTAGACTGAAATGCCAAACTTTCAAAGACATAAATTTTTCTAGTGGAAAAAAGTTAAATCAGTCACTTATTACTTAATTTCTTTATTTCATGATTTTATTTAGAAAACAAATTTAGACCCCTCTCTTCATTTTCTGAATCACCATCTAGTAGTAGCTCAGGGTCTTCCCATTAACTTCTGTCTCCACCGTCAATTTTGAGAATGCCAATGGACTCTTGGAGACTGAAACTGATAAGAGGATACATGTACTTCCAAAGTCACCTGCCACTGGTTTCAACTCCATTAGCTGTGACAATAGATCCCTCCATTCTTCCTTCACTGATGTTCTCCTTGATAGTTTGCTTTCACCCCTTTTCTCGTCATTTTAAGTTCCTAGGAATCCCACAGCTCTGGTACCAAAAACATTGGCCTCTGATGTTATTTGAGGTTCCTGAAGCTGAGGCTGTCCACGGGCAAGATGACCAAGGTCTGGCAGCAATGTCCCCAGGGTTTGGGAGGAGGGGAACCATCGCTTCATCCCTTGTCCAAGGGGTCCTGTCTTCCAATTGAGTGTCATCGCAAGCCCTGGTCTGGATCCAAGACCTTGTTTTTTCTACTTAAGTTGCGTGACAAGTAAGAGACAGAATTCACCACGAGGGTGTTCTGGTTGTAATCCCCAGGGGGCAACTGGGAGCATCTGCAAATATACAAGTATAAATATTTCCTGTATGGTTTGCCTCCTCCTCCTGGACCCGGTGACATCCACATGATCCACAGCCCAGTGGGGAGAGAATGCCAAGTAGTTCTTCCCAGCATTCACATGGCAATTTAAGTTTGAAAGTTTAAAGTAAAAATGCATTTTTTATAGAAAAGAAAGTATAGCTGGCAAGAACGATTTTTAAAAGTCTCTCTGATATGTTTGGGTAGAACAGCTCACCATCATTAAAGGAATAAGACCATCACTAGGAATTTCACTGAGGTTCGTCTATTATCTTTGCAATTGGAATAAATAATTACGAACCCAAGATGGGAAGGGCAGCATGGCTTAACCTGGAAAGAGATGAACAAAGTGCACGGTAGAGTAATTGAAAATCTCGGTAGGATTTAGTAAGCAGGCTTCCCTCCTTCCACCTCAAGTCCCCAGAAAGCAGATTCTGGTCAGCTCTGCCAGGGGGGCACCTGTCCACAGGGGCTGTCTGTCCACAGGGCTACAACACCATCCTGCTGCACACCTTCAGGATTAACTCAGGAGCTCAGAGTCCCAGAGGAGCCTGGAAGCACTTTGGCTCCCTCCTTGAGAGGTCTCCGGGGACACCACAAAGCCATCTGTGGTGTGCACCACACAGTCCTTTCTCTCAAACCCACGTTACATCATGCCTAAGGTTGGCAGGTGAGCGGAGAGGAGTTCCCTTCCCAGCTGGGGGCGGCAAAAAGTGACATGGCTCTTCTTAATGCCAACTATAGGCCACCAGGAAAGCATAGACACAGGTAGACTCTTTGCCTTGCAACACGAACATTGGAAATTAGTCTCAAAGACGGGAAGGTTCACCCACAGAGGTGTTTGTCAAGATGTTCATATAACATTTGCCACAAAAAGCAGGGAAAACACCTCAAAAGTTACTAAAAGCAATTTTTAAATAAATTTTGTTACAACCACACTGTAAAGTTTACTCAGCCTTTATGATAGAGGTTGTAAAAATATTTAGTAACATAAAAATATATGTACTTATGGAAAATTATTAATTGAAAATTACTATGTAAAACTTCCAAATAGCATGATCATCACTTTCTAACATAATAACCCTGATTATTATTAGTAGCAAAAAAAAAGACTAGAAAGACAAACAAAAAACCCTCATTTTCTTATGCCCTTCTTTAACATCAAATGTATTGTTTCCACAGCAGGGAGGAAAGGTCATTTTAAAATGCCAAATGCAATTACCCATAAAGGATCTTTGTCATATAAGCTTTTCACACCACAGCGGGCATTATTTATGTACAATGCTATCTCCTCCAATAAACTGCCTCATGAAGTAGATATTATTTGAATTCCCATTTTGCAGATGAGGAAATGGAGGACCATAGACATCAGTAAATCCCTGAGACAAAGCAACTATTACTTGACATAAAACAAAAGCTGATTTCATCAATTACATCAAAAGTGGTAAACATGACTAGTAGTCAGGTTACTGGTAAGTATATCCTAAGAAGAGTCAGTTCAGTGGCCAGCTGCCAGAACTCTCCACCACTGAGCATTCTTCCTGGTGGGTTGAATGATGTGGATGGGACAGCTGGTCTGGAGGGCTCCGGCCTCACCTTCTTTCTCTCCACGCATCCCTCTTGGCTGTCTGTAGCTTCCCAAACTACCTGTAACGACGGACCACATTTTGCATAGCTCTGAGAATCCTTGAAAGTTATTAAAACTAGTTATTAGAAATTGGACTACTGCTTGTCATTAGCATAAATATTTTAGGAGGTGTTCCTGAAATGTGGGTACTTTCCCAAAGCCTAGGAATGAATTTTAAAAAGTGAGATCTTGAACATTATTTATAGGCATTGACACATATTCCAAATGAGGGATCCTGAGGGGACCTGTTCCAACCCCCCAGTCCTTCCAAAACCCACATGTGCCCGTTGATATACATACACTTTACAAAACAGTGGTCACGTGTTCTTCCTTCTCATTCGATTCGGTGACACTGGTTGAAAACTTTGAGTACAACAGTGGCTTCCAAGTGTACTTTAATGATAGAATTCCTTTAAAAGTCAAAACTTACAAAGAGCCCCAGGTTCTAACAAAATAGCTCTCCCCGGGAAGGTCCTGTTCTGAACTGCTTTGTCATATTTACTGGTCCCAAGAGTTTGCTGAGGTGGGGTCTTTGTCCCTCCTGAGAGTGACATGAGGAAGAAATGGTTTTGCTTTAATTGTCAAAATAAGCCCCTCGGCCATCAGATGGGGCAGGAGAGCCACCTGGGAGCTTCACTATTTTGCTGGTTCCAGGGCAACTGCAGGGCTTTAGAGAGTGGTTCGGGATCCTCCTGACCACTGACGAGGGGACCGCCAGGTTGCAAACCAGCATTTCTCTCACTCCTTGTGGGAAATTTCATTTTGCTTTGTTTATTGAATTTCAAACACCAAAGATCCTATGTATTATACTTTTTAAAAATTCCCTGAATGTAGAAAGCATCATAACTACTTTCATCTAAAAAAAAAATAAACGATGTTGGCCTGTGGAATATCCTCAATGTAGGATTTAAAAAAAAAAAAAATTTTTTTTGAAAAGTGTTTGGCGGGGCTGGGGATGTGGCTCAAGCGGTAGCGCGCTCGCCCGGCATGCTTGCGGCCCGGGTTCGATCCTCAGCACCACATACCAACAAAGATGCTGTGTCCGCCGAAAACTAAAAAATAAATATTAAAGTTCTCTCTCTCTCTCTCTCTAAAAAAAAAATTTAAAAAAAAAGAAAAGTGTTTGGCAATGTATGTGCTTATTTTTATTTATCATGCCAGGTTGGATCAGAAAGCTGTGGAATGAGTAAGTTTCAAAAATCAAATGTACTCAGGCATTTGGCTCTGGCTCAGAGGTAGAAACAGGTGCCTGCTATCTCAGCCAGCTCACAAATTGACCCCGTGAGCTTGACGTTGGCCCCCAACTCGATGGTCAGCATCTCCCTGTAGAGAGAGGTCCTCAGTGGCTGTCTGTCCTGTCTCCTGTCCAGTACTTCATATACAGCTGCATTCTGGGGCTGATATCCTGCTCGGTGTTCCTGAGGGTGAATTACGAGTTGAAGATGCTGCTCATGACGGTGGCGTTGGTGGGCTACAACACCATCCTGCTGCACACCCACGCCCACGTCCTGGATGACTACAGCCAGGTCTTGTTTGAGAGGTGAGTGCTTGGTCTTCCTCCTCCGTCTCTAGTTCTCTCTCGGGGTGTTGGCTGCAGATGGGCAGTGCCATGTCACTCATACTCACTCCAAGAAAGCTGGTTGAAGGGATGGTTCAGGGAGATGTGAGTGTTTTTACTATCGATTACGTAGAAGCCATATCATCTCACACACTTAGAAAGTGTGAAGTGGTGAGGATTTGCACTGTAATCTGAACCATATGGCTAGGAGCAATCTGCTGACATTTGGGACTGAATAATCTCTGATGTGGGGACTGATCCCGTGCATTGACGTACAGCCTCTACCCACCCACTGGAGGCTGATCACCATCCCTCTGTTCCAACTCGGCAACCACGAATGTCCCTAGAAATTTCCAAATGTTTCCAGGAGAGCAAAATGGCCCCAATTCAGAACAAAAATACTGCAAAATAAGTAGTTATGTTCATAAGCTATAGTGCTAAATTTCTCAGTAATAATTTCCTAAAATACCACTGTGGTGAGGAGAAACTGCTGTGGGGAGGGGAAACTTCTTTGATCAAACTCTTTGATACCTAAGTAACTGACTTCCAGGAGAGAAGATCCCATCAACCCTCCCAGGCTCAGGACCAGGGCAGCAAGAAGAGTCCTATGGGGAGGGATGGCCTGTCAGGTGTACTCAGTCGGGTTTGAGAAGTTCTGTTATCTGAGTACTTCCATCAGCTTAGGGTGAGTTTTAATCCCCAGCTTGAAAAGAACACCTTTAATTCATCGTGATATTCTCTATTTCACGTCTCAATAACCAAACATTTTAGGTCAGATGTCAGGTTTTCTGATGGACACCCTGGCTTCAAAGTGTTTTCCGAGTTTTTCACATTCTCTATGTGCTTTAACATCAAATGAATGCCTTAAATATTTACATAGATGTGTTGCTGCAGAAAGGTTTGTACTGACGGCCCCCGGACACTGGTCCAGTGGGCAGAAGGTTCCCCTCGCTAGGGACGCTCCGCCCAGGTCAAGCTCCTTAGAGGCACCACTGCAGCAAATTCTTTTCTCCTAATTTAATTTTCATCACCCTCCACTGTGGAACCCTGATGGTCTGTCATCAAGCTGAGGCCAGTGGAATTGTGAAAATGCAGAAGTGTATGAAAAAAAAAATTATGATTCCCCAGCCAAGATGAGAATGAAATCAGAAGTAAATTTTCCTATAAATTCTTAACGTGCCAAGCAAAAATGCTTTAATATCTCTACTGTGCAGAGAGCCTGTATCCTGTTCCTAAATGAATGTAGCCTTGCTGATCTTTGCATAAAGCTGTTGATGATGCTACTAAAGTTCCCATTATTAAATTGAAAGTGCTAGGATGTGTTTCACATTCAAAGCAAAAGAAGAAATCAAATTAGCAAGTTTTTGATGGGGACAGATTCCTTCTGGGGACCCAAGTGAGGCCCTGAAGAGACACAGGATCCCTGAGTGGAGCCCCAGCAGCAGGAGCAGTGTCCCGTGGAGGAAGAGGAGAGTCTGAGTTTCAGAGCACTCTGGTGGCCAAGGCCTCTCTTGGTTTGGCCCTTAATGACTGAAGCCAGCACCCTCTTCAGGGGACGCACCTGTGTTGCAGTCCCTAATTCCCCAGGGTTCCTGGCACTTCCTGAGCAGTGCCTGCATGAGCTGGCGCAGAATCCCAGAGCTCTCCTCTGCTGGAAGGCTATGTCACTGACACCATGGCAGAAGGACATGCTGCCTCAGGAGCCACAGACCTTCTCTAACGTCAGCCCAAAGGTCACCACCAACAAAAGACCCTGGAGAGCAGGAGTGGAGGACCCCCACTCCCAATTCCTCCAGCTCAGTGCCCATTGGAAAATGCCCAGCGACTCATGCCCGATGCACAACCAAAGTCATGTTCCCTCCAGCAAGTGGTTGGAAAGGTTTCCTCATCCTCAACCTAGGGTCCCGATGCCGCCACGACTCTCACAGATGTGAAAACAGGGTGCTTCCAAGAGAACTCCGCTGTTCTAGCATGGTGCCCAGGGGTGCCCTTGGAGAAGAAGCTGACTGAAAGGAACCAGCAGCACTCACTTTCCAAGGGCCAGTCCCTGACACTGAAGTCATGGCGCTTGGTCCAATCTCTTTGCTGTCCTATTTCTGGGCACCATGTCCCCTTCTCACTCCTGATTTCCTGCCTCTTGCTCTGGTCTGCCTGGGCCCTGTGGTTGGCTGTGGCAGGTCAGCATCCTTGCTCCTCAGCGGAAATGAGTGCTCTCAGTGGACCTACCCTGAGCTTCTGGCTCTCAGCTCACATATACTAAAGACTGAGCAACTCCTCTGTCTTGGTCCTCTGGGTGAATCACGCATCTCTGTGATGTATATGCCAAGGACTTTAACACTCTCTCTCCAATCAAGCAAAACAGAAGATCTGAGCCAACTTCAATGACGCTGGCATGTTGGAGGTGCTCAACAAACTCTGTGAATGGATGAATGAGAGTGGGACGTGCTCCTGAGCAATCCAGAGGACCTAAGTGCTGGCCAGGGACTCCCTCTCCTCACATTTCCCTCAAGACAGAGCCCACTGCAGCTCACTGAGGACATGTCTCTTCAGGAACCACATCAGTTTTGTTGATGTCTTTAAATTTCAAAACAAAGTTTGGAGAAGGCTTCTCTGCTTAAATATAGTGCCAGAAACGGATCACAGTTTGGACAAGCATGGTTGTTCTGTATGAGTTCACGATGGCCCCTTTGGCAGGGACCTTTACTGACCAAATTTGACATTGATCAGCAACCAGCCAACAAAACAATACAAACCCACAGGGCATTTTTGCCTACAATGTTAGCAAAGCAAACAGGAGAAACAGGGATTGAGGTCAGTGAATAATTCAGAACAGGGCATCAAAGATAGTTTTACAGATTCATGAACATGGAAATCAGACTTTTCAGAAGGAAAATAAGATGACTTTGAGAGGGTGTGCCATCAAAAATCCATCATGATGTCATGTCCACAGCATCCCAGTGCTTACCCTACAGGGTTCTGATGAGCTGCCTCATGGTGAGGGTGTTTGTGGTTTTCAGAAGGTCCAGAACAAGATGTTTCCTAGTTCCTAGGTGTTTTCAACAGTCTTCCATTTTGTCTGTAGTACAAAATATTTTACTGAGTTGTTCACGCTTCCAGTTTCTATAGCAGGTCACTTTCTCCCCAAGTTCTTAGCTATTAAATACCCTGAGTGCTCTTCAAGGTTGATGGTGACGTTAATGACAGTTGATATTGCCGGAAGTACTTTTTTCTCGAAAACACTTCCTCTTCCCATGACAAGGGCTGCCTGCAGAGCCTGCAAGATGCTATCACGTTTTTATGAGTTTCTGTTTTTGCAGAACTGGAAAGCCTCAGGGGATGGGTGTTATCATTTCACATGGACCCAGGCATTAGCTTGACTTTCTAGAAGGCTGGAGATGTTCTTTTAATTCTAGAAAGGCATGGAGAATGGGGAGCTCCTCAGAAGATCCACTAGGAGCCCTGCAGAGTACCCTGCTCTGTGTTGGAACTTTAGCTGAATAAAATAAATGTTCTGTGGGGACACATGGATGCAAGCTTAAGCAGCAGTCACATCCAGGATCTCAGGACTGTCCCTGTGGGAATGGCTGTGTGACCCCTCTTCCACCTCATCTCCCTGTCCAGGAAAGCCATGGAGATGCTGGGATCTCCATATATCATCGAGAGCTGTGAGTGAAGACCTTGAGTGTGGTATTCCCCTTTCCCTGTGTTTCCCTGTGTCTTGAAAATCCCAGTGACTAGAACTTGAGAAACTGTGATATATTTTGTCCAACCTGGAATTAATCAATATTGAACTTGAATCTTGAAGAACTGTGGAATTCATCACACCCAGGAGAGGACAGGGGAGAACTGTACTTCTGTCCCTCTGAGACAGTGGTGGGTATTCCCGAGCACCTGGAATCCTCTTAACTTTTCCTCTTGTAAATGAAAATGTTGTCCAAATCTACATCCTCCCTATGTTTGAGTTAATATCAAAAATTTTTAAATTACTTTCTGATTTAATATCAGCTTTCTCCATCCTGCCTGTTTCTGCCACTCCATGCCATCTTCCAAAAATCTAAAAATGTTTCTCTGTTTGGCAGCAGCACTCAAATTCGACCAAGCTTTCTTTCCTTCTTCAGAAAGCAACCGTTAGCAATTAGCCCCTTGATCCAACCTGAAATAGAAAACATCTTGGGACTGTATTCCTCTGCAGGCAGAGATTTGACTTCTAGGCCTCAGCTTTTGTCTTGCTTGACTTAAACTAGGGGGCAGGATCGTGCAAAGCCTCTGCCCACAGACTGTGCCGGGTGCCTGCTTCCCGCCATCAGCTCTTCAAGCGAGGAAGCCAAGTGCCTGCACAGCCCAAGGCATCAGATCGCATTTCGACAGCTCTTCTCCTTAGAACCAGTTGCTCCACAAAGTGAACCATGGCTGCGTTAATCAGAAAGCCCTGTTGTCTCCATGGCTGGGGGCAGCACAGCTCTCCAGCCCCACTTATATGGCTTCCTGATCTGTGTTCGTACCCAGGGCTCTGTTCTAAGCATGAGTCTGACCTCGTTGCATTTGTGTTTGCAGCAGTGGACATTGGGCTGCACTCTGGGAAATTTGCATAGGAGACTGGTGAACCTGTGTCCAACCAGGTCATGAAAGAGTCTAGAAAACTCTGAGAGGATCTGCCCCATCCCCAAGCTACAACCTTGTCCCTCAATTTCTTGGTCTTTCTGAGCACTCTGTGTGTGTAGTTCCTGGCTGAGCTGCTGTCCTCTGCTTCATCACCAACTGTCAGTGGGCCTGGAAATTGCCACTGCCTTGGTGGCTCAGGTGGGGAGGAGCGCCCCAAGAGTTCATCAGGATGCTGAAACAGCAGGTGGGACCATGGTGATGAAGGACCCCATGCATCTCAGCAGCCCCCCACCCAAACCAGACCTGGTTGAGGATGCAGCGACGGCCGGGGGCTGCCTCTGTTTTCCCTTATTCATTTTAACCCCAGCATGTTTCTGGGGGTTGCTTTGCTTTGCCCTGACAGTCCTATCTTCTGGTCAGGTGGTTAGTCCACAGCCTGTGCCAGGTCAGATGCAGAAACTTCATCATATTACACAAAATCCCCCTTTCTGCATCATCTGACATCAGGGTTCCCAGGAATCCAGGCACTTCTCATTGGCAAAGTCAGGATTGTGGTGTGGCACAGAGATAGCATAGAAAGCCAAAAGACACACCCCTAAAGACCCTGAGGATGAGGGTGAGGGTGGGTGGCAACAGGGACAGTGCCCCCGTCTTGGCTTCAGCTTTATACCATGGGTCTGGGGGTCCGTGTCCCCAGGGTCAGACTAATTCTATCCTCCAATGAGCTGAAAGGACATGATTTTACTGCCATCTGTCTGCTCATCACAGCACAACAGAAACTAGGTTTGTTTGGGGACTTTCCATTAAAAAAAAAAAGATTTTATTTTACCTAGAAAAATGCAAAGTTTTAAAAGTAAACGCATCTTTTTGTGTCTGTATGCTAGACTGCTTTCCTCCTAAGAATAACACAAGTGTCCTGTTTTACTCGCCTTCTTTGCATTTAGGTCAGCGGCTGGGTCACCGGGTCGTCCCTCCACCCTTTCAGCCTGCTCCTTAGGGCATGTTGCTCTTTGGGGCCCCTGAAACTTGTGGGCCAGGAAGATTGCTCTGCACCAGCCTCAGGCAGAGAGCCAGCTGCACATTACCCTGTGCTACAGGCGTGTCTGGGAGCCTGAATCCCTGGAGTCTAATTTTCAGATAGAAAGAAAGCATACTGGGCTGCACCGTGACTGCCCTGTCCCCTTACTGGAAATCACAGTTAGAACCTTCCAGTTACACTGGCTGCTTCCTCCCCACTTCATACCTCAGCAATGGCAGCACCCAACATGCCAGTGTCCAAAGCAGATCTTACTCTTCAAACATGAGGGTGACAGAGCACTCAGGCACAGCTGGCTCTCGTTTCTATACAAAAGGCTAACCTGATTAGGGGGTTGAATTGTGCCCCCCAAAAGAAGACAGGTTGAAGTTTGAACCCCTAGTTCCTCAAAAGGTAACTTACTTGGAAATAAGGTAGTTGCAGATGTAATTAAGCTGCGGTCATGCCAGAGGGAAGGGGACCCCCGATCCAGTGTGGCTGGTATCCTCACAAGAAGATAGACATGGGAAGAGACAGACACACAGGGAAATTGCCTTGTGGGCACAGGAGTGATGCAGCAGCGAGCCAAAGGGCTCCAGAGATGACCAGCAAAGCCCAGAAGCTGGGACAGGCGGGGCAGGGCTCCCTACAGGTTCCAGAGCAGTGTGGCCCTGCGGGCACCTGGATTGCAAACTTCCAGGCTCCAAAACCACCGAACAATGCATTTCTGTTGGTTTGAGCCACTCGGCCATGGTGTCCTGTTACAGTAGTCCTAGGAAACTCGCGGTGATCAGCAGGCTGGACAGGACTTGGGGAAGATGCCACAGAGCCTTGGTCATCTCCTCCAGATCCCCACTGTGCACCCCCTTCCTGCCCCCCTCACCCACTGCACCCAGTCTACAAATAATTCCACAAGGATGGAGAATTTGTCACTCAGACTTAAAGAGCCATAGCAGGATCTGCTTATGAGTGGCCCTCGGTGGGGACAAGACCTCTGGTAGACAACAGCAGCCCCCGTTGCTAACTAAAAGAAATTTTTGAGAAATCTGAGTAAAATCTTAGAAAGTACATCAGAACCCTCCTTGTGGACAGAGAGTTTCAGAAGAGGTGACTGCACATGGACGCCCAGTGATCTGCAGGCCGTTTGGGTCTTGCTATTTCTGAGGCCTGTTTAGGTCTGTTTTCTCCCATCCTCTCCCCAGACCAGCAAGGCGAGGCTTCCCATGTCTCTTGGTTCCTCTACATTCCTACTTTCACCCACCACTACTTTAAGTCAGGTGCAAGATCAAGGGAGGGAGGTGGGGCAGGTTCTCCCTGCAAACCAAGGTTCACAATGCATTAATGTGAAGAGTCCACAGACAGGGTCCCCCACTGCAGGTGGCTTGTGGACATATTCTGTGTGTTAACTGAAAGCCACTCAGGTCCTAAGGTGCATAAGGGGGGTCCGGCTCTGCCGGCCATCAGTGTGGAGGACCTGAGCTGGCTCTGTATGTTTGGGACAACTGGTCCCTTGTGTGGGAATGCAAATGGAAGCTGAGCTTGGATTCCTTACATGGGTGAAGCTGCTGCAAAATCCCGACCTGGACATTAGCATTTTACTCTTTGGTTGAGCTTTTAGTGGTAACAGGTGGGATGGGGGATGGCATAGCTTCTTTCTCTGGCCCTTTGGAACTCCCAAGTCATGTGATGCTCATGAAACAACACGAGAACTGGAAGCCAGTGCCAGCTTTAGGAAGCCAGTTGGTGGGCACTGCTTTCACTAGCCAGTCAGTAGTGTCTCTGCAGTGCGTGTAGAAGAAAGGGTTTAAAATTCACCGAGTTCAGCGTTGCTTTTAGACAGCACAGCTGAAATGACTGTCACTGGCCCAGAGAGGAACAGCTCCATTTCAAAAAGTCGGTCCTGGTGAGACGCCACCCGTGCCACCCTCAGAGACAGAGACCTGCCCCTGGTGGATGAGCGTGGACCCTTCCAACCCATAGCAGGTGGCAGGTTCCGTAGGGAGCAACGAGCCCTGGTGCAAGCACCACCTTTCTTGGGTTTCCAAGGCCATAACACCCTGGCACTGGGTGATCATGTCTCCTGGCTCCCACAGGAGTCCTTCCTCTGCACGTGGCTCTTTCAGTCTGTCCGTGAGACTTGCTAATCCAGACGTCCTCATCTTTTTCTCCAGCTCTTCCAGCCCCACCCCTTCCCTTATCAGCCTGCAGTTAACACTAGACATCAGGAGTGGCACTGCTGAAGAGCCCTCTCTGCGTCACTTGTGTCAGGTTCATTAGTGTATCTGCTGCGCTGCCCTCACCAGTCCTAAGACAGGCATCAAGACTCTTTGACAGATGAGGAAACTGAGGTGTTGACAGGTTTGTCCAGGGTCTCCCAGCTCAGGATCCCACCCCAGGCTCTCCCACCTCACAATCCACCTGAGCTCTTCAGTTTCACACCAAGTCCTCTTAGTACCTCATCCACCTTCCAACTCTATGCAGAAACCAGAAAAATCACAAAGCAGGCAACCAGAGCAGGAAGCGATGGCCTGAACTCCATTAAACCTACTCTAGGCTGCTTCTGTGACAGGTGCCCTTCTACTTTCAGTCTTCCTTGCAGTTAGATGTGGGAAATAATCACTTGTCAGCCCAAGCAGGACTCCCCTGGGAAGGGCAGCAGACTCTCCTGCACCAGCACACGTGTGCTGTCCATCGCTGGCTGGGCGTGACCAGGATGAGTGACAAATGTCTGCCTGGACCAGAAGGCAACAGGCAGGGTACAGCTTTCCATCTCTGATCCAAAGTCATATGAAAACCAGTAAGAACTGGCTCCAGATAGAAAGTCATGTGAAACTGTGTGACTCATAAGTGGGAGGAGCTTGTATAAAATAAGTCCCCTACCTTACAGGGTTCACAGTTTCAAGCGTCCGTCTCTTTCTGTGAGCACTGATGAAAGCACTGAAGAAACCACATACCACTTACACTGATCCCAAAGGTAGACAGAAAATGGCATTGACATTCTGCTCATCCTTCCTTTCACATTTGTTAAAATCGAATAAAGAGGAAGAGTCTGTGTTAACTTGGAATTATTTTTTCTTTTTTGTGCTTTCAAAATTGGGAGGTTGGTTTTTTGAGTTTGATTTTGTACTTTGATGCATCTGGTCTGGAGACACATTTGAAATGTGCATTTGGTGGGGTGGATTCCAGACATGCACCGGGGGTTCTAAGGTTTGTTGGCGCTTGGATTCTAAGCCCTGTGTGCATGTTGTTTTGTTGACGTCTGTGTGCCAGCTGTTTGTTTGCTTTTTTTTACTAGACCAGGCATTTGGAAGGACCTGAAGACCATGGGCTCCGTGTCTCTCTCTATCTTCTTCATCACACTGCTCGTTCTGGGTAGACAGGTAAGGAGTCTGCTCCTTATAGAACACCTCTGAGTGCAGGTTCATAATGCTCCGCTGGTGTGCACTGTAGTTCTTTCATACAAATTCTTAAAAAACAGAATCATCATACAGGAGAAAAGTGGGTAGCACAAGGTGTGGGCTAGATATAACTGCAGGGAAAGTCCCCTTTCCCACAAGAGGTAAACATTGTAAATGCCAGGAATATGAATCAACTGATTTCCTGCGAAATCCAAAAATAAATTTTGTATGTGCATAAGCCCCAAAAGCATCCCTCATGGATTCCAAACAGCTGATTGTGTTTGGGAAACGTCCTTGGCTGGGTTTTCGTGTGTACGTCAGGATGGATCGGTGCTTCTTCTGTTTAGAGGGGATGGGATGCTTCTGCTGCCATTAGCAACCACTCCTGAAAATACAGTTCTCTGTTAAAAATTTTTATTTGGTGATGTGGATGAAACTGCTCCTCCTCCCTTGGGCCCTCCACCTTCTTCTGTTCTCCTAGGAGAGGTTGAAGATGCAGAATTTTAAGAAATACTCTTCTTCTTCCTATGTACCAGGCCAATCAGGCGACAGGACTCACCTGAAGTCAGGCAGCTGTCCTGCCAGTATCTGCTCTGAGTCCTGTGATATGGGCAGGGTCAATGCCATTTGGCAATAACCAATTAAGAGGGGACGCTGACTGAACTGTGTGCATTATTAAACAGTTATGTCAACTGAGAGGCCCTCTAAGACCTGTGAGTTCAGATCTGGCTTCCAGTTCCCCTGCCCAGAAGCTGTTAGGCATTGCACAGATGGGCAGGGCCTGCACCTGTCCCCCTCATCCCCACATCTGGAACCGACCTGCCCACCCAATCAGTGTGATCTGTGTCTTTCCCTAGGAGCTAACACTGCAGTAGCCCCTGCGCTGAGCTGTCCTGGCCTGCAAAGCCGTGGAAGATCCCCTCCTTCCCACCCCAGCCCCTCGGTCCACCCTCGCTCTTCCTTCAGCATGTCCCCCTTTCTGCTTCCCTGGGCTTGTGGTTGGACAGGCTGCTCCAGGCTGTATCTCTCATTACTTCCCCGGTTTCTCGTTGGCTGGTTTGTTTCTCACTACTGATCAACTTGCTGCTCTTGCTCACAACACAGACATGTCCTTCCTTAGAAAACCATGTCATTAGATGGTGATGAGTAGGCTCCTTGCAGAGCAACCCCTCGGTGACCATTCCTCAGGAGCCACCATCCTCTGATGGGACCACCCTTCCTTCGTGTCCCACTGGTCATGTTTTGTCCCGGTCCCTCCTGCAGAACCATCACTAGGATCACTTCACCACAGCATGTTAAGAATCCAGAGTCAAATTAAATGCTCCTGTTGTATTTAGTCATCAAGACTCCCGACGTTCCATGCCACACCGTGGTGCTTGAGGCCAATGGCTGACGAGAGGTCCTACTCTTCAACTGGTCTAATGTGATCAAACGTATTCAGGGCTGTGGTTGGATATTGATTGGCACCATTGTGTTGGTGCCATTACTGTAGCAATAAGTACTGTGACCCTCTAAGGGCCTAGGAAGCTGTGGCTCCCTAAAAGATGACTCACTCTTCATAGTCACTGGGCCATAGCTGGTTACCTGTCACCTCGTCTGTGCGTGGCACTATGGAACAGCCAAGGTGGGCCAGGAGGCGCACCTTCGTCCACACCCTGAAGTGAGTCATTAAGGTCCCGGGTCCCCTGGGCTAGAACTTTGATGTCTGTGACGCAGAGCCTCTGTACACATGTCCCAAATCACTCGTATGTTACAGATGACTGCCCCACATTGGAAATAGGGCTCAGCATAGCCAAAGCATTCATGGCCCTGAGTGTTTCCTGATAGGTTTACTAAATGATAGTGTGGACATTTCCAAATTTTCTGCATTCTCACTTGTCCCAAGGGTCGTCCTACCCAATGACCATCTTTTTTGAAATGACAGAGATGAGCTTGCTTTCTGAGCAAATTTGTACCTGGCTATATCTATTGCTCCAGGTACCTAAGTAATGTTAATGAGAACACCGTACATCTCTCATACAAAGTCTGCAGTACCACCCTCTAAAATAGGCAGAAAAATGAAGGAAACAGAGGTATGAAAAATTGTTCTACATGTGTAATAAGAATTGTGATGCATTCCGCTGTCATGTATTTAAAAAATAAAACCAATTAAAGAAAAAAAAAAGGAGAAAGATGAGGGAAAAACATCACTTTTACCCAGTGAAGCTGGTGCCAAAATACTGATCTCTTTTTAGTAGGATACCAACAGAGGCCTTGCCTATGCTGTGGTAGCAGCCTCTTGCAAAGCCTGAGTAACATCTTGTGGTTCATGAGCCTTTTGTTACAGTAACAGAACACTAACTAAAACACTCTCTAATTTGTAGTGGGTTGCTGCCTGAATGGGCTCTCTGCGGGTGGCTTCTGTTTCTCCTGTAGCCTTGGGGCCTGATTTGGATGTGCTCTCTGTCTTCTCAATCCCCCCCATATCAACTCTGATGCTTCAGTTTAAAACCAACCACATCACTGCTTTACCCACCCAAATCCGAGTAAATAGTCTGTCCTCCAGGTCAGAGGGCCTTTCTGGTGAGTGCATAGCATGGGCTTTGTTAGGACAGTGGGTGGTGAACTTGGCATTAGCATAAAACCTTCAAAATATCTGGCTTGTAGTCTATTTTGAAAATGTCTTTCTACATGAGGTAAAATAAATGCCACACCAGAGGAGGAGGAGGAATGTGTTTGGGTACATCACACACAACACGGCTGATAATTTCAGGTTCCAAAATGCAGATTTTCAAAAACTCCCATTTGTGCATGAGTGTGTGCGTGTATGTGTGTGCATGTGTGTGTGTGTGTGTGTACATGTGTGTGTGTGTGTTGTTATATTTTATACTGTCATTGTTCTAATTGACCAAACCAACAGAACTAACAAAACACTGCATGTGGCTCTTCTTTGCATTTGTCTGTCACTAAGTTGCTGTGTGTGCTGAAATACACCCTCTCCCCTAAGCCCTCCTTTTCCAGAGGGGCTCAGCCAAGGCTCTTTCATTATAGTGAATTATTAAATCCCAGGAAGCACAAAGTGATGCCAAGACCAAAAGCACCCTTGTTGGTAAATAGACTTCTCCATTTCTATAATATAATAATAACTGAATTTTTAAAAATATCATATTTTAGTGCATTATAAAACATGAACACAGATGTTCTCACTAGCAGGCACTATCTTAATTAAATGGTATCATCACATGCTTTTGTCCACATATAATGGAATTCTCCTATGTACAAGGCAATCCTCAATGAAAAATCCATATTTTACAATCAACTCTTTTTTTTTAGTGTTTTTTTTAATTATTTTATTGTTGGTTGTTCAAAACATTACATAGTTCTTAATATACCATATTTCACAGATTGATTCAAGTGGGTTATGAACTCCCATTTTTACCCCGTATACAGATTGCTGTGTCACATCAGTTACTTTTCCATTGATTTACAAATTGCCTTTCTAGTGACTGATGTATTCTGCTGTCTATCCCATTCTCCACTGTCCCCCCTCCCCTCCCCTCCCCTCCCCTCCCCTTCTCTCTCTCCATCCCCTCTACTATAAATCGTTTCTTCCTACAATCAACTCTTAATTACTTAATTCATGTAGGGGCAAACTGGTTCACAAATACTGCAGGAGAACTGCTACCAAGGAACAGCATTTTTTTTTAATGCAAAACATTGACCAAGACACTTTTTCTACATTGGATCTTTCATTTTCCATCATTAATATTCTACTATGCAAAACATACATACACACACACACACACACACACACACACAAACACACACTTGAAGCCATCTTTAACCACCGGAGAAGCCTCACTGTCATTTTGACCCACGAGCCGCACAAATAGCTCATTCCTGGCTCCTGCAGCTTGTTTGTCACTTCACCCATTTTGGCAAAACTGTGTGAGAGGCTGATTGAGGGATATTTTGGGGGACTGAGGGCTTTGTGGGGAGGGTGACAATTCTGCTTGGGGGTTCTTTTTATGGTTTGGTTTTGTTCTTTTTGTTTTCTCTTTAAAACCTCCACTCTCTGGCAGGACACGATGCCTATTGTTTCTTTACCTCTGTGTCCTCTTGTAACAGAATGAATATTACTGTAGGTTAGACTTCTTATGGAAGAACAAGTTCAAAAAAGAGCGGGAGGAGATCGAGACCATGGAGAACCTGAACCGCGTGCTGCTAGAGAATGTGCTTCCTGCACACGTGGCCGAGCACTTCCTGGCCCGGAGCCTCAAGAACGAGGTCAGCACGTGGGGTTGGGCTGGGGCGGGGCAGGAGGAACTTGGGTGCGGTGGGACTTCGCACATGTGCACAGCTGGCCTGAAACTGTCACTTTCAAGAGCATGCTGATGGGTCAAGAGACATCAGTTAAGAATAGGGCATTAGAATCACCCAGTGTTTGAGCAAGGGGTTGATTCATTATGCAAGGTTTTGTGTAAAGTTCTAAATGTGCATTCTGAGGGGCTGTCATTCTAAATATGCCTCCCAAAGTGGCTACTTCCCTCTCCTGGTATGGGGGACTCCTTCCTCACCAGCCATGATGGAGCCCAATCAAGAGTCCTTCATCAGCCATGCAGCCTGCAGGCCCAGGGCGCCTTGCTCTCAGCTTCCCCAAGAGCCTTTTAAGGAACTTAGAATTTCAGAGATAATGAGATAATTTGTAAGACCCACTGCCTTTAGCAGTTATTGACACAAGAACAAAGTCTTGCGTCTGTCCATATGAATGGATGGAAATGGGAATTTTATGGAACATTACAGGAATGGATAGTTAGCTCAAGCTGAAAAGACCAGGCTGTCATTAAAATGCTGAAAAGGTTTATGAAATGAAACATCGTGGGATTGCAGAGATCACCAATTACAAGAGCAAGACACAGCTCTGCAGACGGACTTCCTTTGAAAGCATGCACAGGAGCAAGGGCTGAGTGCACATCCCTGTGCTCAGCACTGCAGAGACTCGGAGCCATCCCTGCACTTAGGAGATTGCCACTGAGGTTCAGGAGTGGACAGGGAGGGTCACAGAGGGAACCCATTGACAAATGAGCTAATAGTAGATGAGCTCGATCCAGACGATACCAGAATACAAAGCAGCATGGTGTGGGACAGCACTTCCCTATGGCATGCAGGTGTAGTGGAAATTGGGAATGCGGTGCAAGTGGGTGAGGGGCTGCAGGCCAGCTCTCTCGTCTCCCTGAGAGCGTGCAGGGCATGGGAGCCTTCCAGGCTGTGCCCTTAACGATTTCCTTCCCTGGTAATTTCTACACTCAGGAGGTATATCAGCAGCCTACTTGCTGTTCATCACAGGAAACAAAATTACTGTTGTCATTAGCAATATAGGAGCCAAATATCTGTTGTCGATTCAGTTTTAAGTTCAGCATGTTCTTCCCCACGTTGCCCTGTGGCCCAGCTGGCATTGCCCTGGATGTAGAGACAAACAGGTCAGAAGCAACCACCCTCCTGGGTTCCTCCTGTGTACTGGAGCCTATTATGTCCAAGGACACTAGGAGTGCAAAGGTCAGGGTCCAGGATGGCCACTCTGAGCAAGGGACTTCTGAATCTAAACTAGCCAGGAGATGGAGTCAAGGAGGGAGAGGGATGGGGAGAAGATTCCAGGCTGTTAGGGGCTACTCTCCCCCTGGCATGAGGAAAGCACCTAGTGAAGACTTGGAGGAGCCCTGGGGTAGACAGGAAGAGGTGGTGGTGAAGCCCAACCACAGGTCTGGCCCTCCCCCATGGTGTCCCTGGGCTGGACTGTCTTGTCTGTTTGCTTGGCTTATTCTAAGGTTGCCCTTTAGAAATAACACAGAAAGCCCAGTTGAGGAAGAAGAGAAAAGCGTACAGCTATGCACCATGGGCTCACATCTTAGCTCCAACTCTGTCTGTTCTTGTGACCTTGAGCCAGTTTCTTCTGAGGTCAGAGCCTCAGTTCCCCCATTTATAAAGGGAGAAGAAATATGCCTTCCCTTGCAGTGGTGTTGGGTAGAGTGTAGCGTGTTTGCACAGTGCTGTGTGCAGGGGAGGTGGCACTTCACAGAGCAGAGCACAGGGTCCATGTCCACACTGGTGAGACCCAGAGCAGGGAGCACCTTCCCTCCGCATGACCCTCAGGTTCTCTGAGGGAGGGTTGACACTTCTCTCCAAGTCCCCTAATCAGTGCTGCCATTTGAAGTATTAAAAGGGCACACAGCATCTCCTGTGGCCCTCCCCACTCAGGTGGCTCCATGTCATGGGACAGGCTGGCCCCACCTAACATGAGTCCTGAGCTGAGAGCCAAGGGCCTGGGCTGAGTCCTGCTCTTGCTACTGCCTCACTGCATATGGGCAATTGGGACCTCTTCAGGAACAAAGTGGAAATCAGCTCATTTAGATGAAAACAGCTCTGTGCTTTGTTTCCTCCTTCCTCAAGTAAAGAGGGTCCTGGGGGGCCTTGCCACAGCCACCTCCCTGTGTGTGCTCAGGAACCCACCTTTAAGCTCTGAGATAATCTCCTCATGATGGCCAGTGTCTGTCTACTGCGCTCCAAGTGGTGGCTCCTGAAGGTGGCTGTTCCTTCCCTAGGGGAACAAAATCCCCAGATGTGCTCCTGACCATGGCCAGCCCAAACCCTCCAGGGAAATGCTTAGGAGCACAACCATGCAGCCTCCCAACCGTGGCACAAATGGCTCCATGTCTCATAATGGTCACGTGAATGAAAAGCATTTGGATCTCTCTCGGGACCCAGACACTGTGGGCTGCTCAGGAGGGTGGAACAACAGATGCTGATTCCCAAAGCTGGGACAGTACACCAGAGAGACACTCCAAAGCCATTGTTCCACTGCGCAGCTCGGAGGTTGCCAGGTTCTCTGTGTTGTCGTCTAATGCAGATTCCATGTGGTGGGAGAGGCCGGCCCCACCTAACACAAGTCAGGCTGTAATATCCTGTATTTCCCTGCTAATTTTCACTTTTGATGGTCAGGGTAAATATTGGGGGAGGCAGCTGCTCACAGGGCCACTGTCAAACTCAAGGACTAAACAATTAAAAGCCTCTTCAGACAAAGTCACAGCATTCCTGAGCGGACTGCTTGGTGACACAGCTCGCCCTGCCTCCTGGGCAGATTTTGCTATCCAACCTCCAGAGATCAAACAGCGAAGGAGGGGAGATGCTTGAGCTGCGTCCCTGTGGGGAAAGCACTGAAGGCAAACGGGGGTTGAACAAGGAGGATCCTTAGCCAGGTCACTAAAGGTCTGAGAGTTCCACAGTGAGTCTCAGTAAGGGAGGGGGCTTTATTTCTTTATGAAAACAAACAACAAGATTACGAAAAGACGCGCCTGAGCACATAAACCATAGAAAACTCCTGCTCCTGCCTCCTGTGGATGGCATCAGACTTCCTGTCCTAGTGAGACATTGTCCCTAGATAGAAGAACCCATTTTCTTGACCTAACAAGGGACTTCTAACCCTGGGGCCTGTGTTTTTTAAGAGTCTAGCTGTCTTTGAGGTTCTGCCCCTCCACAATGTTAGCACCAAGCAGGCACTCCCTGCTCAGCTCTCTCTGCCTAAGACGGTCCAAGCAGAAGCTCTAGTTGTGATGGACCTATGACCCCTGGAGTGGCATCACTTCCTGCAGACTCTAGTGGGGCAGGGCAGAGTGGCCAATGCCACCAGCAGCAGTTCTCCAAGTGCAGGGTCCCCAGTTCCTGTAAAAACTGCCAGCTCCTGGGTCCAGTGGGAGCCTCCCTCCACCTGCTGGGCCCTTTCTGGTGACCGAGAGCAATGCTTCTGCCCAGGCCCAGCACCTCTTAGCTGTTGGGCCTCAGCTCCAGTCTCTCAGAGGTTAGTGCTACTAACTTTAGAAGCAATAATTCACATAAGACTTTTCGAGCTGTGCTGGCGTGTAACCAACCTTCAGACTTCGCTACCTTTTAAACAAATACCTCAAGCTCTTGCAAAACTTGGAGAATCTCTGTGCCTGGGGATTTATCAAAAGCTTTCAGGGAAACTTCCTTCCCCACCTTTTCAGGGCCTGAATAAAGTGGAGAACAAAACCCAATGTCATCCTTTTCTGTGTGACATTGGAGACAAAGCACTCCAGGCAGCCTCTGCCTCCCTGGGTCCCGCTGGGTGGGAGTGGAGGGTTCCCCCTCTGGATGCAGAGAATGAGGGGTTCATGGGCACCAGCCTTTCAGCCAGGGGACACCCACCACAGGAGCCCACTTCCAATGAGCTCCTCGTGATGCTTTCCTGTGAGTCTTTTGGAAAAAATCCAGGAAAACAAGACTTTGGCCAACGAACAACAAAACAAAACAAAACAAAACAAAACCACAGAAAAACAACAGCCAAATCAAATGAAGAACAACCAGACTTGGTGTCATGTTTTGTTTCCCTCCCTCAGATGAGCTATCCATGGCCATTTCCCACTTGATTGGTGCAGCTGACTCCTGGTGTAATACCTGCCCTGAGCCTGAACAGCCTCTGGGGGCAGAACCCAGGAGTCAGGGCTCTGGGGGACCCCAGGGAGGCAGTGTCCATATCCCTCTGAGGCACAGTCCATAGTTGATGATCACCTTTTGAATCAGGGGCAGGTTCTTGGGCATCCTTCACTCCATGGTTTTCCAGAACAATCCTAGGAACAATAGCATGCCATATGTCATGACCTATGGTCACAAAGAACCCTCTAGGCTGTCCTTTTATTCTCCTACCCACTGCATATATGTACAAATGATTCAATCACTGTAACAACCGAGTCCACAAAGCTTTTATTTGGATGAAATGCTGTTCACTAAGTCTCTGCTGGGACTGCGTATGCGTAGAGCTGACGGATTGTGCCTGAGCTTAGCTTTGCAGCCTCCTCCTCCTCTTTCCCCTGGGGCAGTTGCACTTATAACTTACTGAAAATTCTCTGTCAGCTGTCACTTTCTTGGGAAGGTCCAGCCCACATGCCCCCATTCAGGCTGGGAGCAAGGCCATGCGGGGAGCCCCCACTGTTTTAGGTGATCTGCTGGATCCTCTGCACTTAGGCCAACAAGGTTCCCATCGATTCTTAAGAAGGCTGCATTTTGTCACCAGATTGACCCTTTGCTGAATCCCGGTGGTGGGGAATCATGAATCATTTTGAGCCAGACAGCCTCCTTCTGAGAATGCCAAGATTTGATCAAAAGAAGAGGCCACTTCAGACATTTGGGGATAAACCCCACATGCAAACAGGGCTCCCTCCTCTGATAACCACAGGGGCCTCAGGACCACCAGTTCAACCCCTAACAGCGTTCTGTGTGCATGGGAGGGACGGGCCAGATTGCACTTGGCTTTCAGGAGATGCTGTTGTATTTCCTAACTGTCTAGGTACTAGTTGACAGTCGGGGACACAGGGTACTAAGTAGTCCCTGCCTAGACCATGGGAAAGGTCCCGGTGTGGGAGCCCATGTTATGCAGCCCGGACCGTAAGAGGGAGCACTGCACCACTGGGAGGCTGGGAAATCCAGGAATTAATGAGGTCCCAAACATTTCCTAGAACATAGCAGGCTCCCTCCAGCCTGCAGAGAAGCCCCGGCCATCTCTGCCGGGCCTTGAGCAGCACTGCGTGCAGTTTGTTGTTATGTCTCCATATTTGCTGTCTCTCCAACCAGACTCTAGTCTCTAGGAGGCGCTGTTTATGTCTGCATCCTCAGACCTGGTGTTTCCTACCTGTCATGGCAGACCATCAAGGATCAAGGGGACAAGTCCAGGGTGTGTGTGTGTGTCACAGTATTAATATGAATTTCAGCCTGTGATACAAAGGGACAGTTGCTTTCATGTCCAAAGGAAGTGCTAAACACGGTGCAGGATTTACAGATGCCAGCTGTAGTTCTGGACCCTTCAACATGTGGCCAGGAGATTAGAAGTTGGAAGAGGGTTGGAGGACAGAATGTCGTGGGAATGAGACCCACTGTAAGGGACAGTGGGGACATTCTTCACCTCTGGACTAGAGAATGGACGAGAACCTCTCAGTCTAGGATGTGCCCATGACTGTGTCTCTGAGTGGTCCTAGGAAGCTCTGATGGATGGTACTGATACCTAAAAACACCCAGGGCAGAGGCTGAGGGTGGCTCTGGGCCCACAGAACTGGGAGCTGTGGTTAGGACTGTAACTGGGCTGCCAGGATTTGAGGGGCAAAGAATACTGAATGTTGCTCAGGGACCAAAGAAGAGAAAGAGAATTGTCATGGGGTTTCTCAGATCCTGTTTTATAAAGCTATTTGGAAGGGTGAGCAGACCTCAGCAGAGAAGCCAGAAAAATAGCCCAAGAGCCCAGGCTGAGAGTGACCACAAGCAGGAGGAGCATCTCCCTCACAGCATGAGGAGGCAGCGTCCAGGGACGGGAGTGGGGGGAAGCAGCAGGGAGCTAACGATCCATGAGCCACCAGGAGGAAAGCCAGGTGTGGGTGCGTGGGGAGATGAGTCAGTGGAGAGCCGTCCTGCCTCATGGGTCAGTCATGCCATCGTACTCCAGGCAAGTGCTCTACAGCTGAGCTACAGCCTCAGTCCCAGTTACATCTTTCTTCCCTATTACTACCCTGAAGGGTTTGTAAAACCTGATACGCAAGAGAGGGGAGTAGAAGAACCAGGCAGAAGGAATAGAAGCCACCTGCAACCCTTCCCATCCCGTGTCAGGCCCAGCCTGAGGAAGGGCCAAGGCCTCACACTGAACCAGGTCCAGCTTTGACTGCTCGTTGGACTCCATAAGTGTGGATGAGAGGACCTTGCGTCACCCAGAGTAGCAAGAAGAGCCTTGCGATTGTCACAGGTTTTCATCCTGGATAGGAGAAGAACTAGCCACACTCAATAACCGGAAAGGACAGTGAGCATAGAAACACTTGCTTTGAGGTGACCTCTTGCTGAGCTCATTCGGTGGGTTGTGAGTATGTGGATGCATATTTGTCAGGCGGAGGCTCACCCCTGGGAAACAGATTTGGGATCTGGCAGGTGAAAGAAGATGTGAGGCCCAGTTGGGATAATAGACATGCTTTATTCAAGGGCAGCAGCAGCCCCCAGCTAGCCCACCTGAGTCTTTCCAGAGACCTATTTTATATGCCGGCCAGGCAAAGAAAGCCCAATCCCAACAGGTTACGTAAGTGGGCAGATGCTCAGGTATTTATGACCCTGAGTACCTAAGCTGAATCAGGGTGTCCATGACTGCCGCAGTCTTGGCTGGGCACAGAATCACGAGCCACCACACAGCTTTGTAGATTCAAACAGCAAATCTTTATTCCCGAACTCACACCGGCCTCCACACACGTTCTCTGGCCATCCCAGTTCTCCTGCCACCCAAATCACCTACTCCACGAGGCTTATTTCCCAAAATGCTCTCTGAATCTCACGAGAGTTCAACAGGAGCTTAGGCAGCAGGAACGCCCTAATTCCAGCAGCAATAATCCTCAACATCGAACTTCCCTAAAACCCAAGGTCTTAAACTGGGAACGCCTTAAACTTGTCTTAAACCGGGAACGCCCTAAACCCAAGGATTGGGATACTTCCTCAAACTGCAGGATACACCCTAATCCTGGATCCACCCTCGTCCTTGGGCAGGGTCACCTAACATGCAATGTCAACAGCGAAATTAACATGGGGTACGCTGGCAAGGAAATTTCCTACTTGGTAATGGCCCTCAGCACATGACCTTGGCTTCATACTAAAAACAGTCCACTGGGACCCTAACTATAGCCATCTTGGGCCTCCAGTATTGAGAGGACATCAAACTCACTTTCAATTCCAAAGCTCAATGATACTTTCCGGTGGCTATCTGCTGAGAAGGGCCACCCATTCCAGACCCTGGATTTCAAAACCTCCTCAAGGGTTGCCCACCTGTCTTAGCCCAACCCCCAGATCTCTGGATGTATGAGGAACTCAGGTCATCCACCATTTAGCACACGGTCCTCTCTAGTCCCATGCCCAATCCAAAGGCCTGGTGAATTAAGAGTGTAGCTCCATTCCCTGCAAGTTTTGTCGGCTCCAGAGAATTCAGAAAGCATAAAAGTCCCCTTGTTTTCAAGTACTTACAGTCCTGTGGAATCCCCGAGTCTCAGGACCAGGGGACCAGGGATCGCCCCAGGGGATGAGGTTCTGTTGAACAGTGGGAGGCCGATGTGTCTGCCTTCTTGGAAGACCCATGGATGATTCCCCCATGCATTCCTGATAAGAGCTATAGAATGAGAGGACGTGTCAGATCCAAACTGCCAATCAACTCAGTCTTGCATTTCATCTTGTTCCCACCCCCAGACACCTTCAAAACTCAAGGGGAAGAGAGAAAGATAAAGGCATAAGACTTGCAAATGATGGGGGCTCCATGCTACCCCCAAATCCAGGTAGCATAGCCATGGTCATCTGGGAGACTCAGGATAATGTATAAATGTAGATTGTACAAGGGAGGACTGCACGCACAGTCAGCCGTGGGCCTGTAATATAGCCTTTCTGAGCCTCAGTTTTCCTATCTGGGTAAGAATGACAGCACAAGCCTCATGGGACTTGGTCAAGGAGAGCTAGTGCCTCCAGAGTGATCGGGGAGGCCCCGTGCTGTCCTGTGGGGCTCTCAGTAAGTGCTGGCTCTTACTGTGCTTGTGTTTGTCATCTTTGTCTCTCTGAGGCTTGCTCTGGTCAATGTCAACTGACAGTGGTGGAAAGCAGGGTCCAGAAAATGTGTCCTGGCTTGCTAAATATACCCCTCTAGTTAAGAGCAGGGTTTACTGAAGTTTACACTACTTTTATAAAATGGACATTTCAAACTAAAACAGGCTCCCGGGGTTGCCCCGACTCCCTGGCTGTAGTCAGCGTGATGGAGCCCAGTTGTCTTGGGTTGTCTTCCCAGGAAATGGAGGTTCACAGAATGACTTTGCAGAGAAGAACACGCAGGTCTGCACAATGAGCCGGTAATGAGTGTGGATAGAAAGGAAAACTGGGCTCTGCTGTCCTCGCGGTGAGCGCAGATCTGAGGCACCCACGGGAGCCCTCGCAGGCTGGTGGGCACGGAGAACAGGGACCCTGCAGGAGTCTCATATTCCCCTGAGGCTGCCCTTCAGTAGGATTGCCATGGTCCTGGTGTGTTCACTAGGAGACCTCCTGGGTCCCCCAGAGAGGCCACCAAGCCTCAAAGCTGTAGTGCTATTTAAGTGCCCACTCCCTGCCCAGGGATCCACATGGGTGTCCTCTAGCAGCGCCAAGAGTACCCATGGAGTCGTACCCATGGGCTCCCTCACCGCGCTGGCACACACAGGAAGCACAGCTCCCCACTGGTTCCCTCCACCCCAAGGTCATCCATCTTGCTTCACAGAACCCTTGGAATGTTCCGGGCAGAGCAGGAGCTTCCTGTGCTTCACTGTGACCCTGACCCTGGAGGTACGGGCTGCTCTGCCCATGCCCTCGTGAGCCCGTGCCAGGGGAGGCAGATCCTCCATGCCTGCTCAGCCCCAAGCCCACTGGACAGCCCCTCCTTTCTGAAACCCTCCGAGTCTGAAGCTCTCATTGGGTGTTGGCAAGTTATGGCAACACCTTGGGTCGTGTTGACAGATGTTGCAGTTCTGTTTCTGCCTGTGGTTGAAGAGCTGTGCATCTCTCTCTCTTTAAAATCACAAGGATAGGGGCTGGGGTTTTGGCTCAGCGGGGACAGCACAGTCATCTTGGAGTTGACTTTGTTTTCCTTGGGTTGTCTGAAGGACACTTTCCTGGGCCTGACTCCATGGCTGCTTGTGATCAGAGACATAGAGATGACAGAGATCTGACTGGGGGCACCTCCTGGTAGCTGGTGGGAGTGGGTCTGTCTCTGCATCTGCTCATTCGAAGCCTCACCTCCATGGAGCAAGGTGGAGCCGGCCAAGGGATGGGGGGGCCCCGGGAGTGCTCCCCCCAGGTGATTTCTTCATGAATCCTCACCTAGCCAGCCCTGGCCTCTGGAATCTTTGATGGTTTCCTAGAGCTCAGCTCTTCTTCTTCTCCCCGGCAGGACTTGTACCACCAGTCATACGACTGTGTCTGCGTCATGTTTGCCTCCATTCCGGATTTCAAAGAATTCTACACAGAGTCAGATGTGAACAAGGAGGGCTTAGAATGCCTTCGGCTCCTGAACGAGATCATCGCGGACTTTGATGATGTAGGTCTGAGGGTTACCCCTCAAGGGCAGGGCCCAGTCCCCCATTTCAAGATTCCAGTGCACTTCAGTGAACTCAGTATAGTAACATACCTAAAGACATGTCCTCTGGCTTAACTTCTGATGGTTGGAGTTAAGACATGTGCTGTATTGAAGCAATAATTTGGGAGAGACAGAAACATTTTATTTTTGAAGCTGATAATGATTGCTAGAGACAGCTACCAAAATCTGCATCCTGCACACTAGTAAATTTTCGACCAAGTCTTGACCTTCAGGGAAAATATTTGCCCACCCTTTTATATGTTAAAATATAATGAATCTATTTATTATAGTAGATTGTTGGCATGTCTGTGCACACTTCAAGGTCTTTGTCAGACATCAACTTGAGCTAGGTATGAATGACATGCTTTATTATTGACAAAGCAATATGTGGGTGGGATAATGCATCACATTTTAGAAAGGACAAAGTATACATTTTAGAATTTGAGATAGGTGTCATTTTTCAACTTTCAATATTCTGTCTACATAGAGAATAATGTGTTCTATTTTCTGAGAAGGACAAACCTGTCTCCCGTTTTAAGGGTTTTGCAACTACACTACTCTTATCATTATCATGCAAACTAGAGGGACAGTGACATCCATGAGCATATGTTCAGCTTAATTCATAGAATTTTGAAATACAGAGATGAGATTATATAACACAATGGTTTTCAAATCCACCTAGTTCTTTTTTTTGTTCTTTTTACATTTTTTATTGGTGCATTACGACGAACCTAGTTCTGACAGTCTTTGAGTCCTGTGTGTTTTCTCCTACTGCCGTCCTCAATATGAGGTTTCCTGAATATTCATGGAGAAGTCATGACAACCAAATATTTCTACCATTATCCCTGGTGCCTAGTAAAAAGAGGTCGTGTAAGCTTGCTTCAGCTGCCCCTCAGGAATATAGCTTGTGCTGAGAGCAAGTGACAGTGGGAATGTGGACATGCAATCCAGGGATTTGCTCACTAGCTTACGTTCTTTGACATGTAACCCTAAAAGAACCTTCTCTGAAAACAGGAGTACTGAGGAGGGAGCAAGAAAGGGCTCTGGTCTTTAGTTGGTGCCATTCATTTGAGCCCTGCCCCTCTGGAGCAGATACAGAACCTTCCAGAGTTTCCACCCATCCTCCCTCTGCCCTACAGCTTCTGTCTGGGAAGCTTCTAGCTCTTAACTTTCAGTCATCCCATCCCAAACCTTGAAGTCATGGAATGGGGAGAAGTCACCTGGGAAGCAGGCAACCAGCACTTGGACCAGAAATATTAGGGCTGATGGAGGAGCCTTTCTAGATCTCTGTTCTTTCCAGCTGAGGCCAAAGTCCAATCCTCAGCACTGACCATTGGTCACATATCATCCTGACCCTGCAGAGAAGACTTCCCTCACTGAATCAGAATTTCATGTGATACTTTTCAAACACTGAGTCAGGAAATTTGAGGCCATTATCACTTGCATCATATCTTACCCTGGTTCCTTCTCTAGCCAAGGTCATTCAGGTTCATGGGTAGCAACTCCCTGTGCTCTGTTCCTCCCAAGGCCATGCCCTTGTGGATTTCCCCCAGCAAAGCCCCAGGTCAAGGTGGTGACGGTGGTTGAGACAAGCCTGGTTCGCTTTGCTGTGCACTAGTGTTTGAGAAGGGCTTGGCTTTGGGTCCATGTCCATCTAAGTAACTGAATGACTATCATCGTTTGCAGCTGCTGTCCAAGCCAAAATTCAGCGGTGTTGAAAAAATCAAGACCATCGGCAGCACCTACATGGCAGCCACGGGTCTGAGCGCTGTGCCCAGCCAGGAGCACGCTCAGGTACAGACGCGTCCGCCACCACCTGTGCATGCCAGCCTCGGCTCTGTGCACAGATCATCCTGGAGCCACAGAGACCGAGAGACCACTGAGTATACAACCTAAGCAATCTAAGCAATCCAGTGAAAAAGAGAATTCTGGAGGCTTCATAGGGTCTGAGGGTCTGTCCTAGGACTCCAGTAAATGAACATAAGAAAAGCCAATCAGTAGCTGATGAGAACAGATATACCATATATCTCTTATATAACAGATATGCAATGCAGTGAAGATGAAAACTGTTTATCTAAAGGACGCTCAGTAAGGATGGTCCTGGTGCTTTTGTTTAAGCTGTGCAGTTAAAACCCAGTTGGTCACATAGGGATTTGGATGAAAAAAATGGTTTGGGCAAAATTGGGTATCTGCACTCCACTGGGGATCCTAGGAGATCATCTTCATGTTGTATTTGCATGTAGACAAGGGGTCCATAAGGAAGCCCCCTCTTTCCCCTCAGGACAGTGGATCTTCTGCCTGACTCTCAGCACAGGTTTTCTGTGCAGCCTGCCCTCTGCTGGATGCAGCACAGAGCAATAGAACTTACCAGAACTCAGTTTTCTGAAGACAGGTAGAGGGAGCAGCCCAGCCCCACTTGCCTATCCTCTCTTCCTACACTCACCTGGTGTGGGAGGAGCCAGAGGCCAGGTGTCAGAGCAGAGCCGCTCCTCCAGCAGCTTCCCTCCTAACAGTCCTGGGCAAAGAACAGGAGGTGGAAGTTCTGCCTCAAGTTGGAACTCTCCTGCTTTTCCAAGGGAACGGGACAATACATGTTCCACCTGTTCTCTTCAGGTGGTGGTTTCAGTGTCATGTTTATGGGTAGGCATTTCTCTGGTACTAAGTGGAAGAGGCAAAGGAAACAAGCAATACCAGAAAGCTTAGAGAGATCTTCCCCTTATATTCTGAGCAGCCCCTCCCAGCCAGCTTGGAGCCCGAGGCAGAAGGAAAACAGTGCATCCTGGGCCTGGTGGTGTTTAAAGGTTTGAAGTATCGAAAAATGGTGAATACTCTTCATGTCTAAAGGACTGAAAAATTACAGAGGAAAATGTAAAACGGAGGTTTTTAAATGTAACATTGTTTGAATTTCAAATCCTTTAATCCCTTACTAAGAAAACTAATTATCATTTTACTTTCCTGACTTTAATGGAACAAACTTATACTTTTTCAATGCCTTTAAAGTCCTGGAAAAACTGAGCCATTAAAAATAACACTGAGAACATGAATTCAGGGACAGGTGATCTTCTTTTTGCCTCAGGCTCGAAGATGCTCCGCACAGCATTGCCAGGATGGTCTGTCCTCGTCCATGCGGCTGTCGTAGCAGCAGACCATAGAACAGGCCCTTCTAAGTGTTCACTGCTCTGAAGCTGGAGAGTCCAAGGTGGAGAGGATATACAATTCAGCCTACAGCACTTTCTTTAGAACTTCATTATTTCACTTCACCCTGAATTTTTCTGCGTTGGTTTTGATTTTTAAAACATGGCATTAGAATATTATTTGTCAAGGTTGCTGCGCTCTTTGGCGCCCCCTGAAGCCAACAGCTATTATCAGCAGAATCCAGGAGTGGCATTGTTTCTGCAGGAGAAAATTTTGGACAGGATATGAAATGTAGTCAAAATATAGCAGAGTTTATTAGGAAGGAAAGCACTCTCAAGAAGAAGGGAGAGGGTCATCTCTAAGAGGAGAGAGCAATGATGTGCCCCTTTGCTACCCAGTTTTATTGGCAGGGGGGAGGGTCTTAGGGAAGTTTCTAGAGACCTGCTCAGGTACCACCCCTCACCTTTTGACTGACAGTAGAATAGCCTGAGATTTTTAAAGTTCCTACTGCTCATGATTTTATCCATAGGTTCCCAAGTGAAACCCATGAGGATTGGGATTGTACCATTTTAATGAGTTCAAAATGATATGCTAAAGGCAGCCCTGGGTCACCTTGGCCCACACTGACTGGTTCTAATTGGAACTTGCATTGTTTTACAGATATAATGGTCAGTGGGTCTTGCTTTCCATTATCCTATCTTCCTGGGTCTTGGAATCTTTGGTCTCTGTGAAGGTCACAGAGGACCTCCTTCAGGGTAAAGCATTCTTAGGGACAGGAAGGAGTCTGGGGACATGAATTCCTTGGCCCTGGGGAAACAGCCCAGAGGACAGCAGATAGTTTGAGCAATGTCACATCCATTCTGTTCACTGAAGCCACAGTAGGTCAGATGGCCTAGGTAAATTGTCTTTTCTTTTTTAATTTGGTATTAGTCATTTTCTACAGTTTTATTGGTTCATATTAGCTATACATAACATGAAGATCATCTCAGAAATGCATGGAATATAATTTGCTCCTAATTCAGTCCCGAGTCCTTCCCCTCCCTTTCTCCTCCCCATTCCCTTTCATACAATTGCTCTGTACAAGAAGCATGTGGAGGGCCCCCAGGGTCCACAGCATCGTCCCCTTAACTTCATGCTCCTGCCCCTCACCCTGAGCCAGCAGGGACCAGCCTCGTCACCCACCTCACCTGCTCTAGACCTGAGCCCCTGAGTGGGACCTTCATGATTTCCATGGAGACATCCCACATCCAGAGTGGGAGGCAGCCTGTCCTCACCCCCTCCAGCCCACCACGTCCTCAGACCTTGGCCTCAGACCTTGGCCTCCAGGATCCTCAGGAGCGGTCTTCAGGCTTCTCTCTTCTGTTCGCAGTCGGGTTCTGGGCACTGACAGTCCATATCCACTGTCCTTATTCTTTTCCCTCGACTTTTTCTCTAACCCCCACCCCCTAATTCTGCCTCAATACTGCCAGAGTCAGAAATTTCACTCCTTTTTTTCTTTTTTCTTGTTACCAAGGATTGAACCCAATGGTGCTTCACCAGTGAGCCACATCCCAGCCCTTTTAAATATTTTGTTTAGAGACAGGGTATTTTACTGAATTGTTTTAGGACCTTACTAAATTGTCGAGGCTGGCTTTGAACTCACAATCCTCCTGTCTCAGCCTCCTGAGCCACTGGGTTTAAAGGCATGTACTGCCGTGCCTGGAAGAAATTCCACTCTTGATCAAAACTGTTTTCAAAGTACAAAACTCAAATCTGATTGCCTCCTCTAAGCACTCATCCTCCAAGTCCTGTCTGTGGCCCCAAACTTGGAGGATGAGTGCTTAGAGGAGGCAATGAGATACTCCTCACCAACACCCAGAAATCCTCTGCTTCCCAGCTTCCTCAGCCTCTCCCACCTGAGCTCCTCCTCTGGAGAACAAGGTTATGTTCTCTCTAACTGTCTCCTCTCCTTCAGGATCTCACCCAAGACCTTCTCCACTCCTCTGCTTCTGTGAGCCCCACTGAAACCATTATCCACTGACTTGACCATGGGGTCACCATGGGGCCAAGCTGGGATGTCACTTGCAGCTTCCTGTGGACACCCAGATTTCTCATTTTACCCTGTCTTCTTCCTGTCCTCCCAGCTCCCCCAAACAAGCCGGGTTCCACACCTGCAGCCACCACCCAACTGCCACCCTCCTCTCCCTGCAATCCAGGCACCAGAACAGCTGCAGTTCTGCATGCTTCCCTGCCACCCGGGGTGCACCCAGCCAGCACAGCCCCACCTGTCATCATGGCTGCGAGCCACTTCAAGGTCACCCCCAAGCCTACTGTTTTTGAGGACAGCCTGAGCTGGCCATTTCCTCCAGCTTCCCCCGTCCCATGATTGACACATGCCGAGGATGTGCCAGCCCCCAGCAGGACCAAGGCTCCTCGACCTTCCTGGAAGGTGACCCCTGACACTGTCGTCCCTCCTCCTCTCTCCCCTGCCACTTCACCAGCCCTCTCCTACCTGCCACCGCCATCCCTGCACCCAGCTCTTCGTATCTAAGTTCTTCCAGCCCTGTCTTGGCAAATCACTCTTGGCCAGGATCCCATCCCTCCGCCCCATCACCACACAGTGCAACTCACCTCCCCAGGCCTGACTGCCCAGTGATCCACACCAGGCACCTGTTACCAGAGAGTGTTTTCAGGGTGAAGAAGAAAGAGCATGGCTTCCAAATGAGCACGCTCACTACCCTCATCGCCAAGTCCCCCAAGTCCCATGTTCCTTCTACATAAAGTGAACACCCAAGTTCATGAGGCTGTTGAGAAAATGACTTTAACACGAAAACTATGTACCAGACTCCTCGGCCACGGTAGATGATAAACGTTCATGGCCATGAAGAGACGGTGGGGTTTATACTCTGTTTTGCAGATGGATACCATGGCCCTCTCCAATGGAACAGAGTTAAGGCTTTGTTTGACATAAATGAAAACTATATGTCATTATGATATCCATGCAGGAAATTTCTACTCAATACTAGCTATTTATGATTGCAGCTTTTAATTAGAAACTTAGAAAGGTCAACCTTAAGTGCAATGACACTTGATTGGGGGAAAATACCATGCTCAAAAAATGTTAATGCTAATATTAGCTATCTTATAGAAATGAATGTCACTATTATCTTTATTAACTTACCTGAAATGAGCTGAAGAGTTTGTTTCTCTAGTTTAAAGCAAAATACAATTTATGGCTTAAACAATTATTTCTGTAACAAAAGAAATTTAATTTGCAAAATATAGGCTTCCCAACGATCAATGAGATTTTCTTAAATATAAAAATTATCTGAATAACAGCCTTTCTAGCTGCATTTGTGATCACCTCTGCCTTTCCTATTTGCCGGAGCCACATTCTTATCCATCCAGAAACCAGGGCCTAGGAGCAGTGCCCGGTCAGGACAGAGCCGCGGCTGCCGCGGCTGCTCCAGCTGCCCCGCATTTCCATTTCCTGAATGAGACAGTGACCTCTAGGCATGATGACACAGTGACTGGGAGATGGCATGAATGTCAGGACTGATGGCTGTTTGAAAGCAGCGGCTCGTCGAGCAGTGGGGAGCACAGGGATGGACCCTGCTCCCGGGGTCCCACGCAGGCGCCTGGCTGCCCAGATGTCCTGGTGGGCCTCGACATGACAGGAGCTGGGGCTGGCCCCCGTCTGGGCCCTTCATTTTGCCCCAGGACCCGCTGTCCTCAGAGCCCCCCTTGCAGTGCCCAGCTTGTTCCTTTCTGTGGCCTTTAGACTTCAAGCCCTGACAGCCAGCTTATTGTCACGTGTATATTTTTGGCTAACCAGTATTTTTTTTACGGACATTTCACTGAAGAACGATCATTTCTGGCTTCTCCTGACAATGGGTGGGCTATCTGCCTGGTCCTCATTCCCCATGACAATGACCAGCCGGGGCAGAAGCAGGTGCTAGGCTCGCGCTTGACCGCCCTCTTTGGCTGTCAGTCTGCACCGCGCCCATGGCCTGGAGCTTCTGGGCTCCCCGGAGCCTCACCTGCTCATAGAGGAACTTCTCTTTTGCCCCCTAAACTCAGATCCGAGCCATTGCTGGTCGTAGCAATCATGTGAACAGTTCTGATCTTTTCCAAATCAATTCTAGTGGGAACTTCAACGTCAAAACCAAAGTACAGGGCTGAAGACTTTCGTTCAAACCCATGCCTGCGTCACACTGTGGCTGTAAGAAGCCAAGCCTCTAGCTTTTAGTCACTCTGTTTCAGATACCTTAATGCCCCTTCCTGTAGCACTCTGGGAGGAAGTGACTTACAGGGACAGACACAGAGGAGGGAAGAGCAGAGAGCAAGAGGGAGTAGGGCGCTCACTCCTTATCAAGGTAGGACCCTGGTGCGGGTCAGGTTTTGTGATTACTTTTAATGTTTGTAACTACTTTTTAATTACTTTATTTCCTTTTTAAATTGTTATTGCATTGAAACATCATTTAACATACACTTAGTATTTGATTGCTTACTATATATAAACAAGTTGGCAGCAGGCCTGGGCATGTGGGTTGTGAGCATTTCCCTGTGAACCACCACCCTGTCCACTGGTTGAGTCCCTGATTGAGATACTACTGCAGTGAGTACTCCTCACACTTCTTCCGCTCCCTCTGCCAGGCCAAGCCAGATTCCAGGCTCTATGTAAGTCACCCCAGGACTCTTGCACCTGCCCACCCAGGGTGTTAGCAAGTCCAGGCTCTCTGGCAGCAATGGGTCTCTGTACGTTAGGAGCTGTCCAGGTTGATTGTTGGGGGTTTTATTTAGCAGTCTGGGGATCCCCACCCACCCCACCCCAGGCCTGGTCTGGGGCACTTGCTGAGGACAGACCTCCCTCGGAGTTCAGAGTGGGGAATAAACAGTGGTAGCAGTTCCAGGGTGAGCAAGGAGCTGGGAGCCTCAGAGGGACCCCGCTGGGCCAGGTGGAGCAGACAGCCGGGAGGAGGCTCCTGCCACTGCCAAGACCCAGGGGCAGAAGTGCTTGTTGAAAGCAACGAGGAGCCCGTCTCTTTGCTGTTGAGAACAGAGCCACACAGGTGCTATTGAGGTGAAGGCGCCGTCCCAAAGCCGCGCACTTTTGTACCAACACCAAGCTATCATGGTGCGCCACCAGAGAGGGAAACCTCTTTCTGTGTGTGCTGTTAAGAGGCAGCTGACAACTGAGAGGATGAGCCTCCCCATCACCGCACATCCGAGGCTCTCAGAGACACTGAAGTGTCAGATACTCGGGTCACTGCCAAAGCCCCCATCGGCACGGGATGCTCTGAGTGTGGAAAGAGGAGGGTGCCCAGCCAGTGTCCCCCAAACCTACATGCTAACGGCCTGCCAGCTCACGGTGCTGTTGGCAGGTGGTGGGACCTTTAGGACATGAGGCCTCGTGAGTGGAGGTCCGGTCACTGGGGACATGCCTTCAAAGGGGATGTTGGCACCTGGCCATTTCCCATCTCTCACTTCCTGGCTGCCATGAAGTGACACACACTCCCGGCCCAGAGCTATGGGTGCAAGTGGCCATGGACTGAAACCTCTGAAATCATGGGTCAAAATAAACCTTTTCTCCTTTTAATCGTCCACCTCAGGTATTCTGTCATAGTGATGGAAAGCTGACGAACACACCTCCTAGATGCCCTTCACTTTGGGCAGAGGGATGCTCTTCTCCATCACAAAGGGGGGCGGATGATCCAAAGCCCTAGGGATAGAGGCTGAACATACTGTTTGTGTCAGTTCACATCATCCTAACCACCACCCAATGGGGTAGAGAGTTATTGTCCCACTTACTAGTGAGGTTGCTGAAGCCCAGTGAAGTTAACTCAACCAAAGTCACACAGCTAACGATTGCAGAACCTATGGCTAATCCCAGTTTTGCCAGACTCAGGCAATATTCACTGAACCCCTTCCTGCGGTGAGCAGAGAACATCACAGCAAGAGTCCTTCCTGCTCACCCGGAAGTTTGACAGCTATCCAGAGAATTTAGAGGTCTAATCAGATCTTCTGGGAGCTCCAAGAAGAAAAAAAGTGCTTCTTAGGTGACAGCCCAAGTCCCCTACAAAATCAAGCAAGTGGGATTTTGCATACCAAGAGTTTTCCATCAGGGAACACAGAGCTGGGCACACAGCAGGCGCTCAATGCACAGAAGGAAGAAGGGGAGGAGATCATGTTAATTTTAGCCTAAGAGGTCACCTCCGTGGTTACCAAGTAGTCACTTGACTTCAGGTAATCTCAGTAGCCATTGGGTTGTCTTGCTGTGTTGCTGGAAGTCAGCTGCATATTGGGAGGTATCTAGCAGAAATTATTTGGGTCATGGGAGAAATAACTGCTTCATACTTCCATCAAAAATTTATCAAGAGCTCAGTTAGAAGCACCTTTCAAAATGAATTGAGTTCTTCCAGACACCAAACATATTTTTTCCTAGGGTTTACTAAGCCCTTATGAGTTCTTGACGTTGGATTTATACCCCACTCCCCAAACTCAATCTCTTCTTATTATTCAGGTCACTTAAAACCTGAGGTTTAAACCTGCTGCATGAAAATGGATGTGGCGATAACTCACTAGGGAGCAGAGCGCGCCTGCTGCACTTTATACCAAACATTTCCCCATGGCCAATCCGTCCTCCCCAGGGGACAGCTGCAGTCTGAGCCACACACACTCCTGCCTGTTGATTCTGCAGCCCGTGCTCCCTGCTAAGGAGCAAGATGATTTCCAACTCACGGCCTCACAGGCCCCGAACCCGCATTCCCCACAAGTCATGACAGCAAGACATGACACTGCACTGCCACCAGAGTCAGCTGACTGTGGCTTTGTGGTTCCAAGGGTTTCACTATTTTTTCCTCCCATGATTTTATGGTGAGAATTCACAGCAAAAGCGCTTTCCATCATCTTTTTCTAGAAGATACAATTTACTTGACAAAGTGGAGAAATCCTTCTCTTGATGGACTTCTTCCTTCTCTTGAAGCCTATTCCCTCTTTCCGCTAAGTTTCTGTTATTTAGTGCTGTGGCTCTCACCAGGAGCAGTCCCCCCTTCCCAGGGATATTTGCCAGTGAGAAGAGACACTTGGTTTCACAGCTAGAGGTGGGGTGCCACCCATGTCTCCTAGAGGCTGCAGGGTGCCCGTGCTGCTGCACGATGGTCCCCAGAACAAAGAGTTGCCCGGCCCGAGTTTCAGCAGGGGGAGGTGGGGAGGAGCAGAGCTGGGGAGCGCTGCCTCCCCCTTCCTGCTAGATCACTCTGCAGATCAGGGGAGCCACCCTCGGGTCACCTCCTCTTTCCATCAGTGCTGCCTCAGTTCTCCCCCTCCCTGGGTTTTGAATGCATGGCTTATGTCCACTGTCTCCATCTCCTGCTCCCCCACCCCTGCGGAGCCTCTGAGAGGGTGTTTGTCCTCACCCCCATGGACAATGCTCCCCAGATGCTCCTTCCTGAGCATGTACCCCCAAAGGAGCATCAGTGGGTTTCCTCCCCCATGGGACCCGCCAGCTCTGCACCTGGCACCTCCCACTGTTTCCTCCTGGTTGTCCCCCTGTCAACCCAGGCACAGTGGCTCGTAAACGTTTCCACGTGCTTCTCCCGTGTCCAGGACCCTCTGGGTGAAGGAGGAGATGAGGGGAGAGACTCCCAGGGATGCTCCCAGTGAGCACGGCAAGGTTCTCTGGCTCTGACGTCGGTGCAGACATAGGTGACCCTGCCCAGCCACAGGCGCACAGTAGGCTGGACGCTTCAGCTCAGCCCGAAGGCAGAGCAGCTCACGGGGACTTGGAAACCTCCGCTCTCTGAATTATTTTGGTGCATCTCATCATTAAATATGGGGGAAGCTGAGACCTTCAGAAACTCTAAATTTACTCTATTGTCAGAATCATTCACAAATAACAATAATCATTTTTAAAGTGTAACTAAATACAGAAATTAATAAAGGATGAATTCCATAAACAAACATAAACACAGTGGGTGTTATAAATTAGTAACCCGAGTGATAAGTGTAAGTCAGTCGTAATGGACACAGACCTTCGCACTGTTTTCCGTGGAAACTGGGGCCTCCTCTCCTCCGGCTCTTGATCCTCTCATTCCCATGGGATGATGAAACACGCGGCGACCGTAGAGAGGAAATTGTCCCCCTTAGGTTAGTTTGCAAGGGCTGCCGTGACCAAGTATGAGAGACGGGTGTGACAAAGGGTGGCAGGACTGGAAGGCTCAGTGGCAGTAGGTGACGGTCTCTGTCTGGGGACTGTAATCTGGAATCCAGGTGTGTGCAGGGTGGACTCCTCCTGAGGCCTCTCCTTGGCTTGTGGGTGGTGACTTCTTCTCGAGGTGTCCTCATGGGGCTGTCCCCCTGTGTGTGCCTGTGTCCTAATCTCTTCTTGCTGAGGACAGTGGCACACGCCTGTGATCCCAGCGGCTCGGGAGGCTGAGGCAGGAGGATCGTGAGTGCGAAGCCAGCCTCAGCAATGGCGAGGTGCTGAACCACTCAATGAGACTCTTCCCCCCCCCCCCGAAAAAAAATACAAAATAGGGCTGGGGATGTGGCTCAGTGGTCAAGTGTCCCTGAGTTCAAACCCTGGTACCCCCTCCCCAAATGAAAGACACCAGCGTATTAGATCAGGGCCCACCCCATGGCCTCAATGAATCACCTCTTTAAAGACTTATTTGCACATTCCAGTAGTCATATTCTGTGGTCCTCGCTTAGGACTTCAACATAAGACTCTGGGGTGGGGGACATAATTCAGCCACAAGACTCTCCGCTTCCGGACATTCAAGGGTGAAAGAGGAAGGGCGTTCCCAAAGCCAGGGCCTGGGAACAGTGGCCATTGTCCTGAAGTGTGCTAACTGGGAGCCAGCACACTGACGGTGCCTCTATTCCAGAGGTTTACGTCTCCGTTGCCAGCAACATGGGTTCCAACCCAATGCTTCCTCCAGATGAGGCTTAGCTCTTACCACTTGTCTGAGAGCTGTCAGTGTGGCCTTCAGACTGCAGCTCAGGCTTGAGTAGGAGTAGCCTCCTTTTGTGGACCTCTGACCCACATCTCCATGTCTACCTTCTTCCAGGAGCCGGAGCGGCAGTACCTGCACATAGGCACCATGGTGGAGTTTGCGTTTGCCCTGGTGGCCAAGCTGGATGCCATCAACAAGCACTCCTTCAATGACTTCAAGCTGCGAGTGGGTAGGTTGCACAAAAAGATGGGGTTTCAGCCTGGGCGGGGCCAGGAACACGGAAGAGAGGGCACAGGAACACCTGCTGCCCCTGGTGATGTTGGAGTAGAACAATCGCAAACGCGTCTTTAGGGGAGCTGAGCTGGATTGCAGTTGGAAGGGCTGGGGAAGCAATGAGCCCCTAAAGCACTTTTATGCAAATTAGAAAAAAAAAAACCCTCTGGTTGGACCCACACTGCACATGGTTTAGCAAGTGCAGAGTGAACCGGATCTATCTCCACAGCACCCTCTGTCCAACCAAAGTCCAGTCTGCATGGCGCAGAATGTATAGCCATCCAGGGGTGCAGAGACTGCAAGGTGTCCATTGAAGATGCTCTGCTAATTTCATACACTGCTACCAGTGAAGCTAGAACCTGCCACTGACTATAACATTCCTCCAGATTTCAGAGATGTAAAATGTCATTAAAAGTGCATATTAGCATTGTTGAATACAGTCCTACATTCCCTGACCACAACCTACAAGGACACCAGATATGTCCTAGGTTCTGGGATAGTCATAGCCTTTGATTGTCTTCTTTTGTTGATTTTTTTCTTAGGGGAAAAAACAATGATTTTTAATATAAATAAAAATAATAACTTTTGCTTCATTGAGAAAATAATTTCCTGATCTCTAAAAAGTTCTTAACAAACTTTAAGTTGATTTTTTTAACATGCTTCATGATTACTTACCATTTACAACTTCTTAATTCAAAATGTCTTAAGCCATGCAGTTGGCACACAGCTGCCTCAAAATGCAGGCAGACTAGCCCTCAGCCCCTTATGATTTATAAAACCTCCTTTGACAATTTCATCATTTTCTTGGCATCATATGTTGCTGCTTTCAAAAGTCCGTATAAAAGTAGTTCTTGTGGCAAGTTCCATCTGTATAGTTTTTAACTTTCTCTTGAATATAGATTTCAACTTTTGGTGGAAAAATCTAGATATTAAGCACTGTTTTTCCTTTGCTATACAAGAAGCCTGAATTTAAAAACCTGGAAATATTTTACATCTTTAGCAAATGTGATTCTCTTCTCTGTATGTGCTTTTAGATGCCAGTATTCAAGCATGCTGTTTTGGTACACTTTCTTACCTCTGTGCACAGAGAACTTTTATCAGAGCTCTGCCAAACATACTGTGAAGCAGAGTAGGTGGGCATCACACTGTCCTGGACACTAGGAAATGCTGTCCTCAAACTTTCATACTACTCCTCTGTACTAACCCTTTTGATATTGCTATAACAAAATGCCTGAAGCTGGGTACTTTATAAAAAAAGAGATTTGCTTAGCTCACAATTTGGGAGGTTGAAAGTAAAAGATCTGGGAGCCCCAGCCAGCCAGCCCATGGTGAGGGCCCCATCAAAACATGGCAGGTGGCATCATGGAGGGAGTGGGAGTCAGAGCTTATGTGGCAAAAAAGGAAGGGAAGCCAGAGAGAGGTTCAAGGACTAGCCTTGCTCTTTGGTAAGGAAGGCTGTTATGGAAACTCACTCAGAGCCAGCAAAACCTTCCAAAGGCAGGTGACCTAATTACCTGGCAAAAAGCCCCACCTGCCGCAGTCTGGCTGGGCACAATTCAGGAGCCACTTGTCAAAAGAAACTAACTTTATTTTTAGAACTACAAACGCCAAACAAAACAGCTCCTCAGGAAAAAACCCTCAGAGCCCAACTGCCACCACCGGCTTCCCACAAGCCTCTCACCCACACAAGCCTCACCACCTCCCACAATCCTCCTGCTCTTGAGGCCGATTGGCTGGGTTGCATGGGCGGAGCCAAAGAAGTCCCCCAATGAGCAGCTCCGTGGAGGAGCCAATCAGCTAGATGTTGCTGGGCCGCTGTGAGCCAATCATCAGCTGGCAGTCTGAAGGGCAGGGAAACAGCCCAATGAACATCACCGCAGAGGAGCCAATCAGCTAGATGTTGCTGGGGCCGCTGTGAGCCAATCATCAGCTGGCAGCTGGTTGCTGGCAGCTGGAAGTTTGCTGGGGCCCCTTTGGCTGTGGCTCTCAACACCCACCTCTTGAAGGTCCCCCCACCTAACATTGAGGACCAAGCTTTCAATGCAAGAACCCTTGGGAACACATTGGTACCGCGTCCAAACCACTGAACCTTTTGAAAAAGCTATTGCAGAAATAACCTTCATTGTCACACATGTGTGGACCAAAACGATCCCATCCTGCACTACAGCATGGGAATGAGACACTTGTGGGTCACATGTGCTACACCCAAGACAATTGTCTTGATACTTTACAAATTAATATGAGCAACTGGATGACCCCCCTCAACAGGGGTTGCCGATGTGGCTGTAGGCTGATGGCTGAATGACGGGTGGCATCTGTGTGCTCAGCCTCCTCTTTAAGGAGGCTTCTGTGCTGCACTTGACCGGAGTCTTCCTTTCCCAAAACCCTTGTCCTCTCCCATCATGTGGCTGTCCTGCTTGACCTCAGCACCTGGTGCCTTCAGATCGCAGTTCACAGGTAGGAACTCTGAAGAACAAAAAGTGAAAGTACAAAGAAGAGCTGACTTCACTCCCGGCACTCCTTGCGGCACACCACGCTGTGATATCAGTGTTAATCAGACCCACAGATCAGGCACACTCTGCCCTGGATACAGACGGCCTTGCTGCCAGCAAGATCAGTTTGGGCTCTCCCCACGCCCAGAGCTGCTGCCCACGCAGCCAGAAGAAAGCTGGTGGATGAGGGGCTGGGTCCCAGGCCAGTGTCCAGAGCTGACTCCTGGGTGCTATGGCCCAGTGACACAGCTGGAATAAACCACCTGGGCTCTGCTCCCTAGAGCAGAAGTGAGTTTTACTGAGCATTCAGAGAATCAAAGGGGAATGCGTTTCTCCCCTCTTTCGTAGCTGTGAGATTTTATGCCGCAGCATTTGGACCATTCCCAAGGCTGAATGTCCTGGAAAAGAGGAAGCTTTGCCTGAAAATACCAGTAAGGGATTAAATCTACCCAGCAGAAATTGACTTTCTCAGAAATACCCTCATTAATCAATATTATGAAATATGATATGTCAAGAGCTTTGTAATGTTTTGAACAAGCAATAAAAAAAGATCCATACCATCTTTTTTAAAAAAATAAAAAGTAATCAATTAGATTAATTAATTAATCAATTAATTAATTAATCAATTAATCAGTTGGAGCAAGGTGAAGGGCGAGGTCCAGGAGAGAATGTGGGGAGGTGACAGATGTCTTTACCTTTGGGTGTGGCTGTCCTCTGCCCCTGTGTGTTTGCACTGAGTTCTCGGGGCATGTGTTTTACTCAGCTTTGTCACTGCTGTGACTAAAGGACCCCACCAGCACAAAAAAGTTTATTCAGGGGCTCACACTTTCAGACGTCTTAGTCCATAGATTGACAGGTCCACTCCTCAGGGCACGAGGTGGGGCGGGACATCAGGGTGGAAGAGTGAGGCAGAGGGAAGCAGCTCACATGGTGATCAGCAAGCAGAGAGAGACTCCACGCTCCAGACACAAAATACGTACCCCACAGCCACCCCCCAGTTGATCCCTCAGGGATTAATTCCCTGATTATGTTAAGGAGGTGGCCCAATCATTTCTCCTCCAAACCTCCTTCCTCTGTCTCACGTGTGAGCTTTTGGAGGACACCTCACATCCAAGCCATAAGAACACAGAGTCACCTGCCCTTGGAACGGAGCTGGAAAAGAACCCAGGCCTCCCCCTGTTGGAAACATTGATTCGAGTTTTGGAGCTCGCTCCTCACGTTAGGTGCCACCTCTGCATCCCATCCTGTGCCAAAGTGCGGCCTCCATGTACCGGAGCCGCCAAGAGAGGGAGATCTGCCAAACCACTCTTGTCTTCCTCACTGCAGGCAGCCCAGGGCACCTAGTTGTCTGCCAGGATTCTAATAAATCCAGCAGGCCCTGGCAAGAGGTGGGCTGGCTGGGTCAGGAGAGTGACGTCATGGATTCCCAGCGACCACTTGGAGGGCCATAGTTGGCGAGGCTCAGGACCCAGCAGGCTAGTCATCCTCACTCTGATGAATGCAGAGCAGGACAGACCGCCACAAGGGGGAAGACACTGTGGCACAAAGATGTGTCATATGTGTCGTGAAGAGTGGCCTCTGTCAGCCTCACTCTGACCACCCTGCCTAGCCACCAAATGCAAGACGCCTGCCCCTCAACCCTATCCTTCCACTTCTAACTTTTCCCCATTGTGTATTATTAAGGGCCAGTCATTTTCTCACATGGAAGGTTTCTCCGGATATGTATTCCATCCAAATCTTCCCATTGCCCTCAGAGGCTTTTCATCGCTGATCTCAGTAGGACTCTTTACTGGCAGCAGTGCAGACTCCAGGAAGGGGTGCAGCCTGACTCAGCAGTGGGGAAGAGCACTGTCAACAGGCTCCTCGGGAATCCAGGGGGACAGTACCAAACAACAAGCCTGTGAGAGTGACCACATGCCCCAAAAGCACATGCTGGACAGGGAATCCCGTTGTCAGGAGGAGGGGCTGTGGGGCCCGTGTCCCCTGCCTGCCTGCTGCGGAGCTGGGAGTCTGTTTCGTTTTAGGAGACGTGACGGCATCTGTCTCTACCTCCTCACTTGGAAAGCGGCAGTGATGACAGGTGGCCACCTCACAGGGTTGTCGTGACAATGAGAAGAGCTTCTACATGCAAAGCACTAGGAAAATGCCGTGCTAGTGTGGCTCCGGTGGCTGTCACTGTGCTTGCCATGTGGCAAAATGCCGGAGGGAACCCAGGAGTCCAACGGTGGCCAACAGAGAGCAGCACATCTCTTCAGCATGACCACAATTGAAATGTGCAGATTTCCAAATTAACGTTGATTCTTTAAATGTTGGAAAGCAGAGCAATGAGCCTCTCTTGCCCAAGATTATAGAAAACTGCATTGGAATGCAGAGTTTTCTGAAACCTAACGGTTTTCTGTTATAGAATGACGATACATAGCCATATAAAAAGGAGTCAGGATCTATAGGGAAAAAAATGGACAAGACTAAACATCGTATCACTTTTTATTAATTTATTTATTTGTTATACATGACAGTAGAATGAATTTATGCATTTGATATATGATAAATAGATGAGATTAGTTTTTCATTTCTCTGCGTGTACAGGTTGCAGAGTCATATTGGTCATGCAGTCACATATACACATACAGTAATAATGCTGTTTCATTCTACTATCTTTCCTATCCCCACATCCCCTCCCCTTCCCTCCCTTCATTTCCCTCTACCTAATCTAAGGTGATCTATTCCCTAGTGCCCCACCCCCACCTTACTGTGAATTAGCATCTGCATATTAGAAAAAAAACATTTGGCCTTTGATTTTGTGGGATTGGCTTTTTTCACTTAGCATGATATTCTCCAACTCCATCCATTTACTGGCAAATGCCATAATTTCTCTCTTTTTAAAGCTGAATAATATTCCATTGGATATATCTACCACATTGTCTTTATCCATTCATCTATTGAAGGACACCTAGGTTGGTTCCATAGTTTAGCTATTTTGAGTTGACATTGATGTGGCTGCTTCACTGTAATATGCTGATTTTAAGTCCTTTGGGTATGAATCAAGGATTGGGAGAGCTGGGTCAAATGGTGGCTCCATTCCCAGTTTTCTGAGGAATCTCCATACTGCTTTCCATAGTGGTTGCACCAATTTGCAGTCCCACCAATTATGTATGAGTGTACCTTTTTCCCCACATCCTCACCAATACTTATTGCTGCCTGTATTCTTGATGATTGCCATTCTGACAGGAGTGAGATGAAGTCTTAGTTTGATTTGCATTTCTCTAATTGCTAGAGATGTTGAACACTTTTACATTTATTTGTTGATCAGTTGTATTTCTTCTTCTGTGAAGTGTCTGTTCAGTTCCTTAACCCATTTATTGGTTGGGTTATTTGTTTTTCTGGTGTTAAGTTTTTTTGGGTTTTTTATATATCCTAGAGATTAATGCTTTCTCGGAGGTGCATGGGGTAAAGATTTTCTCCCAGTCTGTAGGCTCTCTCCTCACTTCATTAATTGTTTCCTTTGCTGAGAAGCTTCTTAATTTCAATCCATCCCATTTATTGATTCTTGATTTTATTTCTTGCGCTTTAGGAGTCTTTTTAAGGAAGTCAGATCCTATGCTGACGTGGTGAAGATTGGAGCCTATTTTTTCTTCTATTAGGCACAGGGTCTCTGTTCTAGCACCTACGTCTTTGATCCACTTTGAGTTGAGTTTTGTGCAGGGCGAGAGACAGGGATTTACTTTCATTTTGCTACATATAGATTTCCAGTTTTTCCAGCACCTTTTGTTGAATAGACTATCTTTTCTCCAGTGAATGTTTTTGTCACCCTTGTCTAGTATGAGATAACCATATATATGAGGGTTTGTCTCTGTGTCCTCTATTCTGTACCATTGGTCTACAGGTCTATGTTGGTGCCAATACCATGCCATTTTTGTTACTATAGCTCTGTAGTATAGTTTAAGATCTGGTATTGTGATGCCTCCTGTTTTGCTTTTCTTGCTAGGGATTGCTTTAGCTATTCTGGTCTCTTGTTTTTCCAAATAAATTTCATGATGCTTTTTCTATTTCTATGAAGAACATCATTGGGATTTTATTTGGAATTCATTAAATCTGTATAATGCTTTTGGCAGTATGGCCATTTTGACAATATTAATTCTGCCTATCCAGGAGCATGGGAGATCTTTCCATCTTCTGAGGTTTTCTTCAATTTATTTCTTTAGTGTTCTGTAGTTTTCACTGTAGAGGTCTTTCACCTTTTTTGTTAGATTGATTCCCAGGTATTTCATTTTATTTTTTTTTTTTTGAGGCTATTGTGAATGGTGTAGTTTTCCTAATTTCTTTCAGTAAATTCATTGCTGATGTATAGGAATGTGTTTGATTTATGTGTGTTAATAAAATATACAGTTTTTAGAGGGAATGCTTTCATTTTTTTTCTCCATTTAGAATTATGCTGGCCTTGGGTTTAGCATATATAGCTTTTATAATGTTGAGGTATATTTCTACTATCCCTAGTTTTTCTAGTGTTTTGAACATGAAGATGTGCTGTATTTTGTCAAATACTTTTTCTGCATCAATTGAGATGATCATATGATTCTTGTTTTTAATTCTACTAATATGATGAATTATGTTTATTGATACCCATATGTTGGACTAACCCTGCATCCCTGAGATAAACCCCACTTGATCATGGTGCACTCCCTTCTTTAATATGTTTTTGTATGTAATTGGCCAGAATTTTATTGAGGATATTGGTCTTAAATTTTCTTTGCTTGATGTGTCTTTGTCTGGTTTGGTATCAGGGTGCTATTAGCCTCATAGAATGAGTTTGGAAGGGTTCCCTCCTTTTCTATTTCATGGAATCCTTTGAGATGATTAAGTTAGAGGAATTTTCTGGCTTGGCTTTAGACTTTCATGAGTTGGGTTAATGTTTGTTTAACAATGTTGACTCAATAGACCCTGAAGGCTTTCCTGTTTAAGACCACTGCTGTCATTCAGATCTCTTCACCCAACTCTGCTGTGTCACAGGCATTAACCATGGACCTGTAATAGCTGGTGTCATTGGAGCCCAGAAGCCACAATATGATATCTGGGGCAACACCGTCAACGTGGCCAGCAGGATGGACAGCACTGGAGTCATGGACAAAATACAGGTGATTCCCCCTCCTTTCATCTTTGACCGAGTCTGTCCTCTTAGAAACCATTCATAAGTACAGTGGTAGTGTCCATTATATAATAATCCAAAAGAAAAAAGTAAAATTCCTTAAGCCTTTCACGGAGGAAGTGTTCGTTCTACACTTTCTGTCAGCAACAACAATGAAATTCTAATAATATGTTTTAGTTGGCTTTTTTCACTGCTGTGACCACAAGACCTGACAAGAACAATTTTAGAAAAGGAAAATTTTATTTGGGTTTCACAGTCTCAGAGGTCTCAGTCCATACAGCCAACAGCATTGCTCTGGGCCCAAGGTGAGGCACAACTTCATGGCTGGAGGATGTGGAGGAGGAAACAGCTCCGGACATGGGATTAGGAAGCAGTGAGAGAGCTCTCCCCACCCCAGACAAAATATAAACCCCAAAGGCATGTCCTGAGTGACCCACCTTCTGCAGCCACATCCCACCTGCCTACACTCACCACCCAGCTGACCTCGATCAGGGGATTTGTGTACTGATCCAGCTCAGGCTCTCACAACCAATCATTCTTCCTCTGAACCTTCTTCATTGTCTCACACATGAGCTTTGGGGGACACCTCACATCCAAACCGAACAAAACAGAAAGGCTATGCACTCAGGAAAACAGCAGTGGCCTGGCAGTGACTCACGTGGCAGTGGGTAGCCCAGAGCCTGAAGAACAGGCGTGCTGCCCTCCCCTCCTGTTCCTTCTCCCAGGCCCAGCACCTGGAAAAGGGCTTGGAAGGGAGAGGGATTGGGATGTGCAGCTGAAATCACCCAGAACCTGGGCCTGCCCCTGCCCGCCCTCCTGGGAGGGAAGGCACTGAGCTGGAATTGGAAGGAGGAGAGAAGGAGAAAACTGGCAGGAGGTGAGACACGAAAATGAGGCAGCATGACATGGCCCAACTCAGCCTCTCATTGGATTTGGAGGGCCAGAAGTGACCAGCAGCTCTGGGATCCACCCAAGGGAGAGAAAGGGAAGATCTAACGTTCAAAATCAATTTCATAAAGTAGCTCTAATTACAGTAGCACTGCTCATATTCTAGAAAAAAAAGAGAATTTTAAATTGCTGAAAAGATAATAGGAAAAATTCTGTTATTGGAACGCTGCTGAAACTGACCCCAGGGCTGCAGTAGAGCAGTGGTCAGTCTGGGATGGAAGGATCAGGGGAGCAGGAGAGCTGGGTGGGGGGCTCTGGGCAACCCTGCCCTAGAGTCCTCTTTAACTTATTCCCAGACACTGCCCAGCCCTCCACGTGCTGAGCCCAGCTGCTGCTGGAGCAGGGTGCTTCAGACACAACGTGCCCCTCACATAGCACATGATGCGTGGGAGACAACAGCTGGCCTTGGAATCACAGCTGTGTGGCTGCCGGTGTTAGTGCCATAGGAGAGGACTTCCTCTGGTCCGCTGAGGAAGGAAAGCCCCATAGTCTGTAGGAACAGGAGTTCAAGACAAAGACATGGGTCCACATGTGAAGAGGACCTTGGGAGAGGACGTGAGGGGAGTCCACAGAGCAGAGGAGAAGGGAGTTCCAGGGTGCTTTCAAGGTCACAGGGTGGAGGTGGATATTGGAGCAGGCCAGGCCAGAGAGGGCTCACAGAGGAGGGGTATCCATTGAACTTATGGGGGAAAAGAAGAAGAAGGGCACAGGGTGGAATCAGGAAGCCGCAGCTCATTTCAATACTTGAAGAATTCAACTAAAAAATAGGATAAAAACAACTAAGGAGTGTGTGTCACTGTATTTTACCCTGAATTATTTTAATATATGCAGAATGATAAACACATTCCCAAAGTTGAGGTGTCACTTTTAATGTATTTACAGCCAAAGTCATTTTGCACTGTGGTTTGGAAATTTTGCTTAAATTTTGGCTACAGATGACCTTTATTATTCCCATACTCTGCCCCATGCCCAAATCCACTCCATGTGTTTTGATAGATTATAGAATTTGACTGAATTCTGCCATGACATTGTACTAGTCCTCCTGAAGCCTGCTGCCATAATGACTTGACACAAGCACACGGAGGAATAAGTCCATCCAAGAGCACAGAATGTGTTTCAGTGAACAGTCTGGGGACACCTTGGTTTTATGGTCCTCATCATCTTCAGGATTCCAGCTGCATGCCTAGAAATTAGTGAAAACAGTCTGCCTCTGGGTGAATAAACACCAGTGATCTGATCCCCATCCACCAGGACACACGCACCCCCTGGACACAGTGCCCAAGGCCTAGAAAGAAGCACTGCGTTCTCCCAGTGAGAAGGAAGGGTGTGTGCAGGTGCACATGCCTGTGTGCGGGGGTGCACCTTTGCTGAGCTTCCTATTTGCCTCACCCTCAAAAAGCAGTGGTTTTACATTTCACCCCGGCTACGTTGCGTTCTGGAAGATAAATTCCTGCTAAAGGGCATATGTGTATGAATGTCCCTGGGCACACATGATCATGGCCGTCTCTGGGGATGTTGATGAATCTCTGTGCTGTGCTTCAGCTTGGCTAAGGTCCTCAGGTACCATTCACTCACCATCATCAAGAATGGATTTTCCATTAAACCTCTACTTACTCACCTGCCTCTCAATGCTGTTCCACCTCCTTCACTCCAATATAGCTTTGATTTTTATATGAAATGGAGCCAACGTTGCCTCTAAGTGTTTGCCTTCTTCCACTCTGATTATTAGTCAAGAGTTACTTCAAAGAAATCAAAATTCCAAATAAGAGAGGGCAAAAATTTTAAAGAAAGAAAAAAGATAGAAAACTAATGGGATACATTAGGAGAGAATTCTCCTAGATCCCCCCCCCCACCCCCAAACCAACTGGCCGTTGCCAAGGGTCAAGAGAAGGCTGGTTTCTCCTGAGATTCAACTCAGGGTAAACTTGCAACATCTGCTCTGGGCACCTCCCCTCTCCCTGGCAGGCTAAGAAGTAGGACTCCTCTGATGGGGGCTGCAGCTTCGGTCATCACCTATGGACACTGCCCAGAAGCCCACCAGAAGAGGAGTCAGGCATCTTGGCAGCCTAGTCTCATTGTTCCCCAGTGGTGCCAAGGCTCCAGGACTTTCTCCATGAGCATCCCTAGCCACTGATAGTGCCCAAGGAAGCCCCAGCAATCCTGGAAAACCGGGGTTCTCCTCTGTTGGGGTTAGACAGGCATGTCCCTTCCAAGGACACGTAAAGGTTATATGGACCTATGTGGTTCCCACCATATACTCAGAACATTCAGGAAATCCATGGTGGTTTCTCATGTGCTTTACAACTCTCCATGAGGTTTTCCAGCACTTGGGTAAATAGGAATCAAAAGCCTCTAAGTGAGGCTGTCCATCATGGAGATCCTAAATCCCCCAGGGGTCAAGGTTGAAGTGGAGTCAGAGCTCCTGTGTCTCTAAGAGACCTGTGGCCTCCTGATTCTCCACATGATGCAGTGCACATCAGCCACCTGGAGGCTCCTCGTGTGCTCTGACCCAAGATGGAGACAGGAAAGGCTTCTTCCCATTGCCAGGGAAGTGTGCATGCAGGCTGCCCTGAGCTCAGCAGTCAAAGCTGGGCGTTCACAGGATTCCTTCTCCTGAGGGTGCAGCTCACTCTGGCTCCGGTGGCCTCCTCTTACATACGTGCAAAAGCAGTAGTGAGAAGACAGGAAAGGTCAAAAATGATGCTAAGACCATGATAAAACTGCTCCTGGGCCAGGGAGTGAACCCAGAGGTGTTTGACACTATGCAACATCCCTAGCCATTATTATTATTATTTTTTTGAGACAGGGTCTCTCTAGGTTGCCAAGGCTGGCCTCAAACTTGGATCCTCCTGCCTCAGCCTCCTGAGACCCTGGGCTTACAGGCATGTGCCACCATGCCCAGAAGAACAGCCTCTTTTAACAGCATCACACCCACTGTGCTTTCCAGCTCAAGGCCCTCAGAGTGGCACAGAAAGCCCTCTTGCTCAGCAACCCACCCGGCTCCCCTAGACCTGCAGCAGTGGTGGCTTCAGTTCTCATGAGCACGGGCCCTGAGTGTTCTCATAGCCTCTTCCATCGTCCTTGGCAGCGTCTGCCCTCAGGACCTCTCTCCGCCTCCCTCAGCACCCAGCTGAGGAGGTGCCCCTGACCTGTGGGCAGGGCCTCCAGCTGACTCCTACCACTGCACCATCCCCTGGGGGCATCCACACCAAAACCAAAACTCAGTTGTACTGCTTCTGTGCTGCGCACAGCCTCACAGCTGTGCCAACCCTGTGCAGCACAGGAGTGTCACCCACATGTCTGGGGTGGCCAGGGCCCCACAGATGCCTCTGCACCAGGGGCCTTCTCTAGTGAGTGGGAGAAGAGCCCTTCTCTCCTCCATGTCTTTCTCACGTGGTATCAAAGCAGCAGATTTGAAGACGAATCTCTCCCTCCCAGCCCAGGCCCCACGTGCCCCTGGGGGAGTCTGGATGGAGGCCCGGTCGGCCAGGGGATCCTCCCCACCTCTGCAGCTGAGTCCTTGTTCTTAGACCACACCTGGGACCCTCACCAGGGTCTGCGCGAGGGATTGCCATCCGCAGGAGGCTCCCCAACACTCTAGCAGGAGGACCCCACACAACCTGGGGCCTCGGCCTCAAGAGCGGTCCCACAGGAGAGCCAGCTCACGCTCCAGCTGAGACAGCCAGGGGCTGAGCACAGGGCAGTGCTGCTCACTCAGAGGGAAGTCCCTACCCCACAGGAGGCTCCCCTCTGTGTGAAGACAGGACCCGAATGTGACCAGCAGCTGGGCCACCTCGGGCGCGTAGCAGGACACAGTGAGTGCTGTCGGGGGCAGGGGCAGGCGGGGGTTCCTCCAGTAGCAGCCTCGTCAGTGCAGGGGCATGAGGAAGCTTCCAGGACCCAACCCAGAGTGCCACTGTCACCCTAACGCATGTCCCCTGGCTCCCTTAGTCCCAGGTCACTTCGTGGCCTAACACCTGAGAGAGAGGCCACTGCAGCAGCCCCCCTCCTGCTCGGGCGCTTTCTCCATCTGTACTAAGAACACACTGTTAGTGTTCATGACTGGTGTCTTACGGAGTGACATGATGACAGTCTGTGAGCGTCATCCTAAATCCCAGGCTCCAGCGTTCTTCTGGTTTGCCTTCTTTCCCATAGTTCTCATCTATGTGGACACAGAGTTTCACATGGTTGAAGTCCAACCTGATCCAGTTCCTCCTGTGAGAAGGCTTAGCATTATGCATGGCTTCATCCATAGTGTCAATCATGGGAGCACGGCAGGTTCCTTGACCCTAACCCTGGAGGTTTTGCTATCCCGGCACTGAACTCCACACGCTGCCCTTGAACTGTCCTTCGGGTGGAATACTCCCTCTTCTGCTAACTCCTGTGGGCCAGGGGTGCCAGGTTCTTGTGGCTCTTCCGCCTGCACTGGAGTGGGTCCTGACACCTACCATCTGGTTCTGTGCTCCGCAGGTCACTGAGGAGACCAGCCTTGTCCTGCAGACGCTCGGATACACCTGCACATGTCGGGGGATCATCAACGTGAAAGGAAAGGGGGACCTGAAGACGTACTTTGTGAACACGGAAATGTCCCGGTCCCTTTCCCAGAGCAATGTGGCATCCTGAGGAGTCGCTTCGTCCTGGCAGGAAGACTGTGTTTCCTGGAAGGTGCCACGCACTTTCTGACCACGACTCTTGCCCCCTCTTGATGTGCGTGCTCTGTTCCGTCCCGTGGAGCCCTTGCAGACTCGTTCCTGTGACCCAGTGGCATACCGTTTGGTGTCTGACGTGTGCCCAGATTGTTCTGCCACTTGCACTGTGCTTACTCCTAAGCAAAAGGAGAGAGACGAGCGGCATGGAAAGAGAGCCTTCAGAGAGTGACAGAGGAGAGAGGTGAAGCAAACACAAATTCTTAAGGCAATAAAACTGGGGGGTGTATATTATCTTCTGGTGCATGTTCTTTTCTGGAAAATACGGTAGCTCGCCAACTGCATCCGCTAGCCGATATTCAAAAACACAGTATTTGTGAATAAGTTGATTCCGTCTCCCCACATGGAGTCTGTGCTCCCCCACCTGTGTCTTGTCGCCAGTGGTCATCCACGGGCCCCAGCGGGGACCCGGGGCTCTGTTGTGTCTCGCGCCAGTAGCACGTTGCCATCCATCACCAGAATTAGTTCCTACAGCCTAGGACCAGTTTTGTACCAAACACGTCTCATGTTTTGACGCCATTTGTCTTTTGTAAGGTTAATTCATTAAAGGTTTTATGTACTTTGGCTTAGAGTGACCGAATCTCTTATTTCACCTTCTTCTTCCTGTGGTTTGCTCCAAGATTAAAGTTTGTTTTCTGTCATTCTCCATTTTGGCCTGGTTGTTTCGCAGAGCCCTCCAGAAGCCGCTACTGAGATACTCTTGGTAATTTGGATGGGGACAGAGTGACACAGATCATTGATGACACTCCCCCTGGAAGGAAGGAAAGTGCTCCATGCTCTGTGTATCTCATAGTCTGGTTCTAAATTTGGCACCTCTTTAGAATATTTTCAGGGGAAAATGTTTTAAGAGCAAAAAGATTGTCCAAGCTACAGAAGCCCCTCTGTCCACCAGGCTCCTGTCTACGGTAACACTTTGTTAGAGCTAGCAGACTCAGACTGCATGGGAAGAGTCTGGGACAGCTCTGCTCACCAGTCAGTCTGAACCGACGGAGATGAGCTGCAGAGCTCCGCAGCTGCCCACCACATCTGAGGTGACTCAAGGAGACGGGATCCAGGGTTCATGCATCTGTCGAGAGGAGACCTGGAAGCATTTGGTCTTGCAAACCCACCACTAAAGTATTTTTTTTTCTTTTAACTTTAAAAAAATTATACTTTTCCAAATAGTGAAAAATAGAGCAATGGTGCTTAATCTAATGTTTAAAAGCAAAACTGCAAGTAATGGTCTGGTTGGACAAACTTGGTTTCTTTTTGTAGCTCATGGCACGAGTCTGTAAGCAGCAGAGGACCCAGATGTAGTTCATTAGTGAGGACCTAGACATACATACCCATCTCCAGTCTGGATCCTGGCTCTGATTTTTACTGTGTGACTTGGAACACGTCACTTAATTCCACTCAGGAATATTTTCCTCCTTGATAGTTCATGGGATCAGGCTGTGATTAGAGGAGCTAATGACTGTAAGGGGGTCTGGCAGGTCCCTGGGCTCCTGCCAGGGTGCTCACAGCACATACCAGCTGCCGTGCCAGGCCTTGGACTCAAATCTCTCCTTCATTACCCAAGTGTGAAGCTAGTGTGACTTTTTCAATTTTCTGCCTCTATCAGGAATTTTTTGATCCTGTAATCACAACTCATCCTTGGCCTTAATACACCTAAATCTCCACAAAGGTGACTGAAGCAAGAAAAACATTGTACAGGCATTTCTCTTCCCTTTAACTGAAATCTGGGCTAAGATACGAAGAGTCTCAGTGAGTTCAAATTGGCCTCATCATTCGCAGTGATGGTCAGGAGAAGCACCTGGTGGATGCTTTTCCCCTTACATTCTTCATCCTAGGTCACTTTAGCTCACCTGCCCTGGTAAACTCCTACAGCTGAGCAATTCACTGTGCTCTCTCAAACAGTCCCCCACAGATACACCGAACTTGACTTGGTGATGAAAAGAACCCAAATTGAGAATCCTCTCCCGAGGCTATATCACTAGTCTGACCAAACAATAGACTTTGAAAGCAGCTGAGGTCCTTGCCAGAGCTCTGTGCGCATGGCCCTGTCCAAGTGGGGTCCCACGCAGCAGCACTGGTGTCACCCACCGGGAGACTTGTTAGAAAGGCAAATTCCCAGGCTCCACTGAAACTGCTGAATCAGAAATCCACCCCAGCAACATCTGTGCTTCCGTCAGCAAGTCCCCAGATGACTCTGATTAGTCATGCAGCCTGAGACCCCCTGCATGTTAAAATGAGAAGACAGCTAAGAGCAGCCCAGTCCTTTGTTCAGAGTTATGCAGATGCTCAGAGGCCAAGGAAAGACTAGGGTGGAAAACTGCTGTTTCCGAGATCTCAAGGACAGACACTCCTGGCGGGAGCTCCTTGATCTCTGAGCAGCTGAACACATCTCTGTGAGCAAGATGCCAACCAGAGGACTCATGGTGCACCTCCACCAGCCCATCGCCCACCACTGGTGTCGTGGATAACCCTCCTCGGAGCTCTCTGCCACCTGTAGGCCTCACAGGAAGTCTTCTCTCCTGAGTGACACCTTGAGTCCTGTCCCCTTAAGACTCCAGTGTTTAACACATCTGTTGAGAGATGTCGGAGATTTGTGGTCAGTCCTCTAAGTCATTCTTTTCTCCCACTTGGTGGGCTTTCCTGAGACAGCCTCTCATTCTGCTCTCTTTTGCCCACATACACCCAGCCAGTAGGGAACAAAACTGAACAACAGTGAAAATTTCATAAGTGAAGAGAGTCTATTAATATAAGAATACCTTCTCTTGGGTAAGATTACTTCTCTGGGCATTCCTTTATTGGCTTTAAGTTGTAAAATCAGAATGCCAATAGAAATACACGATTTCCCATTACTGCCTAATGAATGTGAGATCTTTTGAAACCTTGCCCAGCTCCATCCCTGCTTTCTAAGAGTAAGCCATAGGTTAAGGGTGTAGGGTCTGACCTAAATAAAATGAAAATAATTTAGTTTGACATTAACTTATTGAGGTCACTTATACTTTTTATTGAAATCAAGACTGAATAAAAATAATCAGTACAAATTTCTATAATTCAAATTTTATATATTTTATGTTATTGTTAACATGGTCTAATGTGCTCAAGGGCATCCCAAATAAGCTATTTATGTTTGTTTGAAAAAAAATAAACATAAAAGGCATCTATATCGAAAACATTTTCAAAAAATACAGAAATATTTAGGAGTCACTGAGCCTTGAAATTACCAGCCATTCAGCATCACATGCCCTTAGAGAACTCTCCTGTCAGACTCAGAACAATAAAACCAAGGGTTGGGGGATCTGCTTTGAAATTAATTAGATCACTTGTCCATTCACTGCCAAACTGAGAAATTTAATAATGGTAGATGAGCGTTGATTTCTTTCTTAGGATCTATTAGTTAAAAATACAGCTGATATCTCAGTACTTGAGTGAGTTTCAAATTGTCTCCAAAGTACCAAAGTAAACATTTTCAACTTAGGTTAAAATCAGCTGCTTCCAAAAAAGAAGGCTGTTTAAAATGACAGTCACGGGCTGGGGTGTGGCTGCGGCTGAGCTCTTGCCTAGCATGCCAGAGGCCCTGGGCTCCCTCCCCTGCACCACCACATGACAGCCGCAGCACAGGTCCTGAGCATAGCACAGCTCACGGCTTCAGTCCAGCAGCTCACTGACACACAAACTGCCCAAGGTTTCAAAACCCCACTTTTAAAACGAGGAAATGTAGGTTTAAATACACCAAATGACTTGCTTTAGACCACAAAGTGAAAAAATGCTGCGACCAGGATTTCCTCCAAGTCTGCTGAACACCAAAGTCGGGCATCTCCTGGCCTTTGCCTGCTTCTCCCTCGAGGAGCAACAGCTGGCCACCTGTCCGTACTGGGGCTTTTGTTCTCAGTTGTGCAAAGCTCAGTTATTGGAGATCTAGTCCTCTACAAAACTAAAATGCCAGGTGATCAGTGGGATCATTGGTCTCCTCTTGGGGCAAGACCACTTATTGCCCGCAAATTGGCGACCATACCTGTAAGAGCACACCTCTGTGTAACCGCCCACCACAAAGAGCATGCAAAAGTGGGAACCTGTGGACAAAGCCAGCCATCAGCCAGGGACCACGAGCTCCTTTTATTCACATGCTCACAATGTCACAGGCTCCAGAGACATTTACTACAGGATAACTACAGGGGAAAATCCCCATGCTAGATATGCTCAGGACTTGCTGCAGGTGCCGGCCGGGCACCAGAGCGCCTAGAGGTCCTGAGCAGGAAATGAAGCTCCAGGTGCTGCCCCCTCCCCACCCCTGCACAGCCTGGGGGCACCCTGGTGATCTGTACAGGAGACCAGGAGGGCTTCAGGCTGGATCGATGTGCCCGAAGCCGGGCTCCTTGAGGCTGGGGATGTCGTTCTTCCTGTAGAAGTCGGCCTCCACGTGGTTCACGCGGATGTGGTCCCGGTTCAGGGGCTCCACCGGCTGCAGGATGCGCTTCCCGTAGACAGAGGACATCAGCACTCCCACGGGCCTCTCCTGCTCCTGGATGTGGACAGACCTCTTGTTCAGCTTTCCCAGTGCCCATCAGCACAGCCGGCCCACCCATCAGCCGCCCAGGTGCCTGCCCCCACACAGGGCCTCCCCAGCTTCCTACAGCCTTCTCCACACTGAAGCAGAGGGTCCTCTCAGCCACGTCAGACCCTGTCCCCTTCTCAGAACCCTCCAAGGTCCTCAAGTCATTCAGAAGAAAAGGCAAGATCCTGCCCCTGGGGCAGGTACCCTGACCTCAGCGTCCTGCTGCTCCTCCGTCCCCTCCCTCCCTGCCTGTCACCCTGGCCCTCCTGCGGCCAGCCTTTCTCCCTCCCCTCCTCTCCTTCCCCAGCACCACAGCAGCGCTCTCCCGCCTCTGGGCCTTTGCTCTTACACAGTTCTTCTTCCTGGTCACATCTCTACCCTGCTTCTGCAGGGCCCTTCACTCCACCGAGTCTCAGATGCTGCTGTCCTCCCCAACCCCTAGATGGCTTTCTTCCGGGCATGCACTATCACCTCCTCCACTTGTGCTCACTATTTCTCTGCTTTCTGACTTTCTCTCTTGGAGGAGTGTCAGCTCTGAGAGGCCAGAGCGTGTGTCCTGTTCCCCTTTTGCTCAGGGACACACGGGAGACAGCCCCGGGTAAGGGGCCGAGCCCCGCTCTCCTCATGAGAAAGGCACTACCTTCACTGCCCACTCAGAGCATCAGGGTGGAGGGAAGCATCGGCAGTGTCCCTGGCGTGGTGCCTGCACCACCTACGTCATGTCAAGATAAAACAACTGGAAAACACACAGCAAAATCTGTGACCCACGTGCAGGCCCCCCTGCGGCATTTCCACTGCAGTTTCTGTGCAAGGTATCAAGGGAAGACCACACTTCCTCAGCACCTTCTTGTGTAAACCCACTGTGCGCAGATCAGACTTTGAAAGACAATGGCAGAGCACAGAAAGCCTGTGGCAGGGTCCACCCTGGAGGCAGACAGGCCTGACCAGGCTGAGGAGGCACAGCCCCTGGCATCTCTCCTGCCAGGATCCCCACCCCCTCACCCTGCAAGACTCACCAGCTCTGCTGGTCACTGCCTGTGCGACCCACTGCAAGGTAGCTCCTCCCTTTCAGAAACAAAGGTGTGACCACAGAAGGGGACTGCCCAGGGTGTGTGGGCATGGTAGTGTGGTAAGGGAACCTGGGAGAATAGTCTGGAGGGCCTGACTTCACCTCGGGAAGAGTACGGCAGCCAGGTCAGAGGCTGAGCAGAACTGCTCCGGCTGTTGGAAAGAATTCCCTGGGTTTGCTCTCCTTAAATTGTTAAATTTCATACAACCAAACAACAGAATCAGGAAAATGAGCGCACAAACCATGTCAGAACAGAAGGACTGGAAAATTAGCTTAGTCTCAGCTGCTTAGCCCAGTAAGATGGGAGAGGCTCAGAAGGGAACATAAAGCAAGTGAACACAATATTAAATAGATGTGGGTACACACAGGCACACATGGACATGCATCTGCGTGCATATGAACACATGTGAATGTGCATGTAGCACATGCACACATGCAGGGGCACGCATGCTCATGTGTGAGCCCACATGTACACACATGTACACCAATGCACATATTTTTGTTGATCTGTTAATTTGTTTGTGTCTTGTCTTGATCTTACCTCCTCATTGATATGGAGACCCAGACCTTTGGCGTGTTCTCTGTCATCCCGGTGCAATTTCTGGTTATAATCTAAGCGCCTCTTAAAAACACAATCATAGAGGGAAACAATCCCTGTCTGGGAATGAAAAGGGAGAAAGCCACGGGTTATTGGAAGGCTGGGTGCTGGTGCCTGATGGGGCACAGATTCAGGGCTCTCTGATGAAGCCTGGAGGAGTGCTGGAGGTCCCAATGTGGGACATGTGGTGGGAAAGTCAGTGCTCCAAGCACAGCCCAGTGTGCCCAGGTGCAGGTGGAATCCCCGGCCCCACCTGCAAGAGTGGGACGCTGAGCACCCAGGATGGAGCCAGGCTTCTCCATGCCCTTCTCAGTTCTCCTGTGCTCCCTCCCTGCCGGACGAGGCTCCCCAAGTTCCCTTCCCATCTGACTCCATCTCCAGGGCTCAAACCCGTCTCAGTCTACTCAGGCTGCTATAACAAAACACCATGGACTGGGTTCTTTAGGAACCACAGAAATTCACTTCTCAGTTCCAAAAGCTGGAAGCCCAGTGTCTGGGTGCTGCCGACCAGTGTCTGGTGGGGTCTGCTTCTGCTTCTTAGATGTCACCTTCTTACTGTTCCTCCCATGGTAGAAGGGGCACACAAGTGCCCTTGGGCCTCTGTCATAAGGGCACAATCCCATGCATGAGGTCTCCATCCTCGCAACCTGATCACCTCCCAAAGGCCCCAGTCCTCATACCAGAACTCTAGGTCAGATTTTCACCTATGTATATGTAGGGGACACAAACACACTATAACAAGACTATTTCTACAGATGTGTGTCTAAGGGTGTGTATGTGTGTGTGTGCGTGTTCTTCATTTCTACATTTTTTGTTGTTATTTCCCAAATAATCTATGGTAAGCTTATAATGCTCGAAAACACTAACACCAGCTGACTGCTAAAACAATAAGATCAAACGGGACTTATCCTCTAAGTTACCAGATAATTGTTCTACATGCAAACCCCTCTCATGAAAGACAAAAATATTTTCTTTAGTCATGTGGTAGATATAGTACTTTGCAATTCGAATCTATTCTATGTATACTATATGTATATAGACTTACATAACATAAACATACATATCACATGTTGAAAATGTACTATGTACTCACACACAACTCTGATGGGTGAGAAAATGACCCCACTGAATCTGTAATATCTCCAGGTCTTGATCCCAACCAGGCAGTCTTAATCCTTCAGGAATTCAGGAAGTGACTTATCTGGAAACAGGTCAATCCTGGGTCTCCAGTCTGATGGCCTTCTCTAATCCCTTCACTCCCAAAGGCCCCACCTCTGAACAGTGAAACTGGGGGTACCTTTTATGATGGGGGTTGAATGTCAATACAGGGACCTTCGAGGGAACTGAAACCACATCCTCACACTGCGACCGTGGACCACTGTGCTGTGGGGGTGAACACGGAGGCTCCTCTCCACCTACAGCGTCTACACAGGGCTCCGGATGGGGGAGACTTCTTAGTGTCTGAGAGAAATCAATGCCAGGTCACAAGCACCAACTACTAGGAGGCCATACTACACTTCTAACAATGCTCAAAACACAAAGAGACAAAGGCAGCAGCCACTGCAAGAGAAAAATAAGTATTTTCTGTTTTGCTGTTTTTTATAAATCCATATCGTGTGAAATAGGAGTAATTCCTTGAGAGATTTTAATTGCAAAATACCAGGAAATGCAGATGCTCTGCTCCGTAGTAGCATCTAAACTCCAATTGACTTTTACTTGAGGCTATAAAGGAATGTAAGAAAAAAAAAAAAAAAGATCAGTAGTTAAAACCCAGGAAAGATAGGCACACTGTGGCTTTGATTAGGTATTGGAAAAGGACAGTCACAGAGCTCATTGTGGCTGCCTGCTGCTAATAATATATTTTTTCTTTTCATCCTGATTTTTCAAGGATATAAAAAATTCATTTTTACTATGGAATATTCTGAATATGCAAAATTCACCCAAAGAAAAGCAATCTGAAGTTCTACTCTCTCCGTGCCCAGCAGCAGTGAGGTTCCTAATAAAGACTGAGATGACCAAGGCTCGCTCTTGATAACTAATTCTGGGACGGGAGGCAGTGACAGTGATCACTTCATAGTGTTTTAGGAGAACTGTCTAGAAAGAAAAGAATTGGCCTTTTTTTTTTTTTTTTTTTTTTTTTTCTGTAAAGCTACACACTATAGGAGGTTTCTTTGGTGTAGGGGAAAAAATGACCCAGTATTTTCTTTCTAGTTTGGATAACAATGATTGCACTGGGACTCTCTTCTAGATCCATCCTTCCGTCTTCAGGGACTTCTTCCCAGGAAAAGACCAGGACTCCTGGGGTCCTGAACTGCTTGAAGCTCCCCAGGGGGAAGAAAGTGCAGCCCGAGGTTCCCGGGGTGGGGGCAGGGAGGGGGTATCTGCGCTGCTAGTGCTGCCTCCCCCTGGTGGTGCTGTCTCCTGACAGAGCACATGGGACACTGCCCACTCCCTGTCACCTGGGATGCCCTACACTGCCTTGGGACTTTGCCAGCAGAAGGTCATCACCAGGTGTGGACCCTGGGACCTCAGAACTATAAGCTAAATAAACTTCTTTCCTTTAGAGAGTTACCCCGCCTTAGATGTGTCATCACAGTAATGAAAAATGGACTAATACAACTACTGTGCAAGGTCTACCCTTAGCCTTCAGGATAGAAATGGGGAATCCCAACCCTAAAGGAGGCTACAGTTTAGGAATGAAAAAAAGCCCAGGAAGTAAAAACTACTAGAAATGGAATGAGAGAGGTATGTACAAGTACAGGACAACCAAGGCCTTGTTTGAGTTGGGGTGGGCAGTGGGTGTGACTGTCTGCAGGACAGGGACCACACCACGCTGCTATAGCTACAACTCTGGGAACAGCCTCTCTGGGGACTGCAGGTTGGCTTCTGTAATGGTTTGGATCATAAAAGTCCCCCAAAGGCCTTATGTTACAGGCTGGGTCCCCAGAGTGGCACTACTGGGAGGTAGTCTTAATCCTTCAGGAATTCAAGAAGGGACTTATCTGGAAACAGGGTTATGGAAGATGAGGTCACACTGCAGCCTCATCCGTTAGGACTGGTGTTTTTCTGGAAAGGGGAAATTTGGACACACAGATGTGCATAGAGGGAAGAAGGGTGAAGAGACCAGAGAGAAGGTGCTCCTCAACAAGCCCAGGCACGAGGCAGGAGTCCACTCTCCCCCAGGAGCCCTCCCAGGGAAGCCCCTGCCCACACCGCTACTTCAGACTGTGAGCTCCAGAGTTGTGAGGATGCGCTCCTGTTGCTCCAGGCCACCAGGTCTGTGGCACTCAGCGGCTCCTGCACACCGGCTTGGTAAGGAGAAGCCATCCTTTGAACAACTCAGAAGTCAGGTGGGATAAAAATAAAGGTCACTGCCAGCACAACCGTCGAGGAGGATGTGTTTATTGAGGGCTCACAGTTTCAAAGGTCTTAGTTCTTGGAAGGCCAGGTCCATTCCTCAGGTTTCAAGGTGAGGGAGGACATCATGGCAGAAGAGTGTGGCAGAGGGAAGTAGCTCACATGGTGATCAGGAATCAGAGAGAGGCTCCACGCACCAGATACAAAATATATACCCCATAGGCATGTCCCCAAGGAACCACTTCCTCCAGCCACACCACCTGCCTCCAGTCACCCCTCAGTTAATCCCATCAGGGATGAGTGCACGGATTAGGTTAAGGCATGACCCAAACATTTCTCCTCCAAACCTTCTTGCATTGTCTCACATGTGAGCTTTTAGGGGACACATCACATCCAAACTGTAACAGCCCCTGAGGGCAGGGGCTGCTTGACCAGTGCAGGTGGGTGAGTGGAGAAGGTGCCAGCTTCCCCTGTGGCCCTCAGGACCTGCCCTGGAGCTTTGGCCTGCACAAGTGCCCACTGCCTCCTCCCCGCCTTGGAGGCTGTCTCAGATGTCACACACTCTTGCATGAATCGCAGGAAAACTGGTACCAGAGCCCTTCTTTCCCTCCTCCCTTTCAGACCATGGCAAATATAAATGCACTTCCATTGTCAGTTTAAACGATGTCAGTTCTATGAAGAAGAATCAAGTAAGACAATAGAAACGAGCCCCTTCGAATGGGACTGTGACGGGAGCAATGCCGCGTGCTCGGCCAACACGTCCTCTTCTAGAACAACCCGAGCGAGAGGCAATTCCCGGTTTCCCTATAGTCATGCTGCTCTGGGAGCCTGTGTGCAGACGTGGCTAGACGGGTCCACGCAACCTGCTGAACTCCTGCAGGCTCTCTTTCTTCCCTCACTGTCTGGAGAATTCAGAGCACGAAACACAGTGTTCCAGACTCCCAGGCCCTGGCAATAGAAGGAGGGAGACTGGTTCCCATGTCATTGCCACCTGGGGAAACACGTGATAAACTGTAGGTGAGAAAGAAATAGGCTTCTCATCTGCGTCCATTAGTATTAGCAGTAGTAGTACTAGGACTTGAACCCAGGGTGCTTTACTACGACCTAATCCCCAGCCCTTTTTACTCTTTATTTTGAGGAAAGATCTGGCTAAGTTGTGAAGGCTGACCTTGAACTTGCCATCTTGCCTCAGCCTCCTGTGTTGCTCCGGCGACAGATGTGTACCCCTGCATCCAGCACCTTTATCATGTTGAGTCCAGGGGTGCAGCTGTGCTTAATCACCCCCTGCTGGAGAAAAAGCCAAGTCCACAGTGGGTGCTGACGCTGTGGTGGAACTACTCCCCATGACCAGTTGCAGGCTGGCAATTAAGCAGAGGTCAGAAGCCATGCTGAAGATGGGCTCTTGTGAATTGGGAAACACGGCTCGGGCACTCCTCCGCTGGGTCAGCCTCTGAGGGCTCAGGGTCTACGGGCTGCTGGCCCTTGTTGACTAACACAGAAATCAACCTCGGGGTGGGCGATGCCCATCTCCTCCTTTCACTATCCACAGCACCGTGACCGCCTCATCTTGAGAATTTCAGTCCAGTCAAAGTGTCCGGGGTTGTAGGAACCACTTTTAAAACTGACAATTCCCAAGGGAATCCAATGCAGTTTTGTTTGATTCATAAGAGCCTCGTCTTCCTTCTGAATCCAGAACACTGCCTGGGGGTGCGGGAATGTGTGAGGCTCAGTGAGGTTGTTTTCATCAAGTTTAGCAACATTTGAATTTCTGTCTCCTGGGCTGCAGCGTGTCAAGGACAGATCGTGACCATTCTCGAGGGGGCGATGCTGCCCTGTTCTCCGTGGTCTGTCTGTGGCAAAGATTCTGTTTCTTCTTCCAGTACCTGAATATTGTCCTTTGGGAAATTTTATAAATTTTCTGATAATCTGAATGTTTTACCCTTGAAGTCTGCAGAACTCCCTGACGTGTGTCTGTTTCCCACTGTGGTGTGCTCCAAGGCTTGCCTCAGTATTGGGGACGGGAGACGTGGGAATTGTGGAGCTCGCATTTGCTCTTCCATGGACTCCAGTGCCCACCAGCCCTCTCCCCAGCATTTCCCATCACACCCCGCGTGTGAAACTCTCACCCCGTCTTCTCTGGGTCAAACCTACTGGGGAAAATGCTCTTTCTCTTCTCATGTCATTTGCTTGTTATTCCAACACCTGCAGCGGTTGGATGTGCCTCATGGGTTAGTCAGGTTTTCATCACTGTGACAAAAGCCCAAGAAAACAAGGTAAAGGAGGGAGGGACCACTTCAACTCACTAGTTCAGAGGGGTCCGTTGATTTGGGCATGAAGTAAGGCAGAGAATCTTGGTGGAAGGGCAGGGCAGAGGACAGCTGCTCAGGTCAGGGCAGCCAGAAAGCAGAAAGGGAAGGGGCTGGGGAGTAGCCAGGAACAGAGTCACCCTTACAGGGAATGACCCAGTGGCCCACCTCTTCCACTAGATCCCACCTCTTTCCACATCTCCCAATGACGCCATCACATTAAGAATCCATCAATGGATTAATCCACTGAGGACATCACAGCCCTTATGGCCCAACCTAAAAACCCCACCTCTGAATATTGCTGCACTAGGGACCAAGCCTTCAACACAGGAACCTTTGGGGTCTTTTTATATCCAAACCATAACAAATAGTCATGGGTAGGGAACATGTTCCCCAGGATGGCAGTAATGGAAGATAGAATGACATCTTTAAGAGGGGGGCCTGGAGGAAGGTTCTGAGTCACAAGGGCAGGCTTTCAGAAGGGACTGTAGGACCCCAGTCTTTCTCTCTGCTTCCTGGCTTGAGATGTGACCATTTGCTCTGACTTGTGTTCTCCCCATTTCTACCCAATCCATGAGGAAATACAGCAAGAGGGATCCTTACCACAGCCCTGCTCTGCTGTTTTGACTTTCAGCTTTCAAACTTGTGAGCTAAATAAACCTCTGTGTCAGCTGTTTTGTTATAGTAATGAAAAGCTGCCTAATGCAATCCCTTAAAGGGGGGTGAATTTAAACATGACTAACATATTCTGTTCAATGAAAAGAACAAGCTGCAAATATATATGTACTTATTTATGTGATCTGCATGTGAATGTGTTCTTGTAAAAAATGTTAGACACATCAGTGCACACATGTACACAATGGCACGACACAGTGTACCTGCTCATACAGGTGCTACGATGGGTAGGAACACTTCATCTCCCCAGGGAAGCACATGCCTGCCTCCTGCTCACTCATTCTTCCCTCATTGCTGGGTTTGCAAGGGAAACTGAACCCTGAACTCAGGCCCAGCTGCCCTTCCTGAGGATCTGCCCGCCCAGGAGGAAGACATTCATGCCACTCTGCTGCCTTGGGTTTCCCAGGGGCAGGCCCTGGGCAATAAAAATGCAACTAGCATAGAATGAGAGAAGCACTTACCCAGTTACCGTCCCCCAGGGGGAGAGCGAAGCCCAGGGCAACCAAAACAGCAGAAAACCCACACAGAGGCTACTGCTGAGTCCAGGAAGCCCGTCTTCCAGACAGCAGGTGGTTTGTGCCTGTGTCTGAAGACTTTGCTTTCCGTGTACTCACTCCTCATTCATTCCTGCAGCAGATACTCCCAGCGCACGAGGGGAGGGCGGGGGCACAGATTGCCTAGGAGATGCAGTGATGGAAAGGATCCCCGCCCTCGTGCAGCCCATCTAAAGTGGGAGAAAAACAACAGCAGCAAGATAGCTAAGTGAAATGCTTAGTAGGTCGGACACCAGTAGGTGCCAAGGGGAAAAACTGGCTTGGAGAGGGGCAGGAGCTGTGTGGGGAGGAGTCGGCTTCCTGCTGCTCTTGAGGGCTCCATTGGAGGGCCGGGGGCTGGGGCGGGCGGGGCTGCTGCACAGCAGAGAGAAAGCGCCTGGACTTTAACAGGTGACCAGTGACGGCACTGAGTCCCCCCGCTTCACAGCCCCTTAGGAATGGCCGAGTGCTTGTGGCAAATGTGCTGACCAAAGTGAAGAGGAGCCACAGGGGCCCAGGTGTCAGGGAACAGACAGATGTGAATAGTGGGGACATGAGGTGAAGGGAATGATTCTGTAAAATGGCCCACCATGCTGACCGCCACGTGCTTTTTTTCCCAAGGAGCAATTTACCGGTCCTGTTGGCCTCATGAACAGGCTAAGTCCTATTCCTCAGCATACTATCTCCCGGGAATAGTGTCAATAAGAAAAACCAAGTTACCCAGAAGGAAGAGACTTTGTGACCCTTTTCACAGTCCACCTCCTGAAATTCTGGAAGATAAGGATGATTCCACCTAACCATAAAATCCATAAGAATTTATGGGTTAAGAATCCAGTAAGAACTGGTCAGCTTGGGCCAAGGTGACCTAGACTTGTCATGGCAGCGACTTAAAAATCTGACATCATCCTGCTATCCGCCACGTCAAGAGGTGGACCTGGGCAGGACTCTCTGGGAATTTCTCTGGGATCCCCAATAAAACTGGAGTGCAGGAGAGGCATTTTGTCCCTCTCCTTTCTGAAGGGACCCACTGTCTCCCTCGAGAGTGTCCCTTTCCCTTTTTCTATCCCTTCAATAACTCATACCTGTTACTCTGAGCTGACTTCCTTCTGAATTGATTGCCCAGAATCAGGGTCTGAACGGGTGGGTCTTCATGCTGCCTCAGTGTCTCTGAAGGCTCCCTTGCAAGGGGAACTCATACTGAGCACCTGCTGTATACACCTACTGCCCTGGACAGTAGGCCTCCACCCGTCTATTCATCAAGTGCGTGCTGGCTGCCCTGGGCAAGGGAACTGCAGTCACCAGAAGACTGAGTTCTTCACAGAAGGCCAGGTCTGCCCTGGCTTCCACGCCTTTCCCACAGTGCAGAATCCCCCCAGCTAATCCCACCAAAGCTCCAGGACCGTACAGTAAACCTCCCTCAACACAGAGCCTCCCACAGTCCACCCCAGCACAGGACAGAATATTCTAAAACTGCTTAGCCTTTTTTTTTTTTTTAATGTAATTCCCGGACTTTAAGGAATTTAATCAAAACCTTCACAGAAGGGCATTCTCCTTTGACTCGCCTCTTCCATTTCAGTAGCAAAAATGCTGCACAAGGCAGAGAAAGAAAAAAGTAATTTAAAAACGCCATTGAACTGATCTGCTTTGCTGCCACTGGAACCATATTTCACAGGAAGACGCCTGCTGCTAACGCTCCCCAGGGAGCAGCACCGGAGTCCACCACGTTTCAGCTGGCAGCTGAGAGGACAGATTTGTCTTCCAATTCAGGGGCATTACCAGGGCTTTAAATACGTGTGCAGCTTTCAGGGGTGTACTGTGAGGGCTCCCTGGGGCGGCCGCGTTGGAGGATTAGGAGCCATCAGGTGGAGGCTCTAGGATTCTGCCCTCACCCGTGAGGGGAGGTCAGTGAAATAAGAGGTTGGCCCCTGGGCCCAGCACTTAGTGGAAGGGAACAGTCACAAACAAAGCAAGGTCACAGCAGCTAAAATACGACAAGCTTACTCTGTGACATTTTGCACCTACTAAGTGATTCTTGAAAAGCTCTATGAGGTTGGCACCGTCTGTTTTGTGGACGATTTGTTAGTCAGCTTTTCATTGCTGTGACCAAAACACCTAACGGTAACAACTTAGAGGAGGAAAAGATTATTGTGGGCTCATGATTTCAGAGGTTCAGTCCACGGTTGGCTGATTCCATTGCTCTGGGCCGGAGTAAGACAGAACATCATGGTGGAAGGGCATGGCAGAGGGAAGCTGCCATTGTGTCAGAAACCAAGAGAGAGGGAAAGCAAGGAGCCTGGGACAAAATATATAATCCCCAAGGTCACGCCCCCAGTGACCTACTTCCTCCAGCCATGCCCACCTGCCTATGTTATCACCCAGTAGTCCTTTCTGATTATTAATCCACCATTGGATTAATCCATTGATGAGGTTACCACTTTCATAATCTAATCATTGAACCTCTGAAATCATGAGCCCCAAATAATCTGAACATTCCTGCACTACCTAACACATGAGCTTTCCAGGGGACAATAGGCCATAACAGATGGATAAAGTGAGAGTGTTTGGGAAGTTGGTTAGTCCACATAGCTAGTAAATGTGGAGCCACAGCCTGTATTACTAACCACTACATGACCCCCATCAGTTTACATAGTCATTAACTGTCTAAGTCCATTCCAGTTGCTATAACAAAATATCATAGAGTGGGTGGCTACACACAAGAGAAATTTATTTCCCACAGTTCTGGAGTTTGGGAAGTGTAAGATCAAGGTGTTGGCAGATTCAGTGTCTGGTGAGGGGCTGCTTCCTGGTTCACAATGGTGCTTTCTTGCTGTGTCCTCACATGGCAGAAGGGGCAAGAGATCTCCAGGACTAACCCAAGCATGAGGGTTCAACCTTCCTGATCTGAGTGTCTACCAAAGGCCCTGCCTCCTAATGCTGTCACTTTGAGGGTTAGGATTTCTACATATGGATCTGCATGTAGGGAACACAGCTTCACACCTTAGGACGGACTTGAGTCCTGATTCTGCAATGTTCCCGCTCAGCTTGAGTAGAGCATGAGATGGTTTTAGGTGCAGTTGCTTTCTCAGGAAGCCTGTGGCACAGAATTCACTTTCTTTACTCTAAATGTTCTGATAATCAGAATCCTGCAGCTAACTAAATACCAGTTCATATAATCTTTTTATTTTTATTTTTATTTATTTATTTATTATTTTATTCATATAATCTTGAGGAGTGGTAGCCAGCTTGTCAAAGGACTGGAACATGTCTTTTGTTGTTCTTGTGCTTTTACAACCCTTTATTTAGGTGTTAATATTCTGCTGCATAACTTTCTTTCATGTGATACTAAAGAATTCAGGGCTTGAATTTTGTTGTTGTTGTTGTTGTTGTTTTCTGTGACCCCATCTAGCAAAACTGTGCTAAGAAAATTCCCCCAAGATTCACTTGGTATTGATTTGTTCTTCATGCCATCCCTAGCTTCCCGAAGGCAGTAATACAACAGAGCAGAGGGTGGGGAACTTTTTCTGTGAAGGAACAGTTACTAATTGTTTCAGGCTTTGCAGGTCACATGGTTTCTGTCCAAAATTATTCAACTTGGTGCGATAGTCAAATAAGCATGAGGCTGTGTTCTGATAAAGCTTTATTTGAAACAGGAAGTAGAGCAGATTCCAACCTTTGAGCCTTGGTGTGCCAACCCCCGCATTAAAGGCACACACTTCCTGGTTTACTTCTGATTTTCCAAGTGACAAGGCCCCAGTCACTTCACCTCTCCCATGTATTTCTGCCCCTTACTTTGAACTCAGGAAGGTGAAGCCATTTATCAGACTGTTAAATTTAAGAAGAATATGCTGGGCCTCCCTCCTCAACTTTGCCTTTTCCCTTGGCCACATCTGGTCCATAGGAACTGGTGTCCTGCTCTGGGGTCCCTAGCTGCTGTGGCTGAGTGGATAAATCAGCCCAACTCTAGCCAGTTCTGAGCTGCAGTGTCTTCACATCCATGTGCCCAGAGTCCTGCAACCTGGCTCTCATCTCTGACAAACATACATCTCGTCCCTCATGTGTTTGGTCTTTTTTCATAGTTCTTCACAGCATGGAAGTGGCATTTGACAGAACCCCTCAGAATAGTGTGTTCTTGCCGCAGTCTGGCTGGGCACAAAATCATGAGCCACTCAAGCAGGAACAAACTTTATTTTTGAAACTCCGGCCAATGCCCTGTATGCTCCCGGGAAATATGCCGACCAACACACGTGGCATTCTCCTGGACACACACCAACAGCAAATCCCTCCTCTGGAATTCCCTCCTACCGCACTTCCCCAACCAATGGGAACTCTCCAGGAGTCCCATAGAGGGCCCAGGTGGACAGCAGGGGTCTAATATCCATTTTAATGCAGATCTTAACATAATCATATCATCTCAATGGCTTGCTGGCGTCACCTTTCAACCAAAAATGCCATGCATCATTTTTACTTGGCTATGGCTCTTAGCATGTTCTGAATTTTTACTTTATATCCAAAAGCCAGACCAATTTTTTATTCTCTTGAAAAAACGCATAGATCTTGAGACATCAAGACTCTTCACCTTCTTGACTATTTACCTCATATTGTGTATTAATGTTATTCATTAATCATAAATTAATTGGCTATCATACAGTCATTGCATTCTTAAAAGGCAAAATATATTTAACAAGTGAAATTATTTACATATAACAGTTCTTTTTAAACATTGTTCTGGGGGGCTGGAGCTGTGGCTCAGGGGTAGAGTGCTTATCTAGCACAGGTGAGGCACCATATAAAAAAATAAATAAAGGTATTGTGTCCATCTACAACTAAAATATATTCTAAAAAAGCCACTATTTTGGGGAACGAAACTGAGATCCACGGTGGCCTTGAGGCTGGGAATCACAGCTCTAAACTCTAGAAGAGTCAGCAACAGGACTGTAAGGACAGATTTGATGACAAATACCTACTATGTTCTACCTGTCTGTCCTTCCACATGGCTTCCACATGGCTCAAAGGCAAGCAGAGGAGCTGCCATTACAAGAGATGCTCTCAGGTGCAGGCTGGGCCTATGGTTGCTGTCCTGGTGTGCTACGACTGCAGGAAGCACTGTACACTGGAAGCTTCAACAACAAAAGCGTATTGCCTCACAATTCAGGCAACCCGAGGTGTGGGAGGGAGGTGTTGGCAGAGTTGGCAGAGGCTGTGTGGGAAGCCCTGTTGAACCCTCCTTCTGTGGCCTGCACATGGCCTCTGCCCATATCCCTTCACCTTATCTCCCTCTGTGCATGTTTGGTCTCAGTCCCAATTTCCCGTTTTCATAATGACCCAAGTCATAGGGCAGTAGGGTCTACCTCAATGATGTCACTTAAATTTGATTACCTCTGTAGAATCCCATCTCCAAATCAGGTACCAGGGATTAGGACTCCACGGAGATTGTAGGCAACATCCTTCAACCCCTAAAACCAGGAACAGCTGTTTCTGTCTGGAAGGCTAAGTTCCATGGTGGACCCTGACACTTTATGTGTATGAAAATATGCCAGTGTGCGCAGACCTAATTTGGATGAAATTTATTTGGGCTCTGGGACTGTGGGTGGGATGGAGGAAAGGAATAATGTGTTTTGAGGGAACACCTAAAACTGAATGAGTGAATGACCTTCCTACCGCACACCTGGTTAATGATACCCCTCTTTTGGGCCACTCATGCAACCAGGATAGCAAAGATAAGGAATGCCAGGTGCTGAGCTGTCTCTGCAGGCTGAGGTCCCAACCAATGTCCCTTTTCAATAATGATACCCTGCATCCTGTATCCTGAGTAATAAAACCCTGGAGACATTTAGCACCCATGAGAAGAAAGGAATAGAAGGCCCCTGACAAGGTCTCAATTTGCTGCTGTTGCTGTGTGGCCTTAGACCTGCGGAGCCTTTCTCTAGGCATGAGGAGTTTGGGGCCAGGCCAGAACATGATGCCAGTCCAGCTCTCAGCAGGCTGTTGGCTAGATCGCCCACTTGTTTTGGGGGGCGGGACATGCAGGTGGCAGGAGGTTCCCGTGCTCTGGACCCTGTAGGCATTGTCCCTGGGTCAAGGACTTGTTTCCATTGCTATTCTGGACCCACCTGCCACAAACAGACCCTAGTCACAGATTTTAGGGGTCCAGACGCCTAGCAGCTTTCTCCCTTCCTGGAAAAGCACGCTTGGCTAACTCACCCTTGGCCAACTCAGTGAGGATCCTTCATTTACATCCCTCCTCGCCCCTCCACCCTACTCCGAGTCCTGGCTGGGAACATCCCCTCACACACCAGGTTCTGTCTCTGTCCAACTCCCTCCCCAAGGGACTTCATCTTACACTGATGGGGTTCACCTGCCTGGAGGAGGAACAACCTCCCTCTCCTGCCCATTAACATACAGCCCTCTGGGTCTCAGCAAGCCCTGCAAGGCACCGCCCTTCGGTGAAGCCCCGCCCCCGGCGCCCCACCCACTGGCCCTGACCACAAAGCCCCGCTCCTCCTGGGCCCTGATCCCCAGTGCCATGCAGCTTGCCCTCTGCACCACCAGGGACCAGAGGAGAGCGCAGCCCCAACGCTGCCCACAGGGCGACTGTGCCTCGACGATATCTCCTTGGCTGTGATCTCACTCCCAAGGCTCCAATGGTACTGTGAAGCCCCCGCCCAGATCCCGGCAGCGAAGCGCCACGCCAGGTCCCCCTCACCACTTCCTCAGCAGCGAAACCCCTCCTGAGGGCCCCTTCCAAACCTAGAGTTCCCGCTCTCTGATCCTGAAGACCTACCCCCAACCCCTCCCCGGCAGTAAAGCCCACCTGGGTCACCTCCTCAGCAGTGACGTCCCGCACCGGGGCCCGCCCAGCTGTGAAGCCCCGCCCCTCGCTCCTCAGCGGTGACGCCCCGCTCCAGATCCACGCCCCAGGCACCCGCCCCAGCTGTAACGCCCCATCCCGGGACCCCGCCCAGCTGTGAAGCCCCGCCCAACCGTGAAGTCCCACCTCAGACCCCGAGCAAGCTGTAACGCACCGCCCCAGGCCCCCGCCCAGCTGTGAAACCCCGCCCTGGGCCCTTAGCAGTGACGCCCCGCCCCAGGCCCCCGCCCAGCTGTGAAACCCCGCCCTGGGCCTTTCCTCAGCAGTGACACCCCGCCCCAGGCCCCCGCCCAGCTGTGAAGCCCCGCCCTGGGCCTTTCCTCAGCAGTGACACCCCGCCCCAGGCCCCCGCCCAGCTGTGAAGCCCCGCCCTGGGCCTCTCCTCAGCAGTGACACCCCGCCCCAGGCCCCCGCCCAGCTGTGAAGCCCCGCCCTGGGCCCTTAGCAGTGACGCCCCGCCCCAGGCCCGCTCCACAGACGTGAAGCCCCACCCCAGGGCTCTTCTTAGCCGTGAAGCCCGCCCCGGGTCCCCGCCCCAGCCCGCTCCCTGGGGTGAAGCCCCGCCCCAGGCCCCGCCCAGCGGTGAAGCCCCGCCCCGGCCTCGCGGGGACTGTGCGCCTGGGCCCCGCCCTGCTCTGCCGCTAGCGCTCACCCGGCTCGGGCGGTAGTAGTAGCTGTACTCCTTAGGGTCCTGGCGCCTCGGCGGGACGTAGCTGAAGGAGGACAGCGCGGAGATTGGCGGCGGCCGGGGCTCGCCCCGCAGCGTGGCGGCGGTGATCTCCTCGTCCTCCTCGTCGCTCCCATCCATCGTTCCCTTCGCAGCCTCGGTGCGTCCCGCCCGCCCAGGGGCACAGTCCAAGTCCTGGGGCCAGGTTGCCCAGCGCCCGCTTTAGTCCGTTGCCTGGAAACCCGGGCTTGGCAACCAGGCCCTAAGGCCCGCGAGCGGGTGGGGGCGGGGCGCCACGTGCGCTGGCCACACCAGGGAAGGGGGTCCAGCTGCGGGGCCAAGGGTCGCTGCCGGGACTGCCCACGCCCACCCTATCTTTCCTCGCGCGCTATTGGTTGCTTTACTCTCAGGTCACTCCTGTGGCAGTTAATAACCCAGCACCACAGTGCCCCCGGAGCTGGAGGTAGGCCAGGAAACAAGCAGCCCCTGCTCCAGGGGAGCTAAGCTCCAGTGGTGCAGACAGAGAAGAAAGGTGAAGACGGCTAGCAGGGGGTCTAGGGCGCCAGAGACCAGCAAAAACTGAGAGCCACGAGTGTAATTCCACATTTGCTAAATAACCACATTGAAAAGGTTTCAAGACACCAGTAATATTAACTGCCCTATTTAACTCAGTTTGTCCAAACATTGTCGTTTCAGCTGGTGGCACTAGCCAAGTTTCAAGCGCTAAATAGCAACACGTGTGTCTAGTAGTTACAGCATTGGTCAGTGGTGGTGTAAACTGCCGGTGAATTAAATCAGTTTAATTCAGAATCAGGCAAACTCAGCTGCTCTGTGGGAGCGTTCTAGAGACTCTGCCAACCTGATTATATTGGCTTGAAATGTACTGAGCTGTGAACTTATGATTTGTGTGTGTAGTGGGGGTCGGGGGGGGGGGTCAAGGGGCTGGACGTGGTGATAGGTTATAAAAAAAAAAGGTAACATGCTGACCAGTACTTGAGAGGCACACTCTAACCAGAGCCACAAAGGCTGGCTTAGGGATGCTGCCTGAGGAGCAGGCCTAGGAGAGTCTGGAAAGCGCTTTCAAGGAGATGGAAGGGCAGTGTGGCACCTGTGGCTGAGCCCTTGGTGATGTGGTGAAGGATGCATTGAGGGTGGTGGTGCTTCCTGCAGGAATAGGAGACTGGCAGGTGGACAGAGGAGCAGGAGTCCAATTGAGAGGTCTGTGGGACAGAGGAAGGAGCAGTGTCCTGCCTTCTCTTTCACTGGCAGGAATCTAGTTTGCAATTCTTGATGCAGGCTGGTGGCTTAAGATGCCCCTTTGCTCAGGCACCTTGTGGTACTTCTCTGTAGAATACACCTGGGCAGGATATGACTCTCATGTCCATGGGGTCACATTGCTTTCTTTGTCCTCATAACACGTCTGTTTGCTCCACTGGCAGAACACATGAGTCAAAGATCACTCTCCCACAGTGTTCCCAAGCCCCAGGGAGACATATCAGCCTCATTGGGACCCCGGGAGAGGTGGACATCTCCCTGGTGTTCAGAGATAGATCACTTCTCTTTATTGTGAAGTGAAGGAGATGGGGGCTGTCGTCTTTCTACCATGGCAGAAGTCATGGGAGCATGACTCATGATTTTCTAGCCTCATGAAAATCAGAAAGAAAGAAAAAAACTTCTATAATCTGCCCCTTTTGATGTCTCTGACCTCTCTCAACCTTTCCAAAGATGGGACATGAGAGGTCTACTGAGGGTCATAGACTTTGCAAGCTTTGCATAGGTGATCTGGTGTCAATCTTTGTAAAGTGCAAGTAGTTGACACCAATTACCTTGGGAACTCAGCCAAAATTGAGACTAAAATCATTTAATTGCAAAGTCCTTTTACACCGCCATATAGATGTGCATCTGTTAGCTTCAATTTAAGCAGGTGTCATTTTGTTATTATGAAAGGAAAAATCACTCAATGATACTTGCTAAAGCATAGTCAGGAAGAATTTATTCAGCACTATCACCTATATATAGGGACCCCAGTGGGGATTTGAGTGGAGGAGAGACATCCAGACAACTCCAAATACAGTTCAGGCAAGTGGGAGTTTATAGCCAATGAGCAGGGTTGGGGTCCGAGGGTGAGAAGTAACTAAGAGCAAACATTAGGGGCAGGTGGATTCTGACAGGACAGAACTAACAGGATTCCTGCTACAGATGGACCAGGGAGATCAGGCATCCTCTGCAGGATGAGGAATCTGATCAGATATAAAGGAAGAGGATTCTGGCTAAGCTGACTTAGCAGGGTTCTTTTGCTGAAACTTAATTTCACAAGGAAGTGCACAGATGGGCAAAGGAGAAGGTTCAGAAGTCTTGACTAATGTTTGTCCACACCAAGCCTCTCTGTCATTGTGTCCTAGATTGAGAGCTCTTGGGGGCAATTGAGAGCTCAGGGAGCCCGTTCTTCCTGGGTGGCTCAACTCCAGCATTCAGTAGGTACTCAGCAAGTGTTTGGTGACAAATGTGCACAGTTACTATAGATTGAGTTTCTTCTAAAAGATGAGACTAAACAAGGGCTTGGATGCTCTGGGTTTATTTGATAGGTGACTCCAGGGAGCAAGAGTGAGGAACCAAGAGGAATGAGAAGCAGGAGAATCCATGTCCAGATGCCTCAACCAGATCACTAGTGAGGGAAAGTGGTGCTCAACTCGGTCCAGACCTTTCTGAGGAGCCTAGAAAACACCAGGGTATTTTCTGCATCAACGTGGATGTGTGTTTTATCTCTTGCTCATTCTCCTTGGGTGAGGCTCATCTCTTGTTTACTCCCAAACTTGACCTCTGCCCTGTGCTTCCATCTCCTTGGTGTCAGAGAAGCTCTGGGGCTGACAGAGAAAGGCACAGGGCGTCTAGTTGAGGTGAGATGCTGCAGGGTGTGTCACCGCACCATGGAGTGGTCCAGCAGCACTGAGAGGATGAAGGGCAGGGTACCAGAGTTACATCAAACAATAGGTGAAACAAATTTTGGTAGTTTTGAGTATTAAGATATTTTAATTCTTTTACAAATATCTTTCCCCACGTTATCATATGTATTTCAGGTACATTAGTGGAGTAAAAAGTTAAAAAAAATGAGTTTAAGTCTCTCATGTCTGTAACTTACTTTCAAAATTATATGCCAGGAAAAGGAAGGACAGAAGAAACATGCAAATCCTCCTTTGAAAGGAGGCAAATCAACAGGATAAGGACAAAGTGGGTATGAGGAAGCTTGCAGAGATCAGATGAGCCCGAGTGTTTCAGATGCCCACCACTGCACTATGGGATGTGCAGCATCTAGATGTCATGCCAGTCCCGTGGACTTTGCACTCAGAGAGCTAGGCCTGATTTCCCTTACTCAGCTTGCTCAGGGCTGACCTTCTGTCTTCTTTCTCACTGCTCTGCCCTAGGTGGACCAAGTGCTCACTAATGGCTGTGTGTGCAGCACTGTGATGCTGATCTACCAGCACTGCTGCTGCTTGCATCTCTCTCCCTATGGGAGGTGTGAGCCAGTACTTTGCAGGGGCATCATGAGCTTAGGGAGATGGGCAGTTTGCAGGAAATTAGAAGGTGGGAGTCCATACTGCAGCTGAATGCCTGTGCACTTTCTCTGGACATTTGAGCAAAATGGAAGCTTTTAGGACACTTGGTTAGATGCACCTTTTCTGTTAATTTGAGGCAGAGGAAGAGAAACCAAAGGTGGTAGCTGACATGACATTTTAGGTGTGATCTAGGTACATCTTGCATGGCACATATTGCTATTCATCCTGAGTCTTCATAAACTCTGACTTTTGAAGCTGAGAAGACCCATCAAGTTCATTATGCCAATGAGAAGACTGAGATGTGGGGGAGACTAAGTGACTGGACTCAGGCCACTTGGCCAGGGGCTGCTTCTCTGAAAGAAATACAAAGTACATGCAGAGCGAGAGGCTGGCCAGGGAAAGAGGCTTTCTCCTTAGGGCTCTCAGGCCACTCTGAGGCAGGCCATGGCCTTAATGGCATGATGCTCTAGACCCTGATTCACAGCTGTCAGGCAGAGCAGCCTCCTCATTCTACCTTGAAAACTAGTTGACTGAGGAGGAGAGGGAAAGCAGCCTACAACTGTAGTATAAAAACTCTCGTCTTCCAAACATCTTCTGTTGGACATGCAGAGGTTTTTAAACTAGCTTAATGTCTACATTTTAAATTTAAAGCATTTTTGATTATTGTTTTAGGATTGCACTATAAACTTGTTTAAATGGCCCAGCATAACTGAACTTCAATTCACAGACTCTGACATTTCTTAAAATGAATTGAAGAAGTACTTCTCTGCACTCGGTATCTTTTACCATGATTCTGAGTAAGTTAGATGGACCTTGAAACACTCATGTCTGGAGTAGCTAGGAGGAAGACTGCTTAGTCATTCATCCAGGAAATTGAAAGGGTACTATGAAGTTGAGGGTAACTTGCTGTAACTAGTTTGCAATCCGTCAGTGCTGTGGAACAATGAGGACAGCAACATGACAGAAAGCCACTGTCGATCTTTCAAAACCATAACTGGATCACAGACATGGGCAGTGGTCAGTGGTGGGGCTGAACAGACCTTTGCCTCCCTTGATGTCTCTTCCCTGATAAAGAAACATAAACACTGTGAGTAGATTTGCAAAACATGCTTCTCTGTTTCCAGTAGGCTGACCACTCAACTGAAGGAGGGTGTGCCCACAGCAACTTTAAGCATTAAATTTATGAACTGAGACTTTTAATGAAAACTTAATTTTGGTTTGATTACCTTGTTACTTTTTAAATAAAAATGTGATTTTTTTTTGTGACACCTAAAATGAAAAATAAAAACATTGATGACTGTAGCAATGAGCGAACTACCCTCCACCCTGCAGGGATCAGGGTCCCTGAGAAGAGGCTTAATCCTGGGCCTGAGACAGGAAAAGGGTAAGAAAATCCATGAACATTCTGTTTTACAAAGAAAATTTCAAAAACCATAACAAAAAATATGACAAGGTCAAAAGGACAAAGGCCAACAGAAGGGTACCCCACTGGTCCAAATGGATAATTTAAGCATCAAAATGAGATGTGCAAAAGCCTGAAGCACATCAATCATGTAGAAGTTCATGAAAACATCCTAAAATAAAAAACAGCTAGACTTCTAGCCATTTATTCTAAAAATTGATACAGGATCGAAGCATTTGTTTCTTTTCTATAATCCTTATTCAGAGTACACAAATGCTCGATGGGAGCTATTTCTTCTTTATAAATAAACACAAGACAGTTAAATGTAGAAGGAATCAGAACTAGTGAAATGATGGATTCAGCCACGCAGATGCCAAACTCATTAGGGGAAAGGTTGATGTGTAACCCATGGTGTCAGATGAGGCCCATGATATAGGAACTCGCTCATCAGTCTGTATCACCAAGAGGGGACAACCAGACGTCAGATTCCATCACAGAGTAAATTCACAGCATGCCTATGACGCCTCGTGGCTCAAGAAATTCAAAGTGAATTCAAGCAAGCTTCTGGATATAGCTTTCAACTCAACAGGAAACAAGGCAGGTAGAGGAAGAAGAGAACAGTCAAACAACAATGTGGGCCATCCTACAAGGCAGTTCCTCTAATTCTTTCCACAAGTTAATGACATGAGAACCAGGCTAGGGTGGGGCAGTTATCGATATCAGAGCCTTATGTGGTGTAACAGACCATAGCCAAAGGTAACGTGCACTCTTTGGATTCTGACTCGACAAATAAATGAATTATTTTTGAGCCACTGTAGGAAGTAACCATAATGTAATATATTAAGCCACTGTAGGAAGCCTAAAATACAGTCCAGATATTAAATGGCAGGGAGCAATTATTAATTTTATCAGTTGCAATAATGGATGTATGAAATAAAAGAAAAACATTTATTGGTTTTAAGTGCATATTGAAGTATTTAGATAAAATATGATAGTTTGAATTTCTCTAGACATATTCCAGTAAAAAAAAAAAAGTGAGGGGAGACGGGGGGGGGGAGAGAAAGGGAAAGAACAGATGAAACATGACTGGAAAATTATGGTAATTTTCATGCCAAATAGAGGGACTCGTGTGGATCCATTATACAATTCTTTCAACTCTTCTGTGATCAAATTTTTCCATAATAAAAGTTAAAAACAGTAGGGTTATTAGGAGATATTGTTTCATGCAAACATCAGATGCCAAAATATCAGTTCAACCCACAAATAGTGTGAATTATATGCCAGAGACCGTGAGAGTCATCCGGGAGAGAAATGTTTTTTTTTCTGAGATGGGATAAAAAGTACATAAAAGCACAATTTCTTTTGATGGAGCTCAACAGCCAGAGAGCATCAAAATAAAGTTAGGTTTTCTCACTGGAGCAGCATGGGAAGCTGCATACCAGAGGAACCAAGAGGCACCCATAGCCAAACAAAAGAACAGAGGCTTCTTATAGGATTGGGGGAAGGGTACCATGCAGTGAAGCTGGACTGGAGAGACTCAAGCACAGGGGATTTGCATGTCCTTTAACACCAAGCCTGGCCAGAACATCAGATTCAGGATCTTCAGGATCCTCAAAGCTACAAAGAGAAACGTTCTGTCCTAAATTTCCAAATCAGCAATCTGGTCGGATATGGAGAAAACTTCTGTATGTCAAAATGCCCCAGGTGGCTCAGATCCTGCAGACAGTAGCAGGACCTCACATTTTCTTGATCTGATTTCAAACAGCACAGGTTTTGCTAACCACAAAAACTTGTCACAGGCTACAGGGGAACCCCTGGAAGTACTGAGCAGCAAGTCCTGTTCCTGCCTGCAGCCCAGTCCTGACGTGCATGCCTGTCCCCCGGCTGTGTAACTGAGAAGGCTACACATAAACCCATTCATCAATAGCACCCAATATCCGCTGAGCACTGGCCACTGCCCAGGCACTTGGCCAAACAGCTTTCAAGGTATCTCAAGCTATCCCCCTACATGAGGTATCCAGACTCCTAACAGATTTGGATGCATTTCCAGTTTGGGGAATAGCACCTTCAGAGGCTGATTTGCCTAGTTCACTGTCAAGAAGCCAAGCTGGATTTGCATATCATCCAGCACATGTAGCTTTTTCAGAGGGAATTCACTCAAATGTAATGAATTCTGCTCCCTGGTAGTTTCTCTTCTATCTGAAAAATATTTACCAAGTATCCACATGCCCCCAAATGATCCAAGATTTGGGAGGATACTTGTCTTCAAGGTTCTCCCTGACCCCATGATAGGCATCTCTTCATATCAGGGCAATGTTTGTGCTCTCCTGTCTAGGCCTGGTTCATGCCAAGAGGAAGGTAAGGAAAATGGCCTGTTTTGTTCATGCAGAACTGCCACCGTGCACCCCCCCCCCACCCAATTTCTCTCTTTCTTTCTCTCTCTCTCTCTCTGTCACACACACACACACACACACACACACACACACACACACACACACACGACCCACTCTCTCCTCCAGGAACAAGTATTTAAAATGCTGCAGCCCAACTGATGTTATAAACTTTTCTGCCCCCTAGCGTCAGGAGGGGGGATATCAGTAGTACTGCTTTGCTGCTTCAAGGGTTATGCTTGCAAAAGTTTTTTTTTTTTTAACCTATTTTTATTTGCTTTACTTTTGAAAACTAACATAGCAAGATCATGCCTTATTCAAAACTGTCAAATACACAGTACAGAAAGCTATCAGTATGAGTATGCATGTTCACTCCACTTTTGCTTGCACAGATAACCCTTAAAATTCAGAGTCATGAAAATTCAATTTATAAGGTTTTGGCTTTCTGACAGAGCTTGCCAAGTTCACTGCTACCTGTGACACCACCAACCCTGTGTCTACAGCCTAAATCACTTCCATAAACACATGCACATTTTCAGGAAGTTTTTTGTTTTCTTTTTGAACAGCCAGAATTAGGCCTATCCCCTTTCTTGGGATGTCCCCTTTGGCTTTGTGTGGATCATCACAGACATGGACATTGTGCCCACAGACCCTCCTTTCTTTCTTTTAAAATCCAGCTACAAATAGCTCCAAGTGGCCTCGTTCCCAGTCCAGTCTTGTGCAAGCTCCTGGGGTGCCGGTGGGCTCGGCACGCTCATCACCTGCCCTACCTGTTTAGGTCACCCAACCCCCAGCCCTGTAGCAGGGGCTGCTTCCTGCCCTGGAGCTCCAAAGTCAAGTGTCAGGGTTATGAGTAAATGGGGTGGGCAGGGGAGACCACAGGAGACAAAATCCAGATCAGGTGGTGACAAAACTGCAGTGGGAAGAGCATCTGATTCAGATGAAGGCGACCAGGAGAAGAGGTCACCAAGGATCAGGACTGAGATGACAGAGCAGGTACAAATGCTCCAGGCAGCTTTCTTTCTTCACAGTATTTCTAACAGATCAGCACTACATGTTTGTGGGTCAGTCTCTTTCCCTCTTTCAACTGTGAGCTGTTAACCTCCACCACGGTTCAGGGATGAGCTGACCAGGGTGACCCTGGCTGGCTGGTAGGGAACCAGAGCACACACGAGACAAAACTGGCACCAGTCTGGATATCAGCAGGAAGGAATTGTGAAAGGGATTCCAAGATCTGATCTGATCCTGAGCAGACCTTGGGCCCCATGTCAAGAACACTGGTTTCAGGAAGTCTAACTGCTGTGAAAAAGTTCAAGTCAGCTAACTGCTCTGGTCTTGTCAGACTCTGAGAGACTGTCAAGATCATCTGGAAAGACAACTCCTCAGAATCTGAGGCCCCTCTCTGCAACCATGGCATACTTGTACCAGGGACCTGAGAGCTCACCTGGTCTCCATTTGCTATTCTGCAGAAAGAGAACCCAAGCTGGAGTGAAGGGCACAGAGGGCAGGGTGGAAACTGAGACACTGCTAGCTAGCGCTGTGCAGGCTCACTCTGCAGGCATCTCATAAGCACGCTTTACGTGTTCACTAGTTTAATCCTTGGTTCAGTTGTGTCCCCTGGTATGTGTGAATGTGACCTTACTTGACGTTGGGTTGTAAAGACTTAATAAAGTCAAGATGAACTCATTAGGGTGTCTTAATCCAACTCAGCTGGATCCTTCTAAGAGGAAAACATGCATGTGGCCATACAGGGGGAATGATGTGCAACAGACATGTGGACAAGGGCCACGTGTGAGCAGCATCTTAACACACAGACACAATGGAAGACAGCCATGTGAAGACAGAGCAGGTCAGCTCTGCTGCCATCAACCAGGGCACACCTGGAGCCACCAGAAGCCAGATGAAGCCAGAAAAGGTGTTCCCCAAAGGGCCCACGGGGAGGAGGAAGGCCTTCCTGGGGAGTACCCTTTCTGGCTTTGTCCATTTCCCATTTTCCCTTCTCCTTATCATGTATCAATTCACTGACAAAAACATAAAAGTGGGAGATATAATTCCTTCTTTATATTTGTTAGAAAATGAAGGACTCTAAAGACTATGTTTTCATTTAACAGAACTATCACAAATAGGAGATTCAAAATAACAAGTATTCATTATATTGCTTTATTGTACTTGATCAATTCTGTTTGAGGTATAAAAATTCCTATGACACTAGTAATAAATTAATTTTAAGTTTACCACCCATAAAATTATACATGGTATCAGGAAAACCTCTGAGCCTTCTCAGAGCACCAGTCTATAAACATAATTCTGCAAAATGGTTAATTCACAAATTATCCTCTTAAACTATGTCTCTTAAAAATAAGTCCTTTCACTATCTGAGTCATAAAGCCATTGTTCTTCCTTGTTACCAATGAACAGTGGAGTTTTGAGGAAAGAGCTTACTTTGTAGATACTCCACCAATTCTTGTCTGGACTTGAGCACCTCAATCTCATGATAGGGGACCTGTGAAGGAAGGACAATGAGATGGTCAGGATACTCCCCAGTCCCACACCTGGCTTCTCACACCCTACCCCACATAGGAATAGGCTAGGAGGGCAAAGGCCACAGTGGCCTCTTCCTCCTATGTGCCCATGCCTGGGGCAGTGCTGGCCCTGGGGAGGGGCCTGGGAAGGGCACACTGGATACACAAGTGGGTTGTCCATATAAGAAAAATCTCTCCAATTAGAGCCCACGATGCCTACCAAAAGCAAGCAGGAGACCGGGATCAAGTGCTGCTTAGGTGGGCCTGGCTGGGAACAGATGAGTGCCAGGTCCCCAATGCCAGAGCTGGAGATAAGCCAGACAGTGACTGAGCAAGGGCCAAGGGAGAAAGGGGAGAGAAGGAGATAGGTGGGGAGGGCCTGGGGAGGGGAGAGAGAGGTGGGGAGGGCCTGGGGAGGGGGGAGAGAGGTGGAGGGGGTCTGTGGAGGGGAGAGAGGTGGAGAGGGCCTGGGGAGGGGGGAGAGAGGTGGGGAGGGTCTGGGGAGGGGAGAGAGGGGTGGGGAGGGGAGACAGTAGTAGAGAGGGCTGGGGAGGATAGAGGTGGAGAGAGCTGGAAACTGGCTGGTTGTGGGCAGACTGTGGAGGGTTTTGAGTGCAAAGTTAGAGAGGAATTTTACTTTATCCTCTGAGCAATGTAGAAACAATGAAGGTTTTGTTCACACACTGCATAATAAATTTTAACAAATCATCTGTGGATATGTAAGATGCAGTGGAAAAGTCACCAAATAGGAAACTAGGGATCAGGGACACTCACCCTCATTCCCCAAGGACCCCTCCCAAGAGGCCCTCTTACATAATCTACAATGAAAACGCAAAGGTCTTAACCAGGAGGGTGGATGAGGAGCTCGGTCTTAATGGGTCATCTTGTCTGGTTTTTATTCATTAAATCAGAGAGAAATGAAAATAAGACATTCCAATGACTTAGTGGTTTTAAAAGCAGAGTTAAGCATAGCCTTGCAAAATAAAAGACAAAGAGATTTAAGACTAATCAACAAAATCATAAAATTTAGACATTAATATTCTTGGTTCACTGCTCTTTCAGACCACTTAGTACTGGTACAATTAACTAAAAGGGAGAGTGGGTGAAAAACCCTTGAGCAGAAAATGCCAGGAAGGCCTTGAAAATGAACCCAAACCTGGCTTAATTTACAGATAGATGTAAGCAGCACTTAACTTGGCCATTCTTGGTTAATGCATATAACAGAGAAAAGAGAACTACAGCTCAAACCTTTCAGCGTCCCAGGAAATCGCATAACTAGGGATTTTCCAACAAGACAGATCAAACAGGGCAATTGCAGACCTAGAACTAAGACTATTTTTTCCTCTGGCTTTCCTATGTTCACCCTATGAAGCCCTGTTCATGTTTCCTTGAGAAAACTCCAAATCATTCTGGTTTGGTGCTGTCTGATTAAAGAATTGCTATTTACTCGAGTAATTGTACTGTGAAGGTACAATTTGAAATTTTGCCTGGAAAAAAAGCAAATCTGAATTTGGAATTACTTGTGGAGAAAAATAACAGGTACACCATACCTGAACAACTTGGTAACCCAGTAATCGTAGATGTCTTTGTTTGATAGCTTCTCTTCCTAGTAAGTGTTTGCTATTAGAGCAAAATCTTTTTGGACCATCAATGCACAGTGCTACTCTGAGAAATCAAAGAGGAGAAAAACTAAATTTGCAAAACAATTACAACTATTTATATATTTGTAGTTATCAGAGTTTAGTTGGGATTTGACTAGTCTTATATGATGATACTATTTTAAAATAAATCATGAATGTCTTTTAATCTGTTGGAAAAGTAATCAATTTACAAAATATTACAAGGACTTTTCAAATATGATGTGCTGGAAAGTAGTATCTTAATTTCCAGAATTATGTCTATTTTTTTTTTCACCTTTTAAGAAAAATATCAGTTTACTAATGTTGACAAGTCATCTAACATTAAAACCACAACGATTTTCTTTACCTTTTATGGATGTCTTCATCAACTGTGAACGGCAATACAAATCCTTCTTCATCTAACTTAATTTCAACATCTGGTGAGAGAAGAAGGAGAAAGTTCTTCTGTGATACCCTTACACGTACCCTTGCTCCTGCACCCTCTACTCTGCTGAATCTCCCCACACTGCACTTATCAGTGGGCTGAAAGCTGCAAAGTAATGACCACAACCAACAATGGTGGGAATTTTAATTTCATCCGATTGGTGATCAACCAAGTCAGCCTTAAATTAAGGAGGCTCAGCCACACTGAAGCAAAGAGTGGGTTCTCAGGTGGCCTGTGCATGACAAGAACCAGGCACACGTTCCTTTCCCTTGTATGACAAGTGGCAGGATCCTTCACTCCAGAAAAGAAAGCCCTGCAAGCTAAGGGGCCACCCTGTGCTCCTCAGAACTTTCTGCTGCATCCTGCACTGCCTCCGTGGTGGAAGCCTCCTATGTTCCTGTGTTCAGTGTGTGGTCCTTGAGCATGGACAGATTCCCTGTCCTCCCCTCTGGAATGCTGCTGTGGCTTTTGTAAAAAGGCCCAGAAGAAGCTGTGGAGTGCAGTGTGATCACTGGAAGCCTGTGAACCATTCTCCTTCATGATGGGATTTTCTCTCAATTTAGAACCGTCAGGGCACAAGGACCTGCATTCTCTACTAAGCAATACCCAAGAGAATCTCTGCAGCAAGAAATATTTATATCAGCACTGTCCAATCTGGCAGGCATAAGCCACATGTGGCCACTGAACACTTCAAATGTGGCTAGTGTGACTGAGAAATTGAGTTTTTAGCTTTTTAACATATTAAACCACCATACACTAACGGCTATTATATTGAATAGCACGAGCCTAGATTATAACAGTAGCTAACAATTACTGAGCATTTACTCTGCTCCCAATATTATAATTTAATTTAGTCTTCAAACAAATCTTTGAGGTCACTATTCTTTCTCTCACTTTAGAGATGAAGCAGTAAGCAGAAAAAGGTTAAAATACTCTGCCCAAAACATTCTGCTACTATGTGGTAATATGGGAGACTCAAACCCAGATGGTCTTGACTCTTTAGTCCTACTGTGAATCCCTGCTTTCAGGGAAGGGACATTTGCATTTTGCATTTCCAAAGACCTTCTATGGCTACTAAGTCCCATAGATATCTAAAGAGGATAAATGCTTCTAACAGAACTCCCTGTACTACTTACCTATCGTATAACAATAGGGTGTTAATACTTTTGAAGCAAAATATGATCTTGCTCCTAAAAGGTCAATCAGTCCAATCATCACAGATTTATAAAGATGAAAATCCATAGGGGTCTCCAGGGAACAGCATGGAGTAAGAAATGATTTCACTTGGTATTGACGAAATAGTTTGGGACCCTAAAAATCATACATGCAAATATAAGAAAGAAAAACAAGATATAAAGCATATAATAAACTGAAGCCTCCCTGGATATAAGCATTTCATACAAAATTACTTCACTGGGGCATGATATTTTTTCCAGGACTTAGGGCGTATATCTTTCTTGAAATGATAATGCATAATTCTTATTGCAGTTTAAATACGTTTTAATAAGTAGCCTCAATGGTCACATAAACCAAGAGATGGTAGGGAGGGAGGAGGGAAAGAGCAGAAACAACAATGCCCACCTTTGGAACTCCTAGAATCGCTTCACGGGCCTTCAGTACTCACTCCATGTTTTAACAGTGGAAAATGACATAAAGGTGATATTTTTAACTTAGTAAGGAAAGAACAGAGATGTAATAAATGCTGGTGATTTGTTGTCCACGTGGAAAAGAATGGAAAAGAACAAAGTTAACTATCCTCCATGACAGATCACAGCACATTCCAGTCTGTAGACAGTGACTACAGTTAGGCATCCTTGAACACTGGCAGGACAGAAGAGTTTAAGTGTGCTTTACACACACACGACACAAGAGTTTAAGTGTACTTAACACACAGGCAGGACAGAAGAGCTTAATTGTACTTAACACACACACACACACACTGGCAGAAGAGGAAGTGTACTTAACATAAATACACACAGTGCGTGCCTGCAAATATGTGAGATAACACATATGTTGATTAGATAATACTTAGGCTAATAGACATTATGGAATGGCTAAATATGTGCATATTTCAAAATAACATGAATAAGATACATGTACATTTTTATTTGTCAATTAAAAGACCTAAATAAAAATAAATAAATTGCAGATATATTGACGATATAAGGAAAATATTATTTTTAAAAATTAGTAGGACATTTGTGTTGACTTAGTATTGGTGGATATTCTTTAACAAAATAGGAAATCCAGAAGTAACAAAAGTCAGATTTAATTATCAAAAACTTCTGTACAGGGGGTTGTGGCTCAGAGGTAGAGTGCTGGCCTAGCACGTGCAAGGCACTTGGCTCAATCCTCAGCACCACATAACAATAAATAATTAAAATAAATATATTAAAAAAACACAAATTTTTATACAGCAAAATGACAGCATAACAATATTAAATTAAAAATAGTAATAATAGGAGCCAGGCGTGGTGACACACGCCTATAATCCCAGCAGCTCAGGAGGCTGAGGTAGGAGGATCGCAAGTTCAAAGCCAGCCTCAGCAATGATGAGGTCCTTAGCATTATTTAGAGACTCCGTCTCTAAATAAAATACAAAATAGGGCTGGGATGGGGCTCAGTTGCTGAGGGCCCCTGAGTTCAATTCCTAGTACCCCCCCCCAATAGTAATAATAAAAAATTACAAACCAGGAGAAAATATGTGCAACGTACATAATAAACAACTATTTCATGAATCATTAAGAAAAGACAAACAGAAATGAGTAAAAGTGCAGAAAGAGAATTCATAGAACATATACATGGCTAAAAAACATTTGAAAATGTGCTTGACTTCACTGGTCTTATTAAAATGCAATGTAAACTTCTGACATGAGAACAAGGGCAGGGAGTAGAGATCTAAGGCTGCAGGAGTTGGGGAGGCAGGCCACTGCTCTTCAGTGCTAGGGAAACAGAACATCTACAAAGAGTCAGGGGTGGGGGGAATCTGTCAGGACCAACCCCAAACAAATTCCATGAATCTAGTTTACAGACAAAAGAACAAAAATTAAGATACACAACAATGTTTACTGGCGCATGTTGACAGGGCTGGAAAGTCCAGGAAGCGCTTTCACAGTGGAAAAGCAGAACGAATATCCTGAAAAATCATGCCATTCTTAAGAAAGCCTTTGTTCTACAAGATGGGATTCCAGGAATGCCCACAATATCCTGGACACAAAAACAAATTATATCCCATAAAGAGAGAAAAACCGGAGCGTGTTTAAGTATTTGTATACATTTGGGTGCAGAAACTGCAGTTAACATTGTTCCTTCAGGGATGGAAGAAGACTGGGGGTGACTATAACTTATCTTTAAGTATATTTGTGCTAAACTATTTTTAAAGAAAACAGTGGTGCTTTCCGAACCTTATTCATTATTCCCCAAAACAGACTTTCTACTGCATTAAGAGTACGAAGGACCAGGCAAGAGATGGACAAGACTAGTGATACAATTTCTGATCCTACACAAGGCATGGGACAGTCATGGGGACAACCCACCTCAAGCACATTCCAGAGAAGAGTGAAATTTCTGATTTGGTTTAAAAACATACTGAGAAATAATCTAGATCTGTTCAGTCCAAAGATTCACATTTTGATAACCATAGCCACAGGAAGTGCAGAGACCCTGAAGAAGTTCAGAGACCCTGAAGAAGTTCAGAGTCTAGGAGTGTGCTCTTGAGGCGCTTGATGAGACGTGCCAGGCAACCCTGCCAGTCTCTGTAGGGTAAGGCACAGAAATGGAGCCAACTGATCCAAGAAAAGCCCATCTGGTGGCAACTACCACCAGATAAGGGAAAGTTCTATTTTTTAATGAGGGTACTGAGAGACCTAAAGTGAAGGAATTTTAAAGGAAACTGGCCCCATAAGGAAACAAGGCCATACTGTTCATAGTCATGCTTTTACCTTATAGAAAGGGCACTCTAGGACTGAGGTTAGGAACAGTTGGGTCAGTTGTGCCATACTCAATCTGTCCAAATGTGACTCTTCACCTGAAATACAAAGCACCTCTGTTATTGTTCAGCTTGAATTTGGGTAGGGTAGTGAGAGAATGAACATTATGAATATGAGACATTACACTCATGACTTCAAATGACTCTAGGGAATGAACTTGTCAGAATTAATAATGTCCTCTTCTTGCCATCAATGAAACTGATTTCCAAGAACCTAAGATCTTAGCTACAGATAATAAATACAGGACAAAATATAAATATAGGACAAAATATATTTAGAGAATTAGCAGAAATATTCTTTTAACCATGGACATAGTGGAATTTGATATATTTGGCTTTCTTGACTAGAATGCATAGCAGGCTGGGGGGCTCAGTTGGTAGAGTGCTTGCCTAGAATGCATAAGGTCTTGGGTTCAATCCCCAGCACGCGCGCGCACACACACACACACACACACACACACACACAAAAAAAAAAACCTAATAAGTTTTAAAATAAGGAGAGGTCAGACATTTCACTTAAAAAAAAGAATAGTACCATCCTCTTAAAAAAAGTCACAGCTGCTCACTCAACAAAGGTTCTGACACTATAATGGCTTTTATCACTGCCATTACCATGTCCCCCAGGAACCCTGCAGTACCCCAGCCAGGCAGCAGTCAGGTATATCTGAGGCTGCTTTCCTCTCTTTGCACAATGTCCCAGCTCTGTGTTTATACTAGCATCTAAAACTTCCAATCTCACTTTCAAGAAAAAATGAAGGCAGAGCATTGCTGTGTAAATGGTACCGAGGTAACCTGAAAACATCACAAGTTCAAAGGTTAGTTATATCCAAGTGTCAGAAAGTATAACCAACTTGCCTTGAAGCTTTTGAAGAAAAAAAGGGCTGAATATTTTTCCCATGAAGTTGACTGGAGGGTGCGCAATCAGCGAACATGAATGGAGAAGTCTCAATAATGTTTTGGGTGGAAAATAATTGAAATGGGTGAACAGCACATGTTCTAGCTTCCTAAATAAAGCAGGTGCATTTGGTGGCAAATAATTTAGTTTTCCAAATGGCTCAATTAACTCAGAAATCTGACTAGGTGATAATTTTTCTGATTGGCTAACAAAAGTTTCTGCCACTGCATTGAGGATGGGTTCCGAAAGAATCAGCTTTCTGCTGCAGTACTCCATGATTTTGCTGACAACATCAGCATCCAAGGTGAGGCAGAATGCAGCTACATGCCGCTCTAGGGCTTTGATAAAAAACCTGTCATTGTGTCCAAAATATATGAAAGCCTCTATGACTTTCCTGAGCTCTTCATTAGTGAAATGGGGAATGTGCCTCACAACATATTTACCCAATTTTATAACCAGAGGAAGTGCCTGAGCTTGATCTAGAACCACCAGAGCAGTAAGCATTTGGCTAATGGATTTAGGACTCAGGTAGGAAACTATTGAAAGGGAAAAGTTGTTTATCGTATTTAAAAATGTCTGGTGTTGGTCTACTTTTTCAGCACATGCCTGCAGTATTCTATAAAGGGCCACAATATCCTCCGGGGTAAATACTTCCAATTTTGCACCTTGCAGTTGATAGATAATTAGTTCTAGTGTCACACAACCTGGGCCTTGCAGTCTAATCAGACTCTCCCCAAGAACACAAAGATCATGCACTTCCAGGCCACCTCTTTTGAGACGATTCTGGCATTCTGCCACGAGATTCAGTACCAAGCTACTTTGAGTATCCACATGCAACCAAATCAGAGCTTGCAAAGCAGTCACCAAACCAGAGTTTGACAGCTGTGAGGGCTCCCGTTCAAATTGAAAACATAAAGCTTGAAAGACACTGCTCTCTAGTATTTCTTTGGGCAGCCTTTGATCACCACCTTTTTTCTCTACTTCACAGATCCGTTGTAAGGCTCCTGCAGCCATAGCATCAGGCAGAGTTTCCAGTGTTTTTATAAAACTCAACACCTCTTCTGATGAAGTGAATTTGTTTAGTCTTCTGTAAAATATCTGTTCATCCTCATTTTTAAGATTTTGTTCAAACTTGTTCCAGTCATGTACCTGAGAGAATGCTGGCTCACCAACTGGATGAAGTTCATTTCCATTTTGTAAGTGGAACTTTTTATAGCAGGCATGATGAAAATGGATCCTGAAAGGCTCATACTGTACTGAACAGAACCAAGGATGCAGTTGCTCTTTGGATACCTTGTGAACATGATTTATAGGATGATTTCTCAGAGCGGCCAGAGCTCCATGTATCCGAAAATCAGACAAATGGCAGAAGTTCCTTCGCAAGGTAATTAAAGCCATGCCATGTAATTCTCAGCTCTTCTGGACTTGTAAAATAAAAAGACAAAGTCAAATACAAAGCACATGACTCACTGTATATCAATGTCCATGAAAAAAAGGATGGGTACTCCAAAACAGGGGTAAATAAAAATTTCCCACTTGTATATAAGCACTAGAAAGGTAGGTCTCTGTGTTCCAGAGCTTGGGAAAGTGACTGATAGCAAAAACAATTGCTGTCACTTGCCAGGCACAGTTCCAGGTGCTTTATAGGTGTACTCACTTATACAAATTATCTACTTTTGTCATCATCTGACAGCCAAAGAAGAAAGTGAGGCACAGAAAAGTTACTGTGTCCAGTTTACACAGCTAGTGTTAAGAGGGAGGGGGCCACCTTATGCTTTGAGCATAAACCTGCAGGTGGCTGACATTTTTTCCCCCCTTTTTCTCTTCCACTTTTCCTCCTCCCTAACAACCGGGGAAACAATACTGACACTTTTCCTATCCCAGGCTAAGCACTCCTGTCTTCCACTGCCTGGAAGAATATCACTACCCACAAGAATAAAGAAACTCCAAACCTGGGAACTGGAGCAATGCCTCTCTCAAAGACATCTGCTGGATACTAAGTAATTATATCTGACTGCATTGGGATCCCAGCCCTTGTGTTCCTTTTTAAAAAGCCCTGTGCCCCCCTGGCAGGGGGAATCACAGCCTCCGGGACAGGAGTCCTCTGTGTTCCTCCTGGGCTACCAAAGCAATGAAACTCCTTCGTTTTTCTCAAAGCCTGTCTTTTTTAGATCGGCGATGGAGCCAGGACCAGGCTCTGGGCATCGCGAGTAAGTGGCGAGCTGGGTGGGAGTCAAACTCCCAGCTCTTCGCCGCACGTCCTCCGGGCTGGTCCAGGGAGGGCTCCTTCGGCCAAAGGCGGAGCTCTTCAAATCCCGCGGGCCAGCTCGGGGAGGCGGGCAGGGCAGGGGACGCGCGGCTCTCCGCGGGTGTCAGGACCGGGGAGAGGCAAGGGCTACCCCGGCAACCAGAGAAGAACAGTAAAGCAGACAACTGGGGAAGGACAACGAGGGGCCGGGGGACCAGGGAACCCGAGCGCGAGGGGCAGACGAGCCGGGAGCCGGGGTCGCGTCCTCCAGCGAAGAAAGGACCCCCACGGGCCGAGCGCCCGAACCCAGCGCCGGGGAGCCTGTGGTTCTGTTCCGGGGGGCGCCGCACCTGAAGGGCCAGCGGCCCAGCACTGTACACAGCCAGCCGAGCAGCGCAGGCGGAGGACCGGTGTGGACCCTTACCTGGCTCCGCCAGCACTGCGCTACTAGTGGCAGAGGCTGGACCCTCGTGGGTCCCCGTACACGAACGCCGCGGCGGAAAGGAGCGGCTTGGCGCAAGCGCGAGATGCGGAATTGGCCCTGTACCACTCACATCTAGAGTCCTGTGATTGGCTCAAGTCTTCTCCGGAGCTTCCTATTGGTCGTGAGTACGGAGCATGCGCACTTCGGCTGTACGCCTGTGCGTTGGTTAGACTCCCCGATTTTGCTAAGCCAGGGTGTTGCGTCGCAGGTGAGAACCCTGGCGGCTGCGGTTCCCAGCTGCAGGCCCAGCTGGGACGCAGCAGAGGCCATCGAGGGTTTGGGCGTGGGTTCGAAGGTCGGCCGGGGTCCAGGGGTACGCGGTGTTGCCCTCCTGCACGGGGTCGCCGGGGCATGGGGTCTCCTCCGCCGCGCGATTCTCTTCCGCTGCGCCTGCGGGTCTGGAGCCGGGGAACCTCCGCGGAGGCGTGGCTGGCGCCTTCGTCCGTCCTTAAGCAGCCGCGGCAAATGTTGGGGCCCCCGAGGTCCTCGGGACAGCGTGCGGCTCGCGAGGTCATCCGGCTGTGACGCCGGAGGGGTGACACCACCTCCTCGCTGAGCCTTGGACTTGCAGGGTCACCGTGGCGTTCGCTTTGCTCTTCAGGCACTTAGCTGAGCACCTTGTGCCATGCTGTTCGGTTCCTAAGAGTAATTCAGTTAACATGTGAAGGCTTTTTGTTTGTGCTTTAGGTAAGCTAGAGGAGCATGAAAGTATGGGTGGTTTGTTCACTAAAAGCCAGTATTTTGATTTGGATTTCATTTTTGTCTATAAGTTGACAAGGGTTAGCCTCTGTTGATTTTACCCCTGGTTGACTCTTCAGGGGGAAAAAAGAAGTTAGGATGGAATTTTTTTTTTCTTTTCATTACCATATGAACTTTTGATACTAAAATGATTAACAAAAAAATAGATAAGACTTTTTTTTAAGTGATATTATGGCTTGAGCATTGCTGAGGTGATTTGTGTGTCATATCCTTTATCAGGTAGGTAGAATCCTAATTTGAGGACTAGGGAGCTAAGATTCAGAACATTTAAGTAGCTTTCCTACAGGTGTTCACTTCTGAATGACAGTTTGGGGACCCAAAAGTAGCTTGACTTCATAATCTGATTTCTGAACCATGAAATTAGAACTTTAGTCTTGTCTTCTCCCTACTTTTGATGAATTCTGTGTTATTTAGGTTTATTTAAAATCAGTGCAAAAAATAAATTTAGAGAAGGCTTTCATATTGTGTGAATATTGTTTCATTCCTTTATGAAAATTGAGGTAGAATTCCTATGTTGAGGTTGTTACTACTTCATTAAGAAGAAAATTTCCCTTTTCCTGTTTCTGTTTTTCAGTGTCACTCTCATAGTCACAGCACATGCCTCGTGCAATGAGGAGGTTCTTGTTATTATACGCTACACAGCGAGGCCAGGCAAAGGCCATAGCAGAAGAAATAAGTGAGCAAGCTGTGGCCCACGGGTTTTCTGCAGATCTCCACTGCATCAGTGAGTCGGACAAGGTAAGAGATGTCGCTCCAGTGGACTTCACAGTATCTTATGCTTCAAAGTATTTTGATTGGGAACTGATGTTTGTTAAACAAAGAAAGTGGCTCTATACCAATTTTAACCAGCCTTTAAAAAAAAAAAACAGAAGTAAACATATAAGTTAGGATGAATGATCTCAGACTGAAAAAAGCAGCTACTTGTCAGTAAATGGTAGCAGTAGCATCTTCCTTGTTTATCTCAGCGGTGGCTGTGAGAACAAAGGAAGTGTGTGTATTCTCATGAAGGTTGGGCTTTGCAACTCATGAACCTCAGAATCCGTTCTGATTACCCAAAAAGAACTTGCGATTCATGTTAGAGTTCTTCCAAATGAAGGACTACTTGGGTTTTTTGTGAAATAGAATTCCAAGTAATGGTGTAAGGATCTGGGAAAAACCCTGCTGCTTAAGGTCAGGGACTCCTTGTTTGTATATTTATTTAGTTTCCGCTGAAATTCCTGCCTTATGATACATAACACTTTGTATTCTTTTTGTAACTCTGAGACCTCCAAATAGCGCTGTCCCAGACAACTAAGGTGGTAACAGTGAGGACTTTGTACCACCAGAGGAAAGGCGAACCCCTGAATACTCAGGTTTACTTCAGTACTTGAGAACTATCTTGCCAGTGCCTTGTCACTCAGGTTCACAGCCTCTGGCCTCTCACGTCAAGTTCACCATACTGTTCAACAAAATAGGTGAATTATAAATTCAGCTTTTAGAAAGAGACTCACCTGGTTTCTTTAGGCAGCACTGCCAGAGTGACTCCAGATGCTCTCACAGAAAGGGGGCTCCCTTTAGGAAGCTACCAGACAGTGGCCTCTGTCACTCAACAATAATGTAGACTTAGTGTGCTATGATGGATTACAACGTGAATCGGTCACTATGTACTGATAGTCTCCTAAAACAAGCCCTAATGAGATCCATTGGGTTGACCTCTCCAGCCGGGTCGGGGTAGCTCTCTACTTTCTCATTCATAGCAGGCCTTGTCAAGCTGAATCAACTTAGATGAACTGTGCACGTAGTTGGACACAGAACTTGTGCAGTGTTTTGTGAACATTTAATGGCCTAGGGAAAAGTCCTTCAGGAGTGAAAAGTGAGATTGAGGGTTTAGCTCAGCGGTAGAGTGCTTGTTTTGGATGCATAGGGCCCTGGGTTTGCTCTGTAGCACCACAAAAAAAAAAAATAAATAAATAAAAGTTAATTTTTTTTTTTTTTATTTCTTTGGACCCAAATTAAATAACACTTATGAGCAGTAGACTCCATGGAGTCACAAGAAGAAAGAGTGGTCTACTTGAAGTGTTTAAATTTGCATTGGAATTAGAAGAAATTTCTCAGAATTAGGATTGCTGATAAATTCAGGGTACTGCTGCTAGCCAGCTCTGTCCCTGGAACTCTGAAAGAGTGAGTTGGTCTTTATCACCAGGTCCCTGATGGCTGGGGTAGCACTAGTGCCTGTGTATCTCTCTGCCTTTGTGTCATTTGTTGCTGGAGCTGTCAGAGCCACTGTGTTTTCATTGTACTCTGTGTGCTGGAATATTCTGTGAAGTTTCCTTGCTGACCTGCTGTTTTAATCCCGGATGCTTGCTGTCTGTTCTATTTCTATATCTCCCTCCCCCTTTAGAAAATCTATCTGCTTGCTTTTTTACTTTGTTTTAAGAAGTCATTCCCACCAAATTAGTTGCCTCTCCTGCTGAACATCGGAGTTTTTAGGCACATCATCTTGGAAGAATTTACCCTGAATTTATCAGCAATCCTAATTTAAGAAACCAGGCTTCTTTCTCCTATCTTCATTTATTTGCCTTATAGATCAGAGCTCACTTTAACATTTGCCCCAGGGCACCATGACTGAGAGGTACCAATACTTATCTCTTCTCCTCTTGATGAGCATCAGCAAAACAAATGAGTGGCTGCATTAAGAAATATCTTACTTTGCGTAACTTGATTAAACAAGGGCACCTGGTCACTGGATGGGGACTGGTCACTCTGTGTGCATCTCCAGTTACTTGGAAAGAAGAATAATTGGGAGAAAATACAGGATAGTAGAAACTAGGCCAATTACCCTCTCTGGCTGGTGTGTTAAATGACAGGTGACGTGGCATTAGGTCCTTCACTTGATAACCTTGTTTTGTAGTATGATCTAAAAATGGAAAGAGCTCCTCTCGTCGTGGTGGTTTCTACAACAGGCACTGGAGACCCCCCTGACACGGCCCGAAAATTTGTTAAAGAAATACAAGACAAGACACTGCCCGCTGATTTCCTTGCTCATCTGCGGTATGGATTATTGGGTAATGGACTCTATTTTCTGCTTTTAGTGCTATTGTTGACTTTTACCTCTGGTTTTGATTATATTTCTCAAAACCATGAAATATAATCATATGAGTTTTGTCTTTATTTTTATGTAAATATTATACATATATAAAACATGTAAGTGTGAATAATGTGCTGCCGTGTATGAATTCTTCTTCAGTATTTACCCAACAGTAACGTCTCTGGGGGACCTCCCAAGTAGCATTCTTAAGCAAGGATGCACATCAGATTCAGCTATGAAATACTTTCAGAATATTAGTGGCTGGGCCTCTCCCCATCCTACGTAAACAGAATCCTTTGCTGCTGTTTTACTGTTTAAAACAACAAAAGCAAGCCTCAAAAAGCTCTGAGGTGATTCACTCACCATCTAAGGACCCTTCCTCTAGGACGGTGGCTTTCAGGTCCAGCTGCACATTGAATCAGCTGGAGCAGTTCTTGATAGTTCCTTTACTTGGGACATGTCCATTCAATCTGTTTTCTGAGGTAGTGGTCTGGCGTTGGTATTTTAAAAGCTCCCAGGCAGTGCCTCCCAGGTTAAGAAAACTGGCCTGGGCACTGAGGAACCGTTCAAAGAAATGAAGATAAAGGATTGGAAGGACCAGTGTGGGTGCTGAGGGCCCATATTCCTGGCTTGTGTTCAGTGTCGTTCATCTTTGAGTATTATTTTGGCGGGAGGGTGTTTAGCAAGGATGGATTTTGCTTTGATAAACAACTGATTTAGAACTTTGAGACTAACCTTGGCTGTCCACTGGTATTTTTTAACATGATCACTAGAATATTTTACAGTGTTTTCAATTTTTTTTTAAATTGAAGTTTTTCCAGTTTCTACTTTAAAGAGCTAGCACATGTTGCTTTGACGTTTTCTCAAAAATGTATTATGAAGTCTATACTTATGGGTAGCCACTCATTCTTGTGGACCCAGCAACTTCTCTTCTTGTTATTTGGAAAGAACAGGAGATCATTAAACAACTGAGGGTTTAAGCTTTCAATTTTAAAATTCCAACTGAGTGAAAATTTTGGTTTGTTTTCTTACCATGAAACAGAAGCAGTTCTTGCTTTACCTGAGAGACATTTTACAGAAGCTGCTCATCTGCAGCGGATGTGCCTCTGTGCTCTAGATCAGGAGTCATAAATGCTAAAAAGAGCCAGATAGTAGTATATATAGCCTTTGAGGGCCATGAGGTTTCCATCACAGCCGCTGGACTCTACTGTTGTAGTCTCAAAGCCACCTTAAGCAATGTGTAAGCAAACAGACTTGGCTGTGTTCCAGTAAAACTTTATTGTAGAAATGCTAGTGGATGGGATATGGCCTTATTTAAAACAGGGTAGTGGAGGGGGCTGTGGTTGGTAGACCCCTGCTTAGAATCAGATGTATGCAGATAAAAGATATCGTGGTCTAAAAGCTGTATATTTCTCAGAACAGTGGTATTTGTTTATAGTACCAGTGTATCTGGTACATTTATGTTATAAAATAGAGGGACATTTTCTGCATATTCAGTATTACTCAGGAAAAATAGTCACTTACCTCACCTGTGACAGTATGAAATAGTTTTGTTTTTAGGTGTTTTATTTATCTATTCTTTTAATCTTTGTGTGTACTAATATCCATTTGGACTCTTTAGGTTTGGGTGATTCCGAATACACATACTTCTGTAATGGAGGAAAAGTAATTGATAAACGACTTCAAGAGCTTGGAGCCCAGCATTTCTATGACACTGGACATGCAGACGACTGTGTGGGGTAAGGGCGACGTGCTTCTGTTTACTCCAGTAAAGTCTTACTCATACGTGGTGAAAGTTGGTGAGTTTACAGAGTGTGTGGTTTTGAGGTTTAGCACTCATGCTTGGCCTTGAGAATCTTTTATAGTTTTAGCTTTTTGAGTGCCAGGGTCCAAGAGGGCCAGCCGGGGTTTGGCTTTCTTGTTTTGCTGATATTTTGTGTGTGTGTATTCCTGTCTTTCTCATCCTTCTCAGTCTTTGTTAATGGAAACAGTTAGAAAAGTGCCCCAGCACAGTTGTCCTTATCTTGATGGGGTTTGTAAAGTCAGGGCCTGAGCAGGTCAGGCATCACAGGAAGACACAACAGAGGGCCTTCAGCCTGGCTGTGTGGCCGGGCTGTGTCTCTTACTGTCCTCATGGCCTTTGCCATCCCACCAGTCAGAAGTGTGCGTTCTCTTATTCTTGCTCTTGGTTTGTTTGTTTTGAGATGGGGTCTTGCTGTGTTGCACAGGCTGGTTTCAAATTCTCATGCAGTCCTCCTGCCTCGGCCTCCTCAGTAGCTGGACTTGAGGCACACAGCACTATGCCCAGCTTTATTCTTGTTTGTGCAACTCAGTATTCACCCCATGGCTGCCTTTCAACTTGGGTGTTTATTCAGAGATTCTACAGGTGCTATCATGTTGCTGCTTCATCTGGATAACGGCATGCATACTTTTTTTTTCTTTTTAAACTAGGTGCATGTGTTCAATGAATTTTCATTCACTGTATTAATAAATAAACTGTTTATGAGAAATGACAAATCCAGCAAATGGCTTGCCTTCCTGGATTAGAGGATGATGGAGACTCCTCATGTGTCCCCTTACCTGGACCTTCCTGCCCACTCTTCCTTCGTTTTCTGCTCTGTTATGCTGTGGATTGTTTCCAAATCAATGTGTTCTTCATTGTGACAAAACATTTCTTGGACTGTTACCTTTTATTTTTGTTCTTTTATTTTGAGCTTTGTCCCCTGCCAGGCCTCATTGACATTAAATGTGTGGTCATGGTGAGCTGTGACCAGTCAATGTCACAGTGCTTATGTTAATCCCACATGTCTCACGTGTCTTCAGAGGCTCTTTACTCTTTGCCCATTCATTAGATTAAATATTAAAATGTTTGAATGTATATCTCTGTAGTCTGCACCTCTTAAATTTTGACCCTATTGATTTTTTCCTTTTTCTAAAATTAAGATATTTCCCATGAGCCATCCTTGCCTAGTAATGACTGCCACGCTGAAGGAGCTGAAACGCAGACTGCAGTCCAGGCACCTGGGTCACAGCCTTGGTCCCCCACTGACTGCAACCTTGGTCTCTTCAACTTTTTGTGCTGAGGTTTCTTCCTCTATGAAATAGATAATAGTAGTATTTACTGTGTTAGCTTCTGTCGGATGAAGCAATGCACTTTAGTCTCTTAGAATGTGCCATCATAACGAAGCTGGCTTTCTCAATAATGGATGTTGTCACCTTAACAGTTCTGAGTTATGAAGATGATGTGTTACTGCTGAACCCATATTTTTATAAACTTGCTTTCACAAAGGCTTGTGGGGATAAATGCAATGTATAACCAAATTTTAAACTGTGTGTCTATAAACATCTAATAATGATAAATTGTAACTTGAGTCCTGAGAAGATAAAGTTCTGAAATGTCTTTTCTTGATGGTTGTTTGTGAACTAGAATTTGATACCTGTGTTTGTTTGGGATGATGTGATAAAGAGGTCATTTTCAATGTCCAGACACAGTCTTCCTTATCCATTTGCTTTATTTAACCTAAGGGTATATGGGAATGTTATTGTTTAGTTACACTTTGTTAGTAATAACTAAATCGCCACACTTTAAGAATTTATTTGTGATTAATTCAAATTTCCTAAAGGATGGTTTGTTTCTTTCTCTGAGGTCAGCCTCCCTAGATATTACCAAAAAATTATTTAGAACTGATAGGTTTGAGTGTTGTATTTAGTCCAAATAGTTGGCATTAATCCAGAGTGATTTCTTGGTCGTATTTTAATATGTCGGAGAAGGATAAGTAAATTAGCCAGGCAAAAAAAGGTGCTATATTCAGTGGATCATCTGACCTTAGAATAGCCTCAGATTTTGCCTATGTTCTTTTACTTCATCAGATCTTAAACCCGCTCTTTCAGAAATTAAGGCAAATTATGTTCCTGTTGTCATATAACTAAAATATCTTCTTGCCTCACTTCATTTCTTGACCTCTTTACCTGCTCATTTTATGGCTACAGTACTAATGAACACATAACAGTCTTCTACTTTTTAAAACTTAATCATTCCTAAATATTTCTTATGTTCTTAATAGTCCTCATATTTGGTTTTCTAACAGTTGCATGTGACATTCTGCTGAGTGGGTGGATCCTGTCCTTACCCTGTTGCTGTGTTCCAGTGAACACTTGAGCATTTGTTTCTTTTCTCTTTTTCATCATGTGCCAGTTTAGAACTTGTGGTTGAGCCTTGGATTGCCGGACTCTGGGCTGCCCTCACGAAGCATTTTAGGTCAAGTGGAGGACAAGAGGAGATGAGTGGAGCTCTCCCAGGGACATCAAAGGCCTCCTTGAACTCACATCCTGTGAAGCCACCACTATTACACATTGGGTCACAAGTTGAGCTTCTAAGATTAGATGATTCAGGAAGACAGCACTCAGAGGTTTTGGAACAAAATGAAACGAATAGAGGTCAAACAAATGGTTTGATTGAAGACTTTGAATCCTCACTCATCCGCTCAAAACCCCCACTCTCACAAGCTTCTCTCAGTATTCCTGCTTTACCCCCAGAATATTTACAGGTGCATCTACAGGAGTCTCTTGGCCAGGTGAGCAACTTTTCTATATGTTTTGTGCTATAATTATGTAACTATGGGCATGTTTTTTGTTTGTTTGTTTGTTTTTGTTTTTTAACACAGGTTAACACAGGTCAACAAACTAGTACTCCCCTGTCAAATGCCTCTCTGTTGAAAATAAGTGTACAGCCATGCCCATTTTTTCTGTCCTCTGTCTGTGGCTGCTTTTGAGCTATAGTGGCAGAGTTGAGTGGTTTATCTTTGGCATACGGAGCCTAAGATGATATTGGCTAGCCCTTCCAGAAGAAGTTGGCCTGCCCATGTATTACACAAGAGTTGGTATTACAGACTGAATGTCCTGATCCTAAAATCTAAAATGGTCTGAAATCGAAAGCTTTGTGAGTGTTAATGTGATGCCACAATCAGAAAATTCCACTCCTGACTTTGTGTGATGGGTTGCACTCAAAATGCAGGTGCCCTGAAGACATTGCCTAAAATTACCTTCAAGCTGTGTCTGAGGCATTCACGAAGCATAAAGGAACTTTGTGTGTAGATGTGGGTTCCATGTCCACCATACCTCCTTAAAAAGCTGTGTGGAGCTCAGTGGTGGAGCACTTGCCTCACATCCGCAGCACTGAAAAAATGTTTATATATATTTATATATATTTATATATATATATGGAAAATTGTTTATTTTAGAAAAAGATGTCATTATGTATGTGTCTGTTCTTTGCGGTGCTGCCTTTCCTGTTGTTGTTGACACCAGCCCCTGCAGAGGCCAGCTCTGAACTTGGTGGTGATGGTGGTGTTCTGGTCAGCAGAATAGCCCAGATGGCCTTGGCAGTATTGTATCTTTCAGTGCTCCCGCGGGCCAACTCCCATGGGTGGTGGGCTCTGCATTACCTCCACTCTGACAGGCCCCCTCCCAGCCTTCTACTCCTTCCTTCAGATGCTGGCATGGCCCTGTGGGTCTTTTTGTCATGCTCTGTACAGCTCTGACCTTTTCCTTCTAGGAGCTGTGCTGTGAGTACAGTCACATCATCTCTAGGGGCTCCTGCGGGGGCGTGGAAACCCGTGTGCTGGGAGAGTGCTCCCAGTTAAAATTCCTTACCTGAGTTTATGTTCCAGGTCTTCAAACTCCATCCATGTGCCCACTTCTGGTCCTGTCAGTGCTGTTGCCCAGTGCTGGGCTTTCCTTGGGGGATAGTCCCTGGCCTGCCTTAGTGGGCCCAGCACCTCATCAGCCAGGTGTATTACTCTAGTTACTGCAACACCCAGGGTAGGAGGTGGCGTGCAGGGATGGGGCACAGCATGTCTGTGGGCAGAGGCTCCTGCATCATCCTGTGAGGAAGGGAATACTTTCCCTTGGTGCAAAGCTCTGGCTGCATCAAGGGGATTGGGATCCAAGAGTGTCTTCCAGATGTCAGGGATTCATGCTGTCAGTTCAGTCTGTCCTTACTCTTCTCTTCCTCCAGGGTCATGGGCTGCAGGAAGTGCAGGCCTCTTTGGAAGCTACTGAGGATGTTCTGTGGCTTTCACACCTAGTTTTTAACTGCAGTTAATTACTTCAGTCGTTTGCATTTTCCCCAGTGAGCACCAAGCATGCGGAGCCACTTGTCCTGGGGCTCTTGTCAGTGCTCCTTCCCTCTCCACTTCAGCCCTTTTCACCTCCTGGCTAATGCATTTGCTTCCACTTGTACTCTGTCCGCTTAGCAGGCACGTTGCTACCTTAGGCCGGGGCTCACTCTGTCCCGTCTGTTGTCCAACGTGAGGATCTCCCTGTTACCGAGGCAGGTGATCAGCTCTGGATTCCCATTTAGCATTGTTTCAGATTACTCTAGCACAGCTATTCATGGAATGGGCAGCATTCCCAGGAATCAAACTACGAGATGTTTTTAGGCAGCCTCTTGGGATTGTCACCTTGGGGACCTCAGGAAGGAAACCAGGCCTTGGGGACAGTGACAGATTTGAGCTGGAATACAGTCTCAGCGAAGGCCTGAGCCAGCCCCATTGGGTTTTCTGCAGCTGTCTGGTGCTGACCCTTGTCCTGAGTGAAGGCGAAGGTGATCAGTATTGGTGTGTCTGCTTCTGGGAGGAGGTGCAGCTGGGTCCTGCCGCAGGGCACATGCTCTCTGAGGGGCGAAGCAGGGTACTCCCAGCACTCCTCTAGAGCCAGGTATCCAAAATCACTTGGTCAGCACTTGTTTAAATGTTGTTTTCTTTTTTAAACATAGAGATAATCATGTTAGAAAAGGAATGGAGGTAGGACAAAGAATTGGGTTTCTTTGCATTTTCTTAAGACAAATGAACTACTAGATGTGTGTATCTACTAAAATTTAAATCAATGAACAGTAATTAAGATGAAGAATTCAGTTTCTAAGTCACACCGTTCACAATTCAAGTCCTTAGCAGCCACCTGACCAGCATTGCCCAACAAGAGGGCATTACTTTGACCATCTTCCCGGGCATGTCCACCCTTAAACATGGGTCCTTTACTTTAGGACCTCCTTTTTGAGGTTTTTGCATGTGTACTATTTTCCTTTGCATAACGTATGAGGAAGACTGTGAGACCTTTATGTGAAATTGCTAGTATTAGTGTTTTCTATTTGTATTTCAGAAATTCTAAAGTCTAATTGTGTTGTTAAGTGCATGTGAGCTGATCTTGTGAAAAGTTAGGTTTATATGTCTGTTTACCTTAGAAATAAATACTGATTAGCCAGGAACCTTCGCGAGATTATATGGATCTTGCAAGGTCACTGGGTGAAGGAGGGGTGTATTTGAGAATCACATTTAGCTGCATTTATCACCATTGTTCTCAAGGAGGAAAGCCCAGCATCTGTGACTTCAGCAGATCCAGTTTTTCAAGTTCCAATTTCAAAGGCAATCCAGCTCACTACAAATGATGCCATAAAAACCACCCTGCTGCTAGAGTTGGACATTTCGGTAAGTCACAGAACTTCCTTCTTCACACAGTTACATTGTCAGAATGTGCAGGGAACCAGATGATTCTTGGTTTCTAACACTGAGGAATCTCTGGAAGGACGTGTTATGACGGGCATCAAAACTGTGCTTCTGTTTGCATGGTGTTGAATAGCTACACATTTCTTTGAACATGTTAATAATACATATTTGTACTGTTACCTTGAGACCTTTTATTTTATATTCTGATATTTCATAAAGAGGCAGGTAGCCAGTTGCTGAGTGGCCTGTTTCCCTCTGAGACAAGGAATGCAAAGTTATCTTCTCCTGTCCCTTTCTCCCCACGGGAAAGGAGCAGAGTGAGGAGAAGGAAATGGAAAACCAGGGCGGTGGACTTCCTTAGCTACTTCTGGTCATACTGGGCATGCCCATATGAGTTTTTATTATAGGAATTTTTACACAGATTGTGTAGCACTAGGGTACCTTATTCCTTCAAAAGTAAGGAACGTCTGACTTATATTCCATAAACGTGTAGTAATGGGGCGGGGAAACTCTGGATAATCTAGAGCTCATCACCTGCCTCGGTGACAGGGAGATCCTCACGCTGGTCAACAGGTGGGACAGAGTGAGCTCTGGCCTAAGGAAGCAAAGTACCTGCTAACTTCTACCGAATTTCTTTTTTAAAGTAGCTACTAACAAAAGTATGGTTGCTTCATCAATTGAGTCCATTTGTTAATTCCTTTTTTGCAGAAGAATTCCTTTCTAGGTTCCTATATTAAAGAGTAATGTAATGAATTTTTTTTTTTTTTATCTCACACCTAAATTCTTTAAACTTACGTAGAATTCATTCATTTTGTTTCTTCTCTAGAAAACAGAGTTTTCCTATCAGCCTGGAGATGCCTTCAGTGTGATCTGTCCGAACAGTGATTCGGAGGTTCAAAACCTCCTGCACAGACTGCAGCTCACTGATAAACGAGAGCACTGTGTCCTTCTGAAAATCAAAGCAGACACCAGGAAGAAAGGTGCGGCCTGTGCCAGCCTTACTGGGGAGTCACTGGTCAGTGGGCTGCTGCTGTGTTCCGAGAGTGCCAGCGTCCTGTGCGATGGCTGCTCAGACACTGGGACTCTGTCACCATGGGGGGCACAGCACTAGTGTTGCCACCTGGAGACGGTAATGGATTTTACACTTATTGGACACTTGTGGGTGTGAAAGGGGAAGGTGAATGAAGTCTTTGAGAAGTAGTGGCCTAGAACCTGTTTAGAAAATTCTTTATTATGTTTACTTCTCCAAGCATACTACAGTGATGCAGCCACATCAAGTTTATAGCAACTCAGTTCACAGTAGACTTACGGAACCAACCTAGGAGTCCCTCAACAGATGAATGGATAAAGAAAATGTGGTCTATATACTCAATGGGATATTGCTCAGCTTTAAAGAAGAGTAAAATTATGGCATTTGCCAGTAAATGGTTGGAGTTGGAGAATATCATGCTAAGTGAAATAAGCCAATCCCCGTAAAACCAAAGGCCAAATGTTGTCTCTAATATGCAGATGCTGATTCACAAGAAGGCGGGGGGCACTAGGGAAGAATAGCATTACCTTAGGTTAGGTAGAGGGAGGTGATGGGGGGAGGGGAGGGGATGTGGGGATGGGAAAGACAGTAGAATGAAGCAGACATTATTACTGTGTGTATATATGTGACTGCATGGCCAGTATGATTCTGCAACATGTACACTCAGAAAAATGAGAAATTATATTCCATCTATGTATATCAAAGTACATAAATGCTTTCTGCTGCCATGTATAACTAAAACAAATTTAAAAATTAAAATAAATAAATAAATAATTTGTTTTTCGCATAGTTAAAAGAAGTTAATTCATTTTTTAAAATTTCCTTTTTTAAAATTTCATCTTGAATTCATAATATTTTTTAAGGTGAGGTTTTTCTGCCATATTGGGCAATTTTTAAATTTTTATTTATTTATATATGATAGCGGAATGCAATACAATTCTTATCAAATATATAGAGCACAATTTTTCATATCTCTGGTTGTATACATAGTATATTCGCACCAATTTGTCTCTTCATACCTGTACATTGGATAATAAGGATCATCACAATCTGCCATCATTAATAACCCCATGCCCCCTCCCTTACCCTCTAACCCCTCTTCCCTGTCTAGAGTTCCTCTATTTGTCCCATGCTCCTGCTCTCTATCCCACTGTGAATCAGCTTCCTTATAACAAAGAAAACATTTGGCATTTGGTTTTTTGGGATTGGCTAACTTCACTTAGCATTATCTTCTCTAACTCCATCCATTTACCTGCAAATGTCATGATTTTATTCTCTTTTACTGCTGAGTAATATTCCACATTTTTTAAATCCATTAATCTACTGAAGGGCATCTAGGTTGGTTCCACAGTTTAGCTACTGTGAATTGTGCTGCTATGAACATTGATGTGGCTGTGTCCCTGTAGTACACTGTTTTTAAGTCCTTTGGGTATACAATGAGGAGAAAGGAATAGCTGCGTCAAATGGTGTTCTATATTGGGCAAATTTGTGATTAATTAAACATTCATAAATCATTTGCACTTTGATAGCATCATGATGTCAAGTGTTGCAAGTGGTTGTATTTTGAGGAGTGCAAGACACCTTCCCAAAATGTGTTTTGGATTCATTCTCCTATTTTCTCCTTCACGAACTGTCTTCACTTTAAAAGGAGCCGCTTTGCCCCAGCATGTTCCTGAGAGGTGCTCTCTCCAGTTCCTCCTTACCTGGTGTCTCGAAATACGTGCCGTTCCTAAAAAGGTATTTCTCTATCTTCTCTGTGAAACTGTTTTAAATGTGCTTAGAACTTACTAAATAGACGTGCTGTCTACCCTTTGAAGGCTTGAAAACATGGCTACACGGCGTGCCTTTAAATTAGTTCCCAGGGAGATGTGGACTCTTCCTATTGTCACAGGCAAATAACTTCATGTTATGTGTAGGAGGATCATGGAGAGATTCATAAAGCAGGTCTCTTTCTCCCTGCGTTTTCACTTTCATGTATTACATTGATCCGTGACAGGCCTGGTGCTGTCCAGCTGCGCAGTGCTCCTCCTTCCCTCTTGATGCCAGGAAGCTTATGAGAAGCCTGCTTGTCATCACCTGAGTTGCTTTCTTTTGTTTGACACCACGTAATCACTCATTGCTGAGTCAGAGTTCTTCAGGGAAGCTGGAAGGCTTGCAGTAGGTTACATTGGCCTTTAGATGAATTCAGAGCTAGAACTATCCACTAGGGGTCAGCATTTTACCAGGAGTTATATTAAGAAAATACTCCTAATTTTTTTTCTTTTTTCCTTTTTTGGTCGGGGCACACTGGGGATTGAACACAGAGGGCTGGGGCCGACCCCAAGCTTGCAATCCTCTTGCCTCAGCATTCCAATTTTCTGTAATTACAGGTGTGCTCTGCCATTCCCCACTCAAGTGGTATTAATGGAAAAGTTTTCTGGGCTGTGTATTGGCTTGGATTTTACTGAGCATAAAGAGTGCAATTAATAGGGTACTCTCTTCCCAGTGTGGTTTTTATTCTGTTTCATTAATGTGTTTATTGCATTTATAGTCCTTAGGAAGTAGATCACTTTAGAGAGACTGAGTCCTAGATATAATTTGAGTAAATTTAGAATTAATTCTCTGTGATTAAAAACTTCTTGATTAAGTTCGGTAAATTAAGTTTTGGTTACTAGCATCATTTTAAAAATTTTTTCAAAGTACATATATGGATATATTTTTTCATTATCACAAAAATAATATGCTCATTGTAAAAATTATGCATATACAAATAGTCCAGGAAAAAACATATCAGAAAGATAGTGCACCATGATCAAGTGGGGTTCATTCCAGGGATGCAAGGTTGGTTCAACATATGGAAATCAATAAATGTAATTCATCACATCAGTAGACTTAAAAGTTAAGAATCATATGATCATCTCAAAAGATGCAGAAAAAGCATTCAACAAAATACAGCACCCCTTCATGTTCAAAACACTAGAAAAACTAGGGATAACATGAACATATCTTAACATGTAAAAGCTATCTATGCTAAGCCCCAGACCAACATCATTCTAAATGGAGAAAAATTGAAAGCCTTCCCTCTAAAAACTGGAACAAGACAAGAAGAAGGCCCTCTTTCACCACTTCTGTTTAACATAGTTCTTGAAACACTAGCCAGAGAAATAGATGAAAGAAATTAAAGGGATATGGATAGGAAAAGAAGAACTCAAATTAGCACTATTGGCCAATGATATGATTTTATACTTAGAAGACCCAGAAAATTTCTAGAACTAATAAATGAATTTAGCAAAGTAGCAGGATATAAACGCAACACCCATAAATCAAAAGCATTTTTATATATCGGTGACAAATCCTCTGTAAGAAACAAGGAAAACTACCCCATTTACAATAGCCTCAAAAAAAAAAAAATATCTTGGGAATCAATGAAAGAGGTGAAAGACCTCTACAATGAAAATTACAGAATGCTAAAGAAAGAAATTAAAGACCTTAAAAGATGGAAAGATCTCCTTGTTCTTGGATAGGCAGAATTAATATTGTCCAAATGGTCATACTACCAAAAGCACTGTACAGATTTAATGCAATTCAAATCAAAATCTTAGTGACATTCCTCACAGAAATAGAAAAAGCAGTCATGAAATTCATCTGGAAAAATAAGAGACCCATAATAACCAAAGCAATCCTGTGCAGGAAGAGTGAAGTAGGTGGCATCACTATACCAGAGCTTAAACTGTACTACAGAGCAGTAGTAACAAAACAGCATGGTATTGGCACCACAAAAGCCTTGTAGAACAGTGGTACAGAATAGAGGACACAGAGACAAACCCACATAATTATAGTTATCTTATATTAGACAAAGGTGCCAAAAACATATTGAAGAAAAGATAGCCTCTTCAACAAATGGTGCTGGGAAAACTGGAAATCCATATACAACAAAATGAAATTAAACCCCTGTCTCTGACCGTGCACTAAACTCAACTCAAAGTGGATCAAGGACCTAGGAATTAAACCAGAGACTCTGCACCTAATAGAGGAAGAAGTAGGCCCAAATCTCCATAATGTTGGATTAGGCCCCAGCTTCCTTAATAAGACTCCTATAGTGCAATAAATGGGATAGATTCAAACTAAAAAGCTGCTTCTCAGCAAAAGTAACAATCAGTAAAGTAAATAGAGAGCCTACTAATTGGGAATAAATTCTTACCATACTCACGTCAGATAGAGCACTAATCTCTAGAATATATAAAGAATTCAAAAATCTTAACATCAAAAAACAAATAGCCCAATCAATAAATAGGCCAAGGAACTTAATAGACACTTATTAGAAGATATACAATCAGTCAATCAACAATTATATGAAAAAGTGTTCAACATCTCTAGCATTTAGAGAAATGCAAATCAAAATCACTCTAAGATTTCATCTCACTCCAGTCAGCTATTAAGAATACAGACAACAATAAGTGTTGGTGAGGATGTGGGGGAAGAGGCACACTCATACATTGCTGATGGAAGTACAAAATGGTGCAGACAATATGGAAAACAGTATGGAGAATCCATGGAAAACTGGGAATGGAGCCACCATTTGACCCAGCTATCCCTCTCCTTGGTCTATACCCAAAGGACTTAAAAACAGCATACCACAGGGACACAGCCACATCAATGTTTATAGCAGCACAATTCACAGTAGTTAAACTGTGGAACCAACTTAGATGCCCTTCAATAGATGAATGGATAAAAAAATGTGTTATATATACACAGTGGAATATTATTCAGGATTAAAAGAGAATAAAATCATGGCATTTGCAGGTGAATAGATGGAGTTGGAGAATATGATGCTAAATGAAGTTAGCCAATCCCAGTGACAGCTAGGTTGTAATCATTTGCCAAGACAAAAACTGGGTGTGTTCTGAGATAAAATCTTGAGCTATAGAACTTTGTGGTCATACTCTGATAGTCTTGATAGACAATTTGGGATTGTATTTGTGACTGATTAGGTTGCTTAAGATAGAGCAAAAGTGACTGAAAACTGAACATGGCAGTAGAATTTTCTGAGCAGGCCAAGATTAAAGCAACTAATGAATCAAATTCAGTTTTTCTGGCAACATTTCTGGTGATTCTCCCTTTTCCTTGCTTAGCTGGGTGAACTCTGGGCCTGACTTGTGCTAGGCATGTGCTGCACCACTGAGCCACACCACTCACGCCTCCAGCTAGACGTTCTGATCGTTTTAGCTGCTTTACAGCTGGGCTCACTGAGTTGCTTCCTTCCCCAGGCATTTCTGCGGGCTCTTGCTGACTGCACCAGAGACAGTGCTGAAAAGCGGAGGCTGCAGGAGCTGTGCAGTAAACAGGGGGCAGGGGATTACAACCGCTTCGTGCGCGATGCCAGTGCCTGCCTGTTGGACCTCCTGCTGGCCTTCCCGTCTTGCCAGCCGCCGCTCAGTCTCCTGCTTGGTGAGTCCTCGCTGCCCGGTCCCCGGGTTCTTCAGGATCTGAGATGCCAGTGCCTGTGTGGCTGTGTGTCTGAATCCCATGCAGCGTTTGTGCCCACGTGGCTGACAAGTGGCAATGGATAGCATCCTTGTCTTTAGGGAGCAGTGACATCTGTGCTGCCTTCCAGGAGCCAAAGGTCCCTCTTCCAAGCTTTTTGATTCCCTCTTTTTTTTTTCTTCTATTAATGTCCCTATCATTTTCTTTCTTAACAGAGCCAGTCTTAATTTTTTTTTCTCAGAATTCATCATTTGCAATTTATTTTTTCCAAGAGGTTCTTTTGCCAAATTTTATCTAAAAATGAGCTAAGAGAAAGTTATCTTTGACGAAGATACTGAGTGCCATATTTAATTGACAGAGGTTGACGAGCCATGTACTCTGTGTAGAGTGCAGGTGTGTCCCCATGGCTGCCCAGGTGTAGGGTCCTTCAGGAGCAAAAGGGGGCTCCTCTTGTACCTGTACACGTACATTACTGGGGCGGGGGACAGGAGGCAGGCTCATCATAGGTATTTCAGATGCAGGTGGTCCCGCAGAGCGCCTGGCTTGTGGTTTTGGCATGTCTTGGTTTCCTGTGGGGGCTGTAAGTAGATGGTACATTCGCATGTGTCTTGTGACCCGAAGCCTATCTGGGCCTCTTTAGTCTTGGACCTGCCAGGGGCCCGCTGATGCGTTCACAGGGAAGGGCGCGGTCCCCGGCAGGTCAGGCTGGCTTTCTCTTCCGTGTTGGCGCTCTTCCACTTGGATTCTCAAAATGATCAAAAGGTGAAATATGTGCACTCGGTCACGAGGCTGTTCCTCACTGTCCTGCCTTCAGGCTGTTGCCCCAGCTTTTCAGTTAAGTTTCATTGATGGCATCAGATACAGATCCTAGGTCAAAATACCACCGGAAAAATTTGACTATGTTAAAAAAAAATTACATTGGGGCCTATAAGATTTTTAAGTTATTTTACAATTTTTTAGGAAAAATTAATGCATCTAAAGCTTAATGTTAAGGTGAGTCCTTTAATTATTTATTAGAATTCTAAGCCATTCTAGATGGATTATTTCAAAGTTTTGCATAAATACTATTAAAAATGTATCATAATACAAAAATTTCAAAATTTTGTTACTGTTCAATTCAACTATTAACAACTTAAATTGCTTTTATAAGAGCACAATCTATGTTTCTTGAAACCACTGAGTTTCTGGTTTAAAAATATCTATAACCATAAGCACTTGTTTTTTAATTGTATGAATACATTTCCTTTGTTGTTGTTGTTTTAAGTTGTAGATGGACCCAGTATTTTTATGGTGCTGAGGATCAAACCCAGTGCCTCATTTGTGCAAGGCAAGTGCTCTACCATAGAGCCTCAGCCCCAGCCCCACATTTCCTTTTTAAACTATTTATCTGCCTTAAGTATTTTCAATAATCCTTGCAATAGTGGTCTCTGATTCTTTTGAGATCTTGACTTTATTTGATCCTGAAAACTCTGGACACCTCTCCTGAGAAAAATTGTATATACATGTGAAGTTTAACGCCTGGTGTGGTGGTGCACACCTGTAATTCCAGTGACTTGGGAGACCAAGGCAGAAGAATCCTGGGTTCTAGCCTCAGAAACTCAGTGAGTCCCTAAGTAGCTTAGGTCCTGTCTCAAGGAATAAAAAGGGCTGGGTATGTAGTTCAGTGGTAGAGAGCCCCTGGGTTCAATCCACAGTACAAAAGAAAAAAAGCTTAGTTAGTGCCTTAATTCTGAAGCCCATTTGTGGACCATATTTCTAGTATCTTTTGGTTTATCAAACCAGCATATTGATAGAAATAACTTTATTTCAAAGTAAGGCAATGCACATATGAAATTAGAAGGGAAAACTTAGTAACTTTTTACTTAGACACAATGAATTTATAGAGCTGTAAAATATGACTTAAAAATATAATGTAAATTATTTCAGATACTCTCAAAACAGGAATAAATTTTAGGTCTTAATTTTTTTTTAACGAGGTTATTTTCCATAATAGTGAATTGATAATTGCTTATTTTTTTTCTAGAACATCTTCCTAAACTCCAGCCCAGACCGTATTCATGTGCAAGGTATTAATATTTGTTAACATATAGCATCTTTCCCCTAAAATTTATGAAACTCAGACTTCCAATCCTTGGTGACTGCTGATTCATTCAGTGGAAACTTCACCTTCTTGTGGAAGATGAGCCAGGCGTGGTGAGGCATGACGAGGAGGAGCTGTAGGCCTCCAGGCCTCCAGGAGCCCACACTGAAGACCTCAGGTGGCTTCCTGTCATCCACTGATGTTTCCTCCCTCAGGGCAGTAGGACCCTGGGCCCTCCCGTCCCCTGGGTGACAGCGGAGGGCAGGGAAGAGAGTCCACCTGCAGGACATGTGTGGTGAGCAAGGCACAGAGGACTGACCACCTCCCTGCTCTGCCTCCTCCCCTCTTAGGGCCCCTTGCATTTTCCCCTGGGTTCTCCCTGCTGCTCCACAGTGACAGCACGAGAATAGATTATTTAGCATTTAACAGAACATGACGAGAAATATTTTTTGTTTTTGGAAATATATTTTAAAGATTTTTCTCTTTGAATTTTTAGTTTTCTGGGTGTATAGATTTTAGTTACTTTCAAATTTTATCAATATTAATAATATATGGGATGTTCCTCAGGATTTATCTGTGTTTATATGGCAAAAGGTCTTTATAGAGACTGCAGAAATTAATCTTTTACATGAAAACCCTTAAGGCATCTCATTTTTATAAATCTTATCTCGTATTGAAGACAAGCAAATAAAACTAGAAACTTTGCTGAATGATATTGCAGAATGGTTGGCAGGATAGAGGGTCAAGGAAGAAGCACTGTTCTTCCCTGAGGAGTTGAGGTTGCTCAGAGCCCCTGAGGAACTGTCCCCCACTGCAGTAAAAATCAGGATGAACTTGGCCCACGTGTATCAGTCCTCATGCGGAAGTCAGTTACCCTGTGTCTTTGCAGCTCAGGCTTATTTCACCCTGGAAGGCTTCATTTTATTTTTAACATTGTGGAGTTCGCCTCTAACGCTACAGCGGTGGTTTTGCGGAAGGGCGTGTGCACAGGCTGGCTGGCCAAGCTGGTTGCCTCGATTCTTCAGCCAAACACTCAGGCGTCACCTGCAGATGGCAGAGAAGCCCTGGCTCCTAAGGTACTAAATAAAGAGTGAATTTTAGCTTTGCTAAAGTTGTCTTTGCTATATATGAACAAATATTGATACCTTGCACACACAGACATCCTTCTGCACTGTCCATTGCCCTTACATCACTGCTTGAGTTTTAAAATGTCTGTTGGGAGGCAGAATAGCACTGTTCACTTCCACTCACTCTTAGTGAGTCCATGTTTCCTCAACATAGAAAGCATTAGCTTTCTTCAGTCTGTCCTTCCTTGTCTGTCCTCGTTGTGGAGAGACCTGTGTGCATACCCTGGCAGGGAGCGTAGGGAGGGTGGGGAAGGACAGCTGCACTTGACGTCATGCAGAGCCTGCATCCTGTGCCGAGGAGTAGCTGGGTATTCTCTGCCTTGTAGCATTAGGATTTCCCCTGTCCCCGTTTGTCCCCTTTTGCCATTGTGGTGTGTGGGATTTGAATCTCTGCCATTATTGGGGAAAAGTTATGGTGGGAAAGCACTTTTAAAACACCTAGGAGGAAAGGATTGATATAGTGTTATGGACATATTATGAACACATTTATGCTGGGACTTAGTGACACTCAGCATCATCTCATTTGGAACCACACACACACAGAACAATTTAAAGTCTTCCGCCTTTGCTCAAAGGATGGCTGAAGTAACACTGCAGGCTTCGTCATGAAGCCTTCGGTCTTCATGATAATGCAGAAATCAGTGTGTCGTGTGTGGTGTGTGACAGGTGTGCTTTCTTTAATTTCCTGGGGTGGGGACGTTTGGAGACCTTAGGGCATATGCTCAGGAGGGCCGAGGGAAGACTGCCCTGGCATCTGCCCCTTCACTGGGTGTTACCCATCCGCTGCCCGGAACAGAACTGCTTCACAGTCTTCATTAATCATGACGGACTCATCATTCCTCAACAAATAGTAGGAAATTCAAACTGTCTCTTTTATGAAAATAAGTGCTAGTACTGACATAAAAATGCCACTTCATGGTTGTGTAAAAATGGCAGATGGTCTCCAGAAAGTTAACAGTCCCTGGCTCAGGACAAGCAGTGTAAGCTCGGGGCCTGTTGGAGGTGTTTCTCCCACCCGCCTCTCCCTCCTCCTTTGTCTATTTAACAGATTTTATAGACTGCTCAGCATGCCAATGTGCCGGCACGGTAGGCACAGAGGGAAAGGATACAGTTTCATCATGCTTAGTAACACCACTGTTTAATTAGAGTGTAGGAAATGTTGGCCTTTGACCCAAGACACATTCCCCCTCTGTGGCAGATTATACCGTTATTTACAGAATTATCCCCTTCCCACAGTTCTGTCATAGGGAGGAGGGGACCCTCTCCCACTCCCCTGTGAACAAAGAGGGCATGTGAGATGATTCCAGATGTCATGGTGTTGCTTGCCTCTCTTTGTCGTTTCTGCTGTAGGATAGGCGTGACCAGGCAGGGATGCCATTCTGGGTGGGTCTCTAATGCTTGCCATTGCCATGTTGAATCCCTGCGGTAGAATTGTTAAATAAGTGAATTAGGCAAATGGAATTGCGGATTCGGTTTCATAAGAACTGAATAATAAGAACAGTAATTAGACATAGCTCTGCTAGTCTTCCACTGAGAAGGCGTGTGTTCAGGCTCCTCAAGAGCTTCCTGTGGTCTTTGCATGGCAAATTGGAACAACACTACTGCCACCACGTTGGGTGCCGTGGAACCTCAGTGTTACTCAGTGTGCCTTTTGCATGACAGGGAACCTCTTTGCAGACTGATTCCTTCCACAGTGTCTGGCACATGATTTGAAGGAAAATCTTCAAAATTAAAAAAGGTGAAAAGGGTCTTTGTCTGCTGCACCACTTGTGTTGGCGTTGGTGGTTTTACGGAATCATAACTCTGGGTGATGTTGGATGTGGGGCTCCACAGCACTAGTTCTCAATGGTCTTTGAAGGGTCCTTAGTGTGTGTTTTCGGTTCCTTGTTTTTAGTATAGCTTATGACTGCATCTTGTTGTCATCGTCAGTGGCCTTTCATGTGCAGGCATGAAGAATCGTGTCCTCAGAGTTTTGGTGCATGATACATATGTACCAAGTTTTCTGCATAATACATATGATTGATTACCTACTAAAAAGCAGATCTGATTGACCCCTGGGCCTTGAAAAATAGTTGTCTCATTCTAAAAGATATCATGTCATTTAAAAAACTTTTTAATATGAATAGAGAAGAAATTTGCAAGACAAGTGTTTGTTTCTTTATAGTGACAAATGTGTGGTTCCAATAAGCTTTAATTTTGCTATTAATGGAGCTTTATAAGGGGGGGGGGATTTGCACTTTCTGATTTCCTTAGCAGAGATCGCCTTGGTTACACGTTCTTACCTGGGTTTTCTTTCAAACTCACTACAGTTGGTTTAACATTCTAGATATCCATCTCTCCTCGAGCAACAAACTCCTTCCATTTGCCGGCAGACCCCTCCACCCCCATCATCATGGTGGGCCCCGGAACCGGCGTCGCCCCCTTTATTGGGTTCCTGCAGCATAGGTATGTGCTTGTTTTGCTGGTGGAAAAATGTACCCCTTGAGATTCAGGGCAGAAATATAATAGTCTCTTATTTCATCAGTAGTTTTGAGAATAATCGAACTTTGGTTGTAAATTTTTTCTTTTAAAAATCGTTATCAGATGTGTGACAGCATAAGCATTTGTCACCATGAAAAAAGTAAACACAGTATGTTTCACAGAGTTTGCTTCAGATTGGGGCTTCCCACTTTGCTGTGACACTTGGTTATGTTTCAGCTGCACTGTGGTGTACAGCACATGTACTTGGGGCTGAATTTCAGGCACATTTTCATACTGTGGTGTGGTTCAGGCTTTCCTCCTGTTTCTGGATGAAATTGGCAGTTAACAGATTTAGTTAGACGTCAGGCACCAGCACATTTCAACAGAGTGATATTAACTCAGAACGGAACTGCTGGCTGTAAAGCAGGCACGCTGCTCTCCATGCCGTGAGTTGGTGTGGGCTCTCCCGTGGTGTGCTCCCTTCACATGGAGGAGTGTCCTTTGCGTGGCCATTGTGGTGCTACCATTGTTCCCTTGAGATTGCAGGAGTGCAGTGGGAGGTGCACGTGGGCTCATTGCTGTGTCTTCTCCTAACTGGCTTTTATGCATTCTACCTCTTATGCGCTGTGCGACTTTTCCAACCAGTAAGAATTATCTCAGACATTAAGTTTGCTACAAATGTTATTTAAGGTAGAAATTATTGTAATGACACAGAGTGCTCTTTGAATTACCCTGTTGTTGTAGTCACATGCGATTCAGGGATGTCCACCGAGACATGCTTCTGTGTTGTAGTGTCTGCTGGATGGACCCTGGCAGCCGGTTCAGTGGCAATGAAATGTGCCAGGCAGTTCTCAGCACACTGTGATGAAATGTGAGATAACCAACTTGGACCACAGCTGTGGAGGGTCATGATGGTTGGCCCTGTGTATGTCATGGCACATGTGTGGTGAAACAAAACTGCCCACCTCTTGCCAGGAAGCAAAAGAGGAAGAAGGAGGGATGAGTCCTGTGGTCCCCTTTAGAGGCACACCCCCAATGACTGAAAGACCTTCCCCTCTGAAAGTTCTGCCACCTCCCTTTGTGTCACCCCAGGGATCAAGCCTCTAGCACATGGTCTTTGGTGGACACTTAAGATCCAAACCAGGACAGGGATATGTCTCAGTGGTGGAGCATTGGCCTGGCATGTGCACAGACCTGGGTTGGATCTCCAGCATGACAAAATAGTGGAGATCTCAACCGTAGTCAGTGTTGACCGAATGGGTGACCTTTGAATGACTGCATAGGTGCACTCTGTGCACTCGAGTTTGCTGGTGGTCTGTTTTTAATATTACACATCTCAACTTTCTTTTTCTCTTAGAGCGAAACTACAAGAACAGTACCCAGAGGGAAATTTTGGAGCAATGTGGTTGTTTTTTGGCTGCAGACACAAGGACAGGGACTATTTGTTCAGGTACTGTGCACTTCCTCTGTTGTGACATGCAGCCACTGAGTGTACGCTTCTAATATTCAGCCTTCTTCCACCTTGTAACTCTACCCTCCAGTGATCCGTGATGTGTTGTATTTCAGAGACGAGCTCAGGCATTTCCTGCAGCGGGGGGTTCTGACTCATCTGAAGGTCTCCTTCTCAAGAGATGCTGCCCTGCAGGAGGAGGAAGCCCCAGTCAAGTACGTGCAGGACAGCCTCCAGCTTCACGGCCCACAGGTGGCCAGGATCCTGCTGCACGAGAAGGGCTGCCTGTACGTGTGCGGGTACGTGTCCAGTGTGCTTGAGTGCTAGACAGGAAGGAGCAGGGGATGGAGGGGCCGCCATCCAGGCGGCAGGGCCGAGCTGCCTGGTTCCTGAGCACAGGAGTGGGTCAGCACACGTTCCACAGCCAAGAGGTAGGTGCATGCGCGCTCTCAGTCAAGACACCTGTGAGGCTCTGAAAGTTCAGTTCACATCAAGACATTGTTTCTCCAGATTGACTTTGTGGTGGATAAGTTTGTGGTTTTACCATTGGGCTAAATGGGAGAAAGTGTTATTTTCACTGAGAGAATGTGGTTTTACATATTAGGATCCTTTTTTTCCAAGGCATACTTTGTGGTGTTATCGTTGACGTAAGCTGGGAATCGTTCTTACGTTATTAAGTTTCACCCATTTTCTGAGGCAAGATCTATTGTAAAAACCCAAGATTGTCAGAAAAAATTCTTTAAAAAAATTAACTACCCGTTGTCATGAAATTCAACAAATTCCTGCTGATTAAAAAGTAGTTTTGAGGTCACAAATTTACTCTCATCCTAACATACGTATGTTTAACATTTAACACGTTCTCTAAGTGACTGAGTCAGACTGTTTTTTTTTTTAATTAATATACAAGATGAGGTACTGTCAAAATGACCCAAAATTCATATAATTTAAACAGGTTTGATGAAATAACAGTTTTCTACTTATCTTTTGAGACATATCTCATGATTTTTCTTCCATTTTTTAATATTTACTGTTTAAGAAAAAAGTACAGCTGCTTTGGCTCCTTTGGCTTCCATGGCTTTGATCCCATGACCTGTGAGTAGATTGTGACTCAGTTGGAAAGCACTGCAGGAGCCCTGGACATTGTGCTGGTTTACGTTTTCAGGTGAATTTCAGCGAGGGTCTTGGTTTTCGTCCTCTTCACAGAGGATGGGTCCATCGGTGTTCAGATATAGGCTCAAATTTGGAGACACGTGTAAATAGTACAAACTGAGTCAACTGTACAGGTGTTCAGAGAACTGCAGCTGAGAACTTGGAGAAGAGCACAGGTGTTCAGTCTCCTAAAATGTGTCCTGCGAGTAGCTCTTCTGGTCACTGGTGCTTTGCTTGTCACCCCCGTCGGGGAAACACGAAGGCATTAACAGCAGTGTCCAGAGACAAGGGCTCACAATGAATCTCCTCGGCTTCTAACAGTGACGAGCAGATGGGGCGGAGCAAGGGACACTGAGCAGGGAGCAGGGGCTCCCTTCCCAGGGAGGAGGCTCGTGAGGTTATGGGTGAGAGAGAGGTGGCAGGGCAGCTGCAGAGCTGGCAGCAAGAGGTGAGCGAGGGCAGAGCCCTGGGGAGGCAGCTCTGGGGAGCAGTTGACAAGAGAGCACCATAAGAAGGGCCAGCTGGCTCCTTAGGGACTCCTCGAGGAGTTCTGCTGTTGGCCAGGGCAGGCTCCATTCCAGGAACGTCAGCACGCCAGAGTCCTGGCCGCATGTCCTTCCTCTGGCCGACGTAGGAGACGCAGGAGTGCCTGTGGGGCTTGGCCACACTGGAGAATAGACATGGGGAGGGCGGGAGGCTTCCTGTCCTCAGCAGCCTGTCCTCTTGGGAAAGCCCCGGGAGCTTTCTGCAGGGCACAGAGGAGTGCTCAGGAGGCCTCCCCCGTCTCCGTAGCAACTTGAAACGCTCAGGGAGGGCCTCAGTGACCGCGGCTGGCTCCCTTCAAGACCACAGGCTGCTGTGCGCCTGGCTGAGGCGAGCTGCAGGCTTGAGCCCATGCTGCCGCTACAGGGAAGCCTGTGGTGGCTGTTAAGCCGTGGAACCATGTGGTCTGCGCTGTGGTGTGGAATGGTGGCCGCCCGGGAAGGCCTGGTGTGGGGTGGGCAGGCGGGAAGGCCTGGGAAATGGGGGAGAGAATGAGGGGGGACCAAGAGGCTGCAGCAAGGGGCCGACTGGGCGTGAAGTGGGGAGCGCCTGACGGCTCTGTTGACAAAGGGTTCTGTTACCTTCTTTTCTAGAGATGCTAAGAATATGGCCAAGGATGTGAATGATGCCCTTGTGGAAATAATAAGCAAAGAAGCTGGAGTTGACAAACTAGAAGCAATGAAAACCTTGGCAACTCTAAAAGAAGAAAAACGGTATCTTCAGGACATTTGGTCATAAAGTGGAGATTAAAGGAGGAAAATGAAGCATTTTTCGCTGAAAATACTAAACAGCTATTTTACTGAAAATGAGATTTTAAATTTTTAAATAATTTTTGAGACTATTTCTTGGAGGAGGTGGAGTAGAGAGCGACCACTTGGATTGGTGAGAGAAGCTGATGTGGTCTTACCCATCTCCCACCCCCTCTCCTCCTGTGTCTGACCCTCACCAAAGTGCCCACAGCTGAGGGGCAGCCCTTATTTGTTCACCAGTGCCTCTGCATCTGCAGACCTCGCGCCTTCATGGGGCTCCAGGTCTGTGTGCGAGGGCTTCCGGGTGCTGCATCTGGCAGTAGGATTCACTGCACAACTCTGTGAACTTACCTTGCCAGTATTTTATTAAGTAATGGAAAAGTAATTTATTGCTTTTATATGAAGTACAATCATAAAGGATATTTTATTCATATATTTAAATTACACATGTAGAGTATGTTTGTTGCATGTTTATGTAATTATCAAATGGTTGCTTATTACCAAAACTATATTTCTCATAAAAATATTTTAAGGTGTTGTTATTTATGGTGCTAGAAATATGAAATATATTTTGAAATTCTACTCTGGTCTCTGATGTTTTTTATCACAATTATTTTTAGTATCACAGTTCCAGAATACAGGGACAAATTTTTCCAAATGTTTGGTTTTTCCTCCATGATATCACTTGAACTATTGCCTAGGCTTAAAATACTGACTTTGTTAGTAGCCTTGTATATTTTAGATTCTTTAGTTCAGATTCCTTCGTAAAATTTATCAAACAAACAAAAAGAGGGTATGATAAGCTTTTTTTCTGGGCTTTAGTATTTATTATCTTTATTTAATAGCTTAGCATATGCAATATAATAGAAACCAATCTAAAAAACAAGGGGTTGGAAAACATACCAAGCAAATACTGTGCTGTGCACATAATTATATGTGTAGGTTGTATACGTCAGCCAAGATGAGACTTGAGGCAAAACATTAAAAGGGACAAAGGGCAGTGCTCCTTACTAATAGCTGCTGGAAGATACAACTGTCAGATATATCTGCCTGAGGATATCGTCTGTAAATCCATGACCCAAAACCTATCCAGAAGGAGAGCCTGACAAATGATCAGTCATGGTTGCTGTTGGAACAACACAGGCCAATTCTTTATGCAGAAGGTTCAGGCTGTTTGTCATCCTGTTGGATGACAAGTTCAGGTGCTATTGATCAGCTGCTCCTCATGGCCTTACCAGCTGGAAAGCAGATTTCAGTTGAAATGCTGCCATACAGAAGGATATTTATTGAACAAAGATACGTGAGCAATCAGGCATCAGGCAGACCAACAACCCATTGTATAAGCTTGAAGAAACTCCAGCTATCTCTCCAGGTGATCCGGCCACACTTACTCAAGACTGCTATTTTAGGGATGATGTTTTATTCCTTTTATCACCATGAGCCATCCTCTAACCCAGTAGCTAAACAGAGCTATTTTAGAGGTGGGGCTCAGGCAACAGTCCCTGGGTCTTGCTAGGTAGTTTTTGACCTTGTTTGTGTAAGGGTGGGGAGTACTCTATTATATCCAATTTCTATACCTTAGATTTCACTGGTGTTAAGAATGAGGCCATGTTCGAATGCCTTATTGTAACAAGTCACGATTGTTCCCATTATTTTCAGTAACATTTATCACACTGATCAGTGATTGTGTAATCAGAGGAGCTTATTGTGGTCGATTCTACAATATGACTGTCCTGATGAGTGTTCTCACTGCAATAGAGGATGCCCATCTGTGGCACAGACCTGTAGCATGTGTGAAATATACTGAACTACCAGATCCTTAGAGAAGTTGAGTTTTACCATGAGGAAACTAAATACTAGCTGCATCCCACAAACTGGGCACACAGTTTGTATGTTGAAGACTTGAAACATTTTTAAAAGTTGACCATGAATTGGGCCATGAAGGCAGACCTAAATTGCATAAACTAAAACGTCGTTTATTGACTCTCTAAATCAAGGAAGAATTTTAAATACATACAAAGGCTTGATGATTTGAAGTAGTAAATATACACATAGATGCAGGCAGAGCAATATCCCTGGGGGGGGGGGGGGATTGCACTGCACAAGGATTTGGGCCTGTTCTGCCAGGTACTGCTCAGTGCTGTGGGTACTGTCATGACTGTAGCAGATGACGCACCTGTTCTCAGGGAGCTTATGTTCTTAGGTGGAGGAGAGGGGTGAAATAATGACTAGGTGCATATCACATGGTGTCTGAGAAGGTAGTTAATGCTGTGGAGAAAGATCAGGGGTTTAGGGTGTGTGTGATAGTGTTGAGGATAAGTTTCAGAAGGTTTTCTGGACCAAAGAGCTAGCTTTTTTCTTTTTTTTTTTTTTTTTTATTGGTTCTTAGTTACACATGGTAATAGAGTATGTTGTGACATAATTATTAAGGCACGGAATATAATTTGTTCTAATTCAGTCCTCACGATTTCTCCTTCCTTCCTCCCACTCCCTGTTCCCTTCCCTCTACTGATCTTTCTACTCTTTACTTGTAAGAGTTTTAATGTCCTCATGCAGGGGGAGAAGTCAGAACAAGCCCCGAGGTAGAACTCCCTGGAGAGTTAGAGGAACAGCGAGGAGGGCAGTGGGTGTAGACAGAGCCGCAAGTGGGAAGAGCCATAAGCCCCGTGTGTGGAAAGAAACGGGAGGCCTGGTGGTGTCTGGCCTCGAGGCCACCGTGGGAGCTTGGCTTTCACATGAGTGAGGAGAAGGCTGCTGGGTCCTAGAAGCAGCATGACCCCCTCATCTCATAAAGGGCCAGCTGTGGCTATCGCAGTGGAGACTAAGTGGAAGCAGCTCGGGGAACCACTTAGGAGATGAGATAGCTCGAAGGATTAGATCACCAAGGCCCATAGTTTGTAGTCTTCTGCCCTAAATAGATGGAGAAAAAAACATGATGAAGTTCAATTTTTCATTCTTGATAAAAATACTTTGTAAACTAGGAACTTAATTTGATTTAGTACATGATACTGATAGATATTTTATAGCTCCCCACATACCTAGTGCACGCTTACTTACTCTTACTCAGGTTGGAACAAAACAAGAATGTCTGCTATCATGGCTTCAGTCATTGGCACACAAGACGTTGCCAGTGGGATATGATAAGAAAAGAATATGTATTAATAGAAGAGGAAAAGCATAATTGTCATTATTCATGTTATTATTTACATAATTGTAGAAAATAAAATCTGTAGGCAAACTGTTGCAAGATTGTTGTGTGCAGGGTCAATACACAAACTTGAATTTTATTTCTAGGTACTAGCAACAAATAATTAGAAAATAAAATACTATTTATAATAGCACTGTATTAGTCAAGGCTTTCCAGGGAATTGGAACCCAAAGGATGGATGATGGATGGATGGATGGGTAGGTAGGTAGGTGGATAGGTAGGTAGGTAGATAGATCAATAGTGTATTAGTCATCTTTTCGTGGCTGTGATGATATATCTGACAAGAACAACTTGGAGGGGGAAAGATTTATTTTGGCTGATTGTTTCATGGTCATCTGGCTCCAAGGCAGAACATAACAGCAGAAGGCTGTGGGAGAGCAACTCTACTCGGGTCCTATTAGCCAGGAAGGAGAGAGAGAAGAGAAGAGGCAAGGCTGGAGAGAAAGCCACCTTCCAGGACAAGCCCCTAGTGACCTACTGTCTCCAACTACATCCCACCTCCAGTAGCCCATTCAGCACTTAACCATTTCATAGATTAATCCACTAAAAATCATAGCCTAAAAGCCTCATCTCTAAACCTTACTGCATTGGGGACCATGCTTTCAACACATGAGATCTGGGGGGACATTTCAGATCCAAACCATAACAGATACATAGAGATTTACTAAGGGGCTGCTCATACAATTTTACCAAGGCTGAGGTGTCCTGCAATCTGCCATTTGTAAGCAGAAGGCCCAGGAAAGCCCATCAGGTTGTTTCAGTTTTAGTCAAAGTCCAGGAAGCAAGGAGCGGTGCCAACAACTCAGTATCCAAAGGACAGAGGCTCGAGCAGAGAGGAAATTTGCCCTTCCTCAGCCTTTTCGTTCGATTGGGCTCTGTAGTCTGTAGTATTGGAAGGTGTCCCCCCATGTCGTGTCCCCCCCCCCCATGATCACACTGGTGAGGGTGATCTTTGCTCAGTCCACAAGTTCAAATGCTAATCTCTTCCAGAAGCACCCTCACATACTCATCTAGAAATAATGTTTTACCACTTTCTGAGTATCCCTTAACCCAGTCAAGCTACACACATAACCAATCACAGACACCAAAGTACCAACTACCCAGTAATAAATTTAACAAAAGATGTACAGAAATTATACATTGAAAGCTACAAAATGTTAGTAATGATAGAAATGAAGGAAAACATGAAATAAATGGTATGAATCCATGTTCATAAATTGGAAAAAACAGTGTGGTTAAGAAGTCAAGTCTTGTCAGGTAGATCTATAGAGTCAATGTACCCTCAATCAAATCTTAGCAAGTTATTTGTTTTCTTTTGGAAATCAGCTTGCATATTCTAAATTTTATATGGTAACACAAAGAATAAAGAAAGATCATGGCAAACTTGTTAAAATAAAAATAGTCTTATGTGACCAAAGAAACAGAGAATAAATATGTGTGTAGAATTTTTATTTTAATATATAAAACAACAATAGCAAAAAAAATTAAGCCAGACATAATGATCAGATGAATAAGCAATAAATGTAAACTTCCTCTTTAAGCTTCCTTTTTCCAATGATTAGAAGTAATTTATGTTTAGTTGCAGTTAATAGGCAATTGGCAAGCCTATTAACTGCATATTCTTTCCTTATACTTTCCCTTTTTCTCATCATTTTTGATAATTGTACTGTACCAACCTTCTCTGAGCCTTTTACCATGCCATGATGTCTTTTTTAAAACACACACCCAGGTGCCGTGACTGAAGGCAATTTATGGTCAGCCTCCAGCCCAATCTGCAGAGAAGGCTGTGGATATCATCATGGCCTGGGCAGGGAGAACTGGTCTGTGAAGGTTTCAAAAGGGCCAGTAGACAAACGAAGGCAGATCTGTGGGCTTATGAATACCAGAGACTGTCATGAGCTGTCCATGGGCTGTATGTGGACTTTGTTACACTTGGTAGCCTAGCGAGGGGATAAATCTGGCACTGGGAACTCCCTGTGGCACCCCCACAGGGAATGACTGTGATGCAGGTGAACTTCCTCCTCGAGCTCTGCCAGAGATCCTACACAGCACCTGAGATGGGTATGACCTGCCAAGATGCCAATCGACCTGCTGACTGCAAGACATCAGGAAGCAAGACTCCACCCTTGACACCTTATCCTTGCCTTTGATATACCCCCTTAAATAAACCACCCGAGCCATCTTTTCTTTGTCTAGTTCCAGCTCCCATGTGGACTAGATCTATCGGGGGCTTTGCTTTTGTAAATATATTTCTTACTGTATGTGTTTTGTTATTCACTAATTATTTGAGATTTTAAGTTTTAGGGTGGCTGACATCCTCCTGGGAAGGAAGAAGAAATCCCCAATGAGATGCTGGCCGTCTGCCGCAGTTTGGCTGGGCACAAAATCGCTAGCCACTCACAGCCTTGTAGATTCAAAACAGCAATTCTTTATTCCCGAACTCACACCAGCACTCTACACACGTTCTGGGGAAATCCACGTTCTGGGCAAAATTCACACCTCCACTTGGCTCTGTATCCAAAAATACTCTCTGAACTCAGGGGGAACTCAAGGAGCGGGAGGGCGGGGCGCCTGAGGCAGCAGGATACGCCCTATTCCCAGCAGGATACACCTTAAACCTGGAACCGCCCTAAACCCAAGGAGCACCCTAAACCCTGATCCGCCCTAAACCCGGATCCACCCTGGTCCTTGAGCAAGGTCACCTTAGATGCAATGTCACTGCAAATGACCTGGGTCATGCCATGCGTCATTCCTACTTGGCAATGGCTTTCAGCAGCCGTTGTCCCTATTAAGAGGCTATTAGCCAGAGGCTGTGGCAGGGGTTGTGGGCTGGGTAGCCATGGCTACCAGGCACTTGGTGCCACCTGGAGCCAGGTATAATGGAATAGAAGCTAGGTAGTGTTGGGAAAAGTATAAACGGCAGCCATACCCCAGAGAAAAAACCCCAACATAGCGCCTAAGGACTTCTTCTTCCTACCTTCTTCTTTTCTGCAGTGGCGTGAAAAGTTCCCGCCCTTGTGAACTCTCCCGCTGGCGCCAATTTCAAACCTCGATGGCGGGGAACCTCAGCTCAATGAGAACTAATTCCTGGGCGCGGGAGCTGATATCTGGAAGAACTTGCCAATAAACAGGCAGCCTGCCATTTATCTAAGCCCTACCATCTCCCCTTTAGTTCTATATAAGCACACAGCTTTTTGCAATAAAATTGGAATTTTCCCAGCGAAGTGTCTTTGCGTGGGGAATTCTTTCAGGTAGCACACCTGGGGGTAGCAGGAGCCTGTCCAGGCACAGAAGATGCCTCCCAGGGGAGAAGGCAAGGCACAGAGAAGTGGAGAAGCAACTTGGAAGAGAAATCCAGAATCACCCCAGGGAAATCAAATTACCTGGTAAGAGACTTTCTAAGTGTAAATACCAGAGTTTCTCAGAAGGGTGGATCTCCATTGTGCCTGGACTTCCGTGCATGATTACCAGGTGGGCCATCCAGAGATGCCTGGCCAAGGGAATGCACAGGGCTGAAATCCAGCAGTGGTGCCTTTTCCAAGTCTTGCACCTTAGAGAAGGAGCGTGCCCCCAGAGGAAGGTGAGCTGGGCTGATTTTCATGTGGGCAACCTACAAGGTGAGCTAGCGCAGGACCTGAGAATCACACCTTTCAAAACAGAGAGCCTCCAGTTTCCTGCCCCCAGCCCCCACAGAATCCCAGGTTTTTCTTTGTGACAAGGATGGAAGGACATCTGTGTCAGGGGCTTGTCTGGGGTTAAAGGAAAAAGTATATGAAGACATTACTTAGAACCGTAATTGGCCCATTGTAATCAGGGTCCTCCTGGGCCATGATTTCTCTGCTCTCTTCCCTTCTGTCTCATGTTCTACTATCTAGTCCTTTATCCCAATTTCCTGATACAAAGCTCCTGGTCCCTTGGAATTTCCTGGGTAATAGAAGCACCTGTGTTCTAAAGAGATCACTCTTGGTGGTCTGCACATAACTTCAGGATGAGGGCTGCTCTCTAGAAAGACCAAGACATGATCCCATGTTGGAATTTTTAGCTAGGGAGAGGGGCTAGAGATCCTAGCCAGTGTTTGATCAATCACTCCTATGTGGTGAAACTCCACGAAAGACCTCAAAGCCAGGGTTCCTTGGCTGCTGGGTTGGTGGACCTGTATTGGTGCTGGAAGGCACACCTGAGAACTTGGGCTCTGAGTCCTTCCCACCCCTGCACCTCACCCTAACGAGATTTATTCTTTAAAATAATCCAGCAATAGTGAAGTACAGGGCTCTCCCCAATTCTGTGAGCAGTTGTAGCAGACGAGAGCCTGTGGGAAGCCCTGATTTATCATCAATTGGCCAGAAGTAGAGGTGACAACATGGAACTTGTCATTGGTGCCCACAGGGGGACAGTCTCGTGGGAGCAAGCCTTTAACTTGTGGAGTCTGCAGGAACTCTGTTACCGGCAGAATGTAGGACGCCCAGTCTGCAGTGTCTGGAAACCTGAGAAGGGCAAACCCCACACATTTGGTGTCAGAAGGGTTGTGAATAAAATGGCTTCATGATTTATCCTGGATTAAATGATTTAGGAGCAAAAGAAAGAAACAAAGACATTTCATTTCTATGCACCCAGATTGTGACTTAGAAATTTAAAACTTGATACGTAAGAAATAAACAACCACCTTAATGAGCCTCAAACCTGGGTTTTCCGTTGCCACTTTAGTGTGCTCCTCCAGCTTCCCATTGCCTCCAAGTGCCTGGGTAACCCACTGTCCCTGACCTCAGAGGCCCCACCCACAGCCTGGGGGTCCCAGCAAGCTGGGCCTTCTAAGATGTGCTTAATATCTTGCCTAATGCAGGATCCTATTTCTTCATCCCAGGTATTTATTTCATTGCATATGACTTTACTTTAATTGAATTTTCCTAGAATGTTCTCACCAAATACTTCCATTTAATCGTTAATCAGTCAGATGGATAAAATGAATACTTAGGAGGGTACCCTAAGTACATTAATAAATTTCATAAATTTAAGCTTTAAATTCTATAAGCACAGCATCATTTCTTACACTTCAAAGTTATTTTTTCTTGGACATATTTTACCATGACGGTACTTAGCTTTTCATCCACTCTTTTATTTACTTACCTACTTAAATTAAATACTTAGTTCATTCCCATTTAGATAAACTTCAATTATGGCGTGGTGAATTTAGTGATAGAAAATTTAATTCTGCTTCAAGTTGTGTTTGAAAAGCATCGTGGTGCAGACAGGAGGAAAGCTTTCAGGTCTGGAGCCGGAAGCACAGGAATTGCAGTTCTGTGAAGGGAGTGTTAAGAGCATGGGTCCTGGGCCCAGCCACTCACTCGGAACCCGCCTTGCACACCAGGCTTGTCTTTGGACAAGTTATTCCATGTCTCTGAGCCCCACTCATTAAACGCTGAATACGACAGCAACTCACACATTGTTGTGCAAGTTAAATTAGTTAATTTGTGAAAAGCTCTTGAAGTATATAACTCCTGGTATCCACTGACCTCTACATACGAACAAACCACTATGAACTTTGATACCAATTTTGTATGTAATTTCTGTTTCCTGCATGATAAACACTCTTTTTCTTTTTCTATAAAATGAAGCCAGGGTATAGATTAGGATCACCTCTGGTCCCATAAGTTCTCCTTTCATTTTGCTCCTATTCAAATAAATATTTCAGAGAGAGTTCATGAACATGCATGTTTGAAACTGGATCTGCCCAGAACCAGAACAGAATGAGTTCAGCCTCTCTCTTGATGAGATGGATGCCCTGGAACACTCCATTGGCCTTGGGACTGTGCCCAGTGTTGAGGTCCCGTTCCTTCTGATTTCTCTCCTGTGATTCACAGACTTGTCCTCTGCCCCACTCAGGTAGTGTGCTTTGCCTCGTGTGCGAGGACATCAAAGTGACTTATTTCTATCGGAGCCGAAAACTGAGATAATTTAAATATATTTGCAATATTTGAATGGGTAGGACAAGCCTTCCCCCCTTGGAAGGGGCATTGACTCAATGGTTAACAGAAGTGATGCTCCTCATACTGACACTAAATCAGTTCTTCTGGGCTTTATGTTTTATTTAATGCCAACATTTTTCTTTTTAAGTGTGGTTGGTTGACATTTCATGGAAATCCAAATACTGCTTTTGACACCCATTAAATTTTCATGACTAGAGTTCCTGAGTTTTCTTAACTTAGGACAATTTTTATTTTTAAAAGTATCCTTTTAGTGGGAGAGAGACTGTTAAACTTGAGTTGGCTGAAATAGATTGAATGTATTTTATTGTGTCTGAGCAATTTCTCTTTAGAATTTATACATGCTGTTGGAGGTACCAGACTTTGTCACCCACTGTTCTAAGGAGTGGCATATTCACAGAAGAAAGAATCCAGTTCAAATCAGGGTTTACTGGGGCTGCCCACTTGGCCCTGCTCCTGTGAGGGTGCTGGTCAGCCCAATTGTCAATAATGTCAGAAAACCTCTTCAGGACTCATCGGGTAGTCGCTGAGATTCTTTGAGATTCTTGTTCTGTAAGGGTCCCGTGAATGTCGGAGGAAGAGACCACCAAGAGACCGTCTCATGCAACAGCAAAAGGGGATTTATTGAGAATCCAGCATGCTGTGGCTCCATGCTCACTCAAGAAGGGAGAGCAGCCCAGAGCCCAGAGCAGAGGTTAAGCGGTGCTTAAGTACACTTTTTGGGGAGGGCAGGGGCTTTGCATACATCAGAACAAATCATCATGAGGCGCGGGAAAATTGAACACCAACTCTCATACATGATTAGCACGTTCATTGGCGGGAATAGGTCGGGCGGGGGTGATTGGTCACTCCTAAGTGAGGTACACATTCAAACTGATTGGTTCGGGCCCTGAATGCCTACGTGCCAAGCTGCACAGGGTCCTAGGTTATTAAACAACTAAATGGTCAGTGTCGGGCATTGTCTTAACTACCTCAGGAATTTCAGGTTCTGTGTGCAGTTCAGAAACTTTACAATACCTAGTCCTTTACTTTTTAACTCAGGCTTTGCAGCTTAGAAACTTTACAATGCCTGGTCTTTTACATTTTAACTTCAATTTCTTTTACTCTTACAGTTCCAGTTTTACAGATAAGGTGGCTTGGGCTTATAAAGTAGAACTCTGTTCTCCAAGATCATGGGTAAGGATTGGTGCAGACTGGTTTTAGGCCCAGTTTTGTTGGGCTCCAGGTCCATGATCTGTTATGAAAAAACTTATCATCTATGGAACTTCTTCTTCACAGAACACATTATACCTAAATGCCACATGCTCAGTGGCAAAGTGACAATCCACATAACCTTGCTCCTTCTAAGGAGCCTGTGGGGTATTTATTCTTAGGTCTTTGATATTCTTTGTACATTTTAAAATCAGTATTTCCAGTTCACTAAAACACCTTGGTGAGATTTCTACATTGAAATTGCCTTGAATCAACAGGTTTTGGAAGGGTACAAATTTTTGTCATACTGTAGCCACATCAAAGCAGTATTGGCCTCCATTTCATGAAACCTTGTATAAAGTCCTTCAGTACAAGTTTATAATCTTATCCCTACAGGGTTTGCACATCTTCTGTTAATGTTATTCTTAGAGATGCTAGACATTCTATTATTCCTAAATTACTTTTTAAAAACTTTAAACAAGTGTGTTGCTAGGATTTGAAAATATAGTTTGAAAAGATGGTTTAGATAAGATGAATCATAATAATTTAGACTATTCATCATATACTATTTAATAGCTAACTAGACCACACAATAATATTATTGTGGAATTAATTCTGATGTGATTTAAAAAAATTAAACTCCAGGCTTTATTCCAATTTCACTGTTTTTTTTGTTTGTTTGTTTTTTGGTGATGATGGAGACTGAACCCAGGGCCTCTTGGCATGAGGCAGGTAGTTTCACTTTTTCCATTGAGGTTTTCTGTTCCAGGATCCATTCAGGGATTCAGGTTGCATTTAGTCCTATTGCCTCTTTGGTCTCTTCTGGTCTTTGACAGTTTCTTAATCTTCTTTCCTGACCTTGAAACTTTGTTAGTTTTTGGTACTGGGAATTTAAACCATGGTTTTACCACTGAGCCACATCTCCAGGACTTTTTATTTTTTATTTTGAGACAGGGTCTCACCAAGTTGCTTAGAGCCTCACTAAGTTGCAGAGGCTGGCCTCAAACTTATAAACCTCTGGCCTCCAGGTCCCAAGTTCCTTGGATTACAGGTGTGAACCACTGAGCCCAGCCTTACCTTGAAGCTTTGAAAGCCCTGGTAACTCTACAGGTCTCCCATTTGTGCTACCTGATGGTCATCATATTTTATCAATTTATCAATTAAATGTTAATACAGGTGGAATGGGTTATGGGGTTTAGAGAGGAGCACATCTCAGTGCTGTACCCCAAGGGTGTGTGTTATCACCTGGTTAATCAATCACTGGGGATTTTAAGCCTGATCACGTGGTTAAGGTGGTGCCTGCCACACTAAGTCCAGCCCACATTCAAGGAGACAGAACCAGCTGAACCTCCCTGAGGGGTATCTACATATGTTATATTTTAATTCTTTTGTAAGGAAACTTTATCTCATTCCACTTTATGCATCTTTAAATCATTTCTTTGAGTGTGAACTCACGGGTGTTTACTTAATGCTTGAGTTATAGTATGCACCCACTTCACAAATGGCTCATCTCCAGCTACAGCGACGTCTTTCAGATTGGCTCTTGTGTCGCTGTGATTTGAGCTGTTTCTTTGTTCATTTGGCTTTGGCTTTCAAACTTTCTTTAATTTTTTGAAGATATCATTTCACCTGTATTCACATTTCATTGATAAACAGCAGTCTGTTCGTTTCTTGTGTGCCATGTAATGTACCAACGTATGTGTGATTTGTTCGTTTCTGAGAACTTCCAAGATGCACCAGGATTACCTTGTGTCTTCCCCGCTCCAGTGTTAGAGTCAACCATTTCTCCAAAGTGTGGAGAACCTTGGTGATCTTGTGCCCTTCTGCACCTGTCCTTTGTCTCGTGCATCCTGTGACATGACTGGAATCACACAACGTGTAGCTTTTTGGGTCGGTGTCTTTCACTTAGCGAAGTACCTTTAAAATCCCCGTGTCATGTCATGGTGGGGATTGACAGCTGGTTCCTTGACCTTGCTAAGTAGGATTCCACTGGGTGGACTTCAGTATGTTCATCCCTCCCCTGCAGAAGGGCATCTTGGCTGCTTCTGGTTTTTGGCGATTGTGATTCAGCAGCTGTGAACATGGAGATGGCTGTGTGAATGGAACTCTTCAGTTCGATGGGTAGATGCATATGATTTCTGGGACCTATGCTGTTTTTCTTTTAGTTTCTGAGAAATTGCTGGATTTCTCCTAAAGTAGCCATCTCGGTTTTGCATTCTTCTGGCAATGACCGGGCACCTGGCCCTTGTTTTGAGTGTGCTGTAAATGGGTGAGCGCTGTCAGCACTGCTTCTGCTCAGCCCAGCCTCCAGCCCAGCATGGCCATATGTTCCTGCATTTGAACAGGTTCATAGTTTTAGATGACGTTGCAGAGATCATAAACACCAAGAAAACACAACTCGAGTTACTTCATGCTCTGCACGCTCTGACGGAGGGCGGGGCTCCACCTTCAAGTGCCTTGAAATCTGAGAATTAGTGTGGGCCCAGGAGTGTTCTCTGCTCTAGGGGACTTTTTCCCCCTGAGCATTTTTCTGCTATAATTTTTTTTAAATTAAGTAAATCAGATAAAAAGAAAACATTTTCAAAAAGCTAGAATTAATCCTAAAAATGATACAGTGAAATTCCTACTTTAAAATTGTTCCTTGAAGATCAGGGCACAAAAGAGTTGCAGGAAGCAGCTAACTGTGCATTAAAAAAATACAAGTAATGGGCGTTTATACAGGAAAACAAATGTCAGTTTTCAAGCAGAATAGAAGATGCCAGCCTTGCCTGCCAAAAGGCATCACAGGGCATATTTGAATGTCTTGGTCATTTCCTCCAGGTTGGGACAATTCTTCTAAAGCAGAGAAGTAAACATCCTCCACATTTGTTAACATTCATCCATTTTCTAAATTCTTATTTTGTTGGTGGTGTTGTTGGGGGCAGGGGAGGACTGGGTGGTCAACCACTGAGCATATCCTCAGCCCTTTAAGTTTTTAAATTTTTTAAAAAACTTTTGAGACAGTGTCTCGCCAGGTTGTTTAGGGCCTCCCTCAGTTGTTGAAACTGGCCTTGAACTTGCAATCCTCCTAGCTCAGCCTTGCCCATCACTGGGATGATCGGTGTGCACCACCATACGCAGCTCAAATTCTTTTGACAGAAGACAAACTCTAGAAGTTTCCACTTACTATAGAAATTCATGATGAACTTCCTGGTGAAAACCTCTGAGGGGAAATTCTTCAGCTGTGGAGACATTGGAAAACCATTAAAATCATTCTGAAGAAATAAGCATTTCAATTTCTGGAACTTAGTGTGAAATGTGTTTTATCTCTGACAGACTCATTCTCACATTTGAGACTTTTCCTAACTATGTATTTATTACGTTATGTGAAAAAAAAATTTTAATTGATTTTTTAAAAAAATAAATGACAGTGGAATGCATTACAATTCTTATTACATATTTACAGCACAATTTTTCATATCTCTGGTTGTATATAAAGTATGTTGACACCAATTCGTGTCTTCATACATGTACTTTGGATAATGATGTCTATCACATTCCACCATCCTTGATAATCCCCTGCCCCCTCCCTTCCCCTTCCAACCCCTCTGCCCTATCTAGAGTTTGTCTATTCCTCCCATGCTCCTCCTCCCTACCCCACTATGAGTCAACCTCCTCATATCAGAGAAAACATTCAGCATTTGTTTTTTGAGATTGGCTAACTTCACTTAGCATTATCTTCTCCAATGCCCTCCATTTACCTGCAAATGCCATGATTTTATTCTCTTTTATTGCTGAGTAAAATTCCATTGTGTATCTATGCCACATTTTTTTTTAATACATTCATCCACTGAAAGGCATCTAAGTTGGCTCCACAGTTTAGCTACTGTGAATTGTGCTTCTATGAACACTGATGTGGCTGTGTCCCTGTAGTACGCTGTTTCTAAGTCCTTTGGGTATAGACCAAGGAGAGGGATAGCTGGGTCAAATGGTGGTTCCATTCCCAGTTTTCCAAGTAATCTCAATACTGCTTCCAAATTGGCTGTACCAATTTGCAGTCCCACCAGCAGTGTATGAGTGTACCTTTCCCCCACATCCTCACCAACACTTATTGTTGTTTGTATTCATAATAGCTGCCATTCTGACTGGAGTGAGATGAAATCATAGAGTAGTTTTGATTTGCATTTCTCTAATTGCTAGAGATGATGAACATTGTGAAAAAACTTTTTGATAAAGTGTTTTTCAATTAAATATGGCTGAAGATAATAAATCTCGGCATATGTTTATTGAATACGAATACAAGAAGATTAATGTTGGCCACATCTAGAAGTTATGGATTGAGAACATACCATGAACTTTAACTTATTAGGATGTCAGACTGATATATAGGTATAATCCCTTTTTGTTAATAAGTGAGTTAATGCAATTAAAATATTGCTTTATATCTTTTTAAATTTTAATATTTATTTTTACTTGTTAACTGGCATGATTCTATAGCCACAGATGACGTTCAATAAAGGGAAGTTTTCCGTCTGTGTTTCTTTCCTATCATTATTAATATATATGTGTCTCATTACATAACTCCTCCTATCAGAAATAATGTCGACACCCCAGAAGGTGGGTGGTAAACCAGGATGTGTGCTGGTGCCAGAGGTTTTGGGGGTGGCACTGCTGACCCACGACCAGTTGGAGGGAGGGAGCTACTTCTGCAGCAGGTAACACTTGTCCTGGGAGAAGAGCTCCCCATCTTGCAGGAGAAAGACTGGCTTTAAAAATATGAGAGAATAAAAATACGTAAAGATCTTACCATTTTCTTAACCTGCTGTATTTTCTCTACCATATTAAAATACAGAAATTGGAAAACAGAACACTCCCTATTTCCATCATTTTTCAGAAGTGCGCCTTTTCATTGTTCAGCACTGCAAACTCCTGAAGACTTGGCCAGTGGTAAGAGTGAGGTTGCCAAAGTGGGATTTTATGACTGTGATAATAGGAATCAGAAAATGAAGGAATTTGGTTCACGATGTTCTGTGCCTTATGGTGGCAATTTGGCCATGTGGGTCACATCAGTTCTGATGGATCAGTCTGCCAGCCATGAAAATCAAAGAGAAAACGAAATTGCTCCCAGTCACACATGCGTTTTCCTGAAGCCCCTGCCTTGGCTAGCATGAGTGGCTTTGAGTCTGAGGTGCTGAGCTCCCAGAGAACCGTTGCCACCTCCTCATTCTCTAAGCAGACTGCCTGATGTCTCTCTTGTAGTTACACCAAATGGAAGAGGATGTGTGTCTTAGTGTTTCTGTGCATATTAGTTGCTTCCTAATTTCTGAACATTCAGCTCTTTTAGCTTCAGTGTACAGGTGCACCACTGCGTCACCGGATGGCTTAGCACATGTGAAGTTCACACAGTGAGTGTTTGGAGTTTGCAGCACGCACTCCACCGACTCCACTGCGGCAGCTCCTGGAGCAGCTCCGTCTTGGTGGAGGGTGTGCTCTGAGTGTCAGTTGAGCATGGATGTACTCAAGGTCTTTCTGATATTTTTTTAACTCCCTTGGCAGGAGCCCAGCCATCGTGTAGTTCTGGAACAGACATCTGTCTCCACGGTCCTTGATCCAATAGCAGTTAACTCAGCACCTTTCACCAGCTCTACTTCACTTTCCAAAGGTCAGCAGGTGAGAGGACAGCTTCAGAAGGGCTAAATCATGCTTCTATGTTTCCAGGTGGATGACTCTAACAAAAGACCACGACTCCGTTGTGTGTAAGAGCACTTAAATCCTGTCTGTATTTCAGGTTGTTAAGATTTCTTTTTTTGGGGGGGCGGCGCTGGGGGTGGAGGGAGGTCTAGTGTTCTCAAGCAGGAAGTGAAAACGTTGTCCTTTCTTTGTAAGAGCTTTCTGAATAGAACAGGTGAACTCCTGTCACAGGAGCCTCCGCAGCTGAAGGACTTTGCCACATCTATAGATTGTTTTCTCATGTGCGTCCTTGTTTAATTCCAACCACAGATAAATATGCTAGTATTGTAGCAGGTCGTTGCTGATCTGCATTTTCTCCTTATAACAGTCCAATAGGATTGACGGGGAGAGATTCGTGGGGAGCTGCCCTAGGAAGGTCCAGAGGGTGAATCTTTCTGATCTGATAACTAGGAGCATGCAGCTGATGAGGCGGGAGGGTCTGATGCTCTGAAGTGCTTTGTTAACTGCAGACCCAGTGCCCGCCATGTTCCAATTCTTTGGAACCAAGTTATGGAACAGTCAATCTAAAAGACAAGGGAGAGTGAATGGGAGAGCCTTCTTGCCCAGCTGGTCCCTAGAACATCCGATCTGCAGTCCACTGACTGCCTAAACAATGGTAGGCAGGCAGGGTTGGAGGAGGTAGGTCACTGGGGCCTGTAGGGTTATGTCCCTGGTGATGGAAATCTCTCTGCTTTCTTGTGCCACTTCCCGAGCCACTTCCCACCTCCACACCCTTCCACCATGATGTTCGTCTGCCTCACCTCGTGCCCAGAGCTAGGGCGTCCGCCATCTCTGGACTGAGGCCTCTGAAACCGTGAGCCCCCAGTCTACTTTTTCTCCTCTATGTTGCTCTTGTCAGGTCTTTTGTTCACCGACAGAGAAGCTGACTTAAACAGAAACGTAGCTGAGGAGCCCAAAGCAGTCGCCACTGAGCGGAAATGTCCTGGTTCCTAGAAGCTGCATCCCTCCTGACAGCGCCCCAGAGCCCTGTGTTAGACCTTGAGCGTCCCCGTTTTCCTTGGGGATAAGGAACTCCCAGGGCCTGGGAAGTGCATCCTTCAGTGGAATTGAAGCAGCTGGAGCACGCAACTCTTTAACTGGGGTGAGGCCCCTCCAGGAGGGTTTTACCTGGGAGAAGAAGGGGCGGGGGCCATTCTTACAGAGCATGGTCCAGGGCCTCAGCCTAAGTGTAGCTAGTTCTGGAATGAAGATTGTTCTCAAAAGAAGCAAGAATGTTTCTGGGGTTTCTCAGCAGTTTTGTGCTTAGCGAGAGGGAATGTGAAGGAGTTGCTATAGGTCAGGAAGATACCAAGGCTACACACAAACCCTTCTGGTTTGACCTCCCAATCAGCAAACATGAAGCTGGCCACACATGGTGTTAATGCAGTGTCTCTGGGGGAACTCTGGAGGAATCTGCATGTTCTACCGACGGCCCCCAGGACCTCAGTCTGGAGCCTGGAGAGGTGACGGGGGGGAGGGGTCCCGACATTCCCATGGCAACCCCCCTCTCTAGTTTACAGAACTGACTCATGTCCAGCCCTATCGCTCACGGACTCCCTCCCAGCACCCGGGGGAAGAATCCTTCCACTGAGGCTGTGGGAAAGAAGAGCTCTGTGACCTTTCCCAGCTTCTCAGCCCAGCTTGTCTGGGAAAGTGGGGTGGTCGGACAGGAGTCCCCGGAGGCTGGGGAGACTCAGGCTGAGGTGCCCTGGGAGGAGCTGTGCAGCTGAGAGAGCAGGGGCGTGGTTGGAAGGCTCTCTGCACAGCGGGAACAGTGTTCTGTTTCACCTGCGGCCATCCAGCACACCGCCACAGCTCTGTCCTTCAGAGGGTGCCCCCGAAGAGTGCACAGTCAGTGTGGAAACTGATAAATAATTAGAGAATAAACCCTCAAACAACTGGGTAAGTCCCAATGTAACTGTAGCAGGATGTAGGACCCTGTGTCCCTTTAGTCGCCTCAGGTTCCATCCCCAAGCCTCAATTTGCTGACTCCAGCAATGCAAAACCGCCCGTGCCTACTGGGAAAGATGCTGTATTTCCAGACCCTGTGCCCCTGCTTGTCCACTCGGCCACCTCCTGTCTTTCACAGCTCAGCTCGGGAGCAGCTACTCGGAGCACCTGCCACCATTCCAGGCGAGTAGCTCTTGCCCGATGTAACCATTGCGTCTTGTCACCCACCCTCAGTCAGTGACCACCCAGGTGGACAGCCTTCACAGTCGCCTCCCACTGACCCCTCTGTTTCTGTCTGACCTGGGCCACATCACTGCCTCCTAGTACACCCTGAGTAGTGCACAGTGGGCGTCCAAAGATGTGAGCTGAGAGAGGGTCTGAATGACCAATGGACTCTGGCGGCAGGGAGAGCAAGTAGTCACTCTGCTTCCCCATCTTCCGACCCCCAGTGGCGATGACCTCTCCAGGTGTGCCAGGCCTGTGCTGAAGCAGAGGCGCGGTGGTGAGTGGGGCCCTCTCAGGAGGCCCTGCTCCTCTGAGGCTTCCACACAGGCAAAAGCCAAAGGTGGCGTCCACAGTGACAGACCTGCACAGGGGTGGCTGTGAGAAGGTCAGGGACAGCTAGTAAAGTGACAGGTCTCCACCAGAGCCCTGGCAGGAGGGAGGCAGAGATGTCAGGACAGCAGAGGAAAGACAGAGGAGGCCGTGGGGAGGGGCGGCCACCAACACCCTGGGCAGCAAGAGGGAGGCTCCTGCCCCTGCTCTGATCCCCTGCCAGTGTCTGACCCCAGTATGAAAGGCCAGCTGGAGGCAAATGGAAGAGGTTGCTGAGAGATGCAGCAAGAGCGGGAAGCCCCAGGCAGGCAGGTTTGCTGGAGAACAAGGCTGGGCCGAGGGCTGAGGCCTCCTTCCGCTTGCCCTCACAGCTGATGCCCATTTCCCTGCTTCTGGAGCCTCCTGGGGCAGTGGAAGGGAAGGAGAACCCTGCCCCTCAGACGCCAGAGCCTCAGGAAATGGACGCTGCCCAGGAGCCCACTGCTGGCATTCCCGGAGGCCCCTTCTCTCTGTCCCTGGAAAGCTGGGTGTGGGCGGGGGGGTGGCAGGGGAGGGGGGATTTATTATAGAAGTAGAAGGGCAGGTTGGGGAGGGGACCGGTCAGTTTAGGTCACCCACACAGGGGTGACAGTGTTGAACAATGAACTGGGATAAACATGGAGACATTACAGTATCAGCCTCCTGGTGTGAGATGGCCAGGGTGAAGAGGGAGTGGCTGTGAGCAGGCACATGGAGGCTCAGGGCCCGGGACATGACGGGCAGTCCTAGTCCAGGACAAGGTCGAGGGAGAGTTTCTTTTGCACATGCACCCACTGGCCGCACTGCCACGGTGACTGGCTCAAACTTCCAGAAGCTTCTCTGCGACCCTCAGAAGTGAGGCTTTGCCTCTCTAGCTGCTGGTGCTGGCACACTGACGTCGGCAGGTGAGAGATTGGTTGGACCTTATTCTAGGACCAGTAGGTCAAAGCAAGCAACGTATCCAATAGCGATGCTTTAGGATGCTTAGAAAGACAGAAAAGAATTTTTTTTTCCCCTCTGTGTGCTGAGATTTAAATCAGACTTTGCCCAGAAAACCAGTCACCTAAACCAACGAGGCAGCCTGCGTTCCAGCTTACTGACCAATAACAGAAAAAAATAAACAAGAGCGTATTCCAAGGAAAGAGCCACATTTTGCAGATTCAAAAGAGATTCAATAGGCACTCTTTTTCCCTCTGTGGAAAATGTGCTCCTATTGAAAATTTTCAACTTAGCTATTTTTAGTTGCATGAGCCGCAAAGACTACACAATCATCATAAAGATGTCAGCTGGTCCCCGTCTTCCCCGGGGCACCTGCAGGAATGATTCATGTGCCTAGTGACAAAGCATCTGCATATGGAGACGGTCATACATTTTCTGTATGTTATAAAAACATGAGTTATCAGTGCCGCAGAGAGTGCTTTTATCAGTATGTGGTATTGACCCGGAGGCCTGACTCCTAAAGTATACAGAAATGAAAACTCACGTGACATCACACCTGCTTAGGTACAGCTTCAGCGTTACAGTAAACAATTCTACTGTTTGTTGGTGGGAAAGTCCCACCTGTCACAACCCAGGAGCCGTCCAGCTGCAGAGGCTCCTGACAAAACCAGGAAAGGCCAGGCATCTGTGAGGTCCTTCCATCATCCTGCACCACTGACCAAATAAACTGGAAGTGGAAAACTAAAAGGGTTGTCAGGGAGTGGGGAATACCTATGGAATATTCTAGAAACATCCACCTGGATTGTCCAGCTCTCAGTGCTGAGTACTGGACTCCTGTGTAAAGAATTGCCTGTGTGTTTGGAATCGCAGTGCATTTAGGAGAGTGTTGGGCCTGGCTGACCATGAACCCAAGAGAGGGCAGGCTGGGTTCGCCATTCCATCTACCTCTACCTTGGGGGGGCAACACAGACGTGTTTTCTCAGTTTGTTGAAAAATCAAAGTTTGCACAAAAAATCATCCAGTAGGACCAACTGGTCTCCCTTCCAGCTTCTAGTCCATCTCCCAGGGCCCTGGGCTCCTGCAACACAGTGCCCACGAGCAGAAAGGAGCATGGTGTACAGGAGAAGGCTCAGGGTTCAGGAGAAGACGGGGGAATATTCAGCCTCTACATCTAGCATGGGTGAGGCCCTGATGGGTCTCCTGTCCCCTGGGGCTCGGCTTCCCAGGGAACTTCTCAGCCACTCAGGGATCTGTGGGGATCAGGAAGGACCCTTGGGGTCCCAGCATGTAGTAGGACCTTGGTGACTAGTAATTAGTGACCTTTGATACCAGGTGTCAGAGGGGGGCTGGTGCCGTTGGGAAGGACCCCTCCTGAAGAGTGAGCATCGGGAACGGGCATGAGGAACACAGGGTACAGGAGAGCTGCTCTGTGGGCCTCAGGAGAGGAGGCCTGGGCGGTTCAGGGGCAAACACCCAGGCCCTGGGTGTGGGGACAGACCTCCAGGCCCTCTGGCCCCGAGAGCCCTGAAGACTTTGCCCTGCAGCCAGGCTTCCCATTCCCCTGCTGGTGACCACTCAGCAGTCTCTGCCCTGCTCAGGCCGTGCCCAGCACGCCCTTCTGTGGTTGGCCAGCTCCATGCTGAGCCTGCCTCACTCCTGCCCTGTTCTTCCCACAGGGACTTAGGTTTGTTCAGGAGGGAAAGGAGGGAAGAGGAACAGAAGGGAGAGGAGCTCGCATTCCTTGGGACCTGCCCTCCAGGTACAATGGGCTCCACATGATCACGTGGGGCCCAGCAGCTCCATCCTCGGTGTCCTCCTCACCCTGCTCATCTACACCTGCAGCCAGCTGTACCCGCTGCAGTCCCAGGACATGACTGTCATCCACCCGTCTCTCCTGACCCCCTCAACACCAGCCTAACCAAGCACATCAACACACTGGACCAGAATGACTTGGTTGGGGACATCAAGGTGACCCCCGGTGCATGACCGATGGCTGTTAGTAAAGCTCAGTGGTGTGCACTGGTGAGGAGGTGGTAGAGGGTAAAGGGACCTTTGGGATGAGCTGCCTGTTCAGCTGTGCCTGGCTGGAGGAATCATGCTGGGACACATTGGGCACACAGACCATAAAGGAACAGCGAAAATGTAGGATATAAAGGCCTACCCCGTGTTTGGAGAGGTCTGATGCCCAGCTCTGCCAGGGCTCCACATCACATGTCTCCCTGTCCACTGGGCCAGATAGCAAGCCACCCTGCCAGGATCTGGCAGCAAGGGCCAGGAGGTGTCATTTTAGATCTTGACCACCAGATGGAAGCATGATACAACTTTTGCATGATCTTCAATGAAGCCTTCAAATCTTTTTTTTTTTTTGAGTGCCAAGTTTTTGCCTAACACAATGCAATGCTTCAAGTTGTTGGTATGAGTTGGGGTACTTTTGTCTTTTTTCCTCAATGGACTATTAAACCACCCATTTTAAAACCAGATGTTTTGTGCGGATGGCCAGTCTCCTTGCCCCAGGATTAAGGGGAGAAAAAGGACATCAGCTTTGAACTCTGCTGAGCGGGGTAAACCTGGGCTTACGCTGGGATTGGACAATGAAGCTTGATTTTAGTGATAAGAAACAGAACATCTTAGAGAAAGGTCTGCTGCATTGCCGAATTCATAGGTCTTGATCAGTCTGATGAATTAGTGCCTTCTATCTTTGGTCCATGATTTCCCAGGGTGCTAAAGCCTGGCTCCATGACTTTCCCGTTCTGAGACTTGAGATGTGATGTTGCAAGCACACCTCAAGCCAGGAGTGCTTAACTAACGTCTGGCACTCAGCCTTTGCCAAGAACGTTAATGATGCATGAAGCAAGGTCCACACTTACGTGACCCCCCAGTGCATGCTGTCACCTGCTGCCTCTGGGGCTGGAGAGGAGGAGTCCTTTCTTTGTCCCATGCTGCCTCCCTGTCCACCCAGTCCCACCCAATTCCAATTCTGCCTTCATCCTGAGAAGGTACACCTTGAGAAGTCAGGGTACCTGGGAGTGAAGGTTGATGACCTCCATGTTCTCAGCTTTAATCATTAAGTAGCATTTAGAGTATTCTAAGACCATTCATAGATGTCTCCAGAAGAACTAAAGGTAAATCACTACAGACAGCGGATATATACCACGCAGCAGTTGGTTGAATAATTATTGAAAGTAAGAGTAAGATGGAGCATTGTCATCTGTTGCCTCTGGGCAGGTGATAAAAGGCCTGAGTAGACGTGAATATGTGTTCTCACTGATGAATGGAACTTCTTTTTTTTTAATTTAATTTAATTTTTTTATTGGTTGTTCACAACATTACAAAGCTCTTGACATATCATATTTCATACATTAGATTCAAGTGGGTTATGAACTCCCAATTTTACCTAAATGCAGGTTGCAGAATCACGTCGGTTACACATCCACAATTTTACATAATGCCCTACTAGTAACTGTTGTATTCTGCTATCTTTCCTATCCCCTACTATCACCCTCCTCTTCCCTCACATCTTCTCTCTCTCCCCCATCTACTGTAATTCATTTCTCTCCTTGTTTATTTTCCCATTCCCCTCACAACCTCTTATATGTAATTTTGTATAGCAATGAGGGTCTCCCTTCATTTCCATGCAATTTCCCTTGTCTCTCCCTTTCCCTCCCATCTCATGTCTCTGTTTAAAGTTAATCTTTTCTTCCTGCTCTTCCTCCCTACTCTGTTCATAGTTGCTCTCATTATATCAAAGAAGACATTTGGTATTTGTTTTTTAGGGATTGGCTAGCTTCACTAAGCATAATCTGCTCTAGTGCCATCCATTTCCCTGCAAATTCCATGATTTTGTCATTTTTTAGTGCTGCGTAATATTCCATGGTGTATAAATGCCACATTTTTTTTTTATCCATTCATCTATTGAAGGGCATCTGGGTTGGTTCCACAGTCTAGCTATTGTGAATTGTGCTGCTATGAACATCGATGTGGCAGTAACCCTGTAGCATGCTCTTTTAAGGTCTTCAGGGAATAGTCTGAGAAGGGCAATAGCAGGGTCAAATACTGGTTCCATTCCCAGCTTTCCCAGGAATCTCCAAACTGCTTTCCAAATTGGCCACACCAATTTGCAGTCCCACCAGCAATGTACAAGTGTACCCTTTTCTCCACATCCTCGCCAGCACTTGTTGTTGTTTGACTTCAGAGTGGCTGCCGATCTTACTGGAGTGAGATGGTATCTTAGGGTGGTTTTGATTTGCATTTCTCTGACTGCTAGAGATGGTGAGCATTTTTTCATGTGCTTGTTGATTGATTGTACGTCCTCCTCTGAGAAGTGTCTGTTCAGGTCCTTGGCCCATTTGTTGATTGGGTTATTTGTTATCTTATTGTCTAATTTTTTGAGTTCTTTGTATATTCTGGATATTAGGGCTCTATCTGAAGTGTGAGGAGTAAAAATTTGTTCCCAGGATGTAGGCTCCCTATTTACCTCTCTTATTGTTTCTCTTGCTGAGAAAAAACTTTTTAGTTTAATTAAGTCCCATTTATTGATTCTTGTTATTAACTCTTGTGCTATGGGTGTCCTATTAAGGAATTTGGAGCCCGACCCCACAATATGTAGATCGGAGCCAACTTTTTCTTCTATCAGACGCAGAGTCTCTGATTTGATATATCAAGCTCCTTGATCCATTTTGAGTTAACTTTTGTGCATGGCGAGAGAAAGGGGTTCAGTTTCATTTTGATGCAAATGGATTTCCAGTTTTCCCAACACAATTTGTAGAAGATGCTATCCTTCCTCCATTGCATGCTTTTAGCCCCTTTATCAAATATAAGATAGTTGTAACTTTGTGGATTAGTCTCTGTGTCCTCTATTCTATACCATTGGTCCACCCGCCTGTTTTGGTACCAGTACCATGCTGTTTTTGTCACTATTGCTCTGTAATATAGTTTGAAATCTGGTATTGCTATACCGCCTGATTCACACTTCCTGCTTAGAATTGCTTTTGCTATTCTGGGTCTTTTGTTTTTCCATATGAATTTCATGATTGCTTTATCTATTTCTACAAGAAATGCCGTTGGGATTTTGATTGGCATTGCATTAAACCTGTAGAGAACTTTTGGTAATATCGCCATTTTGATAATGTTAGTTCTGCCTATCCATGAACAGGGTATATTTTTCCATCTTCTAAGATCTTCTTCTACTTCTCTCTTTAGGGTTCTGTAGTTTTCATTGTATAAATCTTTCACCTCTTTTGTTAGGTTGATTCCCAAGTATTTTTTTTTTTTGAGGATATTGTGAATGGAGTGTTTTTCCTCATTTCTGTTTCAGAAGTTTTGTCGCTGATATATAGAAATGCCTTTGATTTATGCATGTTGATTTTATATCCTGCCACTTTGCTGAATTCATTTATTAGTTCTAGTAGTTTTTTTGTAGACCCTTTTGGGTCTTCTAGGTATAGAATCATGTCATCCGCAAATAGTGATAATTTAAGTTCTTCTTTTCCTATTTTTATGCCTTTAATTTCTTTCGTCTAATTGCTCTGGCCAGTGTTTCGAGAACTATATTGAATAGAAGTGGTGATAGGGGGCATCCCTGTCTTGTTCCAGATTTTAGAGGGAATGCCTTTAACTTTTGTCCATTCAGAATGATGCTAGCCTGAGGCTTAGCATAGATAGCTTTTACAATGTCAAGGTAAGTTCCTGTTATCCCTAGTTTTTCTAATGTTTTGAACATAAAGGGATGCTGTACTTTGTCAAATGCTTTCTCTGCGTCTGTCGAGATGATCATGTGGTTCTTATCTTTAAGTCTATTGATGTGGTGAATAACATTTATTGATTTCCGTATATTGAATTTCCATATATTGAAGAGAATCAATGAATGGAACTTCTGATTCAAGAAAATACTGAGATCTGGAGAAACAGACTTCTATTAGTATAGTAGTGTTTCTACTCTGTACAATTTAAAGAAACAATTTAAGGAAAGTGTTGGTCCAGCACGTGTGTCTTAGGTTTGGCAGTGAATGTTGTAGATTTCCTATGTCAAAATTTGCAGAGGCAATTTCGTCCTGCAGCTCAAACGAGGATGTGGAGTGGCTTGCAGTCTGTGGACTGCGTGATACCTGTTCAGCCTTGCAGTGGGGACGGGGCTTGCTGCTCCTGCATTCCTGGCATGCCTGAAGATCCCTGTCTGAGCCACTACTCAAAATCCACAGTCAACAGGTGGACACTGCCAGATGGTTTCCTGATCCTCACTAGACTGGGTTTTCCCTGGACGCTTCAATTCCTCTCATCACTTCTCTGGGGAAAAACAAAACAAAACAGAAATCACCATGCAACACACTGGGGCTCTTTCATTACTGAACACGCCAGCCCAATAGTTCCTAAGCCCAGTTGGTAACTTGATTTTCCCAAGGAAGGAGGTTTCAGTATTTCAAGGCAACGTCACTAGACTGGAAAAGCTTCTGCCGGGCAACCAAGCTGGCGTTTGATTAATCACATGCAACGTCGGGAGATCACCTCCCCCCAACACAGACTTCTCCCATCAGTAAGTACTCACGACGGCTGATGTGCTCTTTCCTCTGTTTGAAGGGAATTATTCTGAATTTTCTCTCTAAAGTCCATACTTTATGCTTAGTTTTTCCCCATGTCACTTCTTGTTTTTCTTTTCTGGAAATCCATCCAGGACCACACATGACATTTATTTGTCCTGTCTCCTTGGGCCTCTCTCGTGTGACAATTTCTTAGGCTTCCCATGTTTTTGATGACCTTGGTGGTTTTGTGGAGCACTGGTCAGGATGGCAATGACTGTTTGTCATGTATTTTTCTGATGATGAGACTGGGGTGTGAATTAGGCGAGGAAGACCATGGAGGCACCCTCCCCGTCTCATGTTGGGTGCACACACCTCCCTGTGACTGGTCACTGTGGTGGACCCTGATCACTGGGCTGGGTACTGCTTGCTAGGTTGCTCTGCTGTGAACCTGTCTTTCCCCCTACCATTGTGAAGGAAGTCCCTCTGCTCAGCCCACACTGAAGGAGTGAGCATCATACTGTACCTCCCTGAGGCACACTGGCTGCAGAATACTGGAAGTATTCTTTTTTCTTTTTGGTTTTCTTTTGGTGGGGGGGTTTACCCGGGGATTGAACTCAGGGGCACTGAGCCATATCCCCAGCCCTATTTTGTATTTTATTTAGAGATAGGGTCTGAGTTGCTTAGCACCTTGCTTTTGTGTAGGCTGGTTTGAACACGTGGTGCTCCTGCCTCAGCCTCCCAAGCCTTTGGGATTACAGGCGTGCACCACCATACCTGGCAGTTACTGGCAGTATGCTACAAGGGAGATCCATTGATTTAGCCAATTATTTATTTATGCCCATATGCACTCGTAAGTACTTATTTTATGTTTTGTGCCACACACAAGCATGATCTGAATTATTTTGCTGCCTCAAATGGCTGCAGCTCTGACCCCGGGTGCTCCTCCCTGGCCCCTGTGCCTCTCTTCCACCCGTGCTGCACTGTGCCTCTGATTTCTCCACAGTGGCTTATTTTCTGACGCAGCAGGATGCTCTGAGCTGATATCTTGTATTCCCTGCTCTTGACCTAGAAGTAACCCTCCCTCCTTGGAGCTCAGATTCTGTTATGAGGAGTGGAAATATGAGCCAGAATCTGTGTGCCTGTTGCTCCTGAGGTGCCTGCTTCCAGGCCCTCTCATGGACAGGGAAGGAGGACCTAGTGCCTTGGGTTTCCTGCAGCATCCAACACAACAGTTTCACCACCAAGTGTCCTATCCTCCACTTACAGAATCACCAGCTCTCCAAGCCTCTGGCACCGTTGGTCTTCATCTCCGTGTGTCACCTTCCCCAGGACATCATAGAATTTGGATCATACAGTCTTATTATGGTTTGGATCTGAAGGGTCCAGAAAGCTCATGTCTTGAGGGCTTGGTCCCTGAGCCGCAGTGGTCAGAGTTGCGCTGTAGGGGGTGATTGGGTTACTAGAGCTCTGCCCTCCCCAGTGGATTAGCCCGTCCTGGACTCACAGTGGACTATTCAGAGGTGGTGGGAACTGGAGGAGGCAGGGCCTACATGGAGGGAGCAGTCTTGGGGGCATGTCCTTGAAAGGTGTGTTTTGTCCCTGCCTCTTCCTCTCTTCCTCTTATGGTGACTACGGAGTGAGCAGTTTTCTCCCACAAGTGCTTCTCTCTCTGATCTTCCGCTTCCTCAGGCCCAGAGACCCAGAGCCACGTGATCATGGACTGAAACCTCTAAAACTACGAAGCACAAACCTTTCCTTTTAGGTTGTTTTGCTCAGGATTTTTGCTAATAACTCATTAGAACAATTTTTTTAAAAAGCTAGCACAAATCTATGACTTTCTAAGACTAGCTTCTCTCACTTTGCAATGAGCATTAAAATTCACCCATGCCTTTGTCTGGCTTGACAGCTCTTTCTTCTCATCATTGATCGATCTCCCGTTGTGTGGATGTACTATGGTTTGTTGATCCATGCATCTCTCGAAGCACATCTTGGTTGCTTCCCGTTTTCCAGTGGTTATATAAAAACTGCTATAAATGTTTGTTTTTCTACCAGTTTTGCCTGGTCGTCAGCTTTACAATCAGTTGGGAAAAGCCTAGGGCACAAGTCCTGGGCCGTCTGATAAGGCCATGGTAAGTTTTGTAAGAGCACCGAATCGTCTTCCTAGTGACTGTGTGACTTTAGCACTGCCCCCAATGAACATGGCAGTTTCTGTGGCTGCACACCTCACTAGCAACTGGTGGTGTCACTTCTGGGATTCTGACCATCTTAATAGGTGTGTAATGGTGTGTCACTGTTATCTTTCAAATTATTACTTCATGGAAGAGTAAGTGGTTTAGGATAATTTTAGGCCTATCCTAAGTATGTTTTATTAGGCGTTATAATTACACAAAATATCTGCATTCATTTTAACATAATTGTACATGCACGGAATATAATTCACTCTAATTCAGACCCCAGAGCTTCCCCTTTCCACTCCCCATTCCCTTTCCTCTACTCTACTGCTCTTCCTTCTATTTATTTATAGTTTTTTCATTGGTGATTTATAGATGCACATAAAGGTGAAACTTACTGTGGTATTTTTGTCTATGTACATAGAATAACCTGGTCAGATTCACTCCACCATCCGACCCCGTCCCTCCTCCCTCCCCACTTAATCCCTTCCTCTCTTCTGCTGGTTCCTCTGTTTCCCCCTTGTTCTCCTCTGGCTCTGCATAGGAGAGAGAGCACCTGACCCTTGACTTCCCAAGCTAACTTTTTTACTTTGACACTGCGTTCTCCAGTTCCAGCCACTTACCAGCTAATGACGTGGTTTCACTCTTCTTTGTGTCTGAGTAAACTCCGCTGTGTCTCTACCCCTCCTTTTCTTTATCCATTCACGTGTTGACGGTACCTGGGACGGTTCCATCACCTGGCCAGCCTGAGTTGTGCTGCTGTAGACACTGATGTGGCTGCATCCCGAGAGTCCTCTGTGGAGGGCTTCTGCTTCCTCACCACTGGACCTCTGTCCTCTGGGTGCTGCGTGTGCTCCGGTCTAGTCCTGTCACATGGTGCCATACACAGACAGCAGCCTCTCCCATCTTCTCCGGGACCCGCTGCTCTTCTCTAGGACCAGCTGCTCAGGACTTCTGCTGAGGCCTTCTGGGGACATCTATCACACTGTTACCTTCTGCATGACTTTTGATTTTTCTTATGAGGAGTACAGTCAAAGACTAATACTTGTAAGCTGCACCAAGTAATTTAATCCCTCTAAAAGGAACCTGATGTCAAATGACATTAATCACAGTTTAATTTTCAGGGTTATTTCTGGATGCAGTTGAAGTTAGGCTGGTTTTTATCAGGAAGCTGGCTTTAGACCCACATTTAAATTCTCCAAGAGTCAGTCCACCCAGACTTTTTCAAGGTTCTCCCTCTAGACTAGAAGAGCCACTCCCTAGAACAATCTTAAAACGCACCGACACTTTACAGGAAGGAGAGCACAATCAGGAGCCTCCCAGGCAGCTCCTGAGGGCTTTGTCAGCTCCGAATCCTGTGGACTCAGGGGTTCTGGGCCTGGATCAGGCTCCACTGCACAGAAGAGCTGCAGTGCCCAGACTCATGGCCTCTCCCCCTCACTCCAGGCATACTCCTAGGCTGCCGCCCTGCACACTTACATAGGCATATCACCTTCCCTGTCCTGTAGGGTCAAGTAGAGTCCACCTGGTATTCGCCTCAGCATCAGGGAAGGGAAGAGCCTTTGCCCTGTGCATGGAGCAGTGGGCAGAGATCCAAAGGGATCCAGGAGGAGTCAGAAGCAGCAGATGGAGGGAAGGCGTCCTGGCCATGGGGACACCTGTGAGCTGTGAGTGGACAACAGGAGAACCCAGAGCCACGCTCACTTTGACCTGAGAGGTTCACAAAAGGCGCCAATACTAAGTGTCACCCCGTGAGTTACGAGGCAGGAGGAAACATCTGCAGACCAGGCATCATTTTAGAATTTACTTCTGCTATCCTTTCCTGTTGGTGCCATTGATAGTCATTGATTTATAGTTGATTTAAGGATATTTTCTAATTCAAGAAGTACTTAACCAAAAGACAGTTTATTTATTTTGAAACTACAAAAGTAAAAGTGAATATTGCTCTAATTCTGCTTCTTTTTCTTTTAGATATTGAAAACAGGAATGAGCTACATGACGCCGGCTCGCTATCCTGTCTGAAGGTTGAAGTGCTGGCAGCTATTTTCAAAATGACTGTGTTCCATACTATTCTCAATGGACTCGTTTTAAGATGAATTATGCATTTTTCTAGCAGATGCAACAGAGTTTTATTCAGTTTTAGTGTAGCTTATTGTTGTAAATTTGGTACCAGAGCTTCAGGAGTGGAGACCTGTTCTCTAGTTGGCGTGGAAGAGTGGCTTGGAGATTGTCAATGCTCAGTCAGAGCCATTGGAATTTACTCAGGGGTGAGCCAGGAAGGCAGGGTGCCTCCCCTCCTCCCATTGCCTTGGCGGTGGGTGGCCATTGCTGGAACGTGCCTCTCTCCTTCTCAGATTCTTGGCAGTTTAGCACCAAGCTCTTAAGACAGCTCAGTGTGGAAATCAAGTCAGAAGGGTGACCCTGACTGCAGAAAGCCCGCACCGCCCTTCTCTCCTGTGGCTAAGAAGATGGCACTGCCAGCTGCCCTCGGTGAGGATGAGAGTTCAGTTTCTGTAAAAGCTCGTCAGGACCTTGTTGAAGATGATGACTTATGATTTCATCTGGATATCTCCAGCTCCAAGTAAAGGCAGAGAACTGATTCCACATACTTTAAGAAAATTGCTCTTTGAAGACAGAAGGAATGGGGCCTACAAAACCCTTGGTTACTGCCCACTGAGGGGTGGGTACAGGTGGGAAGGTGTTGAGAATGGGGGTGACCCAGCCCTGGCCTTTCAGGATGACATCACTCGAGCTTCACGTCTTCCAAAGGAAGCAAGCAGCCCCCTCCTCAAGCCAGGGCTTGCTCGTCCTGCAGTAGGAGCTCCCGTTCCATTTGGCTACCGTTTCGTTACAGGTAAGCCGATAGGTAGAGAGAAATCAGACACAGCGTGTGACAGTGGCACATATAGTGAGCAGCCAATTGAGAACTGCCTAGGAATCATCTGTTCTTTAAAAGTCAGCTTCAAACTGCTTCACACGCTTACAGGAGATGCCGGGCTTAGCTTCGGCTGAGGAAGTCAGCACTGGACTTCCTGCGAAGTTTGTCCTGTGCCACGACTGTTAACCTTCGTCAGACTTGAACTTCTGCACTTTGAAGGAAAGTGCAGCGTGGACCCTTGATCTGATCTGAGCCTCTTGGTTCCACACCATGGCTCCTCATCATCTTCAGAGATGATGCGGGAGCTCAGAGAAGGCATGTGGCGATGACTTGATGCCTTGGGGCCATGTCCCTCACTGTGGCCCCCAAGGACACGGCAAAGGGCCCAGTTCTGTGAGTTCCCATTGCCTGCTGTGTATTTGGAGTAGTTTTATTTTATTACTGGATTTCCTCCAAAGCCGACTTCAACCCTTGGTACATGTGCAGCAAGTCACTGGCCTCACTTTCTCACAAATTTCATTTGAAAAGTACCATCTGCATCAGTCCTGGGGAAGCACGTGACATGGCCTGTCCTCCGCTCATCTGAATAAGGAAGCCCTTCTGGTTGCACCGTGGGGGTGCTGGCGTCTTGCTAGGCATCTCCCCACTGGTTCCTTGGACACACCATATGGTATTTCAGTCTGTGATGTTAGTTTTATGGTTATTCAGAATCTTGTAGACATGAGCCACCCACATTTCTAGTGGCCGTCACCTTTGTCTTTTCTGCTCATCACCTGCTGGTCCTGAACTCTCCCCGAGAGCCGTTCAGGTCAGCTCTCTGTCTCAGACTGCTGCTGGCTGACACCTGACAGATGCACTGTTTCCAGGAACGAGCTCACAACACTGACTGTGGCAACCTGGGCAGGAGCTCCTCCCCTCCGGCACTGGATTAGTGATGCACGTTCTGGAACCTTCTGGAACCCATCAGTGGGCTGCAGCTCACCAGCTCGTGCCTGCTCCACGCCTCACATCTGAGGAAATGAGCACACTTACAAGGTAGAACCAGGTATTAGAACAGCAGTGAAAATGTGCACACTCACTGTTCTAGGTGAACAGACTCCATATTGCAAACCCATTCACTCAAATTTTTTTTGTGAAGAGTGGTTCTGAGTCTGACCAACAGTCCCACAATCTTCCTTGAACAGCATTCCCCCAATTTCATGTGTTAATGCTTTTGAGAGCAAAAGTAAGAAAATTCTAATTATGTGTATTGTAAGTTGCATTAGAATTCTCTACTTTGGGCTGGGGATGTGGCTCAAGCGGTAATGTGCTTGCCTGGCATGCGCGGGGCGTTGGGTTCCATCCTCAGCACTACATAAAAATAAAATAAAGATGTTGTGTCCACCGAAAACTGAAAAAATAAATATTTAAAAAATTCTCTCTCTCTCTCCTCTCTTTCTCTCTCTCTCTTTAAAAAAAATTCTGTACTTATATTTTATGCATATAGTTTTATCTCATTCAATCAATGTGAGCTCTTTGAAATTAATACTACTGTTTAGGGAACAATTTAATGGCGTTTTTCTTATGTAGCCTCATCGTCCCCTGTCTCCCAGATGTGCTAAAGTCAGTTGCTGGATTGCTACATGTTCAACTTTAAGAAGTGCATGTATCAGGGCTGGGGATGTGGCTCAAGCGGTAGCGCGCTCGCCTGGCATGCGTGCGGCCCGGGTTCGATCCTCAGCACCACATACCAACAAAGATGTTGTGTCCGCCGAGAACTAAAAAATAAATATTAAAAATTCTCTCTCTCTCTCTCTCTCCTCTCTCACTCTCTCTTTAAAAAAAAAAAAAAAAAAAAAAGAAGTGCATGTATCAAGGCCAGACTGCTCATGGGTTCCTGAATATACCCTGGAAAGTGTCCTGTGTCATTTTCATATCACAGGTCTCCTGAGTGGAGGATAGGACAACAGGGTGACACTTGGCTTTTTAGTGACTCTGGGATGTCACCAGGAGTGTCGAGAATTTGGTATCAAGGCCTGTTGAGTAATGACACCAACACCCTAATCCATTCTTCCTTGAACACAACTGTATTTTAAGTGAACTGCTGAGTAATTGGTTATCATGACCAGAAATCACTCTATATAGTAAGAGCCATATGTGTGTAATCATGATCCCATTAGGAAAAAATTATATATGCATACACATATGCATATATGTAGGCATAAATATGTAGTTTATATAATATACATGATTTTCCACTGACTAATAATTTGAGGGACAAAATAAAAAACAAAACTCCAAACTATGTTGAGCTAATGTTGCACATTATAGTGACTAAACCACTCGATATAAATTCCCAGAGATGAAAGTTGGAATTCTGAAGACTCCCAATAGCAGTTTCAGTTCCCGTCAGCTCCGAAGTGAGCCGGGTGAAGTACATCCAGACACATTTCCTTTTTGGTGACTTGTTCATGCAGCTTCTTCTTGCAGTTCTAGGTGTCTGTACAGTAGAATGTGAATGGTCGCGAGTGATGCGTTAACATTCCGAGGACTTAGGGAGTGTCCACTTGGTAGGGAGAGAGAGATCCTGTGAGATCCAGTGAGCCCTGCGCTGCCTTCAGCGTCCCAGGGACAGGCTGGGCTGATCAGGCTGAGGGGTGAATGCAGAGCAGAAGCGGGGTCTGAGGGGAAGGGGGTTGAGGGCCTTCTGGACAGGAGTACCAGGGGAAGGTGGGCTGAGGGGCCGTGTGTGGTCACAGGACATGGAGAAACGAGGCATGTGTGAGCCAGGGCAAGGGAAGGGCTGCCCCAGAGCCCAGGGTGCAAATAGGTCTTTAGGTACAACCAGAGTGGGGGAAATTGTTAAAGTGGGAAAATGGGATTTTCCTATGTAGCGATTCTGGTGCTAAGGGATGAGGTGCAGGTGCGATTGGTGGCCCAGGGCAGAGTCCCAGAGTAGAGCAGCCTGGTGACTTGAGGAGGTTCCATGGCAATGCCCAGGAGAGCTGGGACATCACCACGTGGCATGGTCGTCCCAGGAGGAGTGAGGAAGAGTTGCTGCACCATTGCCCGATTTATTCTCTGGGAGCCACAGAAAGAGCTCTGCTCCTGTTTCCAGGATGGGGAGGGAGACCCAGGAAGGAGACCGCAGCCTGCGCTGAGCTCCGCCATTTAGAAAGGAGCCCCTTGGGTGAGGCGAGGGGCTTAAGGAGCTTCCTGTAGACAGAGTCAGCAGTCTCAGAGACAGAGACGACTTGGGAAGGGAGAGGACGGGGGTGGCTGTCAGGACTCTCAGGGAAGCAGGTTTTCTTGGTTCCCCCTCCAGGCAGACACATGGGGATACACAGAAAGGTGGTGGCAGCACAAGGATCACCCTTCTGTAGGGGACAGTGCAAGAGAGACTTATAATAATTCTGTTATACTCAGGAAAAATATAATTCCGACTTCTGAATCCTTTTCAAGAAACTACCAGTTTTATTTTTCTGATTTATGAGTGATGGTCCAAAAGGTTCCCTATCTGTGACAGAGCAGGTGGCCTGTCCTCCCAGGTCCTGGAGGTGACCTGGGTTATACCTGGCTATACTCTACATATAGAGTTGGATGTTCTCTATGTCATTTCTCCTAAAGTGTCCAAAATGTTAAGTTGTTCCTCCAAGAAGATTTGAAAACAAGTTGAGAGACCTTCTTCCTGTTTTCTACGAGAAAACTTGTATAAAAGGTTGGGAATGTTTCCATATTGCACCGTGTGTCAGCACCAGGAGGCGTTTCTATTGTTTGTAGTCACTTTGTTTTTAAATGAAGTGGTTGCCTTTAAGACTAATTGTCTTATATCATAACAGATTTAAGACAATTAGTCTTAAATAATCAAACCTGGTATTTTCTATAATTAGAAACTCAATTCATTAATTATAAGTTATTATGCACTTTGAACTCTTGATTAATTAAAGAACCAAGTTCCTACATCAGAATTTAAGTATCTCGCCTTTTTCCCACTTTGGTGAATGAGTCAAGCTCTGGAAACAGCTTCATTGTATTCATTTAGCATTTCAAATATCATTGACTGCTAAAAAAATTAGTCCACTTGTGCTCTGAATATATCCAAACAGCCATTGTTATTTTCCTATTATATAAAGAGTAATTGTAAAGTATTCATACCTAGCCTTCCTGACTTCCTCCCCTCCTTCCTACTCCCTCTGTTTTTTGCTTTCTTCCCTCCCTCCCTCTTCTCCTTCTCCTCCTCCTCCTCCTCCTCCTCCTCCTCCTCCTCCTCCTTCTTCTTCTTCTTCTTCTTCTTCTCTCTCTCTCTCTCTCTCTCTCTCTCTCTCTCTCTCTCTCTCAGTGTACAGGTGAGCTTTCATAGAGTTCAACTGCTTGATGCTTATACATTCCCTTCTGGGGGTTTGGCCAGGTGGGAGGGAAGGACGGACGGCAGGGGTGCTGGTCCTGGTAGGTGGGAGGAGATGGACGGGATTCTGAACTCTGTGGGGAAGGAGCTGGTGACGGGTGGAGCTGAAGCCGACATCCCGTACACCTGGACATCTCCCAGCCTGTTCCTCCATAGCATCCCATGACTGTCAGTGGTCATCTCTCCTAAATCTCTCTGTCCTCACTCTTGCCCCACAACCCCTTTTCTTCCCTTCTACCTCCTCCTCTCCCAGCCCTGCTTCCTCACCTTGGTGTTTACGGTGTTGACATGAACGAGGGCCCGGCAGCAGGTGGACTCAGTCTGAGAGCTGTCTCGTGCTCATCAGGTCTGGGGTGGGGTGTGGGGCTCTCCAGGCCTGTGGGGGTCAGGGATGCAGTCTGTGTTAGACCTGCTTCTCTGGAGCTTGCAGAAACCTCCCAGCAGGTTCCGTCTGTCTTTCCTTGGTCTGCTCTCTGGCTCAGCCCCCAGGAGAGCAGCACATCATCACATTGCTGATGAACTTCTTGGCAAACCCGGGTCCAGCAATCTCACTGGGAGAGTGAGGGGGGTGCAGGAGAGACACTCGTGCCATTCAGGACTGGGAGACCCGTGCACAAGTGCCATCGAGTCAGGCTGCGTGAGCAGCATCTCCCATGGGATCATGGCACACGGGCCCAAGCCTCCTTCTGCAGCTTTGGTGATGGACAGCCATAGTGTCACAGCAGGTATGTCCAGCAAGCATGTCTAGCCCTATCTGATCAGCTGGGATGGCACAAGTGTCCTAAGACAGTTCCCCAAAGGACTTACTGTCCCCAAATGCATTTGCATGACAAGTGGGCCAGAGAGAGGATAATTCAAATTTTGTTTGATAGGTATTTTCTAATTTAGTAGCCCTAGTACTTAATCTTCTTTAGTAAAATGTGAATTTAACATCATTAGGTAAGAAACTTGATGAGGGATTCTTTAATCTCACTTCACTGTTGTCCTCTTCCCTGCAGACAGTCAGGGAAGAGAAACTGGGGGGCTGAGAAACGTTCCATCTGTGTGTGGAGGTGTGCAGATGCCCACCTGGAGGGCAGGTGATCTTTTTTACATGAATAAGCTCAAGAGACCCCCATGGACATCCTGCCGATTGCGCTGCAGACCCTGACATGGGGCATTGGAAGGTGTCACTGGCTGGTTTTATAGGAGAACTGCAAATTCCATAAAGAATGAACTGCTAAGGAAGGCGGGTGGGGTCTGAGATGAGCATGGTGACAGCCAGCACGGTGAGTTTTGACTTCTCAAGTCAGGAGATGAGAGAAAAAGACAACAAACAAACAAATTAAAACAAAGCATATTCTTAGCAAATATGAATTCAAAAAAGTAAAAAAGTTGAAAATACTGATTTTATGTAATTAATATTTTCCTGAACTTGTCAAGTTGACACAGTGGCTAAAGGAAGCTCAGGAGACGTGACTTACTGAGGAGACAGCAGCATCTTCTCAGTTTGGACTTTGGTTCAGCACCCTCACGGGAGAGCCCAGATGCAGTCAGTCCAGAGAGTCCAAGACAGCCACTCACATGGGAAAGGTCTGGGGTGTGTGTGGGGGGGTGTCTTATGCAAGGGCCAGTTACTAGGGGGTGCAGGTCAGCAGGGCTGCTGGGATTCCCTGAAGACAGGGAGGGGGCACAGGTTTCAGGTGGCCAAGCCCTCTGAGGCACAGCCGGGTTGATGCCGGAGGGGGCTAAGGGGAAGAACAGCAGCGCTCCTGACCCCCAGGTGCAGTCCAGGGCCAGGCCAGTGTGCAAAGTGACGGAGGGGCCTTGAAACCCTGAGGATGTGTGGTGAGGGGCGGCCAGGCTGGGCCTTCCCATCAGCCCGGGCCCCTTCAGAAGCCCTGGTCTCACTGTGGACAGTCACGGCAGCACCAGGGAAAGGTACTTCTGTGGTTAAAAATGGGAAGAGAAGCTGAGGTGGTATTAAGAAAAGAATAATATCGAGAGAAAGGCCAAATGCTCGCAGCAAGGCCAGCCCTGTCGATTATGAACTCTGTGTGTGGCACTGCTTCTGAGTGGCCTTTTCACCCCGAATAAATTGGAAGAAACTTGAAAACCAGCTCATGGCCACAAAGTGCCCAGAGCAGTGGAAATGGAGAGAAGTCCCAAGGGGACCCCACTGATGTCACTGGTGCCTTCTTAACGAGGTCAGGGGGTTCTGCAGAGCCCTCTTCTCAGTGGGACGAGCTGAGCACCCGCAGAGAGCTCAGGCCACCAGCTCTCGCCAACACGGGAGATGTCGGGTTGTCCCACGGAGTGAAGGGAGGATCTGTGTTCTCTGCCCTCTGCAAGCTCACAGTTCAGTTAGGAAAACAGGCCACAGGGATTGACAGCCACCATAGCCTGGTGGAGAGCTGCCGGGGTCATTTCCTACACTGTTTTGTCTTTGTAGTGAATTCAGTTCTTTGGGATCGTTCACATTTTAATAGTTTGAGAAGATTATGACCACACATTCCGAAACATCCTGTCTGAGCTTTTGCTATATATAGATTTCCTTTTGAAAATCATTTAACCTATCATTCATCATATAAATATTAGAGAATAAAAAATGAAAATGAAGCCCTTCAGTAGCTATAAATATGAAGGAAAGATATTGTATTTGTATATCAGCTTTTAAATTCTTAAAAAGGCATTCTTGTTTTTATTTACTTATTTATTTTTGACACCAGGGCACTTAACCACTGAGCCACATTTCTGGCCCTTTTTTTTTTAAATATATTAGGTAGAGACAAGGTCTCACTAAGTTGCTTTGAATTTGTGATCATCCTGCCTCAGCCTACTGAGCCCCTGGGATTATAGGTGTTCAACACCTTGCATTTCAGAACTGGAATCTTGAAAATAATCTGAATAATCTGGTAAGTAGTGAAGGAAGTTCATAATGAAAAGCTTAGGAATGAAGATCAGTTAGTGGATATGAACAGGAGGGGATGGCCTGGGCTTTAGCCCCGCCTCTGCCTCTGCCTCAGCTTTCCATTTCTAAAAGGGTGACAGTAGTAATGCCTATCTTAGAGGGTCAGTTTGATGATTCATTGAATTTATATGTAGAGATACCTTGTCTCTCTCTCTCTTGCTTGCTCCATATATATCTATATATGCCATTATGGTTTGGATGTGAGGTGCCTCCCCATCCCCGAAAAGCTCATTTGAAGGAGAAATGATTGGGTCACAGCCTTAACCTAATCAGTGAACTAATCCCTGATGGGATTAACTGGGTGGTGACCAGAGGCAGGTGGGGTGTGGCTGGAGGAGGTGAGTCATTGGGAGCATGGATCTGGGGTGAATATTCTGTATCAGAAGAGCGGAGTCTCTCTCTGCTTCCTGATCACCATGGTGTGAGCTGCTTCCCTCTGCCACTCTCTTCCCCCATGATGTTCTGCCTCACCTGGAGCCCTGAGGAATGGAGCTGGCCTTCTAAGGATTAAGACCTCTGAAACCAGGAGCCCGAAATAAACTCTTCCTCCTCTACAGTTGTTCTGGTTGGACTGCTCAGTCCGCAGCGAAAAAGCTGACTAAAACAGATATATGCTTAGAAAAATTCTTGGCCAGCTAGGAATGTAAGTTCACTATTATTAGGCTAAGTGTAAATGATATTTTAAGAAGTAACAGTTGATCAAAACCTCCTGTGTTAGTGGGGCTGTTAAACGGTTAGAAAGAACAAAATATTCAGAATGTGAGGAGCAGAAGGGTACTTTAAAGCACACGTCCAGGAAAGAAGGGTTCTGACTCCTGGGACATGATCTCGAGGGCCTTTAAGTGGTCAGCAAGGTCATAAAAGAGCGCAGTGACATGCTGTGGAGGTGAGGTAGGAGGAAGCTGGGTCTGTGGAATCCCCCTCACCTGCGGGAGAAAAGCCCCTTCCTGCCCTCAGGTGAGGAGGGGGGTGTCCATAGGCAGAAGCACAGCTCCTAGGAAGACAGAGTCCCCTCCCAACTGGGGACAGTGCTGCCCCATCAGGAGGGAGCCCTCTAGGAAGAGTGCGGCTGGCTGCTTCCCTTCACTGAGGAGCCACCAGCTGTGGACCTGAGTGTTCAGTCAGGCCACTCACGTGGTCTCTCTCTGCACTTGAGATGATCAGAGAGGTACAGGAGAGCTCAAGGCCCGATAGCTCTTCAGTTTGTTTTTCTTCTTTCTCTGTTTTCTTTTTGGAAACCCTGATGGGAAACGAGTTGGGTGGCTTTTAGGTATTCAGACTTCACTTATATTTATTTTCATGTTTGTTTTCTATGGCTTTTGAGGAAGAACACAGTATGGGGAGTCTGGGCCACATGGGGGGTGTGGCAAGGGGACTGGCTGGCAACATGTCTCTTTCCCAGGAAACCACCTGGAGGGAGCCTCCAGATGGCAGGAGACTTCTCCACGGGAGGTCTCTGAACCTCCGGGGAAATTAAAGGGGTTTGGCCTGACAGTGAGGAGTGAAGGCATGGGGGTGGGGGGGAATCTGTCCCGACCTGTGTGTGGCCCAGAGCTCTCTGTCCCCTGAGACCTCCTGGTCTGGGGAACGTGGGACAGCACCACTGTGGAGATCACTGGCTTTCTCACAGGGGGTGGGGGGGACTGAGTGGCAGTGATCCAGGCAGACGCAGGGGCAGCAGTTACAGGAGGAGGGAAATGGACCGGATCGAGGAGAACAGGGTCCCTCCTGGGGTGTGGCTGGAGTCCATCTCCCACCTGTGGACATGGGAGGAATGTGGCAGTGGGGCTGGGGCACCTGCTGGAGCCCCTGGGGGCAGGTGGGGAGAGGAAGGAGAGCCTGCTGGTGCCCTCCGCTGCAGGAGCACACTGCTGCACTCACCTCCTCCTGCCCCTGTCCCAGGAGCGAGCCGGGTCAGAGAAGGTCAGCATCTGACTAGACGTGAAGGCGAGCGCGCGTGACTGAGTTCTGGTTGTGTGGCACCAGTGTGGGAGGGTCTGTCCTCCAGCAGAATAAACGGTCCCTGCACCTGCAGAAGGAAGTCTGAATGCCCCCTTCTAACAGCCACGGGGAAATGGTCGGACAGATGGGGACAGCATCTCAGTAAGTCTAACCAATGCCCAGGGGTGGCCGAATTCACTGAGTGCCCAAGCCGAGTTCTTCTCCTGTCCTCTCTCCTCCTCTCATCCACCCACATCTGCTTGTCTTCCCCACGTGGAGGCCACTTGTCAGATTAGATCTGGTGTCTGGGGAGGATTGGCAGCTCCCTGGATGAAGGTGATTCCACAAGAACCAACAGCTCCCCAGCCCCCGCAGCACAGATCTGGACCCACTCTCGCAGAGGCCATCTCACGGGCAGGTACTTTTCTCAAATTTCAAATCTTGATCTAAATTATGTGGAAAGCAAGAATTTGGAATCTTAAACAGATCTTCCAGCTGCTGGTTGCAGCTGTGCCAAGTGTTCTCAGGGATGCAGGACCAGGTGAGGCCTGGTGGTGGGCAGGTCTGTCTCCTCTGGGCAATGCTGGGCAGGGTGGGGGAGGAGCTTCCTGAGGCTCTGCTGTGACTTGCTGGGGGCTCATGGGACACCCAGGGCATGGGAATAGCAGGCTGCTCACCAGCAAAGGTGGGGACCAAGAACTTCCTGAAGGGCAGAGATGACAGTAAGTAGCGTCACATTTTAGGCAAAATAAAGAACATTCTGCAATCTGTATACGGGGTAAAAATGGGAGTTCATAACCCACTTGAATCAAAGTGTGAAATATGATATGTCAAGAACTATGTAATGTTTTGAACAACCAACAATAAAAAAAAAAATAAAGAACATTCAAATGAGAAGAGAAAAGTCAAAGGATCAGGAAGAGGCCTGCATGGAGAGCTTGGGTGCCTCTGTCCCCAAACAAAAAACCTTCCTCCCTAATGGCTTCAATTCCTTTTGTTAAGTTGTGGGACACTTTTGAAAATAAAAAAAATTCATCATGGAACAACTCGAGGTGGGGCAGGTGTGGCTAAGGTGTGGAGGGACCTGCTTTTCCTGAGCTGTTACCCTGGAAGTGGCCACCAGTGCCAATCTAACCCCAATCCAGGGCTGCTTTGAGGATCCAGCACCTGGAGATGTCCCTGGAAGGATTGTTCATTTGTGCCTGTGGTCAGAAACTACTGCAGGGCTGGGGAACAGAGTTTATTATAGAGAAAAAGAGGAGGTGGCAGGTGTGTGGAGGGAAGAAGGACCTATGTTGGGGACAGGAGCTTTGGTTCAGCATGGGCCTCTGCTGTTGGCAGTTAGCAGGTGCCAGTCGATAAGCCTGGAGGTGAGGATGTAGGGACTTAGCCAAGAGCCAGTTGTCTCTTCTGTCTGGAAAACCATCACTGTTAACTTCAACATTTAGTCAGGCTATTTTCTAGAAGAATTTTAGAAAGCAGGTTTCACCAGTTTAATAAAATTAAGATGGGACCTGTTTTGGACCATGTGGAATTTTCAGAGATTGTAAAGGTCGTCCTTTGTGAGAATACCATCTGGAGCCAGCAGATATTATTCAACTGAGGTGGAGACAGGACTTTGCCCACTGGGCCTAAGTTAATTCTGCAAATGGAAAGAAAAATTAGATTCTTGGAAAGTGTAGAGAAGGGATGGAGGGGACACATGCAGGACATCTCCAATCCTGCATTCACCCTGCCAGACCTGGACATGGATGTCTGGAAATTCTGACAGTCTGAAATAGAAAGCCAAGTTGGTATCTCTAACTCTCAGCTGGATTCATTAGGAAGAAGGTTGGAAAGTATTGTCTCTTTTGGAAGAATTTTATTTAACTTCTAAATTCCATCATGTTCTACCTTTTGTGATAAGATGGCCTATGAGGGAGGAAACCATTTCTTATGAGAAAACTGTCCACATTGCTTTTGTCACCTCCAAAGGGCTGTGACAGGGGACCCCAGAAAAGATACTCACAGAATCGCTCCAAGGAAAACAAAATTACAGAAAACAATGTGATATCAACCCTTCACCACCAAGAATGGTCTATGAAAAAATGCCTAAAATCTCTTAAGAAACTGAAGGTTCTGCTAACTACAAGGAAGTCAGAGAGATTACATCGAGGGACACCTTTTGTTTTCTGTGTTTAGACTGCGACTGCTTGATTGATTGAGCTGAACAATTAAAATGAAGAGAGGGGAAGTCTCAGGAGGGCGACCCTGGGGTAAGTACTGGTTGACAGGCATGAAACCTTGAGTTTCCTGTGCACTGTCTTTTTCTTGCACAGACTTACAACCTGTACTATGAAGAGATACAGCTTTTAATTTTGGACACTGAGAAAAACAAGGCACTTTTTAATAGGTGCACAGGAAGGTTCACATGTAGACCCAAATTTCTTGGTCAGTGGTCCTTCCAGTAAATGTGGAATACTACGGCTTAGATGTGAGTTGTTCCCCCAAACCTCACACGAGAGACAATGCAAGAAAGCTTAGAGGTGAATTGATTGGGTTATGAGAACATTAACCTAATCCGTGCATTAATCCTCTGATAGGGATTAACTCGGTGGAGGCAGGATGTGGCTGGAGGAGGTGAGTCCCTGGGGGCATGGCCTTGGGGTTTGTATTTGTTGTGGTGAGGGGAGTCTCTCTCTTTGCTTCCTGGTGCTACATGCTGAGTGCTTTCTTCCTCCAACCCTTCCACCACGATGTTCTGCCTCACCTTGGGTCCAGATCCATGAAGTCAGCCATCTGTAGACTGTGAAACCTCTGAAACTTGAGTCAAATAAACTTTTCCTCCTCTGTGTTCCTGTCAAGTCTTTTAGTCACAGTAGTGAAAAGCTGACTAAAACACGAGGCACCCAGGAGCCTCTGGACCATCTTCTGTAGGCGATGTCATGCACACTTCAGCCTGTACTCCAGAGAGCTTGCACACTTCAGCCTGTACTCCAGAGAGCTTGCACACTTCAGCCTGTACTCCAGAGAGCTTGCACACTTCAGCCTGTACTCCAGAGAGCTTGCACACTTCAGCCTGTGCTCCAGAGAGCTTGGATAAGAAGTGCCCTGCCCTCAACCTAGGAACATACACGTGCTCAGAACAGGCAAATGCTGAGTTATCTGCGGTCAATGTCAAGTACAGAAGCACAGCTGAGACTGCAAGAGGAAGAACTGAAACAGGCACTAAAGTGAGAAGGGATTTGAATCCAAAGCCCCAGTGCGACACGGGAGCAGGACCTCCATGAGAGGGTCAGAGACAGACGCTGTCTTAGGTGCTCGGCATCTGTGACCTGCAGGACACTAGTCTCTTGAGGTCTGATGGGGATAGAACAAAACTCTTTATGTAAGGCCAGAATGGAAGGATAGAAAAACCTCACCCACAAAACCCTCTGTCCACTCTTATTCCATGCTCATGTGGGGCAAAACTATGTTTGAAAACAGAAACCTGTAGGAGAGAGCCTCTAGCCCTGGATATGCACCCACTTGGAGTTCTTACACTACTGAGTGCTAAACGTGTTGAGAACTAGTCTTTATAGTCTAAAGGCTGCCATGGGCCCATCAAAATACAGTTTAAAAGCAAGCCCATAAAGAAGCACATGGATCTAAAGAGTCTTACCTGGAAACCAAACCGAAGTCTACCGCTTTATAAAAGCTTATAAAAAATGTAACACCCCACCAACACAAAACTCATGATTTCTGGAATGCATCTATATCCATTGTACATGCAAATAAGAAGAAAAAATATGATCTCAAACCTGGAAAAATAGCAATCGTTAGAAATGATAACATTAGTTAAAGAGCTATTGTAAATAATATGCCCATGGTTACAAAGGAAAATATGAACATGATAAGGAAAGAATTCTTTCTAGAAATCCCAAATGGTACCCAGAGAAGAATAAGTCCAACACTGGAAAGTGAAGATAAATTCACAGGTTACACACTGTAGAAGAAATAGCAGAACCATAGAAATTATCCAAATGAAACAAAGAGAGAAGAGACTGAAAAAAGAATTGAACAGAACATCGGTGGCCACATGATGTGGTTTTGTAGAATTGAAACCTTAGAGAAGGAGACTAATATGGGAGACAGAAAGTTTTTGAAGAAATAAATGGCAAGAAATTTCTCTAATATAAATGATAAATCTACAGAACCCAGAAGGTTGACAAAACCCAAGCAGAAGAAAAAGGAAGAAGATTACATCAAGATTTGTAGCAATCATATTTCTAAAAATCAGTGATAAAGAGACCATCTGAAAGCAGCTATAGCAACAGACAACAGATGCAGAGAAACAAAGATGGCGTCACTTGCAGGTGAACCAAAAGTCTTTTCAGAAATTTCCTATTAGAGGAGCTGGTGTCAGTATTCTCAAAAAGGCCAAGGAGAAAAGGAAATATTAATATGATGGCAATGAGATGTTTTTTAAAAAATCTCATATGTAATCTAGAGAACAAGTGCAATATTTGAAATTAAAACTTTATTTGCTATATCAGAGGTGCACACTTCTTGTCAGAATCTACATAAGGCAGAGAATGGGTGACTATTTTTGAAGTACTGGAAGAGAAAAAGATCATTAACAGAATTCTAATTTAAACAAAAATATATATATTTAAATACGGCAACATATAGGTATTTCTTCTTAAACATTTTCTTGGTCAGACAAAAGCTGAGAGAATTCAGTCCCAGATGATCTGCACTAAAAATGTTAATGGAAACTCTTTAGGAAGAAGAAATGATGCAGGATGGAAACATGGAGCTACATGAGGGAACAGGGAATGGGGGCCGCTGGGGCCACTCAGTATGTGGATAACAGTGGAAGGTATCACGGCCATTTTTAAAGCTCTTCAAAAATCTAAGTGCTTAATAATAATATGCCGTGGGTTTAACCATGTCGGAAAGTGTAAGACCACAGTGCACACCAGGTGAGGGTGGCAGACAGCACTTGCTGCTGTGGGTCCAGAGTAGACCCCGGCAGGTGTCTTCCACGTACAACACTGCAGAGTGGCTCAGTGGGGAGAAGGCCATCTGCTTAGCCAACAGTGCTGGCACAGGAGGACATGGACACTCAAAAGAGGAAGACCAACCTCAATGCACACTTCATGGTCACATGAAAAATAACTCACAGTGGATCGCACACTTGAATTCAGGAATTAAGACCCTTAGAACAGAGCATAAGACGACATCTTTGTGATGTTGGCTTAGGTACTTATTTCTTACATAAAGGACATAAACAATAAAGAAAAAATGGTGAATTGGACTTGATTATTAAAATCTTCCTGTTATCAAAAATGGAAAGGCTTCTAATGTGTAATGATCCAGTCAGGATCATACGAACTTTCATCTCCTCAAACATCAATCACGTCTGTGCTGGGAATCTGTGCTCTTCTAGTTCTTGTGAAATACATCTGAGACTGTGACAACTAATAATCACCCTACTGTGCCATAGAAGCCAGTATTAATTAGTCCTTTCTAAATGTTATATAGTCCCTTTCTCTAACTGCTTTCCACCTCCTCTCCCCTCCACCCTTCCCAGGCTCCAGTGAGCACTATCATGCTCTGTTCTTCTCTGTGATTGACTTTTTACATTCCACAAGTGAGTGAGATCGTGTGGTATTTGTCTTTCTGTGCCTAGCTCATTTCACTGAACATCATCACCTCCAATTCCACGCTTACTGCTGCAAAGAGGAACATTTTACATGGCCTTCAAACTTGTTTGAAGATGTCCCCCTTTTCTCCCCCTTAGTCTCTGTAAATCCTGTTCAGATTATGGGTGTGAACACATATTCCTGTCTGTAGTGGGTTGAATGGCATATCCTCCATTAGTGTCCACTTAGAACCTTAGAATGTGTCTCACATGGAAATAGGACCTTTGACGATGTAGTTGGCTAAGGATCTCAAGATGAAGTCATCCTGGATCCGGGGGCACCAGAAAGCCAATGACCAGATTCTGCCTGAGATGAGGAGAGGACACAGGGATACAGAGGGAACACTGATTTCTTTGAAAGAGTTGTATTATCATCAGAATCTCGATTTCCTTTAGAAAGATGCTTTCTGATAACTTTTTATATCAACAGGGATAGATAAGGTTAAAAATAGCTGAATTTTATGGAAGATTTTGAAAGTATGTAATGTGTTTCTTCCAATAAGAAAGTCCTTTACTAGAAAACACATACTGTTTTCTGAAGAGGGACACACACTCTATATTGTAGTTTTCAGCTCTCGAGGTCACAGAGTTCATGAGGAATTATGTTACCTTTAATTTCAAGCCCTTGTGAAAATTACTCTTGGCCTCATAGAAATTGTGAAATGACAGGTGCAGAGTAATTTTACATTCCTAAGAAATGAAAAATGTTAAGCTCTCAGATTCTCTGAGAATATTTCCTAACACAATGAGGGAGGAAATCTTGAAGACAGAAGGCATAGTGTTTAAAAACATCAATTACTAACCTTTACACAGCTCATCATTCTTCTGTGTTTTCACTCTGGTGCTTGGAGACTTCACAGAATCCAGCCTGGATAAAAAAGAATTGAAGCTAAGACAAAACTTCAGGCGGGTGGAGAGGACTGAGCTCTAAATATGAGAAAAAATATCAAAATCATAGCATATGTAATAATCTTTTTCTGACATTCTTTTAAAATGTGATATTTATAAATTAAAATAAACATGGAAATAGTGGAAGGTAAAGTTGGGACATCACAGAGCATTAGAAGCTGCCTTTGCTAAAAGCAGTGACTCTTCATTTGGCCTGGAGATGCCCAATGGGTAACTGGAAGGAGGAGAGAGCCTGGTGTCTCTGTCTTCATTTTTCATCTGTCTACAGATTCCTGCTCAGCTCTGTATGCAGAAACACTAATCATTTAAGGAGTGTTCATCTAGAAGTTGGAAATGTATGGTTTAGCAGCCCTAAATTTACCTAGCCTATCTTATCCCCTTGAAGACTGAGGACACCAAGCCAAGAATAACTAAGGTTTTTAAGATTCCTGCTCGATGTCCTCTTCCTGATACCTGGAGTAGCACCGTGAGGTTTTGGGTCATGCCCTGCACCATCCAGGAACAGAGAAGTCTTCAGGCAGATCATATCACCATGAGGCCGACCCCCAAGCAGGTGCAATCACCTCACGGGGCTGGATTTCCCCTTTCAGGATCACAGGTCTGCTAGAAAAGCATCCTGAGCAGCAATGGAGATTGCCCCTCAGGTGATCAGGCTGCTCTGGAAACCCTTTGCAGAACCAGGACTGATAATTATCACCCAGACCACTGCCTGACCAAGAATGCTTAGCTGTGCAGGTCTGTGGCCCCTACCCCAACTCTCCTGTTTAAACTGGAGCTCCTGTCTGTCCCTGGAAGACGGGTTGGGTGCTAGATCTCATTTCTCCTGCCCAGTGTGTCCACGTGGAGCGGGCCCTGATTTGTTGGGAGCCTGGCCTAAACTCTGGTACCAGGGAGAAGGAAATTATAAATGAAGACTTTTTGGACTAGAAATTAAGAGATCAGTGAGAAAATGCTCCTTCTAGCGTTTTCCCCCAGCCAACCATGGTGAGATCTTAGACTAACAACTTAGTTTCTGCTTTTAAATTTTACAAGCTCTTTGTGCTTTTCTTTCAAAATATGTATTTTGTTTTTAAACACCTTATTTTGTTTTGTGACATCCCATCTTTCCTTACCTCTCTGCAGCAATGATTTTTACATGATTCTGTTGTGTTCCCTGGATTGTCTCTGTACTTTCCATTCTCTGGTTGTTTTCTTTCGTTGTAAGTTTTCTTAAAGTCTTAAGCCTCCCTTGGTTGCCTGTTGGTAGCCAGGAGGGAGACACAAACAGCTGGGGACACTGAGTGGGCACCAACAAGAACTGGCTTTCATCACAGGGTAGTCATACAGGGCTCCAAAGCTGTTACTGTGGATGCAACAAAAAGGAGACTATTCACAGGTGGGAGTTTCACTCGGGCAGGTCTTCCCCAAGGGAGGAATTCTGCTTGGGGATGGGTGGGTAGTTAATGGTCTTTCTTGGCATCTTCAGTCAGGCAGGAAGGAAGATTGGGCAGCTCTGCATTTCATATGTAGATTTCCACTCAGTTTCCCTGTTTCCCTAAGGACCTGCATCTTTAGTGATTTTTGGTCCTCAGTCCAGGGCCTTTTTTGTTCAACTGGCAGGAGTTGAAGACTGGACTCAGCCACTTGGTAAATGGGAGGGCTGTTAACAGGGCAGTTCACCTCTGGTGGTGTGGTATGGGAAGAGACTGGACATCTGTTTCCTGTGTAGACTTTTTCCTATCCCTGTGTTTCCGCCCCACCCCGATCCCATCCTTGCTTCGCGGACCTCTCTGGGGCCTTGTGGTGAGGGTTCACTTGCTTCCTGTGTCTTCTGCTGCTCGTGCCTGGTGACAGCACTCTGGAGTCTTCTGGTTCCCCATCGCCTGCCTTCCACCTCCCACACTTCTGTGGGTGCTTCCAACTACATCCTCTCTGGCTTTGCTGAACTGTCATCCCAGAGATGCTGGAGCGCAGTGTAGACAAATGCACGTCTCGGTATCTACTCGGATCTTGAGACCACAATGGCACACAGACCAGAGTCTTTGACCCCCCTGACCCTGGATATTGACCACATCTTCCAATCAGACTGTGGCATTGAGACAGGCCAATCTTTACATCCCTAGACTCTTTGCTCGTTCCTGTTTCTACTTACCTGAAGCCGTCTTCCCCTTTCAAGTCTTGTCTATCCTTCCAGACTCCTCCTTGAAGCCTTTTCTGATGACTTCATTTCTTCTCCACAGGACTAAAGGCTGATCTCATGCTGACATATTCTTTACTACCGCACTGCCCTGTTAACAGCCCTCCCAGTTACCAAGTTGCTGGACAGAAACTACCTTCTGCTTATATATATCTCCATTCCCCCAAGGTTCTCCCAGTTTCACATAATAATCTTAGGGGATGATGGTCTGAATTGCTCGTGGTTGGGATGGGACACTGAATTTATTTAAAAAACATATGGCATTCAAACCTGTTTGAAGACATGCCCTGGATTTCCTCTTATTCTCTGCGGATTCTGTTCAGGTATTCCTATCTGTAGGGGGTGGGTTTCCCCCAGAATTCGTGTCCACTCAGAACCTTAGAACAGATCTCACTTGGAAAAAAGACCTTTGAAGTCCCAAGATGAAGTCATCCTCAGTCCGGGGACACCTGAAAGCCCATCCCCAGTGTTGGCGTGAGACGAGGAGAGGATGCACATCACAGACGTAAGATCTCATGAAGATGCAGCAGAAAGTGAAGTGACACTGCCAAAAGGCAAGGTCGCCTGAAACCACCAGACACTGAGGAGGCCCAGGGGTGGGGGGTGGTCTTCCCCTTGCACCTTCACAGGGAGCATAACCCTGCTGGCACCTTGGTCTCAGACTTCTGGCTTTGAGAACTGTGTGAGAATCAAGCTCTGCTGTTCTAACTACCCACAGGTGTGCAATGTATTCCAACAGACCTAAAAAGCCCACACACCACCTCAGAAACTTGTTTCTGTCATGTTTCTAATTTTAGTAAAAATACTTAGTTTGGATCAGAGCCGTAAACAATGTAAGTCAGAGAGTACAGGGAAGGATTTGAGATCTGAGGCAAGGTGTCCACAAGAGAAGCTCTGTTCTTAGAACAGGTATGGAAGCCATGAGTCAAGCAGAGTCATGTGACCAAAGCAGAGAGCGGGGCTATGGCACATTAATGTCAGCTATGAATCTGAGCCCTGGGGTCAGCTACCCTGTTGGAGAGGATCAGCGAGGACGTCAAGAGGGCAGGTGGTAAGAAATGCAGAGCAAAACCAGAAGCCAGTCCTCAAGACAGGCCCAAGGAAGCAGAAGGCTTTGGAAAACCAGAGCCAACTCCCCAAGAACCTCACACAGAGAAGGCAAATATATACTCATTGCCACCCACTTCATAATTGCGTGAATACATGGGTATAGAAAACTTTGGAAAGACACATGCCATATTAAATAACTTTTGTATCTGGGATTTTCTTTCATGAGCAGCCACTAATTTTATAAGCAGAAAAATAAACTGTTTGTTTTGAAAACAGTGACAAAATAAATAACCCAGCCTGATTCTAGAAAACAAACACATGAGCTGCAGAAAGATCACAATCATTTTAAAATTAAGAGGAGACCCGAGAAATTCCAGTGAGTTGCATAGGATATAAGAAGAATATGACTGTCTCTGGAGGCTGTAACAGGTTGCTGTAGGCACTTGTAGTTCTCCTAGAGTGTGAAGTGTCCTGGAGGGCTGACTGTCCATGCTTTGAATCAGTCAAAAGTGTGCAGGTCAGCGGCTCACGGGGCATGAGATACAGATACTCGTGCCCCTTCAGTCAGATGAAGAGCAAGTCAAAGTCACCTTCTGTCAACATCACTGCCTGTTACCACAGCCTCCTGCTAACAGCCTGGGACCATCAGCCCACAAACTCAGTGGACAGGCTGCCAAGCGAGCTGCAAAGTGCTCACTAAGTGCACAGGCATCCTGTACGTAAAATCTGGAGAAAATCCCACAGACCTTCTTTTGTTTGTGTCTTTTCCCTCCATTAGGCAGGAAGGGGTTTGGTGCCCTTTCCTCCACCTGCTGTATTTGCAGCTGGGACCTAAAAGTCACCAGTCGAGGGGATGTCAATAGAGGTGAACTGCTGCCCTGGGAGCCTGTGGGGAGGGCCTCTCTGGGCACCTCCTCCATCAGCAGGGTGACATGCAGCTTAGCTCCAGGAGCTGGGAGAGAAGGGCAAGCCTCTTTCACTGCAAACTTCTCCCTTAGGGCCATTTAGAATTCCCTGATTTTTATGACTTGAGCATTATTTTACCAATCACATTTTCAAATGGCCTTGAGTGCAGCTTTCTATTTGGCATTTGGGAGATTTTTCATACATACTTTTTGTATGAATTTAGGACTTAGCCTATTAAAGTTTAGTGGCTTAAACATATTAACCTATCATGTCATAATAATAGGCCATTTTAAAAATGGATGTTTGTTTAAAAATATTGCCAGTGTTTCCAATTGCCTGGTATATAGGATTTTTATAGGTTCATCTCTCTCTCTCTCTCTCTCTCTCTCTCTCTCTCTCTCTCTCTCTCAAAGGGTAGGACGCCCGTCTCAGACTCCTGAGAGCAGCAGAGATGTATCTGTTCCAGGGCTGCTGTTGCAGAGCTCTGCCTCTGAGACACTCATGATGGCCCTACGGTCAGCTGTCCTCTGCACTTTCCATTTCATACCGGCTCTCAGTTGCTTCCATTCACAGCCTGCCATCCCCACTCTGTGGACTCTATACCCAGGCAGGATCCCCAGTGTCACACTCTCAGTGATGCCCACAAGAGGACAATGTACCTATTTGACCATCAGAAGCCTGGGGTTGATCTCCATATTCTGTTCCTGAAACCAGAAAACTTGAGACAGTTACCAGAGAATGGAAAAGGCAGGATCGGCTGGCAGGCCAAGGTCAATGCCCACATCAAAAGGCGGTGGAAAAAAGAAGACCTTAGAAGATGGGAAGATCTCCCTTGTTCTTGCAGAGGCAGAATTCATATTGTCAAAATGACCACACTACCAAAAGCACTATACAGATTTAATGCAATTCCCATCAAAATCCCAATGACATTCCTCACAGAAATAGAAAATAGAGTCATGAAATTCATCTGGAAAAATAAGAGACCCAGAATAGCTAAAGCAAACTTTAGCAAGAAGAGTGAAGCAGGTGACATCACTATACAAGAACTTAAACTATGCTACAGATCAATAGTAACAAAAACAGCATGGTATTGGCACCAAAATCGACTTGTTGGCCAATGTACAGAATAGTGGACATAGAGACTAACCCACATATTTACAATTATCTTATATTAGACAAAGGTGCCAAAGTGTACACTGGAGAAAATATAGCTTCTTCAACAAATGGTGCTGGGAAAATTGGAAATCCATATGCAACAAGATGAAATTAAACCCCTCTTACCATGCACAAAACTCAAAGTGGATCAAGGACCTAGGAAATTAAACCACAGACCTTGCCACAACTTCCTTAATAAGACTTCTATAGGTGCAAGAAGCAAAATCAAGAATTAATAAATGGAATGGATTCAAACTAAAAAGCTTCTTCTCAGCAAAAGAAAAAAATCAGTGAGGTTAACAGAGAGCCTACTAATTTGGAACAAATTCTTACCACATATAGAGCACTAATCTCTAGGGTATATAAAGAATTCAAAAAGCTGAACACCAAAAAAAAAAAAAAAACCAAATAACCCAATCAATAATGGGTGACAAGGAACCAAACAATTCTCAGAAGAGGATATACGATCAATCAACAAATATATGAAAAATGCAAATCAAAACTAGTCTAAGATTTCATCTCACTCCAGTCAGAATGGCAGCTATTTTGCATGCAAACAACAATAAGTGTTGGCGGGGATGTGGGGAAAAAAAGTACACTCATACACTGCTGGTGGGACTGCAAATTGGTGCAGCCAATATGGAAAACAGTATGGAGATCCTTGGAAAACTGGGAATAGAACCACCATTTGACCCAGCTATCCCTCTCCTTGGAATATTCCCAAAGGACTTAAAAACAGCATACTACAGGGACACAGCCGCATCAATGTTTACAGCAGCACAATTCACAATAGCTAAACTGTGGAACCAACCTAGAAGCCCTTCAGTGGATGAATGGATAAAGAATTTATACACAATGGAATTGTGTACATTTATTTATACATTTATACCCAATGGAATATTTTCAGGATTAAAAGAGAATAAAATCATGACACTTGCAGGTGAATGGATAGAGCTGGAGAATATAATGTTAAGTGAAATTAGCCAATTTCAATAAACAAAATGTTGAAAAATTTCTCTGATTTAAGGATGTGATTCATAATATGCTGTGGGGAGTGGTGGTGGTGGTGGATGGGAGGATTAAATGAACTCTAGATAGGGCATAGGGGAAAAGGGATGGGAGTGGAAGAGAGAGGACATGGGGGTAGGAAGGATGGTGGAATGTGATGGTCCTCATTACCCTAAGAACATGTATAAGACACGAAGGATGTGACTCTACTTTGTATACAACCAGAGATATGAAAATTTGTGCTCTATATGTGTAATATGAACTGCAATGCATTCTGTTGTCATATATAACAAATTAAAATTTAAAAAACAGTGTAGTAATGGAAAAATAAACTAAAAGAGAATTTGGAATGTGAAAAAAAAAGGTGGTGGAAGTTTTGACAGAGCACTGCTGCCTTTGATTGAAAATTTGACCCTGACTTTCCCATCCAAGCACATGCCTGTGGATTGGTATTTATCCACTGGACACAAAGTACACCATCAAAGAAAAACGAGTCAGATTATAATAATCCTTCCCAGGTTCTTGACACTTTATATTTTATTAAGGTTCCTTCCACATCATTTTCTTTTGGCTTGAAAATAACCTCCTTTTTGGACATTATAGTGATGCTATTTTCTCCTCTATTCTACAAACAAAACAGCAATTCAAACTGATTTGCTGATCTCCCAGGCCCTCGGTCAGGAAGCAACCAGGTCTACTGGCACTTAACACAGAGGGGCTTCATATGCAAGTGAACCCAAAATGCAAGGGGAGAAATTTCCAATTTTTATAACACGTGAAGTTGAAAGACCCCCAGACCCTCAAATCCCCCGTGCAAAAGAACTAGCGTCACACTGGCTGCAAAAGCAAGAGGCAAGTTTATTAATACACAGGTGCCTGCGGGTGCACAGCAAAACCTCAGCCGAAGCTTTGGTGAACTGGCACACCAGGCTTTGGGGTACAGATCTTTTATAGGGAAAAAGGAGTTGTTTTCCACCTAGCACAATAACAGGTGTTTTTGAATCCAGCATACATGTCACTTAAAGGGTAAACTTGTTTTTCACTATGATAAACTTGTTTTTCACTATGATAAACTTATTTTTCACTATAGGTTCCCGAAAAACTCATTAATCTCATAGGTTTACATTTTGTTTCCTCCCTGTTCCCGCTTATGATCCCAGTTTGCTCAAGCATGTCCTGTGATGTGGGCAGGGTGCCCTTTCTAACAGGTCATGTGGTGAGCTCACCTGTTTACTGCATACTTTCTACTTTTCATAATCAAGCCTTAGGTTATGGGGCTGGGGTCTTTCAAAGTAAGACTTCAGAATGTGGCCAGTTTCTCCAGTCTGAACGACTTCAAACATGCCACGGAGCTGCACTGAAAATCTCACACATGCCGTTTATATTTGCACACACAGTTCAATTCAGACTGTCATTTTCTGGTGGTACATGGGTACCTCTCCTTGTCTACCATCTATTCATGTGTTTGAAGAGTCTACACGCAGCAGGGCCTGAAAAATGCCAGGAGTGAGGGAAAGCAAGGAGGGGCCATTAATTCTAGATCTCACTGTGGAGAAGTCGGTGGGGTCCGATACGGCAGATGTGCAGATGTGTCTGATTAATGCTGCCTAGAAGTGTGCTAGGAAACACCCAGGGATAATGCAGCAAAAATGATTGACTCATGTGCTAAGTTCTATACTATGTTGTCCAAGTAACATTTAGGGGAAGTTACTTGGGATATATATATACTTAAAATTCTTCAATAATAATCCATCTTTGGTGTGTCTTGGGGAGATGTAGACGTAATTCCCTAAGCATTTTTATAAATATTTATAAAACATCTTTGGGCTATATTTTTAAATACCACACACCTTTTATTTTCCTGGCTGAGCTGCCTTCTGAGGACTCTCAGGGGCCGGATCCTGTCTGGGTTTTGAACTTTTGTCTCAACAGAGCTGAAGCCTTGGACAGCACAATAGTACCATGAAAAGGCTGCAGGACTGTGGTGTGTGGCCCCAGGAGATGGAGTGGACAAACCTAAGTTCCTCAGCTGCACCTAGCACATGGCTCTAAGCCCTGAGCCCTGTGCAGTGTTCTCTGGATACTGGGTCCTGCAGAGATGTGATTAGAGGTTACACAAGACCCACTGTTCCACTTAGGGAGGAGTAGGACTAGAGAAAAACCACACACGTTTGCCTTTTGAAAGTGCTTGGACATGGCATTTGCTCACAGTGAGGATTTATCTCTTCCGCCTTCCTCCAGGACAAAGAGAATCTGCTGCTTATTATCAGGGAGCAAAAGGCAGTGGGTGAGGGAAAGAGAAAGATGAAGCAGTAGGGCAAAGAGGGGAAATCAATGTGAAGGCAAAGATACTTTTAGCTCTTAAAGACTTTTCCAGTCCAGGATTTAAGGAGCCCCGAGTTTTGGGAATGGGATGGGTAGGAAACAAAGCAATCAGCTGCCCTGAGCCTAAAGGGAGCCTGGTAGGACTTCTATCTAAGAGCAAAGCTTGCAAGTTTGTAGACAGAATAAATGTCTAAGGAACAATGTAGCTGTGTGTGGGGGTGGGGTGGGGAGGGAGGGAGGGGAAGAGAGAGAGAGAGGGAGGGAGGGAGGGAGGGAGGGAGGGAGAGAGACTGCAAGCTCATGTGAGTGCATGTGCTAAGGGCACACAGTACTTTATTTTGAACACAGACAGCATGTTTTTTAGGTTTTTGGAAGTGGATTCCCAGCACTTGCCCATGAGGTTCTTTTACATTTGGAACAGCTCTAAAGGCTTTTCTCAGTGGCTCTTTCCCCTGGATGGGCAGTTAGCGTGGAGAGGCCCCATCTTTGCTCTTCACCTAGCTGACAGTGAGCACACCTGCAAATAGCAAATATCACCATTCTCAACCCCACAGACATGACCATTTTTGTTTCCAAACACCACATGCTCTTCTGGGCAGTCATTTAATAAGAGGTTCTTAAATGTCAGAGAAACTTGGTGGGAAGAAAGTTTAGAAAAATAATGTATTCCAGCACTATATAAAATATTTAGTGGATTATTTGAAGACCATTTCATAAATATGTATATTCTCGTGGTGAAAGATACTTTAAAAAGGTAGATGTGGCAAATGTGGTCGTGAGACCAACATAAGATAAGCGTGTATGCGTGCTGGAGTAGGGAATTATGTGTTCCTAAGACATGGTACCAGGGATGCACAGGGGAGGCTCATCCAAAAAAGCGACCCCTCCCATAGAACTGAATGGAACCATAAGCAGCTGGAAATGATGGAAAGAAAATAGTTAGCAGGTGGGTAGGGTCAATGGTGGAATCATACATATGCAAATGCTCTGTGACAGAGAAACACAGACACTTACTATTCGGGAAAATTATATGTCAGTTTAAAAAATAAATTCCACTCATTCAAGAGTGTTGAGAAATTAAATAAGCTGGGAAGACAAACTAAAAGGAGATTTAATCAGGAAAAAATATGCTGTCTGGGTCATACAAATTATCAGAAGAATGAAATAAAAATCTCAGACCAGTTTAGGGGAGGGGAGTAGCCAGAACCCATGCCAGCCCTGATGAATGACATGGGTTGGTCTGGAACGTTCCCTAGTGGCTTCTGTCTGCTTTCTGAGTCATAATATTGGAATTGAAAATCAGAAAACTGACTGTTTACATGTTTTGGTTCATAATTTCATAACTGTATCAGTTCAAAATGTTAGTCTGTGTTCTTTGACCTCCATCTCCCTAAGCCTCCCAGCCTCTGCTATCCACCATGAACCCATGCTCTGCTTTTATGAGTTCAGCACGTTTAGATTCCACACATACATGAGTCCATGTGCTGTTTGTCTTTCTGTGCAGTGTCATCTGGGTATGTCCATGTCACAAGTGATGGGATATGAAATTCAGGTAAGAGTAGCCCATTTAAGATCTCTACTGTGCAACACAGTGACTAGGATTAGTGCCAAAGTAATGAAGTATTGCTCCCTTTTCTTTGCTTTTCTTTCTTTCTATTGGGAATTGAACCCAGGACATTTTACCACTGATTTACATCCCCAGATTCTATTTATTTATTTATTTATATGTTATTTTCAGACAGAGTCTAAGTTGCTGAGATTGACCTTGAACTTGCTATCCTCCTGCCTTAGCTTCCTGAGCTGCTGGTATTATAGGCATGTGCCACTGTGCTCAACTCAATGTACTTTTCTTGAAAATTGCTAACACGGTAGATTTGAAATGTTCTCTTGACAAAAAATAAGTACATGAGGTCATGATTATACTATTTAGCTTGAATTAGCCATTCCACAATGCATGCATATATCAAAATAACATACACATGGTAAATACATACAATTTTAATTTGTCAATTAACAATATTTAAAATAAGAAATCTAAACAAAAATGCTAATCTACAACAGAAATCCAAGAAATGGTGGCCCAGAGTCACAGGGATTTTATTTCTCAGTATACCCAGGACTTGTGAAAGGTCTTGCTGGTTTCCTTTAAAGTGATTTCCTGCTCATGGACAGATATGGCAGCTCCATTCCTGAATGTCTACCAGTATTCCATAAAGGGAGAGTGCAGCAGTCTGGCTGGGCACAAATCACGAGCCGCCACAAAGCACTTATATCTTCAAACAGGAAACTTTATTGCCGGAACTCCACCAGCACTCCACGCACACACTCCCCGGGAACTCTCCCAAATGCCACCCACACGGCTCCTCCAGGAACACACCACACACCAACCTGGAACTCCTCTCCTGGAACTTTCCCAACCAACATGAACTCCCCAGGCAATCCTCCCGAACTCCAAAGTAGTGGGCGCCGAGCAGGACAGTAAAGGTCTAATATACAATTGAATCAATCCAGCATCATCTTAATGGCTCGCCTCTCAACCATTCCGACTAGGCTGTGGCTCTCAGCAGGAGAGGGTGCCATGGGAACTAAGAGGAGTTAGAAGAGGCCGGGCCACACCAAAACCTGAGGTCCTTAGAAGTCTGCAGGACCTCCGATTCATCCCATTGACTTGAACCCCTCGCCTCAAGGAGATTTGAGAAATGTAGTTTTGTGCCTGGGCACGTAACAGCCTCAAACGGCATCAGACTGAGCAGGAAGCGGGGAGAATGGACAGTGTGAGGACCCAGGTCTTTGCCCGGATTCTCTGTTTAGTCTTTGCCAGCTTTCCTGGTGAGAACCACTGGAATTCTGAATGGGCTCTGGGAAGATGAGTGATTTATTTAGCAGGAGGTGAGGCCCAGCTGTAGGAATGTGCACCCATCTCAACTGGGAGATCATAAGCCTGTGCTCTCAAGGCTGGGGCTGGAACTGCCTGAAACATTGTGTATTCGTCAGAATGACTGCCACGTGGGACCTCGGCAGACCTATGCCTGTGACACTGCTGGTGGCTTCTCCATGTCGCCTGGGCTGTTTCTCAACATGGCAGCTGGGTCCCAGGGGTGAATATCCAAAGGCGAGAGGCCCAGGCCCAGAAATCACATACGTCACTTTTACCCTGTTCTATTCGTAGAGGTGGTCACCACGTCTGCCCAGGTGTAAAGGAAGGAGAAATAGCCCACCCACGGAGGGAGGAGTGGCAGAGTTCTGAGGAAAGGCACCTGGGACTAGAAATACTGCTGCAGTCGCGTTTGGAAAACTCAATGTGTAGCACTGAGGGGAGTCATGGGTACTATCTGTGTGTTACCACTTACCTGTCGCCCTTCAGGGGACTCTTGATGTGTTCTTCTGGCCACCAAAATACAGTGGTAGAAGTTGAGTCACCTGTGGGGTGAGGGCGCAGTGAGTGTCTGAGAGGCATTGTAGAGCTTGAACTTGAACATGGTCCCAGAGCACCCCACGGCCTCTGTGTGCACCAGAGGGAGCTCCTGTAAAAGTCCAACCTGGCCCTCAGGAGATTCCTGCTGGAGTTGCTGCGGTAGTTTCCTAGGCCTGCTGTCACATGGCGCTGTAGGCTGGGTGGGTTACATGACAGAACTTGGTCTCATGGTTCTGGGGGGCCACAAGTCCAAGAGCAGGGTATGGGTGTACCTGGTTCCTTGGGGCCCTCTCCCCTTGGCTTATAGATGACATTTCTCTGGTGTCCCCAAGGTGTGTCTGTGTCCTCAGCTCTTCTTATAAGGATGCCTATCACACTGGGCTGGGGTCATCCTGAAGACCTCAGTTAGCTCTCCTCACTTCTCTAAAGGCTTGTCTAAACCTCATTGCATTTGGAGTTGGTGGGAGTCAGGACTTCAACATAGGAATTTGGAGGACATACCTGTAACTCTTGTCACTGCAGGGAGTTTCACGACGCTGGCCTTGTAGGATCCTCTGGGATCACATTTCTGTCTACCTTCTGGACGTTTCAGTTTCATGATCTTTGTTTACCAAATTTGTCCTTTGCCAGATCTTTCTGTCTGTGTTTATAACCTCATTTTCTCCAGACTCTTGGACACAAATGAATAAATAAAAAGCAAGTAACGGTGGCAATGAAAGGAAAGCAACCAGTGTTCACGTGGGTATTCTTTATCCCTTTGCTCCCCGAGCCCTAATGCCCATTCCTCCAGCAGAGCCCTCCCTCCGGCCCCTTCCCCAGCCCTCGGGCTCCCCTCAGTCCCCCCCCCCCCCATGGATGGACAGTTGCCTTACCCTCGTGCTCTGGTGAGCTGGTCCCCAACACCACGTGCTACCTAACCATGCCACCTTCTTCCCTTTCAGGAGAGCACTTCCCAACTTCTGTGATCCCAGGGACCCTGCCAGAGTCACTGGTGCATTTCACAATTTCTGGCTCCTCTTGGGAACATGATTAGATTGCAAGTTCTGCCTCTTTGAAAGTGAGTGTGGCTTTCTGATTGCTTGAACCACTGAACTGAGCCCTTACAGAGAGAATCTGGGTCCTTTCTCAGAGGTGCAGAGTGATACTAGGAGGGGGTACCCTCCTGTCTGAGTTCCTAGGTGGTAAATGTGCAAGCTCAGAGTCACCAGGACCTTTGTGGCTGCCAGGCGGAGCAAGAGCACCCGAGCAAGGACCCACCAGAGGAAAGCAGAACTGGGAGTGGAGGGTTGGGCGGGTTTTTAGTAGGAGGGCTCAGAAATCAGCACCCTGGCCTGTGTGTGTGTGTGTGTGTGTGAGAGAGAGAGAGAGAGAGAGAGAGAGAGAGAGAGAGAGAGAGAAGTGATAGTCCTTCCTTGTGTTTGAGAGTTAGTTAGAACTGTTTCAGAGCCACATTGGTTCCCACTTTCAGCCTCTGCCAGTTAAATCCTGTCAATTTAAATCTAAAGGACTCTCCTAGGTTATTTTTCTAAATAATCAATTTCATCTGTTTGTTTAAATATTTCCAATGATTCTTCCTTTTATTTTTGCCCTCTGAATAAGGGCATAAATAATTTTGTCCAGGCTTGATGGGTACAGGACCAGTCCCATATGGCCTTCCTTGGCAAGCCTCCTCCCTGGATGCTCTGCAGGAACCTGGCTCTGGGTCTGACCATGTTGCCTGTAATTTACCCAAACATCCCTAATGCCCTGTCATGGCATCCTTTGCCAAGGCTCACGCGCTCGTCTGAAATGCTTAACTCCATCAGAGGAATTCGCACCTGTTCTTTCTGATCATGATCAACAGACACTCAACATTTCTTTACTTTCTAGTCTTAATATTTGGGAATGATATTTACCCCATCAGTTGTAAGGGTAGCTTAATGTGTTAGGAGAAGTGAAGGCCGGTACTTCTCGATTGCTGACTCTGCCCGTGGGGACTTGAGTTGTATGTATCTTCACGGGTTAATTCTCAGCAATGTCAGCTTCATTCTGCAGATTTATTTAGAAAATCAGCAAGAGTTAACGCATAAGAACACGCATGTGGCCAAAATGATTTTCAGTACTCTGAGTACTAAGCACTTTAGTAGTCCCGACCCCTTCTTGCATTGTTTTGTGGTACTTATGTGCACATTATCTCTCACAGCTTGCATCTCTTCAAAGAAAAGGTGACATACAAAGACTGCGGTGACATACAACCTGCAAGCACCTAGTAGAGCCATGTCTTGGACTCCAGGGAGCCTTAGTACATCCCACTGTGTCAGTAAATGAACCCACAGAAGAATGTGCTTAACGAATAGCTGCACCTAACATCCAACAGCGCTTGCACTTAAATACTGTGAATTTTAGAAATTTGTACCATTAAAACAATTGAATTCCATGTTTTGATATCACCTCTTTGATTTCTGTCACCTTATAATTTTTCTCCTGCATTCAATTGCTATGAGCTGAAAACCTTTCCGTTCATAAAATAAACAACAGGCAAGCGCATTCCACCTCTATTCCCACTGCTGCTTGGAGCCACAGTGTGCTGCCTTGGGGAGCGGCCCTCCCTCTGTCTCTGTGGAGCGTGGACTCCCTGAGCTGTGGCCTCACTAAACTCTTCAGAGAGAAACAGCGATCTCAGGACACTGTGCTCTGCATTCCTCAGTCATGTGATCATCTCCCATCATGCAGGAGCTCTTGGATTGCAGGAAACTTTGGGGTGCAGCTGCAGGCATCTCATTTCCCCTTCTCCCCCAACAGAGGCTCTTCCTTCACACTAAGGAGCTCTGGGATGTCTGCTGTGAGTCCCATCAAGGCCCTTCCTGTCCCCAATGTGTTCATGAACAACCTGCCAAAGCTCCACATGCTTGGCACCCATCGATGAAGTTGCCCCTCCCATTCATGTTTGAGGAGACCAAGGCAGAAGTGCAAGGTGCCCCTCCAGGTTACAGATCTTGCTGGGACAGGGGGGACAGGACCTGATCTTATGTTCAGCCTCATGCTCTTTCATCTCTCGTGCAGAGTTCTGGGATGAGTCTCCTGATGAGTGTTTGTCTTAACACAGGCAGTCTGAGGGTCCGTGAGGGTGGTCTCTTTCTTACCCATGTCACTCAGGTCCCCCTGTTCCCCTTCCCCAGTTTGGCCAAGCCACTGGGATGATGTATCTGAGGTTGGGTGAAGCTTTGTGGGCCCTTTCGTCATGACCTGTGCCCGGCAGTGTCTTTGTTCCTTCCGCCTTCTCCACAGCGGGTCTCCCAGCTGAACTGAGGAGCGCTATCCAGGCAGTTTCTCCTTGGGTTCTGCACAAGTGCACATGGGACGCTCTGCTGCCCTTGAGGTTGGTTTGGGGCTATTAAAGAGAACCGGGGCTTCTGAAATAAGGAGCTGGAAGGCTGAGCCAGGGGTGTTTCATCAGCAGAGCAGAAAGCAGACCAGCATGGGTTGGGTTCTTCCTCTCATGAATTTGAAGAATAAAATTCAAGGATGCAAGGGTGAGAACAAAGTAACAGGATTTATTAGAGGAGAAGAAAGCAGAGCTCCCAGAGAGGGAGGGGTCCCAAGAGAGGGGTGCCAGAGAGTGGCCCTTGTCGAGGGGTTCATACAGATGCATGGGCTTAAGGAAGTCAGCCTCCTGCTCACTCCTGGGCAAGGCATCCAGTGTCCACAAGCTGCTCGGGAAGCCTTTAGTCCAATCAAAATGTCCATTAGGCATTTTTCCCTCTCTAGAGAGGCACAGACCCCGGTAACTTAGGTCCTGACTTAAAAATAGTCTCTTTTTTTTTTGTAATTTTCTTAGCAAATATCTGCTGGTGCTGTTTGTGCTTTACTGCCCAGGATGTGACCCAGGGGCCATCTCCCAATCCTCCCTCTCTTTCTCCTGCATCACCACTGTCTGTTGTGACTAATGAAGAATAACAGCTTTGAACTCTTTCAAGTTCTGGAAGAATTTTCTCTCTAAATTCAAGGGAACCCTTCATGGATTGTTAGTGTCCCGCTGAGGACAGGCATGGGGACTGAAAGGTGACCTTTTCTTCTTCAGAAGCCACTGCAGGGGATCTACCAGAGCTGGGTATTTTCTGGGGAGTAGTGTGGGATTCCGTGATGATCACAAACTGCTAATTCATTATGTGCTAATGCGAGGACGCAGGAGAGACACCTGCTAAGTCCTGACGTTGTGCTGGAAGTGACACCCTAATTCAGTGGAGAACCAGCTGGCTTCCCATGGACGGTATAGAAGGAACATCTTTCTCCAGGTCTCTTGAGTTCAGCAAAATGGTGAAAAGTTTCCTCAGAGCGGATCCCACACCTGTGTCTTCCTGCTAGTGGAGCAGAGGGAGAAATGTCACGGTGGATCCTGAGTCCAGAAATGGCTGCTCAACAGGCCCTAGTGGCCACTGCTTCACTCAGACACAGACTCTTCCCATGGGGTAGCTCCCATGGAAACCTGTGCATTGGAATCCACTGAAGTAGATAAAAACTGATTCTTAAAATCAAGGAGTTCATCATGCTTCAATTCTCTTGAGATTTGTAAAATCTTAGGAAAGCAACGTGATTTAACGTTGTTGTTTTTTTAAAGATGATACCTTTGTTCTTTGACCTCTTTGCTTTCAAACAGAATGTTCTTTCTGATATGTGGATGCTAACCCCCAACAAGGGAGGGTGGGGAGGGGAGGAATAGACATCCACTGGATTAGACAAAGGGGAATGAGGGAAGGGAGGAGGGAAGGGAGTAGGAAAGACAGTGGAATGACTTTCGTATCCTTGTGTATGAATACACGACCAGGGAAACTCCACTCATGCACTACCCCAAGAATAGGATCCTAATAAGTTCTCCATGTATGTATAGTATGCCAAAATACAATCTACTTGCATGTATATCTAAAAAGAACAAATAATAATAATTTTTAAAAAGGAGTAAACCTCTCCCCATCTCCTGTGATGATCCCATTTCTGCCAGCAGCACCCATCAGGTTAAACCCAAGAACCAAATTTCTGCCGAATTTAGAAAATGAAACAGTTAACTGAAGAAAGGCAGCTTTAGCCTGTAGGTTGCTTTTTCTACTGAGAATCTAGTATTTCCTCTTTTGGGGCTGTTCTTTATGTTATTTATTCTTATAAACTGCATCTAATATGGCCTGCAGAACACCAGAGGTCTTCTCTAACAACTATGATAAAAAAACAAATAAGAGACTATGGAGCAGGAGAGTGCTGTTTTCCACTTTTGATATTGAGCCACTCCGTGAGTTAGTCATGCTGTAAGAAGTCCTAACCCACGGATGTAAGGCAAATGTGCAGGAATTGCAGGTCCATGATTTGGGACCACTGCCTTAACTCAGCACACTGCAGATACCAGGACCGATTCATCAGGGATGGCACCAGGAGTGGGCAGTGTCCTGTTATAGATAAAGCAGTCAAAGCAGTGCCACTTTAAATATCAGGACTTTTGTTTAGTCAGAGGGAAAGAAAGTGGGTAGCAGAAAGCAGATGTGAAGATGCAGAGAATTTGAAAGACCGGTAGTGCTTGTGCCATGTAATGATGCTGTCAGCGACGGTGACGGTGTGCTCAGGTATCCCCTTCTCCCCCATGAACAGGAAGATGCAATCATTCCCCAGTGGAACATCACTACTGGTCATCAGAGAAAAAAAAATAACTTTTCAATACACATTTTTTGAAATTAATGAGCAGGTTTCCCTAACACCGTCTTCCTCCATCACCCTGATTAGACTGCCCAGGTGCTCGACCACATCTTCTGTAATTTGCCACTGTTTCTGGTAAATTACAATTCAGTAAAATTAAGCGGGCCTCAGCAGAACCCTTAAGAACCATAATTTTAGCACAGTGCTAAAATTGACCCCCTGAAGTCGACTCTGAAAGAGTCTGTGTCGCATGTTAATATCTGTGACAATGCACCTGCCACAGCTCAAGTGAGGAAATCAGGTCTCCAGGACACCTGAAGCCAGTGAGCTAGAGAGAATCGGGTCCAACAGGAACATGAAGAAGATGTGGCCATGAGAAGCATCTTGCAATGACAATGGTAGCAGCCGTTTGTGGTGACTCTGTCAAGCAGGAACCTGTACACAGGCAAAAGAACACAAAGAAACACTGAGCCGTGGATCACTCCAGTAACATTAATTTGTATGTAGAAATATGACAATTCCAAGGCAGCCACAAAGATTGGGGTGGGCAGAAAAAATATCCCCTCACAATATGTCCGTATCATAATCCCAGACATGAGAATATGTAGTGTGATGTGGCAAAGGGGAAGGGAGGCTGTAGATGGAATTAAGGGTGCTCCCCAGGGGACCCTAAGTAGTCGTTGGAAGGTCCAGTGAAATCATAGAGGTTATTGAACGTGGAAGAGAGGTATAGAAGAGTTTGTCAGAGTGCAAAAGAGATTGGAAGATAATATGCTGCTGTCTATAAAGATGGAGTAAAGGGCCCCAAGCCCAGACCAGCTAGGAGCAAATTGTCCCCTAGAGCTTCTCCAGGGAAGAAGCCCTGGCTATCACCTTGATTTTGGTTCAGAGACCTATTTCAGACTTCTGAGCTTTAGCACTCTAAGATAGTGAACCAGTGGTGTTATTCTTCATGAAGGTTGTGGAACTTTGTTACAGCAGCAATAAGAAACTAATACAAAGATGGGTTCCTACTATGTAGAACACTATGCAATAAATACTGCCTTCAAACGAATAAAAGAAGGAGCAGACCCGAGTTCATTTTCAAGCACAGATTCTTATTTCTGGTCAACAATGAAATGCCTTAGGAGTGTGTTGGGAATGGATGTATTTACGTGTGGAGGGACAACTTGGTGTGGTGGTAGGGGGCTTATCACAGTTAGGACATGACAGCTGGGCCCCTGCAGCCACCCCAAGAAACACAGCCAAATTAGGCTCTGGCCTGGGGGGAGCATGGGAACATGTACATGAGAAAGCACTTTCCCCACATCAGCAACTCATAAATAAGGCACATCCCAATGAGACGTATGCTGAAGACCTCAAGTATGGCAAATAGCTACAAATAGGAAGATGGATTAAATAGAAAACATAGTCACAAAAGTGGCTGAAGGAGAAGATCAAGAGAGAGTGGGGGCCCAGCAGGGGTACTGTGTGATTCAGCAGGAATGGGGGTGGGAGGAGGGCCCTCTGCTGTGTGGAGACTGGGTGTCTGGGGGCTGGCTTCAGAACCAACTCTGGGAGTGTGCCAAGTTCCTGCCACGTGGGGTCTCTGCTTCTCTCTGGGGCAGGAGAAGGAATTCCTCTCCAGCGCAGACCCCAGGCACAGGGAGCACATGTTCCACTCTTCATATGGAAACATATCTGTCTCTTTTACAGGCACAGTGCTTTCCCTTTAATTTTTTAAATTTCTAACTGATACATAAAACCAGAGAACCGTACATATGTATGGGGAACTGGGTGATGGTTTGGTCATGTATACCTTGTACAATGTTTAGATCAGGGTAAACATCTGTCTCCTCAAGCATTGATCATTTTTCTGTTGTTGGAAACATTCAAATTCCTTTCTCGGAGCTTTCTGAGAGGCACGGATGCTGTCATTATCTAAGCCTTTACTTGGGGCGCTTCACAGGGCCTCTCGGTGACCTTTTGATGGGAAGTCTAATCAGAAGTGACAACTGGCAGAAGAGCATGCTGGCGGGGGAAGGAATGGCCTTTTGAAGAGAACTCGGAGAGTGTTTTCTGTGGTTGATTAAACAGGGGGAGAGGTTTCTTCCTCCTTTAATTTCACGATTACACACTGAATGAAGGACTAGTCACAGAGTGATTCCCCAACACTTTCCTCCCGCTGCACTGGACGGTGGAGGAAGGAAGGTTTCAGAGGCAGCACCCAGCTCTGGATTGGAGGGGAGGGGACAGTGCTGTCACTCTGCAGCAGTGCCTTGCCCCCTTGAGGTCACGCAAACCCAGTGCTACATACTTTTTGTTGGCTTTATAAATTATCATTTATTCCTTAAAAAGAAAAAAAACCTAGGCATCCCTCAAGCTGGAGAAACCTGCTGAGATGGGAAATATGACTTTCAACGGGCAAGGCTGGGGATGATCCCGTTTTCATCTCCACCCTGCAGTTGGAATGAAAGGATGCCACTCGTCTCTTGCTATTTAAATTTTCACATGCATTAAGACTAATGATCTTTTATTTATGTCATGGGGCATTGTCACAGTCTGTGTGCGTAAGTGTGTTGAAAATTACACAATATTATGATCATGTGCATGTGGGGTCATTAAAACTCCATTAAAAATAATTTTCTTGAGACATGATATTTGTCCATCTTTATGGAGTACATTGTGGCTGTTTAATACATGCATAGACGGTGTAATATTCAAATCAGGGCGATAAGCACGTCCATCTCTTGGAATTTTAATCACTTTTTTTTTGTGTTGGGGATTTTGGAGTCTTCTGTGTGCCATATATGCAATGGAATATTATTCAGTCATAACCAAGAATGAAATCCTGTCATTTGAAGATGGATGGAGCTAGAGGTCATTGTGCTAAGTGAAACCAGTCATACCCAGAGAAACAAACCCCACCTGTTCTCACTGTGGAAACTAACAGTCAATCATAGAAGAGTGGAATGCAAGAGTGGTCACGGGGGACGGGGAAGAACAGCGGGAGGGGATGGAAGGCCGTTCAATAAAGGGACCAGATCACAGTCAGCGGGGGAATTGCATCTGGTTCTTCATTAGCACAGTGACCATGGGTAGACACTATCTTTTCAAACACGGCCCCTCGGTCCTGCTGGTACTCTACATAGAAAAAATAGTTTAGGGAGATCCAGGATGGCAGGCCAGAGAGTGGCAGCATTCTGTGTTGCTCCTGACCTGGGACTCAAGTAGTGGGAATACTGCTTCTCTGTGAGCGACATTCCTGCACCCACATGGGAATCATGGCCACTGGCCCATCCAGGGCTCCAGGCCTCAGCGTCAGAGTACGTCTCCTGACTTCTTGCCCAAGCAGGATTACTGGGTACCCAAGTGGGACCATCAACACCCGCACAGAACTTTTGGCCACACACCCGAGCAGAAATCACGGACGCTGGACAACCAGGCTTTCCACATGCAGGAACTCCAGCTTCCATTCCTGTATGGACCCCCATCTACCAACCTGGGGCTCCCCTGGTCACCGCCACCTTGGGACTCTGCAGCAGCAGACATAGTCCCCTATAAGCAGCCTGCCTGCACCTGGAAACTTCATACAACTCTGAAGTCAGCAGACACTGCAAGCCACATCCCTGAACTCATCGTCCAACGGCATCGCCCGGCTCCCCCCACCTGACCTGACACTCCACTCCTAAAAGCAGGAGCCTCCATGTTGGGTCACCTTCGTCACCATCTTCCAGGTACCCAGTTTCTAACTCCCCCTTGTCCCAGCAGCTGCTAACCCAGCACAGTGACACCCAGGTTCATCCTGATGGAGGAGAAACCAGCTAAAAGCAGATGACCCCACCTACTGTATGAGAAGGGAAGCAGGAAAGATACTGACCTCCAGCCAAAACACGCCCTGTCTTCCTTCAAGATTTTTTGCCCTCTCCCTCTCCTTTCTCCTGCCCTCACATCCCTAACATATGGGAAACCAAGTACTTTGCATGAATTAGGATTTTGAAGACTGGGATGTCTGAATAGTATATTACAGTTGTGTTGTATATTCTTTTTTATTTTTTATTATTTCCACCAATCTCTGCTATTTTAACATTTTAAAAATATTTTTATTAATATATATGTGGTCTGTCTTATGTACTCCACTGTCTTCTCACTTGTCTACCCAATTACTTTCTCTCCCTTTTCCTGCTACTAATCTTCCTCTTTAGATTTCTCTTTCACCCTCCCTAAGATATAGCAACTCTATATCCTCGCCTCCTAATCCTCAGCATATCATCCTACTCCTCACCCTGGTTCTTTGTCCATCATCAGAAACTGTAAACCCTTTTACAAACATACTAAGTATATTGGAGATAATGACTGAATTCACCATTTCTGTACATTGTGACCAAACACTCATAAACCAAAGTCATTTCTGTGTATCAGTGACAAATCCTCTCAAAGGGAAATGAAGAAAACTACCCCATTTACAATTGCCTCAAAAAAAAAAGTGGGAATGAACCTAACAAAAGAAGTAAGAGACCTCTACAATGAAAACTACAGAATGCTAAAGAAAGAAATTAAAGAAAACTATAGAAGATGGAAAGATATTCCTTGTTCTTGGATAGACAGCATTAATATTGTCAAAATGACCATATTACTGAAAGCACTATACAGATTTAATGTAATTCCAACCAAAATCCCAATGACCTTCCTCACAGAACAAAAAAGCAATCATGAAGCAATCATTAGCAAGAAGAGTGAAGCAGGTGGCATCACTATACCAGACCTTAAAGTATACTGCAGAGCAAAAACAGCATGGTAATGGCACCAAAATCGACTGGTAGACCAATGGTACAGAATAGTGGACACAGAGACTAACCTACAGAATTACAATTATCTTATATTAGGCAAAGTTGCCAAAAACGTACATTGGAGAAAAGATAGCTTCTTCAAAAAATGGTGCAGGGAAAATTGGAAATCTACATACAACAAAGTGAAATTAAACCCCTATCTCTCACCATGCACAAAACTCAACTCAAACTGGATCAAGGACCTAGGAATTAAACCAGAGACCCTGAGTCTAATAGAAGAAAAAGTCGGCCCAAACCTCCATCATATCAGACTAGGCCCCTATTTCCTTAATAAGACTCCTATAGCACAAGAATTAATATGAAAAATTAATAAATGGGATGGATCCAAACTAAAAAGCTTCTTCTCAGGAAAAAAAAGCAATCAGTGAGGTGAATAGAGAGCCTACAGCTTGGGAGTAAATTTTTGCCACTTGCACATCAGATAGAGCACCAATCTCTAGGGTATACCAAGAACTCAAAAAGCTAACCACCAAAATAAAAAATAACCCAATCCATAAATGGGCCAAGGAACTGAACAGACACTTCTCAGAAGGAGAGATACAGTCAATCAACCAATATATGAAAAAAATGTTCAACATTTCTAGCTATAGAGAAATACAAATCAAAACTACTCTAAGATTTTATCTAACTCCCAGTCAGAAAGGCAGCTATTATGAATACAAACAACAATTAGTGTTGGCGAGGATGTGGGGAAAAAGGCACACTCATCCATTGCTGGTGGGACTGCAAATTGGTGCAGCCAATATGGAAAGCAGTATGGAGATTCCTTGGAAAACTGGGAATGGAACCACCATTTGACACATCTATCCCTCTCCTCGGTCTATACCCAAAGGACTTGGGACACAGCCACATCAATGCTTATAGCAGCACAATTCACAATAGCTAAACTGTGAAGTCAAAGTAGATGCCCATCAGAAGATGAATGAATAAAGAAAATGTGGCATATATACACAATGGAATGTTACTCAGTAGTAAAAGAGAATAAAATCATGGCATTTGCAGGTAAATGGATGGTGTTGGAGAATATAATACTAAGTGAAATTAGCCAATTTCAAAAAACTAAATGGCGAATGTTTTCTCTGGTATAAGGAGGCTGATTCATAGTGGGGTTGGGAGGAGGAGCATGATAAAATTAGATGAACTCTAGATAGGGCAGAGGGGAGGTAGGTGAAGGGAGGGGGCAAGGGGTGTAAAAAAGATGGTGGAATGAGATGGACATCATTACCCTAAGTATATGTATGAAGACACGAATGGTGTGAATATACTTTGTATACACCCAGAGATATAAAAAATGTGCTCTATATGTGTAATATGAATTGTAATGCATTATGCTGTCATATATAACAAACTAGAATAAAAAACTGAAAAAAACAGAAGAAAGCAGTTTATATTTTTTTAATCAAAATGTCCTTTCCAACATGAAATCCCAGACCCATGGGCTCCTGCTGTCACGCTGTCCCACTGCTATGCTCCTGCAAGTTCCTCTCCTATGAGCTAAGGGCCCAGTTTTACACCTCAGAGGACTTAGAATAAACAGGGCACATGACAATAATTTGGTTGGCAGTAGCTTCAACAGCCATTAGGAATAGTTGTAACTGCTCAGAGATTTTGAGAAATTCTAACATTTTTAAGTTTGTTAATTAAACTTTTAAAATTTTATTTTAACTGTGGAATCAGTAAGGGACTTTATAAAATATTCAAGATCTTGTAATGTTCTGCCCACAGAGAAGTGGTCTTTTTTATACAGAAGAATGCAAAGAAGATTCCCACTTCACACCTACTGAATTGCAAAGGTGAAATTAACCTGTTATAAATTTCTTCATTTCATTTAACTAGAGTTCACAGATTTATAAAGTAACACAAATATTGACTTTAATTAATAATGTTTAAGGATTAAATTAGGCATTTCAGTTTTAGAAAATATACATTAATCTGGCTAAATCAAGGACAAAGAAACATTATTTTGAAGGCTATGATTTAAATAATGACATAAAGTGGAGTCCAATCTCAGTGTCTTGAGGGACCTGAAGTCCTCAGTGAGGACTGGGAGGTGCTGGTCCAGCATGCCCTTCTACTCCAGGGCACAGGTAGGGGAATGGATCCTTTGGTTCACATGTTGCCCAACAAGGAGATTGGTCCTTAGAGTCATGGCTAGAAAAGGGGGCAGCAGATGTCGGATATCTCAAATGACAAATGTCTGAAAATCAACAAGCAGGTTTCAACAAAGAGGAAAAACCATGATGAAAACATTCAAATCACATATTTTAAATTTTGGGGGGGTGGGTACAGGGGATTGAACTCAGGAGCCCTTGAACACTGAGTCACATTCCCAGACTATTTTGATTTTATTTAGAGATAGGGTCTCCCTGAGTTGCTTAGGGCGTCTCTTTTGCTGAGGCTGGCTTTGAACTCATGATCCTCCTGTCTCAGCCTCCTGAGCCACTGGGATTATAGGCATGCACCACCAGCACATATTTTAATTTTTGAAAGTAAATTTCCATGAATATTAACTTCAAAAGGAATTTCAAAGTATATTTTGTTCAACAATTGAATTTCTTATACTGCCCAAGTAACAGGAAGAGAGATATTGTATGTTTTACATTGAAGTAAAGATTGTTTCAAACACTGCACTTTGCAATATTTATACAAAGTGACTTCACTGAGACAGAAGGCACAGGGCCAATAATAGCTTGAAGCATCATCACAGGTAAACAGCAGGACAGGACCAGGTGCGGCTACTCTGTCTGCTGGAATATTTCTTTTGGTTACAAGTTAATCTGAAGGAGTGATATCACATTAGGAAAATCAACAAACAGAAAGGTTTCATTAAGAAGCAATGAAAAATTATGCTAGAAAGAATCTCAAGATGCAAAGGTCTGCCTAGTAATCTAAATCTGGGAGGTGTCGTTTTGGGGACAGAAGGTCAAAGTGAAGGCAGAAGATCTCATTTTTATTGTCCATTAAATGCCCAGATCCAGGACAGCTGTCATACTGCAGCTAGGCAATAGAAATGCATTGAAGATCAGCCACAGAGTCAGCAGAGACTACTGAAGAGCAAGGGACCCGCGCTGAGGAGCCAGTCCCATACTTGAAGCTCCAGTCTGGACCTCCTGATAGGTGGCATTTAGGAGAAGCACTCCTGTGCTATGGTGACCCTGCTGTCCACTTACTAAGCCTCTTTGAAAAAGACTTTGGAGGAAATTTAATTTGACTCCATTATATAAAATTTAGTCCCTGAAGTATTCAAGGTGGCACAAATCATGTGGCCAGCTAGCTTCTCCTCAATGCCACCTATCAGGAGGTCCAGACTGGAGCTTCAAGTAGAGGTCCTATTCCAAATCTGGGGTTCCCTGTCTGTGACACTCTATTAATCATTTTTCTTCTCATATTCTAAGTGCCCATTTTAGTCAGCTTTCTATTTCTGTGACCAAAAGACCTGACAAGAACAGCTTAGAGGGGGAAGTTCCTTTGGGATCATGGTTTCAGAAGTTCAGTCCACGGTTGGCCAACTCCACAGCTCTGGCCTGAAGAGAGTCGGAATGACATGGTGGGAGGTGTGACCGAGGACAGCAGCTTAGTCCATGGCAGGTAGAGAGCTCTGCTCCCAGGGATAGACACCTCTAAGCCCCCAGGGACCTACCGTTTCCAGCCACACCTCATCCGCCTACAGTTCAGCACTCAGCTAATCCATGTCAGTGAATCAACCCACTGATTAGGTTCACCTCTCATAATCTGTTCATGCCACCGCTATAAATTCTTGCTTTTGGGGATACCTCATATCTAAACCACAATGGTACCCTCCTTGCCCCAAACTGTGCTTTGATTTCTCAAGCCAGTAAGGCAGGGGATTCTTCCTGAGTCGCAGTGACTCCATCGGCAGCCTACAGGGCTCTTTTAAGGCCATGGAAGAGGGAGGCAGGAACCCACACAGCCTTCCTGGTGCCTGCAGGCCTGGCAGACACTCTCCTTTGGTCACTCTCCAATTCCTTCAAGGGCTGTTTTGTATTTTGTTCAAAGCTTATATACTCATTGTCAGAAAAGTGGGTCCAATATGAAGTACTTGGCCATTACCAGGGGACCTGCTGAAGCAAATTGGGAAATTATTTCAGAGTCCAAATCAAGTAAATGATTTTCAGGGAGGAGAAGGAGGAAGTAAGAGAAAGGTTTTTTTCTCTCTTTGCAAATGGAGATGCACCTGTGATTTGAACCTTTGTAGCATTTGAATGAAAGATCAAGTTACTAGGCTTTTTTCCTGTTATCAGCAGGAGTTAAGATAAAGAAGAAACTTCTATGAGGACTAGATTTGCACCAAATTTAGGATGTTTACAAATCAGATAGGAAGCCATGTAAACATCTCTCCCGACACAGGGAAGAACTGGTTCTCAATGTGGCACACCTGGTTTGCCCCCTTGTACCTCCCAGAGGCACAGGTGGACGAGGGTCACAGGAAAGTGAGCCCTTCACAAGCTAGGTAACTGCTCAGAAGGGAAGCCATCAGGCTTCTGGGCTCGTGCTGAGCACTGTGGGCTACGTCTCTTTCTCAGAGATATTTAAGCATCTCTTCTTTACAGGAGGATGGCATTTGCCCCCTTTGATCCTGTCCCCAGGAAGCAAGACACTGGGGACCCCAGAACAGTTCAGGATGGTTCAATAGGCACCAAAATGAGTCCTAATCCTTAACCCTCCTGCCTTTTGGCTAAACCAGGACACATTAGTGCTCACTGTGCCAGGATAATGGAGTACACTGAGGACGTCTTGGGAAAATGTGACCTGTGCCATCTTCCCAGGAGAGGATCTAAACTCAACAAACATGGCTCCTGCCAGGAGCAGTTCTGGTTGGGGTACTTATCTCCTGCAGGTGCTGAGATTTTTATTCTCTTACCTTGCATGTTAGAGACTTCTGGGGGACATGGGTTCTGTACAGATGTGCTGTCCGCCTTCCTATGATTTTTACTCCAAGCTGACAAGAATTTCTCCCAGCAATGCTGCTCTTACACATTCCCTGGACCAAGGCCACTGAGAGCCTGGGACCAATTCAATTCTACCTCTTAGAATTTCTCTCATTGAACTCAAATTACTAACATACGGGATGAAAAAGGCAATATCACAACAGACACTACAGAAATACAGAAGACAATTAGAAATTATTTTGAAAACCTATATTCCAATAAAATAGAAGATAGTGAAGACATCGATAAATTTCTTAAGTCATATGATTTGCCCAGACTGAGTCAGGAGGATACCCACAATTTGAACAGACCAATATCAATGGATGAAATTGAAGAAGCCATCAAAAGACTACCAACCAAGAAAAGCCCAGGACCGGATGGGTATACAGCGGAGTTTTACAAAACCTTTAAAGAAGAATTAATACCAACATTTTTCAAGTTATTTCAGGAAATAGAAAAAGAGGGAGCTCTTCCAAATTCATTCTATGAGGCCAACATCACCCTGATTCCAAAACCAGACAAAGACACTTCAAAGAAAGAAAACTACAGACCAATATCTCTAATGAACCTAGATGCAAAAATCCTCAATAAAATTCTGGCGAATCGGATACAAAGGCACATCAAAAAAATTGTGCACCATGATCAAGTAGGATTCATCCCTGGGATGCAAGTCTGGTTCAATATACGGAAATCAATAAATGTTATTCACCACATCAATAGACTTAAAGATAAGAACCATATGATCATCTCGATAGATGCAGAAAAAGCATTTGACAAAGTAGAGCATCCCTTTATGTTCAAAACATTAGAAAAACTAGGGATAACAGGAACTTACCTTGACATTGTAAAAGCTATCTATGCTAAGCCTCAGGCTAGCATCATTCTGAATGGACAAAAGTTAAAGGCATTCCCTCTAAAATCTGGAACAAGACAGGGATGCACTCTATCACCACTTCTATTTAATTTAGTCCTTGAAATACTAGCCAGAGCAATTAGACAGACAAAAGAAATTAAAGGCATAAAAATAGGAAAAGAAGAACTTAAATTATCACTATTTGCGGACGACATGATTCTATACCTAGAAGACCCAAAAGGGTCTACAAAGAAACTACTAGAACTAATAAATGAATTAAGCAAAGTGGCAGGATATAAAATCAACACACATAAATCAAAGGAATTTCTGTATATCAGCAACAAAACTTCTGAAACGGAAATGAGGAAAAACACTCCATTCACAATATCCTCAAAAAAAATAAAATACTTGGGAATCAACCTAACAAAAGAGGTGAAAGATTTATACAATGAAAACTACAGAACCCTAAAGAGAGAAGTAGAAGAAGATCTCAGAAGATGGAAAAATATACCCTGTTCATGGATACGCAGAACTAACATCATCAAAATGGCGATATTACCAAAAGTTCTCTATAGGTTTAATGCAATGCCAATCAAAATCCCAACGGCATTTCTTGTAGAAATAGATAAAGCAATCATGAAATTCTTATGGAAAAACAAAGACCCAGAATAGCAAAAGCAATTCTAAGCAGGAAGTGTGAATCAGGCGGTATAGCGATACCAGATTTCAAACTATATTACAGAGCAATAGTGACAAAAACAGCATGGTACTGGTACCAAAACAGGCGGGTGGACCAATGGTATAGAATAGAGGACACAGAGACTAATCCACAAAGTTACAACTATCTTATTTTTTTTATTGATTGTTCAAAACATTACAGAGCTCATGATATATCATCTTTCATACATTAGACTCAATTGGGTTTTGAACTCCCATTTTTACTCCAAATACAGATTGCAGAATCACATCTGTTACATACTCACATTATTACATAATGGCATATTAGTGACTGTTGTATTCTGCTACCTTTCCTATCCCCTACTATCCCCCCTCCCCTCCCCTCCCCTCCCATCTTCCCTCTCTACCTCCTCTGCTGTTGTTCAATTCTCTCCCCCTTTTTCCCCCTCCCCCCTTGCCCCTCATAACATCTTATAATTTTGTGTATCATTGAAGGTCTCCTACCATTTCCATATGCTTTCCCTTCTCTCTCCCTTTCTCTCCCCCCATTCGTCTTTGTTTACTGTTAATCTTTTCCTCATGCTCTTCCTTCCTGTTCTGTTCTTAGTTGCTCTCTTTATATCAAAGAAGACATTTGGCATTTGTTTTTTAGGGCTTGGCTAGCTTCACTTAGCATAATCTGCTCTAATGCCATCCATTACCCTACAAATTCTATGATTTTGTCATTTCTTAGTGCTGCATAATACTCCATTGTGTATAGATGCCACATTTTTTTATCCATTCATCTATTGAAGGGCATCTGGGTTAGTTCCACTATTGTGAATTGTGCCGCTATAATCATTGATGTGGCCGTATCCCTATAGTGCGCTCTTTTAAGGTCCTCAGGGAATAGTCCGAGAAGGGCGATAGCTGGGTCATATGGTGGATCCATTCCCAGCTTTCCCAGGAATCTCCAAACTGCTTTCCAAATTGGCATCACCATTTTGCAGTCCCACCAGCAGTGTACAAGTGTACCCTTTTCCCCACATCCTCGCCAACACTTATTGTTGTTTGACTTCATAATGGCTGCCAATCTTACTGGAGTGAGATGGTATCTTAGGGTGGTTTTGATTTGCATTTCTCTGACTGCTACAGATGGTGAGCATTTTTTCATGTGCTTGTTGATTGATTGTATATCCTCCTCTGAGAAGTGTCTGTTCAGGTCCTTGGCCCATTTGTTGATTGGATTATTTGTTATCTTATTGTTTAATTTTTTGAGTTCTTTGTACATTCTGGATATTAGGGCTCTATCTGAGGTGTGAGGGGTAAAAATTTGTTCCCAGGATGTAGGCTCTCTATTTACCTCTTTTATTGTTTATCTTGCTGAGAAAAACTTTTTAGTTTAAGTAAGTCCCATTTGTTTATTCTTGTTATTAACTCTTGTGCTATGGGTGTCCTATTAAGGAATTTGGAGCTGGATCCCACAATATGTAGATCGGAGCCAACTTTTTCTTCTATCAGACGCAGCATCTCTGATTTGATATCTAGCCCTTTGATCCATTTTGAGTTAACTTTTGTGCATGGTGAGAGAAAGGGATTCAATTTCATTTTGTTGCATATGGATTTCCAATTTTCCCAGCACCATTTGTTGAAGATGCTATTCTTCCTCCATTGCATGTTTTTAGCCCCTTTATCAAATATAAGATAGTTGTAACTTTGTGGATTAGTCTCTGTGTCCTCTATTCTGTACCATTGGTCCACCTGCCTGTTTTGGTACCAGTACCATGCTGTTTTTGTTACCATTGCTTTGTAGTACAGTTTGAACTCTGGTATTGCTATACCTCCAGATTCACACTTCCTGCTTAGAATTGCTTTTGCTATTCTGGGTCTTTTGCTTTTCCATATGAATTTCATGATTGCTTTATCTATTTCTACAAGAGATGTCATTGGGATTTTGATTGGCATCACATTAAACCTGTAGAGAACTTTGGGTAATATCGCCATTTTGATGATGTTAGTTCTGCCTATCCATGAACAGGGTATATTTTTCCATCTTCTGAGATCTTCTTCTATCTCTCTCTTTAGGGTTCTGTAGTTTTCATTGTATAAATCTTTCACCTCTTTTGTTAGGTTGATTCCCAATTATCTTATTTTCTTTGAGGATATTGTGAATGGAGTGGTTTTCCTTATTTCCATTTCAGAGGTTTTGTTGTTGATATACAGGAATGCCTTTGATTTATGCATGTTGATTTTATAACCTGCCACTTTGCTGAATTCATTTATTAACTCTAGCAGCTTCTTTGTAGACCCTTTTGGTCTGTTAAGTATATTATCATGTCATCCGCAAATAGTGATAATTTAATTTCTTCTTTTTCTATTTTCATGCCTTTAATTTTTTTTGTCTGTCTAATTGCTCTGGCTAGTACTTCGAGAACTAAATTGAATAGAAGTGGTGAGAGAGGGAATCCCTGTCTTGTTCCAGATTTTAGAGGGAATTCCTTCAGTTTTTTTCCGTTTAGGATGATGCTAGCCTGAGGCTTAGCATAGATAGCTTTTACAATGTCAAGGTAAGTTCCTGTTATCCCTAGTTTTTCTAGTGTTTTGAACATAAAGGGATGCTGTACTTTGTCAAATGCTTTTTCTGCATCTATCGAGATGATCATATGGTTCTTGTCTTTAAGTCTATTGATGTGGTGAATAGCATTTATTGATTTCTGTATATTGAACCAGACTTGCATCCCAGGGATGAATCCTACTTGATCATGGTGCACAAGTTTTTTGATATGTTTTTGTATTTGATTCGCCAGAATTTTATTGAGAATTTTTGCATCTAGGTTCATTAGAGATATTGGTCTGTAGTTTTCTTTCTTTGAAGTGTCTTTGTCTGGTTTTGGGATCAGAGTGATGTTGGCCTCATAGAATGAATTTGGAAGAGCTCCTTCTTTTTCTATTTCTTGAAATAGCTTGAAAAGTATTGGTATTAATTCTTCTTTGAAGGTTTTGTACAACTCCGCTGTATACCCATCCGGTCCTGGGCTTTTCTTGGTTGGTAGTCTTTTGATGGCTTCTTTTATTTCTTCCTTTGTTATTGGTCTGTTTAAATTGTGTGTGTCTTCCTGTCTCAATCTGGGCAGATCATATGACTTAAGAAATTTATCGATATCTTCACTATCTTCTATTTTATTGGAATATAGGGTTTCAAAATACTTTCTAATTATCTTCTGTATTTCTGTAGTGTCTGTTGTGATATTGCCTTTTTCATCCCGTATGTTGGTAATTTGAGTTCTCTCTCTTCTCTTCTTTAGCATGGCTAAGGGCCTGTTTATCTTATTTATTTTTTCAAAGAACCAACTTTTAGTTTTATCAATTTTTTCAATGGTTTTTTTTGTTTCAATTTCGTTGATTTCTGCTCTAATTTTAATTATTTCTTGTCTTCTACTACATTTGCTGTTGTTTTGCTCTTCCTTTTCTAGGTTTTTGAGGTGTAGTGTGAGTTCATTTATTTGTTGGTTTTTTCTTTTTTTGAGGAAAGAACTCCAAGAAATGAATTTCCCTCTTAAAACTGCTTTCATTGTGTCCCATAGATTCCGGTATGTTGTGTCTGTATTATCATTTGTCTCTAAGAATTTTTTCATCTCCTCCTTTATGTCTTCTGTAACCCATTGATCATTCAGTAACATATTGTTCATTTTCCATGTGATGTAGGATTTTTCCTTCCTTCTTTTATCATTGATTTCCAGTTTCATTCCATTGTGATCAGATATGGTGCATGGTATTATCTCCATGCCTTTGTACTTACTAAGAGTTGCCTTATGGAATAATATATGGTCTATCTTTGAGTAGGATCCATGTGCTGCTGAGAAGAACGTGTATCCACTTGATGATGGTTGATATATTCTATATATGTTGGTTAAGTCTAGGTTATTGATTGTGCTGTTGAGTTCTATAGTTTCTTTATTCAGTTTTTGTCTAGAGGATCTGTCTAATGGCGAGAGCGGTGTGTTGAAGTCACCCATAATTATTGTGTTGTGGTCTATTTGACTCTTGAACTTGAGGAGAGTTTGTTTTATGAACATTGCAGCTCCATTGTTTGGTGCATACAAATTGATGATTGTTATGTCTTGTTGGTGGATGGTTCCTTTTAACAGTATATAGTGTCCTTCTTTATCCTTCTTGATTAACTTAGGTTTAAAGTTGATTTTATTCGATATGAGTATGGCCACTCCTGCTTGCTTCCGAGGGCCATGTGAGTGGTATGATTTTTCCCAACCTTTTACCTTCAGCCTGTGTATGTCTTTTCCTATCATACTGCTTCCTTCCCCCTCTGAAATCCCGTACTCAGCCCGGGGGTCAGTGCGGGCTCATCCGGCAGGATTCCACAGAATCGCAGCCACTTTTCTCCCTGCTTGCTAATTAATCGCTTCTCTGCGGTGTCCCGCCTTCTGTAGCCGCGGGGAAGGCCGGGCGAATCAGTCAGCCCGTATCTCTGGGGGCGCACAATTGGCTATTGGGATCCCTGGCACTTTATCGTTTTGATTTTTTCTGCTTGCCCCTCCCCCAGCGCTGGGTAGACAGGTTTCGTTTTGGCTGCTGATGGGAGGGGGAGTTGAAGGTCAGGTGTCTCTAGTTTTCCCCTAGTCTTTATGCGGGCTCACTCTGATACTCCCTCCCCCGGAAAGCTTAGGAGAGGTTTTATGCGAATTCCTGATGTATGGGGGATGGGCTGAGTGACACAGACCTGTTTTATTGTTGCAGTCTGTCGGAGAGTGGCAGTGGATACTTCAGCTCTCCAAGATGGTGGCCGCTGATTGCCTTGGTGGAGTTTCCGTTGTGGGGGATAGGACTGTATCTATTCCTTCCCCGTCTGAAATCCCGTGCTCAGCCCGGGGGTCAGTGCGGGCTTGGCTGGCGGGGTTCCACTGAATCGCAGCCACTTTTCTCCCTGCTTGCTAATTAATCGCTTCTCTGCGGCGCCCCGCCTTCTGTGGCCGCGGGGCAGTCCACAGGAATCAGTCAGCCCCCAACTATCTTATATTTGATAAAGGGGCTGAAAGCATGCAATGGAGGAAGGATAGCATCTTCAACAAATGGTGTTGGGAAAACTGGAAATCCATATGCAACAAAATGAAACTGAATCCCTTTCTCTCACCATGCACAAAAGTTAACTCAAAATGGATCAAGGAGCTTGATATCAAATCAGAGACTCTGCGTCTGATAGAAGAAAAAGTTGGCTCCGATCTACATATAGTGGGGTCAGGCTCGAAATTCCTTAATAGGACACCCATAGCACAAGAGTTAATAACAAGAATAAACAAATGGGACTTACTTAAACTGAAAAGTTTTTTCTCAGGAAGAGAAACAATAAGAGAGGTAAATAGGGAGCCTACATCCTGGGAACAAATTTTTACTCCTCACACTTCAGATAGAGCCCTAATATCCAGAGTATACAAAGAACTCAAAAAATTAGACAATAAGATAACAAATCACCCAATCAACAAATGGGCCAAGGACCTGAACAGACACTTCTCAGAGGAGGATATACAATCAATCAACAAGTACATGAAAAAATGCTCACCATCTCTAGCACTCAGAGAAATGCAAATCAAAACCACCCTAAGATACCATCTCACTCCAGTAAGATCGGCAGCCACTATGAAGTCAAACAACAAGTGCTGGCGAGGATGTGGAGAAAAGGGTACACTTGTACATTGCTGGTGGGACTGCAAAATGGTGATGCCAATTTGGAAAGCAGTTTGGAGATTCCTGGGAAAGATGGGAATGGAACCACCATTTGACCCTGCTATTGCCCTTCTCAGACTATTCCCTGAAGACCTTAAAAGAGCATGCTACAGGGTTACTCCCATATCGATGTTCATAGCAGCACAATTCACAATAGCTAGACTGTGGAACCAACCCAGATGCCCTTCAATAGATGAATGGATAAAAAAAATGTGGCATTTATACACCATGGAATATTACGCAGCACTAAAAAATGACAAAATCATGGAATTTGCAGGGAAATGGATGGCACTAGAGCAGATTATGCTTAGTGAAGCTAGCCAATCCCTAAAAAAACAAATACCAAATGTCTTCTTTGATATAATGAGAGCAACTATGAACAGAGCAGGGAGGAAGAGCAGGAAGAAAAGATTAACATTAAACAGAGACATGAGATGGGAGGGAAAGGGAGAGAAAAGGGAAATTGCATGGAAATGGAGGGAGACCCTCATTGCTATACAAAATTACATATAAGAGGTTGTGAGGGGAATGGGAAGATAAACAAGGAGAGAAATGAATTACAGTAGATGGGGGAGAGAGAGAAGATGTGAGGGAAGGGGAGGGGGGATAGTAGGGGATAGGAAAGGTAGCAGAATACAACAATTACTAATAGGGCATTATGTAAAATTGTGGATGTGTAACCGACGTGATTCTGCAATCTGCATTTGGGGTAAAATTGGGGGTTCATAACCCACTTGAATCTAATGTATGAAATATGATATGTCAAGAGCTTTGTAATGTTGTGAACAATCAATAAAAAAAGTCAAAAGATAAAAAAAATTATTTCTCTCATTGTCCCATTTACTTGTGGATTTACTGACAAGAACAGCTTGTCATTTCTTTGACATAATATGAAAAAAAAACTATGTCCTAAGTATAAATTACAGAACTCAAATTGCAGCTATTATCCCTAGAAATCCCCAGGGGCAGAGGTCAGGTGAGTAGCTGAGAACCACTGAACTTTCCATTACCGACTGTATTTACATTGCAGCTGAGAATCCTCCAGTACCATTAAATAGAATTCTTAGACATCCTTGATGCAGCCTGGAACACTATCCAAATTGAGCAAAGAGAAATCATTCTTTATTTTTGTTCTTTAAACATAGAGTAAAACGGAGTCTAATGTTGGAGTAGTTTGCCTAAGTTGATAATTCCATTTTAACATCCCTAATTTTTCACTTTGCAGTGATTTCAGCCACCGCAGCAGAAGAGAATAAAGTGCTTTCACATTTGGAATTGTAGAATCCTGCAATGGTAACAGACTTTGAAATGCATCTAATTAGAATATTCATGTAACCGATTTCTATTCCACTAGTGTTCTGTATGATTTCCTAATTATGCTGTTTCATTCAAATTATTGTAGTTTTTAATTCTCTAAAAGGAAACCAACTTAAAAACTATTGATTTAGAGGGTACATTAAAAAGTCTTCAAATTATTCTTACCCAAGTACACTTTTGGCCAAACTTTTAATTGAATACCTTCCTTTCTCACCTGATTTAACTGTAGACATTAGAATTGGGGTCACAAGCTCCTGCCCAGAGGTTTTGTTTGTTCAGTGCAGTGTTAGTAAAATAAATTGGAAATCCTGGCTGCAGAAGGGCCATGGCTTCTCCCGGCAGCTATCGACCCTCCCCTCTGTGACCTTGTGCTCAGGGGACTCACACATTCAGGTCACTTGTCGGGACCTGGAACCATAGAAATCAATTTAAAATTCCAGAGAATAAGACACACTAATAGGGAGAACTTTATAAAGTTATATGAATACAATCTCCTGTGGAACGGGAAACAGAAACCTGGCTGGGAAATAGGTGTCAAGTTCTTCTTCCAGGTCCAGAGCCCACGTTTATCACCAACCTCACCAGAGACGGTGTGCAAGGCAGGAAGCCGTGCAGGGCTTAGGCTTTGGGGCAGATGACCTGACAGTGCTCACTGGCTCCGTTCCTTGCTCGGTGTAGACATGTTACGTAAATGGATCAAGCCTCAGTGAATTCCAAAATCTGAACTCTCACAGCATCAGATTGGGATTAAGGAAGATTAACTAAAGTAATGGGTGGCGCCTGCTTCTGGAGGCCACAGAGGAGTGAGAAACTGAATATACGAAGGGACAATGGTCAGAACATATGCAAAGACAGAACTGTTGCCCATGATCTGCGGCAACCAGCCCAGAAAACCTAATGCTGTCTACAGCAACCACCTGGCAGGTGGGCCATTCTCTGTAAGTCAACCTGTAGAAAGTCAGATCACTCTTGGTAGCAAAAACTCAGGAAGCCAAACAAAAATCCCCAAAGAAGTTGGTCCCCAATGACCAGGACTTGATTAATAGCTGCCACTCTCCCTAATTAGTGTCTCTGGTTCCAACTTAGGACAAATTACAATAAAATAAATATGTCCTGCTGACCAATCACATGGAGGCCCTGTCCCACTGGCCAATCACATGGAGGCCCTGCTTCTAATACCTCCAGCACCTCCCTCCTGCTAAGGCACCCTCCAAGCCTTCCTTTCTCCCATAGTAACCCTGTTCTGCTGCTCTACCTGCCTCTGAGCCCCTGTCCAACCCAAGAGATTATGGCTGACACCCTAGAGCAAGCTCAGAATAGTTTGTGCTTATTCTCTTTGGCTTGGTCATTTATTTTCACAATATCATCAATAAATACTATGATCAAAATAACTATAAAATAATCGTTGCTTTAAATATCAAATCAGTGAATCATAGGCAATACATTTCCAGCTCCTGCTCATAGCTCAATTTGTCAATATAGTTCTGTTGTTTTGATTGAATGATTTTAATTGCATCTTTCATGATAGCTTCTTCCGAAATGTGTTTTATTTTGGCGAACGTTGGTTTTCTTAGTGAATCATGGATGAGGATTCCGTCGGCTTTGGGTTTCTAGGGCATTAGCTCGCACGGCTGGTTTCTTTTGTGCATCTGCATTTTCCTCAAACTTCCCAAGGGTCAGACTTCCCAACCTACTGTGGGAGAGCCTGCAGGGGGGACAGTGTCTACCCTGCTGACAGGGCGTCTGTGAACTCCCGCGGTCCTCCCTGACCCTGGAGGAAATAGGTTTGTGCTCTTGAACGTGCTCCTCACCAGACTTTCTTGCTCAATCCCCATGATGGTGGAAGTGGGTACACATTGATTTTCTTTTCATGATTCATTCTAGTATTTTAATGGGTGTTGAATTTGAGCTATGTATGTCAAGATTTCTGAAGAATTTCCTTTCAGTCCATTTTTCCTCTGATGGGAATAAAAAAGCACGATTTTTTTTTTTTTCTGTAGGCTTTGCTAATGGCCTGGTTCTAACCGCTTTCTTAGTAACTCTGGGAGATCCAGTGTTTAGGGCTGCATGCTCCCAATTCTCAGGGGATCCTGTGGTCCTCCACTCATACTAGCCCACTTGGGGCTCACAAAGACCTCTCAATGACACTGGGGAGGGAGGAGACTATTTGCAAATTCCAGAGGAATGTTTCCAGAGGAATTAATCCACATTTTACCCTTTTCACCCTGAATGTGTGTTTAGCCACTTCTCCCCCTTGTAGTGCAATCGCAGCTGGAAGTGTGTGGACAGACCCCCGGCCACAGATTGACCATGATCCCTGTTACAGTCTGTGATCTTGTCCCTCCAAGATGCATGTGGAAACTGAGCCCCCAAGGTGACAGAGGGGAGATGTGGGCGGTGGAGGCCGGGTGGGGGAGCTGAGTCATAGCCTTAGGAGAGACTCTGTACCCTTCAACAGGCTGAATTGAGGGAGCTCACCTCCTTTACCCTTCTGCTTTCCGCCATGGGAGGACACAGCCAGCAGGCCCTCAGGACACACCAGCACCCGGATCTCACTGTGAAAGGTAAATTTCTGTTCCTTATAAATTACCCAGACTGTGGTATACAGGACAGCAGCACTAACAGACTAGGGCGACCCCGTGGGAAAGGAAAGCAAAGAGCCATTTGGTTATCAAGGAATCTCTTGCATAAACAGGAGCCCAGAAGAAAACAAGACACATCTCTGAATGTGTTTTTTTTTTTTTTAAAGAGAGAGGTGAGAGAGAGAGAGAGAGACAGAGAGAATTTTTAATATTTATTTTTTAGTTTTCAGCTGACACAACATCTTTGTTGGTATGTGGTGCTGAGGATCGAACCCGGGCCGCACATATGCCAGGCGAGCGCGCTACCACTTGAGCCACATCCCCAGCCCCAGAATGTGGTTTTAATAGTGCCAATGAAGTGGTGAAAATCCTAACAGTAATTTAATTAGGCTGTTGCTCTTAACAATGGGTGGTTTGGAAGAGCTAGTTGCAAGTGAAAGTGATATAAATTCCCTGTTAATTTCAACCTCAAGTTCTAGCAGAGGAAGTCCTGGTCAGGGGAAGACAAAGGGTGCGAGTTTTTTTTTCACATTTTTTAATTGGTGCATAGTAATTGTACGTATGATGGGATTTGTTGTTAAGTATTCGTATATAACTATACAGTTTGGCTAGTATCACTCCCCAGCACTCCCCCCTCTCTCCTACCTCCCACCCCTTGGTCTTTTTCTTCTCCTGACCCCCTTTTGGTTTTCATGAGGCCTCTGCTCCCCAACCCCCTTGTCTTCCCTTTTCCTCTCTAGCTTCCGCATATGAGAGAAAACATAACTTTCAGAGTTTGACTTGCTTCCTTAACATGATGATCTCTGGTTCCACCCATTTTCCTGCAAATGACATGATTCCATTTTCATTTATGGCCAAACACAACTCCATTGTTTATTTATATATATCACATTTTATTTATCCATTCCTCTGTTGATGGACACCTAGGCTGGGTCCATAGCTTGGCTATTGTGAATCGTGTTGCAGGGAGGCACGTGTTATGCAGTAAGGTGACTTTAATTCTTCAGGATGAATACTGAGGGGTACTATAGGCAGGTCGGATGGTGGGTGCATGCCTAGTCTCTTGAGGAGCCTCCATGCTGATCTCCACGGTAGTGGTACTAGGTCACGGTCCCACCAACAGTGTAGAAGTGTTCCCTTTTCTCTACATACATCCTCTCCAGCATTTTTATTTGTATTATTGATAATTGCTATTCTGATGGTGTGAGATGAAATCTGAATGTGATTTTGATTTGCATTTCCCTAATTGCTAATGATGTTGAACCTTTTTTCATGTCTTTTTTGACACTAGTATATCTTCTTTGGAGAAGTGCCTGTTTAGTTCATTGGCTCATTTACTAATTGAGTTATCTGATTTTTGGTGTAAAGTGTTTTGAGCTCTGTATGTATTCTAGATATTAATCCTCTGTCGGGAGAGAAGCAAAGATTTCCTCCCATTCCGTGGGTTCTCTTTTCCCTTTTCTGGTTGCTTCCTTTGCTGTGGAGAAATGGTGTGTCTCAATCACCACGACAGGCAGTGACTACTTCAGATTCATAAAGAGAAACTGAGTGTTTCTTTTCATATGATCATAGACGCAGGTGTAGGAAATGGGGAGGTGAGGTCTTTAAGCTTAAGGCTTGGCGCCGGGCGGAGAGTGACACCGTGTGGAGAGTGTCACCGTGAGGAGAGTGACGCTGAGAGCTGCCCTGAGACCCCAGGCTTCGCAGAGATTCCCTGTGAGTAAATCCACTTAGCTTCAACCACGAGGCGGAGTCTCCTTCTGGAGACCCGCCTGCTCTCTGCTTGGTATTATGAGCTGCACCTGTAAACCAGGTGATTTTCTTGTCAACATGAGAATGTGCCCAGTCAGGAGTGCCTGAAGTTATCTGAGTTTCTAAATGGACTTTTGCAAGATAAAATAAATTTGCTGTATCAAATGAGTTCAGGTCCAGGGCAGGGTGGAGAAGAGGAGCAGGCTCCACAGAGGGCCACGACAGTCAGCGCCACACGAGGGAAAGCGACTGTCTGGGGTTTCATCTTCATTGTGATTCACAGGCCCCGACAGACACAGTCGTCTGATCTTTATCTTTATTTATTCATTCATTCTAATTAGGTATATATGATATATGGCAGCAGGATGCATTTGATTCATTGTACACAATTGCAGCACAACTTGCATTTCTCTGGTTGTACACGATGTAGCCTTGCACCCTAAATGCAGTCATACCTGTACCTAGGGTGATGACGTCCATCTCATTCCACCATCTTTCCTACCCCATGCCCCATCCCCTCCCCCACCTGAACTTATCAGGCATGCCACAGGAAAGACAAAGTCTAGGTATTGTTGGATGCTGAGCATGATTATCTTCCTGATACAAAACAATGTAATATAACATGGAACATCCTTTAGGAATACAGATTATTTTGCATTGATAGGAACACAAGGAAAAATCGAGAAGTATTTTAGATTCTTTTTTTCCAAATCACGACCTCAAAATTGATATGCAGACCAAGGCAGGAAGATAATCTGGTGGCTGAAAGTGGTGTCAGTGTATTTATGCACATTGTATTTTCTATATTGGCTGTGCTTGACCTCTTTTGTCCCACATTGGGGATGGCTAAAAAGACTCATTATCACTTTAAGAGGAGTCTGCAAAGGCACTTTTTGAATCAGGCCAGCTGGATGTCAATGTGGCAGTCACAGAGGCAGGATTAACTGGCTGTAACTAGAGACAGGATGGGCATGGCTGGAGGAGGTAATTGGGGTGTGCCATTGGGGTGTTGAGGCAAATAAGAGCATACTGGCTCACAGAACACAAGATTCCAGCTTCAGGCCTGGTTGGATCCAGGAGCAGTGGGTACCTCTGTCTTCTCATCTCCCACCTTCTCCGTCTTCTGGATGGGCATTATTCTTAGGACCATTCTCTCCAGGCTGCTGCCAAGTGTCCTTCAGTTAATGGAGATAGGCTTGGTTCATGGTAGATATATGTAAATTAGGGTTAATGATCCCTAACCCACAGGATTTTACAAGGGCAAGTGACTCACTGTAGTAGTGAACCCAACATGGTACCTGCAGTGGGACCAATCCTCTAACTCAGCCTCTGGACAGGCTGAGGGCATTCTTTGCATGTACAATCATCATCATGTGATCTCTATAATCATGGATATCATGGGGGGAATTCAGACACTGTCCCTCTTGCAGATTTTAGAAAAATGTACTTCCTGTAACGCACACAGCATGGAGGGGCTCCGTGGCACGCTTTCTCAAGTCCAGTGCACAGGGCAGCTCTCACTGTGGGTCCTGGGTGCCCCCCACTCTCCCAGCTCACCGCCGCTGTCTTCCACTGCCTCTCAGGCGTAGGCCCCCGTGAGCACAGAGAGGGGTGCCCGAGAAGGGGCTTTCCTCGCAGGGGCTCTTCTGGGGCCCGTGACTCCTGCACACAGGAGTCAGCCTCCCTGAGGGTCCTCTGAGGATCACTGCTCCCGCCTTGGCACTGGCAACGCTGTGACTCCTGCACATTTTAACCTACATCCAGGGCCAAGTTTACAGTAAAAAACCAAACACCTAACTACATCCTAACCCAAGAGGAGCTCTAGGAGACCCTGTGGTTGGTCTACCCACATCAATCACACCTCTTCTTCCTAAGGAAAGTGCTGTCATCTGGGGAGTCAGGTGTTCAGACACTGAGTTCAATTTCTTAGGTTTCCTTTGAGTTAGTGATGACCATTTGACATAGTTCTGGCAAGGATATATAATCAGGTGTTTTTTTTTTTAAGTGAGACTCCTGGGAAACTACTATTTTTCTCCTGGTAAAAACAGATAGACCGAGAGGACACAATCTTTTTGGCCCCTTTTCTCCATTTGTTTTAACATTTATATTAATTAATTTATTTATATTTATGATCACTTCCTCCTTTTTTTTTTTTTTTTTTTTTTTTTTTTGGTGCCTGGAATACAGATGTGATGTCTACAGGTAAAGTAGCTGTACTGCAAACATGAGGCTGGAAGCTATCCCCAGGACTACAGTGTAGGAAGGAAGGAAGAGTTTGGCTTCCTCCAGACAATTTGAAATTACTCTTCTTTTCCAGGACTGCATGACTGTATTCATGTTTCTGAAGAAAAGATATTTGCATAATTCAATTTTTCATACCAAGTGTTATGGTTTAGATGTGTCCAGAGTCTTCTGCTTGAGACGATGCAAGAAGGTCTAGAGGTGAGGAGATTGGGTTATGAGAGTCTTAATATAATCAATGCACTAATTCTCCCATAGGGATTAACTGGGTGGTAACTGTAGGCAGGATGGGCGTGGCCGGAGGCGGTATTGGGGGTGTGCCTTTGGGGTGTGTGTTTTGTCCTTGTGACAAAAGTCTCCCCTTCTTGGTGGCATGTCCTGAGCCACTTTCCACCACTCTCTTCCGCCATGATGTTCTACCTCACCTCTGACCCAGAGCAACAAAGGCCCATCTATGGACTGAGACCTCTGAAATTGGGAGCTTCAAATAAACTTTCCCTCCTCTAAAATTGTTCTTGTCCGATTTTTTGGTCACAGTGGCAAAAAAGTTGACTAAAACATCAAGTATAAAACATTCTAAGAGAATATAAAATGCTGGGAATTGTTGTTAACATTATGAAGGACACAAGTGAAAATCAGTCCACAGAAAAAGTAACCTTAAAGACCTACACACTCACACTCGTGTTTTCTATTGATATTTGATCACTGAGCAAGTCCAAAGTGTCCAGATAAAACAGGAGGATTTTTTTTTTTATTTTTCGATTTCTCTTTGGGGGTCAAAGGGAGATAGAACACTAACATTTTCCTAGAATTTTTGTATAAATGCCCCAATTAGAAAGAACCTGCACCCCAGTGGTCCTCTTCATTGTCCTGTGGCAGGAACAAGGACTCTCTATCTTGCCCTGTTTTTGTAAAATTGCAAGGACCTGTGAACACTGATGATCAAGGTGGGGAATGGAGACCAGTTGGACCTGCATTATAAATGTGGACCGATGGGGCTGGGGATGTGGCTCAAGTGGTAGCGCACTCGCCTGGCATGCGTGTGGCCTGGGTTCAATCCTCAGCACCACATACCAACAAAGATGTTGTGTCCGCCGAGAACTAAAAATAAATAAATAAATGTTAAAAATTCTCTCTCTCTCTCTCTCTCTCTCTCTCTCTCTCTCCTCTCTCACTCTCTTAAAAAAAAATGTGGACGGATGTCCCTGGAAACTACAGGGGCTCACTGCCCGGCTCCCTCTGCAGTCTGAACTAGGCTGTGCGTCCACGTGAGGGAAATGGGCTGGTCTATATTAATACGGTCCTTCCTACATGGTTCATCCACACAAAGATCAGATTTTAAAAAGAAGAGGGAATCAAAATATGAGGAAGGCTCCGGCAGCGGCTTTCACCACGGATGTGATGCTTCTAATTGGCTGGCCCTCGTCGCAGGTGCACCTGTGTTTAAACCTCTGGCCCCTGGGAAGCAGGCGATTGTTGGAACAGTTAGATGGCAAGTTTCAGAAGGCAAGTCACTGCCTGCCCCTTCAAGGAAGGGCATTCACCTGGCCAGAGGCAGGAGGGGGCCGGCAGACCCCTGCCGCAGACCTCAGCCCCACAGGATCGGCTTCGCTGCAGGGAGCCTCCTCCTCTTCAGAGTCTGTCCCCATTTCCCCTGGACTACAGGGACTTTGTGCTACTGGCCACCCCACACCCTGCAGGTGCATCGTGGGGGCCTTAAGGCCAGAGCAGAAATGGACTGTGAACTGGGGAATGAAACCGAGATGGGCCTCCCGCCTGAGCTGCCGGTGGGTGTGCAGTGAGGAGCCAGGACCAGGAGGAAGGGCGAGCTCTCCTGTGGGCCCGGGGAGCAGGTGGGTGAGGCAGAAAGGAGCGTCTGCAGAAGGGGCGCTCTGCGCAGGGATGGGGTGCAGATCTCAGCTGGGTGCTGAGAGGCTTAGTTCCTCTCTGAAGATGGGACGGTGAAGTCTTCCTGTCTTTAAACGTTTAGAAAAGGAGCTAACACCCTCCATGCAACCACTGCCCACTACTGAGTCAGGCCTCCTAAACAGACTCCTATGCTTCAGGGGTGTAAAGAAGGGAGGAGTGAAGCCCGGGTCAGGGTTGGAGAAACTGACCCATGTCCCCAGCAACCAGGGAAACGCAATCAAAACCACACTGAGACTTCATCTCAGTTCAGTCAGAATGGCAATTACCAAGAATGCAAATAATGATCTGTTGGTGAGGATGTGGGGGAAAGTTCACTTGTACATTGCTGGTGGGACTGCAGATTGGTGCAGTGACTCCGGAAAGCAGTACAGGGATTCCTCAAAAAACTAGGAATGGAGCCACATATGAGCCAGCTATCCCACTCCTCAGTATATATTCCAAAGATCTAAATCAGAATACTAGAGGGATTCAGCCACATCAATGTTTATAGCAGCACAATTCAGAAAAACCAAACTGTGGTACCAAACTAGGTGCCCTTCAACAGATGGATAGATAAAGAAAATGTGGTATACATACACAATGGAATATTACTTAGCCATAAAGAAGAATGACTTTATGAAATTTGCTGGTAAATGGATGGAATTGGAGATTATCATGCTAAGCCAGTCCCCAAAAGCAAAAAAAAAAAAAAAAAAAAAAAAAAAATCAAAGGTTTAATGTTCTCTGATTGGTGGAAGCTAGCCCAAAAGAAATAAGAAAAGAAAGGGGTAGATTGCATCAAAATAGAAGAAAGATCAGTGGAGCAGAAGAAGGGAATTAAGAGGGAGGAAGGAGAGATAAGGGAATGAGTCTGACTAACTTTTCTATCTCTATATGAATAAACCACAGTGAACCTCACCATCATGTGCATCCACAGACAGTAATTTAAATTTACTACAAGTAAATAGCAAAAAGACCAGCAGAGGAGAGGGAAGGGGATAGGGGAGTGAGAAGGGGAGGGAAGGAGAGGGACTGGGGACTGAATTAGAGCAAGTTACACTCCATACCTTTATAATTATGTCAAAGTGAACCCTAATGTTATAGGAAACTGGAAAGGAACAATAAAAAATGAAAAAAAAAAGAGAAAGAAAGAAAGAAGAAAGAAAGAAAGAAAGAAAGAAAGACAGAAGAAAGAAGAAAGAAAGAAGAAAGAAAGAAAGAAAGAAAGAAAGAAGAAAGAAGAAAGAAAGAAGAAAGAAAGAAAGAAAGAAAGAAAGACAGAAGAAAGAAGAAAGAAAGAAGAAAGAAAGAAAGAAAGAAAGAAAGAAGAAAGAAGAAAGAAAGAAGAAAGAAAGAAAGAAAGAAAGAAAGAAAGAGAGAGAGAGAGAGAGAGAAAGAAGAAAGAAAGAAAGAAACTGGTCCGTGATGAGGAAGGGAGCTTGGGGTGGGCGGGTGGGGGAGTGTGCTGCCTTCCAGGCAAGGGGTGGGCCAGACTGGGGAGGGACACCCAGGAAGCCACCCAGAGCCAAAGACAATCTCTTCCTCAGGAAAATTTCTGCATATTACTGTCATTAAAAAAAAAAGCCACATTATAGTGAGTGAGGCTGCATGCCAGCTCCCGCTCATTCCCACCCTCCCCACCCTGAGTTGTTCCCACAGAGCCCAGGAGCAGCAGGGGACCCACACAGTGGCAGACCCACCTGAGTGGAGGACTGGACGCACCTGTTCTAAAGCAGGAGCAGGTGACCCCGGTACCAACTTCCCTGGGAGCAGGCGGCACAGCTGCCTCTGGGGTGGGTGGAACCCTCGAGTTTCCCTCAACCTGAATTTCAGGAGCCCCTCCCTGTAGGACTTAGAGCTTGGGTCCCTGACTTAGAGTCTAGAATTGATTCCTAAATTTTCCCTCTAAGACACCAGCTCAGTTTAATTCCATCTGCCCCCCCCCCCACATACACACATTTGTGCTTTTGCTACCCTGGAGTTTAATTTCCAGATATTTCAAAGTCAATACAGTATGACTCTCTTTGGTTCACTCCCAAATTGACATTTTTCTTGCTCTCCGTGACTTCTCTTTAGTTTTCCTTCTGCGATAATTTTCTTTAGAAGTTGCCTTTGGTTATAGATCCTAAGATTTTATTTGTCTGAAAATGCCTTTAATCACTTTGGTTTACAAATGATGATTTCATTGCTATGGAAATCTACATTGGCACTTGTTTTCTTTCAGACTCTGAATACTGCATTTTTGGTTTTTCTGGCCTCCCTGTTTCTGCAGAGAGTTCTAGAACATCCAGATAGGAGCCCAGGAGACACAGGGGACATGGAGGAAAAGCTCAGCCCCGGATGTGAAGTTGGAACTCTAAAATTGGAGAATAAAAGGGTGAACAATTGCTGCCTTCAGTGTGGCACAGTAGTGTCAGGTCACAGTGACTTGGGCGTCACCCACTGGGTGTTATACTCACCTGTTGCCCCTTTTGGGGATAGACTGTCCCATGGAACCTCCCTGTGTCTGTCTCCTGTAAAAGAATAAAGAATTCCACTGGCTGGCTCTCTTTCCACAGACCCTTAAGGTCACAGAGCCATCCTTGGATTTTGAAAAGTTACTTCTGCGTGTTTGTGTGCTTTCTCGCTGTTTTCTTGAATTACTGGAATAGTCAGATCTGTGAACCCAGCATAGGTGGCCTGCTCGGATAGTCGGTGACACAGAAGCCCTTCCAACTGGCCGGGTTCACGAGGGATGGTGGCTGGACATGATGTTTCATGTTCTAGAGGAAACTCAACGCAGATATTCAGATCATCAGTGCCGATGGCAGCCTATTTCATGGGAATTTAGTGGAAACAGCATCCTAAATACGAGCCAAAAGGAGTGGCACCACAGGGTCGATGTAGCCGTGTGAATGATATTTACCCTTCTGCGCCTGTGGGTGAGCGAGAGGTGCGCTACGAGATGAGTCTTTCACTTCTTAAGTTGAAAGGAAGGAGTTTACAGAAACATTTGTATGAAAAACGAAAACAAAAACAAAACGCATTTGCAGGTTAAGGGATCACAGAGGCGACTGTGAGCAGAGACGTCTCTCCCTCCCTGCAGCCCCTGGGAGTGTTACAGGAGCAGACAGAGCTGAGGAGACCTCACTTGGGGGCAGTGAAACATGGTGCTTCTCAAACCTGAAGCCCAGTAGCTGAATCCTGATGTTCAGCGTTTTGTCAGAAACTGGTGTCATGGCTGTATCCACAGAGTCTCCTTTCACAACTGCCAGCCTAGGAGAGTGGTAAAGGTGCTATTGTGATTGTGTTGAGGTTATGGAAAGCTACACGTTCATGTAGATGAATCAGTACTTCCCATAAAGGGAACTGAAAGGAAAAACAAACAAACCAGCAAAAAATAGGATATAAAATAGAAGCCGCCTGTAATTAAAGTAACCATCATAACTTAATTGAAATAACAAAATAAAAATCCTAGGAAAGGCACCTGCAAGGAAAGTTTTGAAAAGACAAAGAAGAGCTCGTGATACGGAGGCTGAAATAAAATCACACAATCTTAACAGACTCAATCGATGTGAGAAAGATCCAAAGGATTGATCAATTGACTGACTAATATTAAGTAAAATGGTGATCAATATTCTCTCTCAGCTCCAAGCAATGCCCTGCTTCCATTTGTTGTTGTAAACTTGGTGGAATCCCATTTCTCTTGTAATGAGAAAAGAATTATCAGAACAACCCACCTTTCTACCTGCCTTCCTTTCCCCTTTCCCTCGTTCCCTCCCTCCCTCCCTCTCTTTCTTCCTTTCTTTCTTTTATTTCCTTCGTGCCCTGCCTATCAAAACCTTTCTTATCAGCCTGACAAGAAATTTCCTAAAGCTATTGTTCTAGCACAGTTTTTATTACAAAATTTTCTATTATTTTCTTCATGCTTTTTCTTTTAGAAAGATATTGTTTACCAAAAAGAAATTTCAGCCATACAGGAAAAACTATTTTCCCAGTAAATTGACAAAAAGCTAAGATTCCCAATGGAATCAAGGTTATCTTCCCGCCACCACCACCTGAATATGATCACATGCACGGACCACTGATATCTGCACCCTACAGTGCCGTTTTCTCCCACAGGGGGGTAATGATGCTAACTGTCATCATTTAAAGAACCTACCTGCTGATTCTGCCTGCAAAGTGTCACGTGACTCGGGGCCTCCTTCACTCCCTCCAGGGCTGGTCCCACACACCCCGGTGGCCATGGTGGCTGAGGTGCTCTCTCCCCCTCGTCCTGCAGTGAAGTGCAGTCCTCTCCCCTCCCACCTGGTGGTGGTGTGCAGTCCTTTCTGACCCACTTGCTTCACCTGTCTCTTCTGTGTGCTACCTGCTGAAGAGCCCCTGGGGGACCTTTCCACACTGCGCCTACATCCCCTCCCTGGTTCCCTGTTGATAACTCTGCAAGGATTCCTGCTGTATGAAGGTTAAAGTAACAATCCTGACGTGCCCTTTGCAGCCTTGCGTGAACGTGGCTTGGCCCTCTCTCGGCCCACCCCGGGCTCTCCTTTTCCTTCTCTCCAGTCCTGCTGGAGTGGTCTCTGGCTCATCTGAAGATGTTGGCATTTGCTTCTCCTCTAGCTGCATCCTCCCCTGCTGCCCCAGTCCCTTTCCTCCTGTCATCTCAGCATAGGGAGCTTGGCAGGTGTCCCTGGCCCCAGTCTCAATCAGTCCTCAACCCCAGGGATTGTTTTCATGGATTACCATTCTTCTAATTTACAGGATTTATTACAAATTACATTATTAAATATATTAGCTTCATCGTGTCTTTAATATCTGTCTTCCTTATTTGATGGAGATTTTTTTTGAAGGTAGGGATCAAATTCCTTTTGGTCATTAAGAATAAATTTCTGGCTATGCTCAGGGCTCTGCAAGTCCACTGATTCCTTTCTGTCAGTCACCGATTGCTCTGTAGACAAACTGGAAAATATTTTACTTACAGCCTCTGAGTCCCATTGACAGCTGTGTGGCTTATGAGATAAAGATCCCCAATTCACAGTTAGGAAGTCAAAGTCAGAGATAACTCTTCACAAGTTACTTACAAAGTGGCTGACTCTGGGGTCGACCAGTTCTCCTGGGTTGAGAGTCTAGTAAAATCCTCTGCAGCACTGGCCTGCTCTTGCCCATACAAGTATTGTTCAAAGTTTGACTCATTTTTCCTTCCTCCCACCACGCCAATATTCTGATTACCTTAATAAATAGAGACATGAGAATTCCCATGGCAGCATCGACATCTTCCCAAGCAGCTTCACAAATTCTGGTGCCCTGGAAACCTATGAAATGCTGAAGAAAACTGAAAAACAGTCATTTTTTTTTTTCTGCCAGACACTATGAACATAATATCACACTCCCCCAGTCATTCAGAGGGGGAGAATCCTCTCCCTTTTCCAGAAATGAGAAAAACTGAGGCTTATGGAATTGGAAATTGCCTTTGCATCAAATGAATGTGGAGGTTAGGATCTGAAGTCAGGTATTTATCACTTACTCCAAAGCTATACCTAATCCACTGAAAAACATAATATTAGGCCTCGGATAGTAACCCTTCTGCCCCCAACTGATTTCTTCAGTAAAGCAAAATATATTGACATTCTAACAAGAAATTTTTATGTCACAAAAATATTCATATGCACACTTCTCTTAGATTCCTTGGCAATATTTTACTAATTAGTCTGCATATTAAGTGCTGATGGTTCATCTTTTTGTTCCTGAAATACTGTCATCAATTCTGATGAGATGTAAGGAAAACTTGAGTTAAGGGAACCAGACAAGTGACATTGGTCTGTTGGGACCACCTTAGCACAAACCAAACTGGGTGGCTTCAGCACAAGAACTTGTTTTTTTCCAGCTCCGAAGGCTGCATGTCAAAGTGCCAGCAGAGTTGGTCTCCCATGATGCCTTTCCTCACTTGGACACCTTCTCACGTTGTCTTCATGTGACCTTTTCTATGTGCATGGAGAGAAAGGCAGGGAGAAACCCACACCTTGTATTTCTCCTTATAGAAATGCCAGTGTTCTTTTGGGTTAGAGTCCAAACTCAGGACCTCATTAACCTTTCCTCCTTAAACGCCCCTTCTGCAAATGCGTCACTTTGTGGTTAGAGTTTCAACGTGGGCATGGAGGGATGCTGTCCATCCACAGCCCTGGCTCTGCCATTTGCTGGCTTATTCATTTTCATGTGCTGGAAATTCTTCATGTGCTATTGATTTGGGGGAGATGTTAGTGTTAAGTCTTCCTTAGCATTGGGGCTACTCAATATTTGTTTCTTCACATATTAATTTGTGAATTTGACCAAATAGCATCTTCAAGGGTTGATTTCAATTTTGATACACGAGAGCATTTTTAAGAAATTTGTTTCTGTCTTCAATCAAAAAATTTATTTTAAGTGTTTGAATTAGATTTTTAGAGTCTGGGTCATTTTATTTTAATGTGAATTTGATATTACGGCCTACTTTGGAATATCATTGATGGCCTGTGGCATTTTTGAACTTGTACTCCAAGAAAGAGATGATTATTCAAATACTTTTCCTTATAGCAATTTAAAAAGACACATATCTGCTGATGACATGGAAATCTTTTTTTGACACGATAGTTCTAAGTATGAATCATTTCAAGGTTAGGAAGTTGTTCTTGATTCTATATTTCATAAAATACACTACCCTTTGAGAAAATTGTCTCAATTCAAGAAATACTTCTAGAATATCAGCCAATGGGTCAAACACAGTGCTGGTACTGCCAGGGATGTGCTATGCCTGCCTCTCAGTGACCAGCCACTGAGTCCAAAGGAAAGAGTATGACTATGTTGATCTCGAATGTGCTGCATTGAGGAGCCACAGTGGATGGTAACGTGGTAACGAGATGCCACGTGGGGGTGTTGCTTCTGGCTGGGAAACGGGCTTCATGCTGGAGCAATGTGGCTGTTCCATTTTAAAGGAAGGGACCCAGAGCCCAGGGTGGGAACAGCAAGGCAACAGCAATCTCAAGGGTCCTTATTGTGCTGGGAGCTGAGGCTAAAGAAGAACTAGGGAGCCAGCTAGTCAGGAGGCTGATGCAGGAGGATCATAAGTTTGAGTCCAGCTTCAGCAAATTAATGAGGACCTGTTAATGAAACAACAACAACAAAAACAAACAAAAAACAGAAGAAAAAGTACTAGAGATGCAGCTCAGTGGTAGAACGTACGTACCCTGAGTCCCCAGCACTGCAGAAACACAGCAACAGCAGCAAGAACTAGGGAGGAGACTGTGAAGGGCCTGGCGTGTTGGGTGAAGAACAAGAGGACGGCAGGAACCACCACTTACTGGAGGTGCCAGGCTGGTCAAATGGGACGGTCCCCACCCGTAAGGGGCGTGCTCTCTGTCGCACGAGGGAGATAAACACACAGTGATGGAGCCAAGAAGGAAGTTCACACCCAGAGACGCACAGGACGAGTTAAGAGAGCCCAGGTGCAAGGCCGGGCGGGCCTCGTGGTGAGCAGTGTGGAGAGCAGCAGGTTGTTCAGAACAGCATGGTTTTACTACTGTCACGATGAGCAATGAGCAAGTGCATTTCCTTTTCTAAGCTACGTTACAAAGTAGAATAACAAAGCCATGGGTTTTCATTAGTTTACATTCTTAAATCTTTTTTTTCCCTAAATGATGTCTCTTCATTCATGATTCCAACAATTGACTTTCCCTAATTGGAAGAGAGAATATTACTTTTAATCCTTTAATTCAAAATGTTCTCAGTTCAACAAATTGAATGGTATTTGTCAAAGTTGGAATTCAAAATGTCAAAGACCCAATTCACTCCTTCTGTGATTAAAAGCTCTTAGTGAGCTGCGTTTCAATGGGAATTTTTCAGTCATATTAATAATTCATTGTTTTAAAGACTGAACTAAACAAGGTTTTCAAGAACAGAAAATATTCAAATTCACAATTCCTGTTCTTTGGTTTGCTGTTGTGTAATCAGTGCAGAGTTTAAACACCGGGAAGCTGACCTGAACCCCTGAGGCCTGTTTTAGCGCCTGCCGTCCAGCTCTGTGATGCTTTCCCAGGTTCCAAACCCGCTTCTTCGCCTCAGGCCTTGCTAGGTGAGCAGATCTGAATCAGGACTTCCTCTACAGCAGCATGCAGCGTAACCATAACCGTGGGAAGCTCATGGTGCCAAGAGAAGGGAACCCACGCTGCGCTGTCAGGGCAGACCCATCTGTTTGGCCTAATTGTGTCGCACATTTCAGTCAGTGTGTCATTAAGATGTTGGCCTGTGAGAGGAGAAACGTCCCCTGCTGACTGTAGTACAACGTGACAAGAGAGGCCCCTTGTCCCAGGCCCACAGCCTCTTCGGGCATTCTGGGCCTCCCAACAGGTGTCTGGGGCACCAGGACAGAGGGCAGTCCCAGCAGCCAGCCCAGACCACAGAGGAGACCCAGGCCCCACTACCCACTTCAGGGCGGGTCAGGAGCAGCCCAGCTCCCCTGTGGCTGAGGGCTGTGCTGAGGTGCTCCTGAGGGAGATGCTGGGTGCATTAGCAGCACAAAGGGCCCCAGGGGTTCCAGGCAGAGGCAGCTCATTGGATGGCTCTGCCCATTCCTGTGATGGAGGTCACCTTCACCCTTCAGAGGTGCTTAAGCTGATCTGCAGGGCCCTGTTTTGATAGGTCCTGAGCATTCTGGTGGTTCACATGGTCAGCTCTCCCACTCTCACAGAACGCCCCGTGGGCTGTAGGCTGGGGTGGCTTTCGTGCCCTGTGCAGCAGTGCCAGCCCTGGCTCCGTGGTTTAGGGCAGAGAGGAGGCTGGAGTCTGGACAGAGTAGGTGTGAAGCCAACCCCTGCCCCTTACCAGCCCCACACCGCAGGTGAGTCCTGGAACCTCCCAGACCCTCGTTCTCCTCGTCTGTGAGGTGGGACAACAGGGCTCCTACCTGATACCACGTTGTGCAGGTTAGGGTAGAGAATCGTGTGACCATGTGGACAGAAGCCAGCTCCCAGGTTTTCTCTGTACCTCTGTCTGTGGCCAAATTCCCTCGTCTGAGTTACACCGGTTGGGAGCCCACTCCAGTGGCCTCAACTCTTGTCTCCTTTAAAGACCCCATTTCCAAATTCAGTCTCATTCTGAGGTGCTGAAGCTCAGGGCTGACTTGGGGTGGGTTTCAGCACCATGTGCCCCGGGCAGAGGAAAGGCCAGGAGCTCAGAGGAGAGAGGCTGAAAGGCGAAGACAGGCAGGTCAATGGGATGGGACCAGAGGGTAACTCTGGCTCCCTCTGAGTGACAGAGCTCTGCTGAAGGAGAAATGGGGTCTGACAGCATTTTAGGGAGTCCTTTTGTTCTGTGCACCAGATAGCAGGGGCTCTGTGTGAGAGCAGCAGGACCACCAGACAGAGATGGCTCTCTGAGTCTGGTGGACCCAGTGTGGCTTGGCTCACGGACCTTGGTGTGTGGAATAAGAAATGATCAAATCCTGGTGGTAACAGAGAGGACTGGGTCGTGAGCTGCACGTGAGATTCCTGATGAAAAGGACTAACGAGGGACATGCACATGAAATCGGGAAGATAGCAAGAGGTTTGGTGCAGACCTAATAAATGCGGTCTTGAGGATACAATGGGCCGGGGCATACCTAATTCATGTCCGGTAGCTGCTGTCACAGATCAGCACAAGTGCAGCGGCTGCCAACAGCACAGGTTTTCCTTCTCACTGGTCTGGAGGTCAGAAATTCAGAATCAGCTTTGCTGGGCTATTGTCAGAGTCTCATTGCCGGTGCGCGCCTCTGGAGGCTCCAGGGGAACTCCAGGGGACAGGTCCCTGACCCTGACATCCCAGCTTCCAGAGGCTGCCTGTGCCCCTCCTCCTGCCTCTGCCTGTCAGGGAATCACTCTAAGCTGTTTCTGTCCTTTCCCCTTTTAACAAATTCATTAGTTTATTTATAATTTGAAAGTTAAAATTGTATGTCTATTGTGTACAAGTGATGTTTTAAGATATGTGCACATTGTGGAATGGCAAAATCAAGCTCATTAGCACATGCATGCCCTCAGGGGCTTACCGCTGTTTTTGTGGTGGGACACCTACTCTCAGTGATTCTTAAGATCACAATACATTGTCACTAAGGATAGTCACCCTGTCATACCATGCATCTCTTGAGCGTATTCCTCTTGTCTGAAGATTTGTTCCCTTCCACAGCATCTGTGCTCCATTCAACCCTGCCAGCCCCTGGAAGCCGCCCTTCCACTCTGCTTCTGGGAGCTCAGCTCACGTGAGGGTGTTTTTACCCTCGGAGAGTTGTCAGGCAGATGCATCTGCAGGGGAAGGAGCTCAAGAGGTCCTCTTCTGCTGACATCCAACCTGCCTCTTTCTCGTGAGGCCCTCTGGGATGACCCTCGGCCTCCTGGATTTAACAGTGTCTGCAGAGTTTCTTTTGCCTTGGAAGGTTACATGCTGACAGCTCTCGGGAGCGGGATATAGATGTCCACTTAGCACACACATAAAAGCCTTTGGACAGTTCTGACGCATGCTAAGCACTCACCATGTGGTGCTGCTGCATCTCTATTGAAATCCAAGGGTTGCTGCTCTGTTTTCTCCAATGGACACAGCAGGATTTCTGCCAGACCTCTGGGGAAGGCTCTGCCATGGCTAAGTAGCCAGATGTATGTATCTGTTCTTCCAGAAACCAGTATCACACATCTTGGATTAATATTTAAGCACATAATCTCAGTGGCACAATCTGATTGTATTGCATTTAGAATTTATTTTAAGCCAAAAATCTATTGATGCTAACAGTATCTAATTGTGTTGCTTTTACTTTTTCTTTAGTAGGGCGTGACCCTAATGTCTGCTACTGAAATACATTTAAATCAAGAATTCACTTATAAATATTTTCAAATAACAACATATGGGTGAAACAATTGCCTGTCAGGTTTGATTTTACACCTTTTTGAGACACAGTATCTGTCTACAGTCCAGACTCTGATTGCATTTCAGTAAACCAGGGTTTGTCTCTTAACGATCATTACATTCTGAATGTCAGATTTTTACACCAACAAATCCATGCTATATGAATGATAACTGCAACTATACAGTGAATTTTCCCATAATTATGTTCTCCTGCAACTCTGAGAATAAATTTAGTTGTTCTATGATCATGTTAAAATACATAGCTTTAAATTGGGTCCATTTTGCTTTCCATTTGTTATAGTTTTATATTCATTAAATGACCATCTCTTTTGTTATTTTTCAGCAATAAGAAAATAATCAGTGAAGTAAAGATGTACATTTGTGTTGGCCAATAAATGTTTTGGATAAGCCTAAGGTGTGGCATATGGTGGGGGAGGCAGTGCTTTACTGGTGGGTGGTGTTGGGAGGAGGCACCAGGGGCTTGTAGTGTGGCCTGGCTCCTCTTTCACCTGGGTCTGGGGGTGAACAGCCCTGTGGACAGCAGTGTGTCCAGAGAGCCTCTGCCTAAGCCCACAGAGAGGCTCAGCCAGGAAGGCAGATCCTGTGAGCACAGCAGCCCTGGAGGCCAATGTTCAGAAGGGAGGTCTTTACTGGCAGAATGGATGGAACTGAAGGGTATCCTGCTGAGGGAGATAAGCCAGTCCCCAGATCTAAAGTCATCCGTTCTCTCTAATATGTGGATGTTAACACACAGCAAGGGGGAGTAAGAAGGGGATCAGACAAAGGGGGGTGAAGGCAGGGAGTGGGGAGGGGAATAGGAAGGACAGCAGAATGAACTGGACATGATTCCATAGGGAAGCTCGTGTATGAATAGACGGCCAGTGTAACTCCACACCATGTTAACACTGGACACCCACAAGAACAGGATCCTAACTGGAACGGGTTGAACTCCATATCTGTATAACGGGTCGGGTTGTGGCTAAGTGGTACAGTGCTCACTTAGCATACGTGAGGCAGTGGGTTCGATCCTCAGCACCACATAAAAATAAAAAAAAAAAACTAAACTAAAAAAAAAATATTAAAAAAATAAAAAAATACACTCTACCGTCATGTATATCTAAAAACAACGAATACAAAATATGTAAATCTAAAATAAATAAATATGTATCCAGTGTTTTTTTTTCAGTGAAAATTTAGCATGAAAACGAAAATGTGCCTGTCCACTCCATTGTCAGCTACTTGCAAAGTCAAACACAAATAAATAAATCATGGTTTTTTCAAGCACCAAAACAAGAAGAAGAAGAAGGAGGAGGAGGAGGGGGAGGAGGAGGGGAAGGGGGAGGAGGGGGAGGGAGAGGGGGAGGGGGAGGGGGAGGAGAAGAGCAGGTGGTGGTGGTGGTGGTGGTAAGATCAAGTAGGGTGAAAGTGAGGAGACCTTTGGGAGGGACAGCACTGATGACAGAGGACCGGCCCGTGACTGGAAGATGGCACAGACAAGAGGATGTTTAGGAAAACAATTGAAGATGAAGTTCAGGGTTAAATTGGCACTGAGTTATTGTAATTTGAATATTTCTGTCACCCCCAAATCCTCATATTAAATTTTAACTCCCACAGTAACAACACTGACCGGTGGGGCCTTGGGAAGGTGATTAACTCACAAAGGAGGCGACACATGGCCCCGGAGGCCTAGCTGCCTTGTGTCCTCCTGGAGAGGACACTGAGTCCTTGAAGCCCGAGGGTAGCAACCTGACCTGGAGCCCTCCCCCAAACCTGGCCATGCTGCCTCTGGTCCCTGGACTTGCAGCCTCTGGGACTGTGAAAAACACACTCCTGCTGTTCATCAGCCATAAGTCTGTGGTTCTTTGCTTGAGTCCTCTAAGCTGGCTCCTGCCCAGGTTGAGTAGAAGCTGGACTGTCTGGGCAGATATCATGTTTTTGAAGGAGTTGGAGGAGAAGAAAGAGAAGAAAGGAGGATCAAATGGACATTGTTAGGATGCTGGGTATTGAAAATACTTTCTGATTTAACTCCCACCAATCTTGAGGTCATTTGCCCCTTTTTGCAGGAAAAAAAGGAGACTGAGGTTCAAATCTATGCTTATTGATAATAGTCAATGTTTTGAATTCCACTGTTTGAATTTCAAACTGCTAAAAGTTTGAAAATTTGGCAGGTCCAAATTTTGAAGCAGCCCTGTCCAACTGCAAAAGGTGAGCTTCTAACACAAAACTGTTCTGCAGAAAACTGACATGATTTCACATGCTCTAGCCTTGGTGTGTAGTAAGATTAGAATGGAAGAGATCAGAGGAAGGCACACTTTCATGAGGAGGGTAATAACGGTGGCAGCTGCCATTTATGGTGACATTTATGAGCCTTCCAGGGGCTTCCTCCTGCATCTCCTATCCTTTGATAATATGCAAGTTAAGTAACAATATGCTTTTTTTCCCCCTAGTGATGGAGAACTCACCCAGGGCCTCTTGTAGGCTGGAAAGTGCTCTACTACCCTAGCCTCTCTATATTAAAAAAAACGAGAATCAGAGATGTTAAGAGTGTAGAACTATCCAGGACACAGTGGAAATTCAAATTTGTATCCCATGGGGCTCCAAAGCCATAGGTTCGAATGTCTGCTGCATTCTAGGGTACTAATGAAATATTCAGGGGAGCTGTCACAAGAGCCATGTCAATGCCAGGGATCAAAGCAATCATCTTACCCAACTGGGTGTACCATGATCAACTCTCTGTGCCAGAATTTTCCTTGGGCATGATGATAAAACTTTTTTTTCTCCCCTCTTCTTTCACCCGCATTATAGTATGGAAGAAAGTACTGAACCCCATCCCTGCAACAAGGTAGTGATTCTCTGAGAGTGTGAGGAAAGGGGAAGGCTTCACATCTGGAAATCACACTTCTGGGAACATGCAGAAGAAACCCATTCTTGCCATCTCAACCAAAGATGGAGTTTACTGGAATCCCCTCAGGAGTTCAGAGAAGAAGCTGGAGGTCAGGTCTTGAGGACTGGACAGGCCTCAGGGTGGACTGGCAGCAGTGAGCAGACCAGAGGTCATGCGGTGGGAAGAGTTTGTTTGATCCAACATCACCACCACCTCCAGAAGCAATATGATCGCCACCTGGCCCCACCAGCTCACACTGCTGGTTCAAGATAATGTTCTGGGTCATCTGGTCAATTGGTCAATTGCTTGGTCCATTGCTTCAAAACAGGATTATAAAATCAACTTTTTAATATGGGGCTTTTTTCAAATGTAGGGCTTTCACTCATGTCTTCAAAAAGATTTATATTACTATAATAAGTTCCCTGGAACTCTAATCAGACCAAAATCAACTTATTGCCAGGTCTGATTACAAATCTTGAAACTTTGTGGGTATGAGAACTTCAAAAGGGCTGTAGGGCACATGGAGTTATTTCATTTTCTTTGACTTTTGTGGGGGTGTTCCTGTAGCTGGCTTCCAAATGGAATTAATTTCAAATCACTGCCACTGGCTGACTGTTAATAGTGCTTCTAGGGAAGGAATGAGAGACTGATATGTTATTCTACTATTAATTCAAAGTCATCTGAAAATTTGATTTCTCATAATGAATCTCACCAAGCTGGAAGCATGATACATTTAATTATAATTGACTTTGTGTGGGCATTGCCAGCCATTTACATAGTCATTGAGTTTCATGAACTACTTTTTAAAAACCAATCTGTGTGTTAAAACTGAGGAAGACAAAAAGCATATAAAGGAAAAATAACTGATTTGTCTTTTCTTAATAGGTGATCTGGTTTCTGGACAAGGCCTTCGATTGAAGTAAACTTCCTAGAATTAGTCCAATGGGTGCTTTTCGTTAGCAATGTACATTTTCCACTTAATTAGAAAAAAATCGGATTCATTGTGAGGCATATTAGTATTTTTAATGTGCACAGCTCCTCCTAAGCACCTTGAAGAGGAAGGAAGTCCTATTGCCCACACCTGGAGGTCCTCGGTGGTCTTGGTGCGGATGGGTTGCTCTGTGGAGTTCCAGGGACCCCGTCTATCTTGTCTTCATTCCAGGCTTTCTGGTTCCCAGGCCAGGTCCTCCCCAGACTGATTCCCTGAGGATGGGGCTTTCTATGACCTAGGGCTCCAGCAGCCACCATTCCCACCTGGACATGGGGAGGACTGATCCTGGACACTTTCCTGGGAATGAGAAGGATCTTCATCCTGAACCGTTGGCAAGGCGTCTCTTTACGTACCCTTGTACCCAAGCTGTGTCATCTCTCCACCGATGGCACATAACTGAGATGGGCTGACTCTGATTTAAGTCGCTACAACACACATGAAGTCAGGGACATGGGGGGCTAGAAGTAAATGGTATCGGGAAGCACACTGGTAAACGGAGCACATGGAAGGAGGAAGGAAAGGCAGAATCAGCTTATGATCTTGGGCTGTGGGAGAAGCATTTTCTTCAATAAGATCAGGTCTGTTAAGGAGGAAAATAGAGATGCTTGTAGAGAGTTTGAAGAGGTATCTAGGTATGTTTCTAGCTCTGTGAGCAGGTCTCGGTCTTCGTGGAGCCCGTGCCCCTGAATGCCAACCTGCAAGTGCTTCTCAGGCTGTTTTGACCCCAGGTGGTAGAGGAGGCTGGAAGGAGGTGGAGTTGAGTATTTCCCTTCCCCAGGCCAGTTTTCAGGGGTTGGGATCCTTAGTCACTTAGTCACTCTTGAAGGTTGTCTTTAAGCAGAAAGAGATGTTCTGGAGTATTTAGAAGGGGTTCTGACCCCTCCTGCAGCATGATGTGGGGATAGTTGCCTGGTCTTCAGCGTAGGGCTGAGGAAGAGCGGATCTTGAGGTCTGGGGAACCCTGGCGAGGTGTGTCCTGGAGTTCTGTGGGTCAGACCTGGTCTCCCTGAGCCTCTAGCGACTTGCCTGCTGTGCTCCAGGCGTTTCCAAGGTGGGTCTGGTTCCTGGAAAGCGTCTGCCAGGGAGCCTGCCTCTGGGTCCACACAGTCAGCTCTACAGTTTTGGAGGCAGCAGGGTGCTCTGTTCCCACACTTCTCTGATGGATCTGAGAAGAGCTGCCAAGTTTTTAGTTTGTTTAGACTTTCACCTGTTGCTCAAGTGGAATGAAAACTTCAAGCTCTTTTTAGCACAATGGACCAGGTTTTGCTTTTTTTTTTTATGATTTCTATCTTTGTTTTTTTCTGCTCTTATATTTATGATTTTTTTTCTGCTTACTCGGCATTAAATTTTCTCTTTTCTTCTAGCTTAGCTTCTGGGGCATTCTCTATAGTTAACAGTATCATTTTATTTATTATTGATTGAGCTCTTTTCAATGCTTCTTAGGATTTATTTTTTGACCTATGTGTGCTTTGGAACTGTGTTGTTTAATTACCAAATATTTTTCTTTCAAACAGTTCAGTTGTTTTCTAATTTAACACATTTGTGGTCAGCAAGTGGACACGATAAATTTTCATCCTTTAAACTTATTAAAAGGTGTGCTGTGATCCTGCAACCCACTCCTGCGTGTAAGTCTGAAGCAGATGAGCTCAGCCTGTTGAGGAGACGCCTGCTCCGCCCCCCGGTTCATTCAGGGCTGTTCACAGCAGCCAGGAAATGGAAATGGTCGAAGTGTCCACCAGCGAAGAAAATGTAAAGAGAATGAGGCATGTGATACTCCACGGAATGTCACTCAGCTTCACAAAGAGTGAGATCCTGTCGTTTGTGACTAGGTGAATGGAACAGGAGATCACTTTGCAATGTGAAATAAGCAGAAAGACAGTGTGCATGGCCTCACTCACACATGCATCTCAAAGGCTGATCTCATAGGAGGTGAGTGGAAGGCTGGCCTCCAGAGGCTGGGCAGGGTGGGCCAGGTGAGGACCGCTTAATCCATGGGTGCCAGTCACAGTCAGGGATAAGAAGTCCTGGTGTCTTCAGCCAGAACAGTGCCTACAGAAAACCAGGGCATGCTGTAAGTTCAAGAGGCCAGAAGGGAGGGCTAGAGTGCTTTCACCACACAGAGGTCATAGATGTGGGGGAGATGGAAACGTTTAGTCTGACTTAAACATTATGCATTTACAGCATCAAAACATCTCATGGCACCCATGAATAGGGACAACTTGGTGTTTTTATGTATAAGTTAAAATAGGTTTAGTTGATAAAATATGTGTTATGGTCCCTTGTGAACTTGAAAAGCATGTGTCCTCTGCTTTTGGGGGATGAAGGGTTTTATAAATGTCAATTAGATCAAATTGGTTGATGGTGTTGTTTGGTTTTGGGGTGTTTTCTAGTCCTGTTGTTTTGGTTTTTGTCTCATGTGCTACAGCAGCTAAGGTGACTGTTAGTCTCCCATCAGGACTGTGGAGTTGCTTCTATTTTTTATTTGTGCCAGTTCTTCCTGCGAGAGTGTTAAGCTCTGTAATGGTACCTGTGTGTGTAGACGGAGCCTCTCACCTTCTTGACTCATTGGCTTTCTCATTAGTGTCTCTCTCCTTTCATGGCCTTGAAACCATTTGTACAATCTTAACGTATCTTTTGCTAGGTTAGAATCTTTCTTTCACACTTTTATTGTGCTTTTGCCTTTAATTTATATACCTCGTACTCACCATATATTTCTAGTGTCTGATGTCTTTTTTTAAATTCTTTTTTTAGCTTTCAATGGACCTTTATCTTATTTATTTATATGTGGTGCTGAGAATCAAACCCAGTGCCTCACACATGCTAGGCAAGTGCTCTACCACTGAGCCACAACCCCAGCCTAATTCCTATGTCTTATTGAAAGTTCTGAATTACTGTGTGTGTTTTGAAGAAGAATTTTACATAATTTGTTGAAGTATTTTCTGCTCTTTTGGAATGCATCCTTCCTTCTTGCCAATTATTTACTGTCGCGACCCCCTTGCCCGCAAGGAAGACGCAACAACAGGAATCTTCTTTCAGCCGTTTATTCAGGTCCTTGATATTTCTTCTTCTTTCTCTCGGATGCCTCTCCCAGCCTTAATAAAGCATCTCAAGCCCCAATGCGAAGCTGCCACGTGGAGCTTTCTCATAGGGTGTTAAAAAACCATGCGCCAACTCTCCCAAATAAGGAGTTGTTTGTTACAGACCACAGCGGAGCCAGCGCCATCTTGTAATGGCGACCACAGTCCGCAGAAACGGCTCACCACAGTTCCCCCTTTTGTTTTCCAAAAACAATACAGGCGAGAGTAGAGGTCCTATCCCACTGTGCAGAAGTGGCTGCATAGTATGGCTCAGCCCCAAGGAGGGCCCTTCCCCAGATCTGAGGCCATATCAGCCGACGCCTTTTTTCGTGGGACGGGGCGTGGACGCGTCTAACCCGCATGCAATAGGACATGCTCTCCTTGAGGTCCACTTCAAGGATCACTCAAGTGCAGTGCCTTGCCTCGCATCCTGTATCGTGATGATGGTGGACGAAGGGGGATGGCTGAGGCTGAACTGTGGCTGTATAGAAATACGACGACAAACAAGTTGGCAACACCCTAAAAGAAAGGCACGGGTCTTAAGGCGATAGAAAAGCACTAGTGTGGAAACCCATCTGCGTGCAATGGCAGTAAAGCCGGCAGAGTGCAAGGGCTTTCCAACACTAAGAGAATAACAAAGAAAGACATGTCGATCCCAGTGCAATGTTCATAAAACTTGGGGTGCAACGACCATGTCAAAGATTTACTGTTTAATCTGCGCAAGCCAGACTTGAGATGAGATGCCATTTTCTAAAGCTGCAAGAGCTTGTATGATCATAGCTTTATCTGGACCAATTTCCGGCCAAATATTCGCCAATGATACGGGAGGCATTCCTGGAATCATTAAATCATGAACCGGCATCGGCATTGGCCAAGCCCGTGCCGCTGCCCACCACTGCATTGGTGTCGTCCATGTCATCGGCACCAGCACCAGAGCCAGAGCACTCAGCAGAATGAAGATCCTCATCACGGGGTTGCTGTGGTATTTCTTGTTGCTGAGTAGCTGGCGTCAAGACTCTTCTTGTCAGGCGTTCAGGGACCCACAATGGTTCCGTGCGATCCTGGGAAAAAACACATACAGATCCTCGTGCCCATGTCAGCACGGGGTCGGGGCCGTTCCATTGGCCCGTAAGAACATCTTTCCACTTAACATAGCCAATCACAGAGGGCTGAGGGGACACATGTCTATCGGCCGCAGAGCGACCGTGAATATCCAAATTCAAAAAATTAATGGTAAAGAGAGCTAAGGACAGGCGTTCTTTAGGAGTATGTTCAGCTCCTATTCCCCCCTTTTGTTTTTGTAAAGTTTCCTTTAAGGTGCGATGAGCACGCTCAACAGTAGGCTGCCGCATAGTGGCAAGCACACATAATTGGAAAGGTTTATCACTCTGGAGCCTGCATAAAGTAGCATGTTGTATAGCTTCTTCTACTGTCATAAGGGCCGCTCTAGCCTCTTTAGTGAGGCTACGAGGGGAAGTAAGATCTGGATCACCCCTAAGAGTAGCATACAAAGGCTGTAGCATAACATTAGAAATATGTAAATATCCTCGTATCCAATTAATATCTCCCAGCAGTTTTTGATAATCATTTAGAGTTTGGAGATCCTGAGTTCGTATGGTGATTTTTTGTGGTCGTAATTTGCCATACCCAATTGTTGCTCCCAAATACTTAATAGAATCCCCTGTGATCATATACCTCAAGAGGGAATCCTGTCTGTTGATTAGCAAATCTACCTTGCCCCAAAAGCATGTCCTTATCCCAATGAGGATGTCCCGCCGCATGGTTTTGGGCGGCCTGTTCTATTGCGCCCTTTAACACAAATGTTCTCCAGTCCAAATATTTACCTGGGGAAACACAAGCCCGAACAAGGCTAGCCCAATCAGAGGGAGTCATACAGTATCTAGACAGACTCTCCACCTGAGTTAGTGTGAAGGCGGCATCCACCCCATAAGTGCGCACAGACTCCGCCAGGGTCTTCACAATTTTAAAATCTAAAGGCTCATGGAATCTTCCCCTATTATCGTCCTGAAAAACTGGATAAGCAAGACCCATCTCAGCGTGAACAGCCTTCCATGTTTGAGCATGGAAAGCTCTCCCCGAAACACCCCCACCATACGGCGGTGGATCCGGAGGATCACATTTCTTGAGCCCCTGCTTATCTTTGCTCCCTTCTCCTACAGCTAAACTCCCTAGCTGGCGAGACAGCCTCCCAAGCTCCTCCTCCTCATTCTCCTCTTCCTCTGACCCACTTTCACATGGAGGTGTGCGCAGCGCACTGAGATCTGGATACAATCGCCTCTTCCCCTGTTTCACGCTCCGCACACTTCCATCCTCCCGAGATACCTCACTTCCTGCCGTCTCTGATTTCTCCTCATGTAATTGTTCTAGAACTTCCTGTCCTTTAGTAAGTGCGTCATGACATCTGTCCTCTGTGAGGCAACTACGGACTATTCTCCAAAGGGGTATCACCCCGCCCTCTAATATGCCCTGCTCAGAAGCAAAGTCAAGATCTTTGCCTAATTTATCCCAACTAGGTATGGTAAGGCTGCCCGAAAATGCAAACCACGGTGCAGCAATATCTATCTTCTGTAAAAATCTCTGTAAAGTACGATGCTTCACTTCCAGGCCCTTGGAACGTAACAGGCCATCTAGGGCCAGGAGAAGCGGACTTGAAGATGCGGCACCCATGACACAACAACAAAAGAAACACAGAAAACAAAAGACACAGACGACAAAAGAAACACAGAAAACAAAAGTGAAAGTACACATTGCAGCTGCAATAAAATATGAGGCTCTCTCTTTCTTTGTAGAGGAGCTGACCCCGCTTTGGTCGCGGATCCCACTTACTGGGACTATCCCCGCTTTGGTCGCGGGTCCCACTTACCTGGGACTATCCGGTGCACCACCCCTGACGTCTGAAAGTTCTGGTTCCCGGGTCTCGGCACCACTTGTCGCGACCCCCTTGCCCGCAAGGAAGACGCAACAACAGGAATCTTCTTTCAGCCGTTTATTCAGGTCCTTGATATTTCTTCTTCTTCGTTTCGGATGCCCCTCCCAGCCTTAATAAAGCATCTCAAGCCCCAATGCGAAGCTGCCACGTGGAGCTTTCTCATAGGGTGTTAAAAAACCATGCGCCAACTCTCCCAAATAAGGAGTTGTTTGTTACAGACCACAGCGGAGCCAGCGCCATCTTGTAATGGCGACCACAGTCCGCAGAAACGGCTCACCACAATTTACTGTGTATCATATCTGTGTATTGTGTTTTTCTACCTCTTTTCCTGCCTTCCTGGGGATCAAGTGATTGACTTTTAGCACTCCATCTTATCCGCATTCTTGGCTTATTAGCTATGGGTCTTCCTGCTTCCCCTATGAACATCTTAGTGTTTAATGAGCAGTCTTGGCTTAAGCACAGTCACTTTGGCAGGGTACATCTCCATTTCCTCCTGCAGTGACCAGCACAGCCAAACTAGCAGGTTCCAGAAATAAAGAGTCACACACACAGATCTTGAAGATACAGCTGGGGTCGTGTGGAATGCTCCTCTCTGATGGGGAAGCAAGTCTACAAAACTCACCAGCAATCTTTATTATGTATGTCTCTAAATCAGATTAAAGACGATGAAATCATTATTCTTCATATTCATGAAAGTTACAGAGTTAGCAACAGTATGCAGCTATTTCCTTAGTTACATTCTACAGTTGCAATGTGCAATGTGCAAGGTTAGGAGCAGTGTGCAGCTCTCAGAAAGTCCATTTTTAAAACTTACTAATTCCCGGGCAGATTCAGGGGCAGCAGAACTGGTGAAACATTATGGTTATCTTAGCAAGGAAGTTCCTTCATTCCCAGGAGCTGTGTGCCTGAGAGTAAGGTCGAAGCTGATAAGACTCTAGCATGGAAGACATCTCCATAGCAACCGGACATCCTGTGCCTTTGCACAGAACCTTTCCCAGTCACCAAGCATGCCGTAGCTATGAAGTATCAGGGACCCCAATCTCAGACACTGGTCTCCAGTCACTGTCACTGATCTCCATATCCTCCAGCCCTTTCTATGTGCTGTTCTGTCTTTCCACACATGCCTCAAACTCCAAAACACAATGTTATTTTGTTCTAAACCAACTTTTTTTCAAATTTCGACCCTTGGAATCCATGAATGTTTTTAGGTGGTTCATGAGCTTGAAACAATTTCCAGAATAATTATGAAACCTCATTTACCTTTTTACTCCCATTCTATCACAAGCATATTTTCAGTTTTACCAGCTGCATAATATACCTTATTGTAACAAATTGAATACAGAGACAGGAGCAGCTAGTTTTCTTAAGTGAGGCACTAAAGAAATTGCAAAAATATTAAACAATGCTATTCTTCTTGCTGACATTTTTTGTTAAAAATGTTAATTTTCATTAGAGATATTATTTTGTGAACATGTATGGGTTTGTTGATATTTTAAAGTATTTATGATGTATATGATTATATATACACAACATATATGTGCATACTTGATTTCTCAGTTTTGGTTTCCAATGGATTAAATACATGAGTAATTTTAATTTATATAAACAAAAGATCTTTGTTTTCCACAGTAGGATAGCTCTAAGATAAATTTTTTAAAATTATGATATATTAACTTATGTTTCTTCCATTTCACCTTGCTTCATGTAAGCACACATTTCCATGAAGTGTCATGATCCTCCAAACTGAAGAAAGTTCTTTAACCTGACATCATACAGGTTACCTACAATAAATTGTCTTTAATTTTATTTGTCTGAAAATGCCTTCATTTGATCTTCATGTTTAAATATCTGTAGTAGGTTTCTCAGTTTAAAATTTATTCTTTTACAGAAATCTGTGGGTGGACACAGCATGACCCCCGACATCAATCCCTGTTCAGAAGATAGTTACCCGACTTCTGGGAATGGACACATGGGAAGGCCCAAGTCAGCTGTGTACTGAGAAAATAAGGAGAAGGAATGAGTGTTAAGAAAGAAGATTGCATTCATCTTTAATTTAATGTGCTACACCTGCCCTTTTTACCAATTTGTGTAATATTTCATCTTCAGTTCTCATATAAACACTTTTATTTTTGCTTGGATCTCAAATCTTTAAGAACGCCTTTTGGGACATACACAGCTGTCAACAACTGACTGTTGGAAATATTTGTTCAATTTAAAACCTAACAACTCATGTTAGTGATAGTGTAATTTTTGAGAAGTGATGGAAGGAAGTGTGTGGTATTTTTTTCCCTGGTATGTATGCAGCTAGCTGTAGCATCAGTAAGCCTTAGTAGAAAATTGCCATTCTTTATGGGATGTCACAGAGATGATATATTACTCTGGTGTTTGATCACAGATGTTTTCTTAGAAATGTTAAAGTGGACTAATCTTTTATTCTTTGATACTGATGACTCTAGAGCTATTTTAACAAGAAATGCAAATTCTAGAATTGGGTGTCAACATACTTTATATATAAACAGAGATATGAAAAATTGTGGTATATATGTGTATTAAGAATTGTAATGCCAAAAAACCACCAAAGTACATGTATAAAGGAATTTTAAAAAAGAAATGCAAATTCTAGAACCTATCAGAAAGAAAAATGCAAACCCAATTATAGAAGCAGAATGTTTCCAATATCATCAAGTGCCAAACAAAATTATGACAAACATTTAGTAAAATGTGTCCTTTGACATAAGTTGACCAGAATGTTGGCCATGCATCGGAGCTGGAGGGCTCTCCTTCAGAGGGGCGATGCTTTGAAGGAAGAGTGAGGAACTGTTCTGAGTAGAAAGACGTTCTAATGGACCCCAAGTCCTGTCAGCCATGTGTTCCAGGGTTTTCTATTGATAATTGTCCTACTGATGTGAGTATAACATTGGATTGTGGCGTAAAGCCCTGCAGACTTTTCTCCACATGCCCTTTGTTACCTACAGAGATGTGATCTGCCAGGAGAACATGCATGTAGGTCCCCCAGGGTTCTTACTGACTCTCTTAGTCTACTTGTGGGACTGTATCAAAACACGTCAGACTGGGTAATTGACAAGTTGCTAGAAATAGATTTCTCAGTCCTGGAGGTTGTGAAGTTCAAGGTGCCAGCAGGTGCCTATAGATGGTGACAGCTGGGTGTCCTTGCACGGAAGGAGAGATGGAAGGTTGAACAACTTCCATCTTTTCAAACTCTTCAAACCTCTTTTGTAAGATCTTGAATCCCATAAAACACCTCCCAAAAGCCTCGTCCCTTCATACAATGACACTGGTGATTAAGTTCACACCTATGGATATGGAGGGTGCATATTCCTACTAGAGCACCAACCAAGTGCCCAGCTCCACTCCCCAATCCCTGACCTCCCCACAAGCCTTCCCTCTGGCTCTACACAGTTCTACTAAGCCATCTGGGCCCAACCTCATGACCACATCCTCCACGGAAACTTCTCCTAGGGTGCAGATGGTGTTGGTGACCCTCTTTTCCCTTCTGTGCAACAGAACACTGTTTTTACTTCAGTGCAACACCACTGAGACTGGTTTTTTACTTTTCTGTGTCTCTCTTCAGCTGTACAAGGGGGTCACGGTCTGACACCCCAGAACATGCTGTAGATAGAACATGGTGCTTACTGGGATGATCCTAGGAGCAGAGGAGTGCACACACCTCTGAGCTCTCACTGTCCTGCAGCTTGGTCTCCATACCCTGGCTGACGGATGGGCCAGGACACAGAGCTGTCTGGTTCTGATGCTCCAACACTCAGGGACTGTTAGAGCAGCAGTACTGTGGCTACCACCGGAGGTGCTCCCTGGTTGAGAAGTGGCCCTGTGACGGAGGACAAGCAGTTTCTGTTGGCTTGATTTCCCGTACAGCTATCCAAAGAGTGGAAGAAATTGATTTTAGTGCCAAACTGTCACTTGTCTGTTACTCATAGGCTACAGGGAAGGGCCATGTCTCACTGTTTTTTTCTGTCATGAGTCCCAATGCCCGGATAGTTTATTTGCACAGAAAGACCCAGAATGTCAATAACACATGGCCAGCATGGGCAGAAAAACCAGGTACCCACGTCTGGGAGTCTGTACAAAATCTGCAAAATAGCCTTTGCTAGACTATTCCATGGAAGTTCCTTGGGGATTTTCACCAAGAAATCAACAATTAAACAACTCCATGAGTGTCATCTCATCCTTCACTGGGAAGTGGGGACTGCACAACCAGCTGTCCTTGGGGCACTAGCCGTCAGGGTCCTACCAACATCCCCTCATTCATTTCATGTGACTTTCCATCCTCACCCACTATATCAAACTTTACCTGCTCAGCAACTACTATTTTTGTTGTTCCCAAAAGTTTTTCGATAAATATAAATCGAAGTAGCTCCACTCTGTTAAGACTAAGAGCAGAAGGAGGACGCGCCCTGCCCTGAGCTGGCTCTGGCAGGCGGGAGCATTTCAGTGTCTTCAGCACATGAGAGAGCAGCAGACTGTGCTTGCTGATGTCACTGTAGTTATTGCAAAGCCCAGCGGAGGACTTGTTGGTATTTCATTGCTCTACCGGATGTTGCATAAAACAGAGGCACACAAACAAGGAACCACATCAGAAGTGATGTGAGCAGGAGGCGAGCTCTGTCTGAAAGTCTTGCCTGAAGAGGACCCTTGTGACTTCAATTCACACTATTCCAGGACCACAGCAGCCGGAGATGCACACCCTTAGCAGAGCTGCTGGTTCTCCGTTCACAGGGTGGAAGTGTGCCCCAGCCCCTGAGGTTCACCAGCATAGGAATGATCTCAGCATCTGTCAGGGAGATTCTTTGCTTTTCCTGCTTTAGCTCACCTCTCTTTGATGGCTGCTGGGCCTCTGCACTTAAAGGGCACTTGGTGGATCTCCCTGTTACACGATAGCCATCTTTATTATCAAGAAACTATGATAAACAACCTTGCTGTTTTAAGTTTTCCTGTAACATTTTGCATCTCTTCCCATGTGAAAGCCATCTGCCTCACTCATTGCCATCAACGTTAATAACAAGACTCAAGTACAAAGACTTCAACCTAATGAAATACAACCCCAAATTGGAAAATTGACTCTACTGTATTTCTGTGAGCCTTTTCCTCCTTGATTTATCCTCTTGAAGTCTAGATCATTGGTTACTAAATTACTGAATTGCAAAACTTGCTCTCATCACCCCCTCTGTGGGCTGCTACCTTAGGTCATATGCCAAAGAACCTAATGTTGTCAGTTCTTAGACTCTGAATCAGAAAACTGGGCACCATGTGAAGATCTATAGATAATGGTGATCAAGTGAAGACATAAATATGTTTAGAGTTGTCAAACATTAGGAAACAATTTCTTTTTTCAAAAATAGAACAGCAACTTAGCAAAACCTTGTCTCTAAATAAGATACAAAAAGCGCTGGGATGTGTCTCAGTGATTAAGTGTCCCTGGGTTCAATCCCTAGCACAATAAATAAATAAATAATAAAATGGATAAATAAAAATTTAAAAACCCACACATTTTTCCTCTCATCATCATCGCCATCACCATCATCTCTACCACATATTAGTCTAAACCATTCTCAGTTGCACACAAACAATTGGGACTTTTTAGAGGTTGGGTTATAGGGTATCAGTCAGACTACACGAGGTTTTCCTGGAGTAACAGATAATCCTTCTGTGGCTGTAGATGGCTAAGCTTTATTTCTCCTTTGCACCTTGCCCAAGCTGGGTAGCTGGGGATGCTCCCAGCTTCTCACGGCCCACGCTGACCAAGGCTGCACATGGGCAGCCCCATAAATGAGAGAGAACCAGGAGATGGTGCATCGGCTCTGAAAGCACAAGACCTGCAATGGTACTCTTCACTTCCATCCATGTATCCTTGGCAAAGTAAGTCACATGTCACACCCATCTTTAAGGGGAGAGGAGGCCCTCTCTGCCAGGTACTGCAAGGGTCGGGGGAGGACAAGCCTGTGGGTGGCGTCCCCATCAACTGTCACACAAGCAAACTGTGGCCCCTATTGCTTTAGATCCTCCTCAGGCCCGACCCCTCCCCTCTTCTCTCTGGGGCTCTGTAACCCCTGCTCCAGCTTTGGTTAGTAGCCCCCCCACTCCCCAGGCTCCGTGTGTTTATCTCAGTTCATTTCTCTGTGCAGTTCAGCCTGGGCACTTCCTACAGTTCTGTTCTTAAACACTGACTCTGCCCTCTGTCTCTTTCATCTGTTTCAAGCCTGTTCATTTTCTATTGTTTCTTTTCATTTATAAAAAGACAGAAGAGCCCATTTTGATAGTAATCACACAAGCATGGAATATATCTTATTCTAATTGGCATGCCGATCTTTTGGATGTACACAATGGGGAGATTCACTGTGGTGTATTCATATCTGAATCCCATACATTTAAAAAAATTTTGTAACTGTAAGTTGTAGTTCTAAAATTTCCTTTTGTTCTTTGTATCTTCTGCGAGACTTTCTAAGATTCTGTCAGTTCTAAACATATTTATCATGGCTTGTGAAACACTTTACATCTTTTTTTCCCCTTCAATTTGTCCTTTGTTATTTATTTATTTTTCATTTGTTCTTTTTAGATAAACATGACAGTAGCATATATTTTGACTTATCACACGTACTTGGAGTATAACTTCCCATTCTTGTGGTTGAACATGATGTGGGGTTTCACTGTGGTTCATTCACAAATGTATATAGCAAAGTCATGTTCCATTCATTCCACTGTCTTTCCTATTCCTGCCCCCACTTCCTTCCATTCATGCCCTTTGTTTATCCTCTAAACTCCACTTCTACCCACCCCCCTGCTTTGTTGTGCGTCAGCATCTGGCCTTTGGTGTTTGGGATTGACTTATTTCACTTAGTATGATAGTCTCCAGATCCATCCATTTACTAGAAAAAGTCACAAAGTCATTCTTTTTTATGGCTATTATTCCATTGTGTATATATGCCATGTTTTCTTTATCCATTCATCTGTTGAAGGGCACCTAGGTTGGTTCCATAGCTGCTATAAACATTGATGTGGCTGCGTCACCATAGTATGCTGATCTTAAGTCCTCCAGGTATAAACCTAGGAGTGGGATAACTAGGTGAAATATTGGTTCCAGTCCTAGGTTTTGAGGAATACCCACACTGCATTCCAGAGTGATTGCACCAATCTGCAGTCCCAACAGCAATGCATGAGTGAACCTTTTCCCCCACATCCTCACCAACACTTATATTTGTATTCTTGATTGTTGTCATTCTGACTAGAGTGAGATGAAATCTCGGTGTAGTTTTATTTTGCATTTCTTTAATTGCTAGAGATGTTGAACATTTTTTTCATATACTTGTTGATTGATCGTATTTCTTCTTTGAATTGCCTGTTGAGTTCCTTTGCCCATTTATTGATTTGGGTTATTTGTTTTTCTGGGTTTGAGTTTCTGAGTTCTTCATATATCCTGGAGATTAATGCTCTATCTGAGGTGCAAGTAGCAAAGACGTTCCCACTTTCTGGGGGCCCTCTCTTCATGTTTTTGACTGTTCTCTTTGCTGTTAAGCAGCTTTTTAGTTTGATATCATCCCATTTATTGATTCTTGCACTTAGGAATCTTGTTGGGGAAGTCAGTTCTTAAATCAATATAATGGAGAGTTGGGTCTACATTTTCTTCTAGTAGGTGCATGGCCTCTGGTCTAATTTCTAGGTCTTTTATCTACTTTGAATTGAGTTTTGTGCAGGATGAGAGATAAGGGTTCAATTTCATTCTGCTACATATGGATTTCCAGTTTTCCCAGCACTATATGTTGAAGAGGCTATTTTTTCTCCCAATGTATTTTTGGTGCCTTTGTCTAATGGGTTTGTCTCTTTGGGTTTGTCTCTGGGTTTGTCTCTGTGGGTTTGTCTGTGTCTTCTATTCTGTACCATTGGTCTTCATGTCTATTTTGGTGCCAATACATTCTGGTTTTGTTACTATTGCTCTGTAGTATAGTTTAAGTTCTGGTATTGTGATGGCTCCTGCTTCACTTTTCTTGCTAAGGATTGCTTTGAATATTCTGGGCCTCCTATTTTTCCAAGTGAATTTCATGACAGCTCTTTCTAGTTTTATGAAGAATGTCATTGGAATTTGAATATGAATTGCATTAAATTTATGTAATACTTTTGGTAATATGGCCATTTTGACAATGTTAATTATGCCTATGCAAGAACATGGGAGATTCTTCCATCTTCTAAGGTCTTCTTCAATTTCTTTCTTTAGTGTTCTGTAGTTTTCATTGTAGAGGTCTTTCACCTCTTTTATTATATTGATTCCCAAGTATTTTATTTCTTTTTGAGGTTACTGTGAATGAGATAGTTTTCTTAATTTCTCATTCAACTGATTTATCATTGGAGCAGAGGAATGAAATTGATTTATGGGTGCTAATTTTATATCCTGGTACTTTGCTGAATTTGTTTTTGAGTTTTCTAAGTTTTCTAGTGGAACTTTTTGGGTCTTCTAAATATAGGATCATGTCATTGGCAAGTAGGGATAGTATGAACTCTTCTTATTAGCATCCTTTTAATTTCTTTCTTTGGCCTAATTGCTCTGGCTGGAGTTTCAAGGACTACACTCAATGGAAGTGGTGAATAGGGCATTCCTATTTTGTTCCAGATTTTAGAGAGAATGCTTTCAATTTTTCTCTGTTTAGACTGATGTTGGCCTTTACAATTCTTATGAGATAATTCTAGTATCTGGGTTATTCTAGCATTTGCATCTGTAGTCTTTCCTCATTCAAGCTGAGATCTTCCTGGTTCTTGGAAATACAAGTGATTTTCAACTGAAATCTATCATTTTGATTGTCATGTTATAAGACCCTGGATCTCACTTGAATAATATTTCAGTAGATGTCCCCTGACACCCCTGCAGCGGGGAGAGGGGTGCCTTCTCCATGTTGCCAGGTAGAGTTGGAAGTCTAGGGTTTTCACCTGCCTCTGGTGCCATGACGGTGGTGGGGAGAGGAGCTGCAGCTGGGGGCATGGGATTTTTGTCTTCCTGCTGAAACTCCATGGCTGGGAGGAGGAGAGGCGTCTTTTACTGCTTCCTGTATAGTCTCGCTGACGCTGTCCGGTGAGTGGTGCTCATCACTGCTGATGGGGTGAAAACGCTGTCTTTCCTCTCAGCCTCCTCTAATGTACTTGAGTGAGAGGGGGAGAGGGCCACCTTAGTGCCACCAGGTGGGGTGCAAGCTTTGGTTCCTCCGTGGTCTTTACTTCCATCATTGGTGGGGGGCCCTAATATCCTGCAGGATGTCCCCACTCACCACTCTACCTTCTCTGGTATCTCCCTGTGGTGGGGCATCTCACTCCCAGGGTGGACGTCTGGGCCTTGGCTGTGGGACTGAGAGCAGGCTGCAGGCTTCTCTGTGGTCTTGGCAGTGAGTAGTTATCATCTAGAAGTTTGGGGTCTTCCTGGGCTGCCCCTTCTCTGGTCCTTTGGCTGGAGGACAGGCTTTGTTTCGGGCATTTTATGTCTTCCCATTTTTGCTGGCTTCTCTAGTGCCCAGTGTGGGATATGTGAGGAAAGAAGGAAGGCCAGGAGCTCACCACTGTGTCCTCTCCTGCTGCCTAAGTCACCACTGCCCTGCCTTCTTCCCCTCACCTGCAGTTCTCCTGTGTTCCACATGCAGGGTTTCCAGCTGAACATGGCAGGAGGAATGGGAAAATGTACCTCTACTCCATCTTCCCAGAGCAGACATCCCCTGCACTATTATGAAATCAGTTTGAAATTGATTTAAGAGAAAATTATTTAAAAACAAACATTGAAAGAGCTGCTTGCCACTTAGAATCTACCTCACATTAAATTAGGAATTCATCATCCTGGATGGACTTGGCTGTCACTTGGGAGCTTAATAAAGCATTCTCCTGTCCAGAGCTGATCATGAAACCGTAAACCAAAAATCCCTTGTCGGGGGTGGTGGCTGGGCCCAGGGAAACTTCGTTCCAATATGGATTTTTCTGGGTAAATTCAAGAATATGATTCTCTGTTGTGTCTGAGGAGGTGCCAAAGCAAAAAAGCAAAGGACCATCTTAATTGTCACAAATGCACCACGTGTGAGAGGTGGCTGGTCTCCATGGTAACGAAGCCCAAGCTCTGTGACTTCCAGGGTAGCATCAAATCAGAGCATTTTGGTCATATGCACTTCCCGCTGTAATGAATGTTAGTTCTCTCCCTCTCTTAACAAAGAAGAAGCCCTGCTCCTGAAAACCCATTCTGCTATGTTATTTAGATGCTTGCAAACAAAGGGCCCAAACTCATCCAGTGGAGGAAGCTCTCCTCAGACTGTCATCGTACATGTCCTTGGTTCCCAATGCCCAGATTCAAAACTTATGTTCAAAAGCAAAATCAGAGAATTCCAGAAATTTTAAACTGATCAATTGCTGTTGTTGGGTTCCCTAGACCTAACAATTAAGAAAAAAGAGAGAGAGAAGAGGAGGAGGAGATGGTGGTGGTGGTGGAGGAGGAGGAGGAGGGAAGGATAACAGAGCTATGGCCCAGACATGACAGTGGAAGTAAAGCTTGCTGACCCCAATTATACTCTGGCCACATTATCATCTCTAACAAGCAAGAGGGGTGTTCAGGACCAGACAAACCAGAAATGTCCATGTTGTTTTTCACATTAACCAAGAAGCACATCGGGTCACCTGAAGCAGCTTCCTGTAGCAGTGCCAAGAAGAGATGGGCATCTGGGCACCAAGCATCAATGGGACGAGGGATCCCTGGTAGGTCCCCCCCTCTATTCTATCTACTTTAGATGATGGGAGTGGGGTCCAGGATCTGTGGCCCTCAGGTGGCAGTAGAAGCTACAGGTGAGGTGAGAAATGTACCTGTAGGACAAGATTTCATGCATAGGTGCATGGCTTCTATACCTGACAGAGAGCTGGGGAGTCCTTATAACATGTCACCCCAATATCAACACTTGTATCCAAAATGTTCCTTCCAAATTTCAGATGGGTCACCTAGTTCTCATCCTAGCTCAGCTCCATGGTTAAAGAGTCCTAAATCATGTCACTCCAAACCTCCTTTCCTGTATCCCATAATACACAATGCAACTATTTGATTCCATTCTATAATGCATTCAGAAGCCTGCACCAGCTCCCTGCTTCCTGATTCAGGGACAGTCAGTGGGAGCACTGGGCTCTGCAGCAGGACCTTGATTGTGAAAGTGCTCTCAGCACCTGGGAGGCCCGAGACTTGACACAAACTTTAGTACCTCTGTGGGGGGTGGGATAGTTCATGGAACAAACCCATCCCTGTGTGTTTCCAGTACCTTTCCCAGCCCTATTCATGAATGCCAGATGTAAGTTGGATTGTTTTGTGCAAATTTAAATAATTACTGAGCAAAGTTGGTGAAATCACATTTTACACATACATGAATACTCTACAGCGAAACCCACCATTCTATATAAATCATATGCACCTATAAACATGAACAAATGACATAAAATCTGTGAGCTCATTGTCCTCTAACAGTGGAGCCAGGGTTTGTATCCCTATTCCTACCTCCTCGAGCAAGAGGTGGGTTCTCTCCTACTTGCAAGTCTTTGATGGTTCTCCCCTGGCTGTGAAATAAAGCAGAATGATTAACTGTGCATTAAGAACCCTTGACAGCAGGACTAATTTAATGGAGTTGCATTTAAGCAAAGGAACAGACAGCAGAACACATTTAACTCTGAAAAGTTAATTTAGCCTGGCTTTAGTATTTTAATGTGTGATTCTGTTGGCAAAATTCTATGGTCCAATTCATGCCAAACTCTTTTTTGTATTCGTGAAAAGCCATGGAATATGCAAATAACCTGAAATGCTTTCATAGCTGGAAAGTATTATAATTGAGTTCAAAACATATGAAAAAAATTGGCCAATTAAATAACTAGAACAAGGCAGACATGAAAGAAGCAAGGAAAAAAGTCGTTTGCATGAAAAGATGCAGAGGGTGTACTGTAAAGGAAATTACATAAAGGGCTTTATAATGCAGGGAGCTTAATGAGTGACCATTGTGCACCTTGGCATTGGATTTTCCACCCTAGAGCACGGCAACATGGGATAGAGCAGTTTCCAGACGGAGCAGGGTATTTACTTCACGCTCAGCATGGTTTCCAGATTCAAGCATTGATCAGAATTTTGATAATGCTGACTTCTAAGAGACCAGAGGAAGACCATGAGATAACTAGGTTTGACAACCTGAAGAGCTGCTTCTCCTCAAACATAGAGCTGGTCCTCCAGGGAGAAGGTGCCCTGTTCCAGTGTCTGCGCCTCTCAGGACACGGCAGTGTGCACACCACCTTGATAGGGCCTTTTCTGAGGAGCTGAGCTGGGCAGCATGTTCCTTAATGCTCATTTCCTGTGAGGGGTGTTCAAGCAGCTCTTATTATCCTTCGTTGACAGAGGACAAGTGAGGACCTGAGGTCACTCAAGATGTATTGCAGCAAACACTGGAACTGTGGAAAGGCAGGGGCTGAAAGAAAGGAAACAGGCCCTCTGCACTGCCACCCGCCTCCGTCCGTGGGTTCAACTTGGTCTTTCCCATCAGCATTCTTTCTTATGTGTGAATGGAACAGTTAGTGTTCATTCTTACCCCGAGTTTTCTTACTTCATGTTGCCTGATGCTGTAATTTGGATAGTAAGTGTCTCTGAACATCTCATGTGTTGGTCACATGATACACAATACTTCTTTAAGGCTGAGTGACATGCCATTGTGTATTATACTACATTTTCTTTATCCATTCATCTGTTGAAGGGCGTCTAGGTTGGTTCCATAGTTTGCCTACTGTGAATTGAGCAGGTATAAACACTGATGTGGCTGTGTCCCTGTAGTATGCTGATCTTAGGTCCTTTGGGTATGAATAGAGGGTGGGATTGCTGGGTCAAATGGTGGTTGAGCCCCAGTTTCTTGAGGAATTTCCACACTGCTTTCCGGTGTGGTTGCACCAATTTGCAGTCCCACCAGAAATATATGAGATGCCTTTACCCCACATCCTGGCTAACACTGACTGTTGCTTATATTCTTGATAATTGCCCTGACTGGAGTGAAATGAAATCTAAACTAGTTTTGATTTGGCTTTCCCTGGTTGCTAGAGATGTTGAACATTTTTTTCATATATTTGTTGACAGATTGTATTTCTTCTTCTATCAAGTGTCTGTTCAGTTCCATTTACTGATTAGGTTGTTGTTGTTGTTGTTGTTGTTGTTATTATTATTATTATTATTATTATTATTATTATTATTATTATTTGGTGTTGAGTTATTTGAGTTCTTTTTATATCCTCAAGATTAATGCTCTGTCTGAGGTCTATCTGGTAAAGATTTTCTCCCATTATGTAGCCTCTCTTCATGTTATTGATTTTGTCCTTTGCTGAGAAGAAGCTTTTTAGTTTGAATCCGTCCCATTTATTGATTCTTAATTTTACTTCTAGCACTTTGGGAGTCTTGTTGAGGAAGTCAGCTCTTAAGCTGACATGGAGAAGATTTGGGTCTGCTTTTTCTTTTGTTAGACACAGGGTCTCTGTCTAATGCCTAATCTTTGATCCACATTGAGAAGAGTTTTGTGCAGAGTGAGAGACATGGGCTTAATTTCATTTGGCTGCATATGGATTTTCAGCTTCCCCAGCACCATTTGTTGAACAGGCTATCTTTTCTCTATTGAATGTTTTTTGCACCTTTGTCTAGCATGAGATAACTTCATTTATGTGGTTTGTCTCTATGTCTTTCTATTCTGTACCATTGGTCTATATATCTGTTTTGGTGTCAATACCATGCTGTTTTTGTTATTATAGCTCTGTAGTATAACTTAAGGTCTGGTGTTGTGATGCCTTCTGCTACACCTTTCTTGCTAAAAATTGCTTTGGCTATTCTGGGTCCTGCCGCAGTCTGGCTGGGCACAAATCACGAGCCACTGAAGCAGGAACAAACTTTATTTTTGAACTCCACCAGCACTCTCCACACACACTCCCGGGAACTCCCCCGCACGCCATGCGCCTCCTCCAGGAACCAGCAACCGGAAATATCCCTCCTCTGGCACTTCCCCAACCAATGGGAACTGTCCGGGAATCCCCGTGAGAGCTCAAGCGGAACTCAACGGGAACTCCGGCAGAACTCAAAAGTCATCATCTTCATGGCTCGCTAGCATCGCCTCTCAACCACTACTTCTGGCAAAAATGCCATGTGTCATCCCGACTCGGCTGTGGCCCTCAACAGGGTCCTTTATTTTTCCAATGAATTTCATGATTGTTTTTTCTAGTTTTACAAAGAATGCCATTGGTATTTTAGTAGGAATTGCATTAAATCTGTATAACACTTTTGGTAGTATGGCCGTTTTGACGATATTAATTCTGCCTATCAAAGAACATGGGAGATCTTTCCATTCACTAAGGTCTTTTTCAATTACTTTCTTTAGTGTTCTGTCGTTTTCATTGTATAGGTTTTTCACCTCTTTTGTTATACTGACTTGTAAATATATTGTTTTGTTTCTATTGTAAATGGGATGGTTTTCCTAATTTCTCTCTCATTTGATTCATCACTGAGGTACAGGAATGTGGTTGATTTATGGATGTTGATTTTATATCCTGCTATTTTACTGAACTCATTTAGAAGTTCTTGAAGTCTTTTGGTGAAGTTTTTTTTGTGTTTTCTAAATATAGAATAATGTTGTCATCAAATAGTGATAGTTTGATTTCTTCTTTTCCTATTCACATCCCTTTAATTTCTTTCTTTCGTCTAATTGTCTGTCTAGAGTTTCCAGGACTATGTTGGATAGAAGGGGTGATAGAGGGAATCCTTGTCTTGTTGCAGGTTTTAGAGGGAAAGTTTTCAATTTTTCTCCATTTACAATAATGTTGGCCTTGGGGTTAGTACAGATAGCTTTTGCAATATTGAGGTATGTTTCTAGTATCCCAAGTTTTTCTAGTGTTTTGAATATGAAGGGGTGCTGTATTTTGTCAAATGTTTTTTCCTGTGTATCTTGAGATGATAATTTGATTCTTGTCTTTAAGTCTATTAATGTGATGAATTACATTATTATTGAATGTTGAACCAACCTTGTATCCCTGGGATGAACCCCATTTGATTGTGGTGCATTACTTTTAAAATATACTTTTGTACATGATTTGCCAGAATTTTGTCGAGACTTCTTGCATTCATGTTCATCAGGAATGTTGGTCTGAACTTTTCTTTCCTTGACATGTCTTTCTTTGTTTTTGGTATCAGGGTGATACTAGCCTCATAGAATGAGTTTGGAAGGGTTCCCTCCTTTTCTTTTTCATGGAATAATTTGAGGACTGTTGGTTTTAATTATTCTTTGAAGATCTTGTATAATTCAGCTGAGAATCTTTCTGGTTCTGAGCTTTTTTTGATTGGTAGGCTTTTGATGACATCTTCTATTTCATTGCTTAAAATTGATCTGTTTAAATTGTGTATGTCCTCCTGATTCAGTTTGGGTAGGTCATACGTCTCTAAAAATTTGTCAATGTGTTTGAGATTTTCTATTTTATTGGAGTCTAATTTTTTTAAACTATAGATAGTATTTTGAAAGCAGTTGTAGACTCATAGTAAAATTAAGTAGAAGATATGTAGATTTCCATCTATCTCTGTCCCCAGAGAGGCATAGCTTCCCCCTTTATTAACATCTTCTGTAGAGAGGTATGTTTATACAACTGATAAGCCTACACAGTCACATCATGATTCCCCTAATTCCATATTTCACATTAGAACTTGTATTGGTATTGCAATATTCTTTGGGTTTGAATGAATTTTTAATGATATGTATATGTATTATAGTATCATAAAAAGCAGCATCAGTGCTCAAAATTCTCATCTGCTAGATACTCCTGAGCTGCTGGAATTACAAGCATGTGCCACCACATCCAGCTGAAAATGTACATATTTTAAAAGTTTATTTTCATGGGCTAATTATAACTATAAAATTGAAGTAGAATCTCAAGTCATGTGTACTAGGATACTAGCCTCCATTCCTATAATTTTCTCTATGAAATAATATTAGATTTATCAAAACAATACATGACAAAACTTCTATAGAGCACTTTGGGTGAAAAGGAGTCATAACATTGGAAGAATGAAATAAATGTTTCACCTAATTATTCATTTTTAAAGAACATTTTCAAGTTTTTGTCACGATTGCTCATACAAATCTTAGAATCCAATTGTCAAGTTTAACCAACAAAGCTCTGCTTATATTTTGATAGAAAGTTTCTTGAAAACATAAATAAGTTGAAGAGAACTGACATCAAAACACTATAGATTCTTTTGATCTGTGAACATGGTATATCTTTCAGTTTATTTTAGTTTTCTTTACTTGTTTTGCAATATAGTGCTGTTCATACATAAGGGTTCTACACATAGGTTGTTCAATTTATTCCCATTTTATATTTTTAAATTCTATTTTAAAAATTTATTTTTAAATTGTTAGCACATAGAAACAAAATTGCTATTCTATCTATGACCATGCTAAGCTATGTTTCAACTCTAAGATCCTTTCATAGATTCATTAGTTTTCTTCAACAGAGATAATATCTTTTGCAAAGAAAGAGAACATTCTTGCTTCTTCCTTGATTTATCTATTGCTGCACAAAACAGTGCCTCAAAACATGGTGACATAAAAGGATAGGTGTTTATGACCTCATAGTTTCTGGTTCAAGGATGCAGGTGTGACTGAGCTAGGTCCCTCTGGTGTAGAGTCTGCTGTGGCCGCACTTGGGCTGGCAAATGGGTTTGTGATCTCATATGAAGAAAGTCAGACTGCACCACCTCTATGGCCATTTTTTCTTCTTGTTGAGACAGGTCACAGTGTTTGGCAGTCCCATGTGCAGTTTGGAAAATCTGAATGGAATGAGAGAAAACATGCAGGGGGGCATCATGCAGGCTGAGAGAAACATGGCCATCAATCTTTGCTTTTATTATAACTATGTGCTTTTTTTGCAGGAACAAACATCTAATGTGAGACAATTTGGTTCTCCCTGGAAATTGTAAAAGCAGGAAGGGTTTAGTGAGGTATGATATGTGATCTGCTCTTCTAATTTGCCACCTCTTCTTCCCTGTACCTACTTCTCCACATACATACACATCTAATTCTTCAATCTGAGATTCATGGGTGGAGTGGGAGTGGTCAATGAGAATTCTTGAATCAAGTTCATTTTTAAGTCTCAATGATGAAGTTCAGAGGTGAGATATTGGAACTCCTGTGATATGTATCTTCTCTGTTTAAAGAAACAAAGTGATTTCCTATCGACACGTTAGCTATTTGTGCATCATTTTCCCCAAATTATAGACCCCTCAAGAAGGAGTATGTGGTATTGATGTATGATTGATGCATGTGGTATTTTTCATGTACTCAGCATAGAGAGGCACAAATGAATATTTTTTAATAAATAATCTTTTAGTGCCCATATTAGTTTCCACAAAATGAACCTTCCAGCTAGGTAGCTGGAAACAACAGATTCATTCTCTCACCATTCTAGATGCTTGAAGTTCAAACTCAAGGTGTTGGCAGACATGTCTCTCTGCATCTAACTAACCAGTGGTGGCTGTTGGCAGCCTTTGGTGTATCTTGGTTCACATGTGCAGCCCTCTGATCTCTGCCTACATTATCATGTTCTCTGGCTTCGTTTCTCTGCATGGCATTGACTTCTCTTTGCCTCTGTGTCCAAATTTCCATGTCTTAGAAGGACAGGAGGGTGAAGAGGAGTCATAACATTGGAAGAATGAAATAAATGTTCCACCTAATTCTTCATTCTTTAAGAACATTTTCAAGTTTTTGTCATTGATTACTCATAAAAATCTTAGAATCCATTTGTCAAGTTTTACCAACAAAGCTGTGCTTATATTTTGATAGAAAGTTTCTTGAATTCATAAATAAGTTGAAGAGAACTGACATCAAAGCACTGTAGATTCTTTTGAATAACACAACCACTCATGAGGTTGGGCCCAGCTTACTCCATTGTGACCTCACTCTATCTCAATCACATCTGCACAAACCCTACTCCCCAATAAGATCACATTGATAGCTGTTAAAAGTTAGGACTTTTGAGGAGCTCAATTCAATACACAGTAGTACCTCATTCTCTAAATACAAGAAAAGAAAGTAATCTCTGAATGATTTTTTGTCATCCTTCTAAAATTTTTTTCTTACTAGTTATCTATGACAGTAAAATGTATTTTGCCATAGTATACATATATGGAGTATAACTTCTTATTCTTTTGGTTGTACATGATGCAGAATCATATTGGTCATGTAATCATATAGGCACATAGGAAAGTAATATTCATTTCATTCTACCATCTTTCCTATTCTCATTTCCCCTCCCTTCCCTTCCTTCCCCTTTGTCTAATCCAAAATACTTCTATTCTTCCCTCATCCACGACTTCATTGTGAGTTAGCATTCACATATTAGAGAGAACATCTGGCCTTTGGTTTTCTGGTAATGGCTTATTTCACTTGGCACGATAGTCTCCAGTTCTATCCATATAATGGCAAATGCCATCACTTCATTTCTCTGTGTGGCTGAGTGGTATCCCACTGTGTGTATATATATATATACCACATTTTCTCTATATATACATCTGTTAAAGAACACCTGGGCTGGTTCCACAGTTTAGCTATTGTAAATTGAGCTGCTATAAACATTGATGTCACTGAGTCACCATAATTTGCTGATTTTAAATTCTTTGGATATAAGCTGAGGAGTGGGATGACTGGGTCAAATGGTGGTTCCATTCAAGGTTTCTGAGGAATCTCCATACTGCTGTCCAGAGCAGTTGTACCAATTTGCAGTGCCACCCGCAATGTATGAGTGGACCTTTTCTACCACATCCTTGCCATTACTTGTATTCTTGATAATTGCCATTCTGACTGGAGTGAGATGAAATCTCAGGGTAGGTTTAATTTGCATTTATATGATTGCTAGAGATGTTGAAAAATTTTTCATATATTTGTTGACAGATTATATTTCTTCTTCTGTGAAGTGTCTGTTCAGTTCCTTTGCCCATTTATTAATTGGGTTATTTTTTTGGTGTTGAGTTTTTTTAGTTCTTTATATAACCTGGATGTAATAGCTCAGTCTGAGGTGCCAGTGGCAAAGATTTTCTCCCATTCTACAGTCTTCTCTTCATATATTTGATTTTCCTTTGCTGTGAAGAAACTTTTTAGTTTGAATCCATCCCATTTGTTTATTTTTGATTTTACTTCTTGCGCTTTAAAAGTCTTGTTGAGGAAGTCAGTTTCAAAGCCTACAAGATTGAGAATTGAACCTACATATTCTTCTATTAGGTGCAGGGTCTCTGGTTTGATGCCTAAATCCTTGATCTACTTTGAGGTGAGTTTTTTTTCAGGGTGAGAGATAGAGGTTTAATTTTATTTTCTTCCATGTAGATTTCCAGTTTTCCCAGCACCGTATGTTGAAGAGGCTATCTTGTCTCCCATTGTAATTTTTTTTTTTAGAGAGAGAGAGAGAGAGAATTTTTTAATATTTATTTTTTAGTTCTCGGCAGACACAACATCTTTGTTGGTATGTGGTGCTGAGGATCGAACCTGGGCTGCACGCATGCCAGGCAAGCGCGCTACCGCTTGAGCCACATCCCCAGCCCCCATTGTAATTTTTGGTGCTTTTGACTAGTAAGAGATAACTGTATTCATGTGGGTTTGTCTTTGTCTTCTATTCTGAGCCATTGGTCTTCATTTCTGTTTTGGTGCCAATACATGCTGTTTTTGTTACTATTGCTCTGTAGTATAGTTTAAGTTCTGGTATTGTGATGGCTCCTGTTTCACTTTTTTTTGCTAAGGATTGCTTTGACTATTCTGAGCCTCCTGTTTTTCCAAAGGAACTTCATGACAGCTTTTTCTAATTCTATGAAGAATGTCATTGGAATTTTAATATGAATTGCATTAAATCTGTGTAACACTTTTGGTAATATGGCCATTTTGACAATGTTAATTCTGCCTATGCAAGAACATGGGAGATCTTTCCATCTTCTAAGGTCTTCTTCAATTTCTTTCTTTAGTGTTCTGTATTTTCATTGTAGAGGTCTTTCACCTATCTAATGATAGATTCCAGGATATTTTTTGAGGGGGAGGCACTTTTGTGAATGAGTTAGTTTTCCTAATTTCTTTTTCAGTTGATTCACCACTGATGTATAGGAACACAATTGGCTTATGCGGTGGTAATTTTATATCCTGCTACTTTGCTGAGTTTGTTTATTAGTTATAGAAGTTTTCTGATGGAGTTTTTCGTGTCTTCCAAATATAGAATCATATCATCATCAAGTAGGGATAGTCTGAGCTCTTCTTTTCCTATTAGCATCCCTTTAATTTCTTTTTTCTAATAGCTCTGGCTAGAGTTTCCAGGACTCTGTTGAATAGAAGTAGTGAAAGAGGGCATCTTTATCTTGTTCCAGTTTTTTGGGGGAATGCTTTCAATTTTTCTCCATTTACAATGATATTGGCCTTGGGATTAGCATAGATAGCTTTTACAGTGTTAAGGTATGTTCCTACTGTCCATAGTTCTTCTAGTGTTTTGAACGTGAATGCACCTGTTATGATTTTTGTGATACTTGTATTTTCATTAAAGTTTTCATTAAGGAGCTAATATTGTAGTGAAGACATGGCATCCTTCCTCTAACCCATATTCTAAAAGTATGGTTTCTCTGCTTCAGCCTCTGAGGCATGAAGGTGCCAATGCAAGGAGGATTGCACTCGATGGGTGGTAACAGGGCCAAAAACGCATTACAGCCCCCTGCCTCCTGCTCTGTGAATCCAGGCAATTTTCTAGTGCTCCCTCTGGCTTGCACACTTTGTGTATGTTTTCCTTCCCACTTTGACATGGCTGGGCGTGATGGACTGCAGGGACCACAGACAATACTTATGGGCCCAATGGCTTATGGAGACCCATATTGATTCTTGCTCAGCGTGGGTTGCTGCTATTTGTGTGGAGCTGAGGAAAAGTGAGCGGTGTGATTGCTGAGCTGTCAGTCCCTGGTGCTTGCAGATTGCATTCAGTCAGGGTTTTACAGCGACTGAGCACAGTCACCACGGGTAACCTGTGGGACCAGCTTTAACTGCCGTGCATTCAGACACGTCTTTCCTGGTGGGTCAAGGGTAGACTTGATCTAACGAGGTCTTTAATATTATCGGAAGATTGACATTTTGTATTTATGGTGAACTAATCACAAAGGTCAGAGAACATATATGATTCAAAGTTTGTGTGGCTCGTCCAATTATGTGTCATGGAGTGGGTGGAAATCACCTGCCTAGAGAGAGAGAGAAAAAAAAGCCTCATTTTATTGAGAAATATCCTCAGACATAATTATGACTTTTATGCTCCTGAGAAGTAGGAACAAGGGTTCTGCTGGAGTCCTAACTCTGGCGACTCAGAATGTGATCTTGTTTGGAAAAAGGGTCTTTGCAGAGGAATTCAAGTTAACATGGTCGTGAGGGTGGGCCCTAACCCAACATGACTGGTGTCCTTAAAAAAGAGAGAAAGGTGGATGCAGCCAGGCACCGGGAGGGAAGATGCTGTGAGGAGACACAGGAGGAAGTCAGCCCTCCACAGGGAGGGAGGCTCGGGCCCGTACTCCCTCACAGCTGCAGCAGGAGCCCCGCTTGCCCCAGCCTCCTTTCTGCCTTCTGTCCTCAAAACTCAAAGACAAACAATTTCTTCTTAAACCATTCAGTGTGTGACAGTTTGCTGCAGCAGCCCTGGAAGCCATTAGGCTAGAGCCCATTAGCACATTGTGACCTCATCTTAGCTTGATTGCATTGCAAAGATCCTGCTCCCAAATAAGGGGGTGCCCATACATGTGTAGGGTCGGATGGCCACATGTCTGTTTTGGGAACACAGTTCAGTCCTTTCTAGTGCCTCATTACCCATTACTAAGTACCAGAATAGAACATCTCTAGTACAATTATCTAATACGAGGTGAATGTCTGGCTTATTATGACTCTTAAGCATTAGAGTGCTCTACTTGTCTCCAACAGGTCAGGTTTTAGTGCTGGTTTTAATATTAAGCTATTTTTTAATATAGAAATTATTCTTTTTGTTGCCCCCCCCCAATTTTTTCCTGACTTTTCTCATGAATTTAATTTTTAAAAAAGTAGGTTAAGTTCTAGGATATCAACAGAGCTCTAAACAGGAAAGTAGAGTGGCTGTATTCAGAGCTATCCTTTCACAGTTTCCCTTTTCTGTGTAGAAATACCTCAGAGGAGACATGCCTAAGGACACTGCAGTTTGAAGAATCAGTGATCAACTGAGTTACGTTGGTCATTTTTGTTAGCTTTTCCTTTGCCTCTCATGTTTGTCTTCCAACAAGGCTGTGTTAGTGATGGGTGAGGTGTGTCTCCATGTCACACCTGTGGGGGACGCAGTGCTTTCTATGTGGTTAGTGGTTAGTAAACAGAGAATGATCCCTTCTTAAAGACTTTTGGTTCTGAAAGATCACTAAACTTAAATCTTCTATCTTACCTATAATGGAAATACAAAATAACTAAATGTGTTGTCTCAAGTACTAAATCTGGAGAAAAACGTCAGTCAAGAAAAGCCGAGCCCATATTTATACAGTTACCTTAATTTACAAGTGCTAAATTTGTCATTACTGAGCAGCCCGAGTTAAAGGGAAACCTCAAAGGCATATCTACATGGGAGGTGGGGAGCTGGTGTCCCCAAATAGCTATAGGCTTTGGAGTCTGCTAACAGTTAATATAAATTTATATAGTTTCATATTACAGAACAGCATTAATAAACTGGAACCTATAGGCCACATGTGGCCCACTATCTGTGTTTGTAAATAAAGTGTAAATTGGAGCACAGACATACCTGTGTGTTTATGTGTTGTCTGTGGCCACTGTCATGCATTATGACCTCATATTAGCTTGATTGCATTTGCAAAAATCCTGCTCCTAAATAAGGGGATGCTCAGACGTGTGGAGGGTCAGGTGGAGTTGAGTAGTTACGAAGACTGGTCTGCAAATACTAAAGAACTTGCTATCTGGTCCTTCACAAAACATATGGGTCTCTAGCTCTGTTGCTAGATACCTGGCTATTTTATTATCTGCTCCCTAAATCGCACTTGGATAGAATCATAAAATCCTGGAGATCCAAGGGCCTTAGACATCATCTAGATCAATACCCATGCAAATATACAAGAACATAACTTTGAAATAGTTTTAAAAGGTGGATTTCTCCCTCCATCAAAGTGAAATCTATGATGTGGTTCAGAGCAGGCCAAAATGAGTGACCTCATTCTTTCACCAGAGCCTCTCAAATCTGTGACCCAGGTTGGAGGTTGTCCTTTAGTCTCATAGGTGGGGGACTGTGTCCTGCTATGCAGTCATTCTGTATAGTGGACTTTCAGTCCCCCAGCTGTCCTGGGTCCTTGTCCTTATTAAAGGCTCTCCTTGGATGGCAGAGCTGCTTCCTGGGCACATTCTTATTGCAACTCTGTAGCATTTGTCTCCTTGGTGTAGACCTCAGGACGTTCTTGTTTTGTGCTCTATGTTGGGATGATGAGGATCTCCGAGTTCCCAGTTAAGACAAGCTCCCTTGGAAGAGGCTTATTGAGACTCCAGTTCCTGATCTGAGTTTTAACCCGAACATGTTTTTATTCCATGCTATGAATGCCACATCTAACTAACTAAATACTAATAAAAACAGAAACAGAGACATCAAAATCCATGTGAAAAATTAACTTTTTAAAACTGATCTCGATGTTAACTTTCAGAACTGCAGGTGGTGGGGTTTGCTGACTCCAGTGACACTCAGATGCTGAGGGATCCACACACCACCGCTCGCAATCTGTGGTTCCTTTAGGTTTCTGTCATGCTGTAGCATTTCATAAAATATGTGTGTTACAGTTTAGATTGTCCCCAATTTCCAATTAAATGAAGTAGGGTGTTTGGGCAGTGTGCAGATTATTCTATGAAATAATCACATTTACATTTATTTCTACTCTGGGAAATAGTCAGTGGATTGGAACCAAACCAACCAACCTGATGCAGTGAATTTTAAAGTAGGTTCTTCCATTCATGTACACATTTCTGTCCTGTATGATAATTGCAAATTAACACATCAACTCAGTCCCTTGACGTCTGTGAGAGCCCAAGGTCTGGAGGATTGGCTGCTTGAACATCAAGCTGGTCCTAGAAAACCAAACAGGAGCTGCATAAAAAGGACAGGCAGTCAGTATAAGTACAGGCACAGAAATAACAACACTTTAAAAATCACTATGCCAGGTTGAGGGAGGGGGTCCTCATGAAAATCAAAGGCAGATCAGTAGAAGAAAGGTACCAGGGGAGGGAGGAGAGAAGGGAGAGAGGAAATACTGGGAATTATATTGGCCAAATTATATTACATCATGTGCATGTATGAATATGTAACAACCAATCTCACCCTCATGTATAATCAGAGTATACCAATAAAAACATGAAAAAAATTTTAAAGTGCAAAAAAGTGTCATTGTGCTCAGTGAAGAAGTTTCTGAGGACGTGAAGCTCTTGCTTTGCTGGCTGCAAGTACTCTGGGCCAGAAGCCCCCACAGCCTGCACTCATTGCTAGCTTACCCTTTGGCTTTGCAGTAGACTATTCCTCAAAGGCAGAAACCAGGCTATTTTGTGCTATGATTTGCACACCTGCTGTTTCTCCCATTTGCTGGACTGTCTTGAGATTATTTCTCTAGAGAAATAATCTACTAATAACGATCTAGTAATAATTAGATTAGCAAAATACAAGTGAAAAAACAGATTCCAAGGAGAATGGCAATTAGTAGATTACAGGTGACCTTAGCAGGATTGATGGTAGGAAACAGATTGGAATTAGGGAATTTGTCATTTCGTCAATGCATGAAAGAGGGGACTAGACACAATGGTCATCAATGGCCTTATGAATTTGACAGAAAGGAGAGAGATAGGTCAACTGTTTAATGAGGATGGAGGATGTAACTTTGGAAATGGTTATTTTAAAGGTGGTGAGAGACTGAGTGCATTTTTATACTCATGGAAAGAGGCAATGGGAAGGCAGAAGGGATGACACCCTTAGAAGCTTGAGATGCCCAGTAATATAGAAAATGTGTCATAGCAGCAGATAAAGGAAGAGCCTTCACCTTGAAAAGGGCTGACCTTCTCCCTGATGGAAAGAGGTCTGCAGAAGCTGGGGATCCAGGAACTTGACTTGACCTCCTCCTTCACCTGCCCATGGACACGATGCAGGGACCCCAGTTGGAGCAAGACAGTCCAGCAAATGCATGCACAGCTTGTTGTCTTCAGCATGTGCTAAAGCCCCAGGTGGGGATGCTGGGCTTGGTGGACTGGGTCCAGGATGGGGATGCACAAGTGTAGCTCTTAATGGTCCATGAAGGGCAAGGCACCTGGTCTTCCTGGGAACTCCCCTGCTCTACTTCACCTCCACAGTGCAGAGGAGAGAGAAGATGTGGGGGAACCTAGAACAAAAGTGCCTCGGGAGACAGTCCTTGTCCTTGAACAACCTGAGCCTGGCATTCCCCCCCCCCCCCCCGCCTGTGGATGCTGCCTTGGGAGGCTTCCCATAGAGGGGCCCTCCCAGGCCTCTCTTCCTAGTGGTCACCAAGTCGAGAGACCGGAGGATATCCACGATGCTGGTCAAATCAAAGTGAAAGGAACGATGACCGTGTGCAGGGGGAGGGAAAGCAAGATCTGTGTCTCCAAGAAGAGAAAAATGAGTATGAGGAAATCAAGAAGGACTGATTCTCAAAGGAACTCATCCAGTGGGTTAAACTCCGCCAGTTTTAATCTTTACGTGGAGGATCTACTGATTACAATATTGTTTTCAGGCAGTGACCTTGACTTTGAATCTTATTCTGGCTATTCTGGGTAAAGAAGCGAGAGTGAAATTTGGGGAAGGGGAACATACAGGTCTGTAAAAGCTGGTCTGCAGGGTGGGAAAGGCCATGGCGGGCCATGTCATGTATTAAGTGAGGACGGTGGAGGATCACTGCCGTGAAGTCATGTGCTTGCCACATCCACTCATTCACTGCTGAGCATGTTGGAGACATGTTTGTCCTAGACACATCCTGTGTGTGTCCTGTGCCCCACAGTGATAATACTCACACCCCAACTCCCTCTGTGTACTTAGGAGTATCTGGTATTATAGTGGAGCAGCTAAACCTAAATTATGACACAGAATAATGTGAGACAATGATTTGAATATGGTGCTTATTCCAGCCTTGGGTGATCAGGGAAGCTTTCCTGAGGAAGTCACTCTCATTTCAGGTCTGACAATACCTCTTATCAGAAACTTTTAAAGTGCCCCAGGTCAGAAGAGGAGGACAGGGTGTAGGCAAGTGTGGGTGGAAGGCAAGGACGGCTAGAGCCCAGAATTCTAGGATGTGCCCAGGTCTGCAGAAGGGGCAGAGGAAGCAGGGCCTGCATTTGTCTCCAGAGAGACGGAAATCCTTGATCTGTTGCAATTTTAGAAAGTTCTGTTTGGGCTATCTGAGGGCGATTGGAAGAAGACTATCACTTATTCAGGAGGACAGGTGAGAGGTGCCTACCACCATGGCCTTTGAGAAGATGGAGAAAGGTAAATATATTTGGGCACATAAAGAAGGAAGAATTGACAGGAGAAATTTTTTGGAAAACCTGGCTACCTCCAGTTTCACTTGCATACGTGCATGTGATTAAAGCAGTCATCGTCTTTGACCAGGATGTTTTGATTCCTGTCATATTAAGTTAAGACAGAGGGAGTGGTGTGGCAGTGAGGTGGTAACCACAGTCAGTGGGCATATACACAGTTCTCAATTAAACCTGGTTCACTGAATATACATTTGTCTCAGAGGGACAATTCCTATATTAGCTTCCCTTGGTCAAGCATCTGCTAGGAGTTTTACATGTTTGATCTCCTGTTCCTTAATCCACATGTTTAACTGCGTTTCCAGTTTAGGAATAAAACAGAATTTGTGGGAATTAAGCAACTTTCTGTTTTTACAATTTTAACTGAAATATCAGTTGTTAACAAAAACAATATGTATATATTCATGGGATACCTTGTCAATTTGCTCTTCAGGTGGAGGTCAACCTTGGGAGCAGGTTTAAAGTCAGGACACGTGACCCTGATGCCCGTGTGTGAGGACCAACATCTTGGCTTCCACCCCAGGTGGGAGCTCCATCAGTGTGGCTCCTGGCTCCGTCGACCCTTCTCCCACTGAGGCTAAGCAGAAGCTCAAACTTGCGTGAATGAGCCAGGTGTGCCTGGTCCATCCTGTCCCCTGTCCCCTTTGAGGGTCCTGCCTGATGGTACCATAAGTCCTGCCCTTGACCTCAGCAGGAGGAGGGGCGGTTGCTGGGTTCCAGGGTCCTCCAGCATCTTTTCTCCTTGCTCTGCTCCATGTTCTCCAAACGGCCTTTATCAAAAACCAGGGTGACACTCCAGTGAGGCACCTGCCCATTTCCTTGAGGATTGGTGCAGAGCCCCAGGAGGGACAATGGGTGGACTGTCCTGGGAGCACCTTCAAGACCCAACTCCTGGGCTGCCCCTTGGCCCCTCCACCGGCCGCAGCCTGGTGGGGCATTCCGTGTTTGACCACATGTTGGTCTGGTGTCGTCACTCCTGTGACACTGGGAAAAAAAGGCTGGCTTAATCCTGCCCTGGCTGGCATCATCACTTTCCTGTGGCTGAAACCACTGATGGCACCCCTTGGGTGAATGCAGAAGAGCATGCAGGGCTTGGAGGGGACCCTGGGGCCAGCTGCACCATGGCCATTCCACTTCCAAAGCCAAGAGCAGCGGCCTCCATGGTGTGTGCTCCTCTCCATTTGCCTGAGTCCTTTAAAATCCCCTCAGAATATGAAAGGCCGTTTGTAGAACACTTTTACAGTTGACACTTAAAATGCTGTGAAATCAAGACATCGACGTGCAGTGTTTGTTCAGAGCCGTTTTTCTTCTGTTTAACCCTCCCTCGCTGTCATTTCCTTTTCCTTTCCCCTTTCATGTGACCTTTATCACTGTCGTCTCTGTGGAACGTTTTGCCTCAGTAAACAATGCATTAGAACACAATGGGGATTCAGTTTATTTTACTCTGAATTTACCTTACTTTAGGAATTTTCTGCAGCACATGAGTAAAAAAAATTGCATACGATTTTGAACAAAAAGTTTTCTTTTATCACAACTTTTGTTGCAAACAGTTGTGATAAGGAAAGAAAGGGGGGGGGGAACCAACCCAAACAATATGTGTAATATTTGACCTGAATTCTACAGCTTCCACTGGAAATGAGAAATATGAGGACTTGCCCTCTCTAATAACTCCAATAAATGCTTGATAAACTGAAATCACTTCAGAGTTTTGTGTTTTTAAAGTGCTTTCTCTGTGGCTGAGAGAAGCCAAGTCATGCTGTGACACTCAGGTATGTTGGGTGCTTCCTTGTCCTTCAGTCATTGATTTAGGCTGAGGATTTCTGAAGTGTCAGAGCTTAGCCTCTGGTCCTGACATTACCACCTCTCTTGGATGGGATGATACCAACTGTGCCCCTTAGAAATCAACCTCATTTGCAAGGTTCATCTGTAATTCATCTGTCGTGAATTATCAAGATTTGGTTCTACCCAAATATGTCTACAGATAGTTTCAGGTTGTAAGAAACTAAAACAAAAATATTTTAATGTGGTGCTGGGGATTGAACCCAGAACCTTGTGCATGCAAGGCAAGCACTTTACCAACTGAGCTAATCTCCCCGGCCCCCCAAAATATTTTAATATAAATAAATAAAACAAACTCCAGTGATTTAACTTTTCCTCCAGTATTTAAATGGAGGTGGAGTCAGGGTGACAGACAAGCCTTTGCATGTTCCCCAAAGCCCCACAAGGCCATTGTAATAGGGAAAGATGTGTAGAAAAGAGCAAGATCTGTTTTGCTTTTATTAAACAATTATATTGTTTCCCAGATAAAAACATTTTTCCTAGTAACATAAATACAAAGACATATAAGTCAGATGCACAAGGAAGGTGCAAATGTAGAAATGTCAATGTTCACACAGACGATTTTGGTGGCCATTCTTCAGACACATGTACATTCTTCAGTCACATGTATAGGCACATGTGTGTACACTGCCTGTGCTAATGTGCACACACATAGGATGTTCACTTGGTATCACACACACATATATTAAAGAATGCACATGCAAGAGTTATGGAAGAAAGCAACCAAAAATAAAGAAACTCAAAGTAGAACACATATTCTTCTGGGTGCTTGTAAAAGTAACTGGGCATTAACTAGCTGCCAACATTTAAACTCAAAACTCTAGTTAATGGAAGACACTTACTAGATAAAAAGTTATTTTTTTGTGATATTTGGAATTACTGTCTTCTGCAGCTGGGGACCTAAGCCTCATTGTCCAGTTCACTGCCCACTAAGCAGTGGATGGGATGATCTTATTGTCTTGGGTAAGGCAGTTTTGGGAGCAGCATGTTTTCCTCAGCAGCAGTGGTCTTTCTGAACGTAGGGAAGAACACAATGTCCTCTCCTGTCTGTAGGTGCAGCAGCTGACTACAGAATATAGAGAGCCACTATCGAGCAGTCCAGGCTACAGCCAGTGAGGGTGAAAAGAAATTGAAATGGTTGCAGTACATTTAGGACAATAGGGAAAATGTTCTTATTTTTACTACTAAGACAAATGTTCTTCTGCTTAATAGCATCTAATCTATTATTCATCCATGTAGAATTAGCTTGCTTATTTCTATCTTTGCAGCTCCTGGTTTCATATTTAAGTTGACAACTTGAATTGGACTTTTCTTCTTTTATTTTCTAGTCATTGTGCAATTTTTTTTTCATACAATCCAGAGACAAAATCTTTGTGAACTTCCAAGCACTTTGGTAAAAGCACTTCACTTTATCTATATCCCATGAAACCCAAATGTACTGTCTTGGAAGACAGACATTTTTTTTTTTCCTAAATGGATAACATTTATTGATTGGTTTTGTCATCTACTAAGAACCAGCAACCCAGTTTCTTTGCAATGAATAATGAATCAAAACCAGCTTAAATGGAGACATTTGTTCTGAGCACCATCGAAGGGGGGCTTCCTGTTTTCTAGAAAGCACAGCCATCGTAAAGGAACACCAGAATCTGAGAGCTGAGTACCCTTGACTTGATAAGGGAAGACTCTTCAGTGTCCATGGGGTGTCTTGCTATCACCTACCTTTCTCTGGATGCTTTGCAGCACATTCCTGATGCAGACAATGTTGGGTTGCCCTTTCTGAAACTGGAGGAGGCCTAGTGCCTGTGTAGCAGTGTGGTGGAGAAAGATGGACAGGCCCCTTACAGGGACCTAGATAAGTTTCCATAGGTGTCAGTAATACGTGAGTGGAAGGTGACCTCCAAACACATACTCTTGAATTGAGAGACTTTTAGAATCCTGTGTTCCTATTTTAAGCCAGTGAGAAAGACCAGACTAGAGTCTGCATTGCAGGTACAGTCCTTTTCCAAAGTGGAAATACCCTGGCTACCTAACATGTGAGAAAGGTCAGCACAATGCCTTTCACAGTATTTGCTAAGATTTCCCCTTTGTTTCCAGGTTTACTGTTAAAACGGAGGCGATCACACCAACAAAGTCTAGGGTCAAGGATGGAATGGTCTCATCCTGATGCCCAGGGCTGCAGCGCAGCCTCATCGTCACAAGAACACGCCCAGGTGGAGGCGCTGTCCTGACAGCTCTCAGCCTTGGTCTAGTCTGTAGCAGTTTCTGATGTGAGATGCGATGCTCATAGAGTGAGGCCAGATGCCTCAACAAGTTAGCAGCAAGCCTTCACACGTGGACAGCAAGACCCTAGACTCCACATTGCAAGTTGAAAGCTAAGGATGGAGCCTCCAGCCCTTGCCTGCCTGAGGGTCTGGGCCCTGGAGCGCCCCCACAGTCCTCTCCTTGGTACTGCACCCTGTCTTCTCCTGAGGAGCGCCTGTCCCTTTTCCATGCAAGTCCAGTGAGCTGCCACTGTTCCTGTCCACCAAGCCTGCCATGGAAGGACGGCCTCCCCAGGGGAGGAGGATGCTCTTCCCACAGGGCAAAAGGTAGCAGCTGAGCTCCCTGGTGGAACTTCCGACAGCTCTGGGTGCCCAGGAACGGGGATTTCTGCAGGGCAAACAGAGCAGATGAAAGAATCCCGTGGGCTCATGCTGAATTGTTGCTCCAGTGGCTTGAATGGGTTTATGGACGCAGGATCTGAAGTCCACAGACAGACTTTTAGCTGTTGGCTTTCGGTGCCCAGCACCGCGTGTTCTGAGGGTAGAGGACCTAGGGTCGGCTGAGAGGTGAGGGCAACAGGGGAACGAGGCAGGCGCTTCCCACTGAGGCCTTTGTATCAATCAGGGTCCCCAGGCAGTGTTGGGGACACCGCGGGCAAGGGCGACACACTGGGGAGTCCTGGTTCACAGTGACCTCGTGTTTCACTTTGAGGGGCTGCCGCCTCAGGTTCCTGGGCAGTGTGCACAGTCAGCAAGACATGCATGCAGATGGGCAAAGGCCAGGGTCCATGCTTCCCTGGGAAGGTGCCCGGGGGGTGGGGCTCCCTCCACTCCTCTTGCTCAGCTCCTCAACCTCAGCACCCCCACCCCCACGCACTCTCAGTCCACACACTCAGCACCACTCACACCTACCATCTGCTGAGGCACACCTCCCACCCTCCCACCCTCCCACACACTTACTGTCCACCAGCACACTCTCACGCTCACCATCCTCTTGCACCCACAAACACAGGCACACACACCCAGCTTCTCAAAGAGACATCTCACACACCCCAGCACATGCACACACACACACACACACACACACACTCAGAGCCCTGCTCTCTGGAGTCCTCAGCCTGGAGTCTCAGCCCCAGCTGGCACAGGACCTGCCCTGTTAGAAGCTGGGGTTCCATTTTCTCCTTCTTCCTCATCATCATGGTTATCCCATGTACCATCCTTCCTCAAGACAAGAGCAGTGGGCTCAGAGGATGCTCCAACCACGTGTGTGTGTGGCGTCACATCCAGCCCTGGAGAGCTGTGCTTGTTAGAGGCCCTGTGCAATTTCATCTCAGGTCGGTCTTCCACCATGAGTTTCACGCAATCCTGCCCTTGCAGGACCATTGAGTGCAACTCGAAGGACCACTTTTCTTCAAGGACCTCTGGCAGCCAGGCAAGCACCATTCTTGGATAAATACTCTCTTTCCTACTGATGGGAAGAGAACCCAGGCCAGGGCTCCAGGGAGGGAAGGAGGCTCTCATGGGGATCAGGATTCAAGATCTCAGGACCTGGCTGTGCCCCTCCAGCCAGGTGGTCGCATGACACCCCAATATTCTCCTCCATGCCTCACCTCACCTTCATCCAGGTGATCCTGGGCTGAGAGCCCTGCTCACGACTCAGCCTCCAGGACACTAAGTCACGCCAGCTCCCTGAGGGAACGTCAGGAGGGGCAGATGTGCCCCTGCACTGAGCTCCTCCCTGCTTACTGCAATCCGTGGCTCTCACACCTGCCCTGTGGGACTCGATGACTGCCCTGACTTTGAGTCCTCTCCCTGGGCATCTGGGCTCCACGTGTGGGTCTTCTCTGTGGAGTGGGGCCCTCACTCCACCTGTGGGATTGAGCTCTGGGCACCCGAGTCACGGTGTGCAGAGAGCCGGCCCCTCCCGTAGCAGGACCGTCAGCAGAGTGAGCTGGAGAGAAGAGCGTGAAACCTCGAGGGAAGCCACGGCTCCTCAGGCGAAGCTGCAGTGTAAGGACCCTGGGCCTCAGTGTGAAGTGGCCACTGCGGGGGGGGCGGGGGGGGGGGCTGGTGAAGCTTACAGGGGAAGCTGTTCTGAGAGTAGCCATCTGTGATTTGTGACACATACCTAATATAATATGCCACTGGGTATGAGCTATCTTGGAGTTTGTGTCCTTTGTTTCAAAAAAAAAAAAAAAAAAAAACCAGACGATTTCAGCCCCAAAGACCAGAGTATAACATTCACAGACATCTTCACCTGCTGGGAAAATGTGAGAAGATTAAGAAAAAAACCCAGGACCTCAATTATTCACATTTGGATACCTCACACATTTTTGAGATGATGACATGTGACATAGCCCAAGACAGTGGCTGGGAAAATGTCGCATGCCACATAGAGCGTTTGTCATGCTTTTATTAAGGCCCAGGTTTGCAAGTACGATTTAGACATCTTGATTTCTGAATTGGGTCCTGTAATTGTCTCAGGGTTTAATAACCTGTCAAAGTGTGATAGAGAAGGTAATAAGATTTTAATTTTGTCTGCTTGTGTGATGAAGCTGTCTTATCAATTCCCCTTCCAGTCCTAGCAAGGGGCTGTGTTAAAAGATGCTTCAGCATGACTCACCCAGGTGTAGGTGGTTTTGGGTGTGAAAAATCCTTTATGGTTGCTATGATTTGGGTCTTAATTGTCCCCTGAAGGCCATGAGTTAAGTCCTCAGCTTGGTGCTTTTGAAAAGCAGAGAAATATAAGAGGTGGGGCCCATTGGGAGGTCTTGCAGGCTCCAAGACATGGCCCTGCTAGGAATATTAGGACCCCAGCCACCTGCTCTTGCTTTCTTTGCTTCCTGACTTTCAGGAGTCATGTGCCTTTGCTTCTTTGTAAGCCCCCCTACCATGATGTGCTTCCTTATCATAGCCCCAGAAGCAATGGGGCCAACCAACTATGGACTGTGGTCTCTGAAACTATAAGGCAAAATAAACCTTTCCTCTTTTTAAATTGTTTATTAAGGGCATTTTGTTACAGTAAGCAACGGTTTATTAACACAACGGTCATGGGCTTAAATGTTTCAGACTTTGAAGTGTCGGGTCAGATACCTTTTTTCCTGATAAATGTTAAACTGTAATCATCTTTACTGTATCAGTTAACACAATCAAAAGGAATTTCCCATCTGTCTCTTTATTGTGGTGTGGACTATTTGACAGTCAAGGCTGTGTCGTGTTATCTCTGTTATCCCAGCTTTCCAGCATTCACCAGGCTTCAAAATCATTCTCATTAGAGTCCCCGCACACATTGATGAGATGAGCACAGGCACCATTGCATATGATGGTGGTTGGAAAAGTGTTTAGTATAGACTATTTTTTATGCGTATAAGAAAGTCTCAAATTTGGAGGGTATAATTTAGATGCCCTAATCCAGGATGCCTACCTGTGATGGAGCATATGGAGTGGTCTGAAAGTCATAATCAGGAGCATGTCCACAGATGATGGTCACACTCCTCTGTGCTCCTCCAGGTGTTTTATGGGTGTGGAGTCTTTTATGGTCATGGTCCCAAATGATGTCAAATTCTGAAGTGTCAGGTGGGAAGACATTTTTTTTCCTGTTAAATGCTAAACTTCAACTACCTTTTAATATCAATTAACATAATCAGAAGTACCTGCACACCTGTCTCTTTATATGGAGTGGGCTGTTTGGCGGTCATGGCTACCTCATGTTACCTCTGTTACCCAGGATTCCAAGCACACATCAGGTTTTAAAGACACATGTAGGACACGCAGAATGAACATGATCAACACCATTCTGCCAACTCTTCATGATCTTTGTGCTCCTGTCTGAAAGCTGCAGAGGGTCAGAGGCCTACTGTCCTGAACCCCAGGCTTTGTTGAGAGGAGATTGAAGCCCAGTGGACGGAGCTCCCAGCCTGGGCCAGACCTCGGCAAGCGTCTAGGAACTACCTCGGGAGGCCCCGAGAGCAGCCGTGGGTCCCACCCTGCACCACATTCGCCTGTTGACCCTGGAGTCTCGGGAAGGTTGTCAGAAGGGAAATAAAGGGAAAGGGTCCTGGTGCTGAGCCACCTGCCACGGAGAGGGCTGCTCATGGAGGCTGTGGACGATGCTTGTGGTTATGAAGCCAGCCTCAGATTTCTTCTCTGAGGCCGCTGGTGGCCCAAGAGGTCAGACCTTGCCCCACTGGGTCATTTCAATAAGGTGCTTGATGTCCCAGGCTAAGGGACTGTCCCTGAAGAAGCATCAGGACCCCAGCACACCCTTTCCCCAGAGGTGAGACGGGTGGCCCTTCAGCCAACAGAGAGTCTTGTACACAGAGCAGTGAGCCCCCAGCAGGATCCCTGGGCCCCCAGCAGGACCGCTCACTGTGACTTCACCTCCTGCCTGGGAAACAGTCCTCATGTGCCGCAGTCTTAGCTGGGCACAGAATCACGAGCCACCACACAGCTTTGTAGATTCAAACAGCAATTCTTTATTCCCGAACTCACACCGGCCTCCACACACGTTCTGGGGCAATCCCAGTTCTGCTGCCACCCAATTCACCTACTCCACGAGGCTTTTTTCCCCAAATGCTCTCTGAATCTCAGGAGAGCTCAAAGGGAGCTCAGGTAGCAGGAACGCCCTATTTCCAGCAGCAATAATCCTCAACATCGAACTTCCCTAAAACCCAAGGTCTTAAACTGGGAATGCCCTAAACCCAAGGACCGGGATACTATACTTCCTCAAACTGCAGGATACACCCTAATCCTGGATCCCTCGTCTTTGAGTAGGGTCATCTTTCTCAAACACACATGCAAGGTCACAGCAAATTTAACATGGGGTACGCTGGCAAGGAAATCGATGCGTCATTCCTACTTGGTAATGGCCCTCAGCACTCATGTCCTGCCCACCACTGTGTCCCCAGGTCCAACAAGTGGCAGCATGTGTCCTCTGCACAGCCTGGGCCATTGGCTCAGGCCCAGGTTGGGGACAGGTGGGCCTCCCTGGTGAGAGTCACCTGAGTGGGAATCCCTGCCCTGTCTGCAGCCTGGGGTCCTTGGCTCTCCAGCAGTTTGCCACCCTCAGAGACCCCCTTCCTGGATCCCATGGGGTGGTGCGTGTCTTTCCTGGCTTAAGCTGTGGCCTGGAGTCACTCTGTGTCAGGCAGCAGCTGCTGCATTCCCTGAAAGGACCTTCAGTCCTGCTGGAGATGAGCCCAGTTGTCTCTTTGGCTGCCAAGTTGAACAAAGAGACCTTCTGAACCATGTTCTAAATGTCCTTTCTCCCTTGATGCTCGGCTTTGTGAGATCCGGGGGCCTCACACAGGCCTTGGGCTGTGGAGGAGTCCAAGAGATTCCTGTGTCCAGTTGTGGCCAAAGATCCAGGTCGAAGAGGAGAACAGCCCCAATCTTGTGGCCAACTTATACCAGGCAGCACACTCGACGTGGCTCAAACCCACACCTTCCTTGTACATAAAAGAGGCAAAATCTGGGCTGGGGATGTGGCTCAAGCCGTAGTGCGCTCGCCTGGTGTGCATGCGGCCCGGGTTCGATCCTCAGCACCACATACCAACAAAGATGTTGTGTGTCTGCCGATAACTAAATAAATAAATATTTAAAAAAAAAAAAGAGGCAAAATCACAACCTGCTTTCCAGGTAGATAAGTCATTAGCTTCCTTGATGGACAGGACTATTGCAGGTTCCCTAGCCTTTGTGCACCATCTGGCCCCTCATTTCCTAGCAAGAACAGTGTTTGGGGCTATTTCCATCTACTGTTAACTCAACCTGCAGGAAGATATTTAATGACACAGCCCTTTACTGGGGAGATATTTATAATAATGTTACTTAAAATATTTTTTAATTATAGATGGACACAATACCTTTATTTACTTATCTGTAGGTGGTGCTGAGGAGTGAACCCGGTGCCTCACATATGATAGCAAGCACTCTACCACTGAGCTACAACCCCAGCCCCTAACAATATTTTCTTTAAAATAAATAGCCATGCCTAATGTCTACCTCCTACTCCCCTGCCCCCAATTCAATATTAACAAGCATCCCGAAGCACGGAGGATTCCCTCTTTACCTTAACCTGGCTTCCTGGTTGGACTCCCTTCTTGAGGGTCAGCTAGCCTGAGGGAATGTCATCACTACAACCTGCCACACGTTTCACCTCGTCCTTATTCTAAGGAGCTGGGGCCCCACTAATGGGTAGCAGACAGATAGAGCAGTGGGAACCTGAGGATAAAGGGTAATTTATAAACTGGGCCCACTGTGCTGACACCCACCCCCCAGCATGCTTTCTTTTAAAAAGCCATTTACCTGTGGCCTTGTCCTGGCTTAAGTCAATAGGACACGTTATGTTACGCAGCAAATAACCCACGTATCTGCAGGAGAAATGCAGGCCCCCAAGGCCCCACACTGCTGATAAGAAGAACATGGTTCCCCTGAAGGGGGACTTCATGACCTTTACGCAGACCAGACTGCAGGACTCAAGGAGACAGGGTGATCGATGAGAAGCAAAGCCCCTAACGAGGGACTCTGTAAGAACAAGTTCCCACGAGAATTGGTCAGGGCAGGACCAGGCAGAGTCGCCTTCCATCTGTAGCCTGATATTGTAGCATAAAATTCTTCTTTCCTTGGGGTAAGGCACACAAGGTGGAGACTTGGAAGTCTGATGCAATCAAAAGATAAGAGGGGGCCTAGGAAGAACTTTCTGGAAATTTCCCTGGGAACCCACAAAACTGGAGGGTGCCGCAGTCTTGGCTGGGCACAGAATCACGAGCCACCACACAGCTTTGTAGATTCAAACAGCAAATCTTTATTCCAGAACTCACACTGGCCTCCACACACGTTCTGGGGCAATCCCAGTTCAGCTGCCACCCAATTCACCTCCTCCAAGGAGGCTTTTTTCCCAAAGTGCTCTCTGAATCTCACGAGAACTCAACGGCAGCTCAGGCAGGAGGAACGCCCTAATCCCGGCAGCAATAATCTTCAACCTCCAACTTCCCTAAAACCCTTGTCTTAAACCGGGAACGCCCTAAACCCAAGGACCGGGATACTTCCTCAAACCTGATCAGCTCTAAACCCGGATCTGCCTTGGTCTTTGAGCAAGGTCACCTTACATACAATGTCAACAGCGAAATCATTAACATGGGGTACGCTAGCAAGGAAATTTCGATGCGTCATTTCTACTTGGCAATGGCCCTCAGCATCTCCCCCCTTCTGATTAATTAAACAACAAGCAGTGTGGCTTAAGGACCGTGCCTGGTAGGTTGTCCAATTCAACATATGGTTCTTACCCGTCATGGGAAAACTGACCTTTAGGCGTCAGCCTCCTGTCTTAGGTTGAATCCACTGCAATCAGATCAACCCGTCACTGACTACCGGTCCAGCATTCAGCCATGCTTGTGGATAGGCCTATGCACCAGTGGGGGGGGTGAGGTTCTTGCCTCACCTCTGTTGGCCCCCAAATAGCCTTGGTGCCAGTGGGGGGGTGAGGTTCTTTGCCTCACCTCTGTTGGCCCCCAAAATTCTAGACCATCACTAGTAGAAGGGAGGAAGATACAGAAATGCCACGACACCAAGCCAATTGACGGCTCCTTTGGAAAAATTGCGTCACTGGTGACACCATCAGCAAAGATATGCCAGCACTACCACAATTAACATGGGGTGCGCTGGCAAGGAGATTGCATCACTGGTGACACCATCAGCAAAGATATGCCAGCAGTACCATAATTCGCTGCATCAGACGATATTTCACAATGCATGCAACTGATATATAGTCCAGGCAAGTTCTGCAGGCAGTTCAAATCGGAGGAGTCTATCAATATGTCCATTTCCTCCCAAAGTAAATCAAGTCCTTGATTGAGCATAACTTGTTGAGTTATATTCATTGATGCATCAGTTTATACAGTTTACTGTGATAGCTATCATAGAAGCTGTAGTTTGGTTTTATCTTAGTCTTCACCGGCACTGGGATGGAGATGGGAATTCTGGCAATGATGCTAAAGAGACATTATCCTGAACAGAATTATTAAATATAATGAAAAGGAAAGGTGAAAGTAAACAAACAGATCTGTTAACCTCCTTTAAAAACAATCCTTAACAGCTGTTTACCTAATTTAAATTAGTAAACAAACAGATCTGTTAACCACCTTTAAAAACAATCCTTAACAGCTGTTTACCTAATTTAAATTAAACCATTTAAATCACGTGAATAAAAAAAATTCGGATCCATTTTTTCATGAGCGCTCCTCATAAATGAAATATGGACATACACACATACAGACATACAACACAAAACAGAAATGTGCACACAACATACAACACATAAGACAATAGTAAATAAAGGCCTTGTAGCTATACCTAGGTGAAATCTCCATTGCAATGTTTAAAAACTCTAGTCAAAAAATAAAACGCAGTCAAAAAATAAAACTGATCAGAAAAACATTAACCTAGGTTTGTATGAGCTCAAAAAATAAAATAGAACTTTACGATGTGGGAAAAATGCAATAATAAAATAGATATTGAAAAAAGCACCGTGGTTAATCACTGTCGAAGATGTAAGAATAGCCAAGCTGGAGCTCTGGATATCAGCTGTTATGGATTTGAGTCAAATCATCTTCTTTTTCTGTAGAAATTGCTTTCGTTAATCTCTCTGGAATCCAAATCGGCTGCTGTTCTCCCTGTGGAAACACACAAAGGGAAACCCGATTCCAGACAATAACTGGATCAGGGCCTTTCCATTGTCCTGTTAGAATATCTTTCCAAAGTACCTTAGGCTTATGTACATTTTTTGGGTACATATGTCTTTCCGCAGCACTAAGTCCTGATGAATCCAAATTTAAAAAGTTTAGAGTAAAAAGGGTTATTTTAAGTTTATCTTTGGGGGATATATACCCCTTACCAATTCCCTCTTTTTGCTTTAATAGGTACGTTTTAATAGTTTGATGAGCTCTTTCAACTATGCCTTGTCCCTGTGGATTGTATGGGATTCCTGTTATATGAGTAATACCAAATGATGAGCAAAATTGTTTAAAAGAGGCAGATGTATAACCAGGACCGTTATCAGTTTTTAACTGTTTAGGAACACCCACAGTGGCAAAATTTTGTAAGCAATGAGCTATAACATCTTTAGTTTTTTCTCCGGCATGAAGGGAGCCCATCAAAAATCCAGAAGAAGTATCAACTGTAACATGCAAATATTTTAATTTTCCAAATTCTGGCAAGTGTGTGACGTCCATCTGCCAAATATGGTTAGGTATCAGTCCTCTAGGATTGACTCCAAGATTAACTTGTGGTAGAAAGGTCACACAATTTTGACATTGTTTTATTATATGCCTGGCTTGTTCCTTAGTTATTTTAAAACGCTTTTGTAAAGTATTAGCATTGACATGAAACCTTTTATGAAAATTTGTAGCTTCTTCTAATGTAGAGAAAATATGTATGTCATGTGTAGTTTTATCTGCTAAATCATTGCCCAAACTAAGGGCTCCAGGCAATCCTGTATGTGCCCTAATATGTCCTATAAAGAATGGATCTTTTCTGTCCCATATTAGACTTTGTATAGTGGAAAACAAAGAAAAAACAGTAGAGGAAGGGGAAATCCTACCAGCAATTTCAAGGGAATTAATAGCATTAACTATATATTGACTATCAGAAAATAAATTAAATACAGAATCTTTGAACATCACAAAAGCTTGTAAAACTGCATTAAGCTCTACCTTTTGAGCTGATTGTTTGGGTACTAAAAATGTAAAAGTTTGATCAGGGGTAACTACAGCTGCTGTACCATTATTAGACCCATCAGTGAATATATTTGGAGCATTCATGATAGGTGTTTTCCTTGTCATTTTAGGAAAAACTACAGGATGCTTAGACCAAAAAGACAACAAAGGATTCGATGGCAAATGATTATCAAATGAAACATTAGATTTACACATGATTATTGCCCAAGTATTTATCTCATTAGCTAACTCATCAATTTGATCCATAGTATATGGAGTAATAATTTTATTGGGAGAAATTCCAAACACTCCCTTTGCTGCTCTTATTCCTTTGAGTATTAATTGTCCTACAGCCTCAGGATACCTAGTAAGAATAGTGTTAGGAGAATAAGATAAATGTATCCACAATAATGGACCTTCTTGCCAAAATACTCCTGTAGGAATATTTTTTGTTGGTAGTACAATAAATAATAAAGGCAAACTTATATCAATTCTATCTAGATGCATATTTTCCATATATGCTTCAATAAATTTTAATGCCTTTCTAGCTTTAGGAGTTAACATTCGGGGTGAATTTGGATCTGATGGACCTTTTAGAATATCAAATAAAGGTCCCAACTCTCCTGTTGGTATGCCTAGATAAGGCCTTATCCAATTTATGTCTCCCAATAACTTTTGAAAATCGTTGAGTGATTTGAGTTGATCTACTCGTATTTGAATTTTCGGCGGACGGACCATGGTTGAGGATAATAGAACTCCTAAATAATTAATTGGAAAATTTAATTGTACTTTATCTATTCCTATCTCTAGATTATAATTTTTTAATAAGTTCGTAAGTGTGGCATAACATTCCAGCAATATGGTTTTATCTTTATGTGCTAATAATACATCATCCATATAGTGAAATATTTGTAGTTCAGGATTTTGATTTCTAAGTGGCTGGATTGTTTTATTTACATAGATTTGACACATAGTTGGACTGTTAGCCATACCTTGAGGGAGTACTTTCCACTCATATCTCTCATCAGGACCTTCATGATTTAATGCAGGGATAGTAAATGCAAAACGTGGACTATCCTCCGGATGAATTGGAATAGAAAAAAAACAATCTTTAATATCTATAGATAAAACATGCCACGTTTTTGGTAAAGCAGACAATTGAGGAATCCCCGATTGAGCAGGTCCCATAATAACCATCTCATTATTAATGGCTCTTAAATCTTGCAATAATCTCCATTTACCCGATTTCTTTTTGATGACAAAAATGGGAGTATTACGGGGAGATACAGAAGGTCGTAAATGTCCTTCCGCTAATTGTTGTTTGACCAGATCATGGGCTACTTGTATCTTTTCTTTAGTCAAGGGCCACTGAGGAACCCACACTGGTCTTTCTGATTTCCAAGTAATTTTGATTGTCTCAGTGGCCCTTTCTGAAAATCCGACCCATGTCTGTCTGTTCCTTGATCTAATTGAATTGGTGCTGCTAAACCTTGTTCTTGTTTTCCTAATCTTTTTTCTTTCTTAACACCTTGTCTAGCCCTAGTAGTGGGCGCATTAGAATTGATGTTATTTGTTAACATCAAACCTAGTTGATCCAGGACATCTCGTCCCCATAGATTAATAGGAAGGTGATCCAAAACATATGGCTGTATAGTTCCTTCACATCCTTCAGGATCCTTCCAATCTAATACCATAGAACTTCTATGGGGATTAGTCGCCACTCCTAGGCCTCGAAGCGTTTGAGTGGCTTGTTGTAATGGCCAATGTTTTGGCCATTCTCGACGAGATATGATGCTAAGGTCAGCACCTGTGTCCAGCAGCCCATTAAACTCGTGACCTTGAATATTTAGTTTTAGCATTGGGCGAGAATCTAAATTTAAAGACAACATAGCCCAATCTACACCTGTGGAGCCTAATCCCTTAGAACCTCTTTCTACATTATGACTAGAGAACTTATTATGTAGGCTGGGTATTATTAACAACTGTGCTATTCTATCTCCAGGTGAAATTACTGATATACCTCCTGGAGAACTAGCTATAATTTTTATTTCACCTACATAATCGGGATCAATTACCCCAGGACTTATCATAAGTCCTTTTAATGTAGATGAACTACGTCCCAATAATAAGCCTACTGTTCCTTGGGGAAGAGGTCCTTTTACTCCTGTAGGAATGATTTGAACTCCCATCTCTGGAGTTAATACTGCTCTGGCAGAGGCGCAGATGTCCAACCCTGCGCTCCCTCGGGTTTGTCTGATGAGGGATTTAATGGACAATGTGTCCTGGGCACCACCCTGATGGTGTTGCTGGGTTCCTCCACTGCCCCGTATATTTGTGGTTGTGGGCCCCGGAGCATTGGGCCCCTCAGTCCGTTTTTTGGCAATGAAGCCTGATGTCTTTCTCCACGATATCGTGGGTAAATACCTGATCCTTGTCCGTTTTTTGATAACGGAGTACCTTCTATGGTGGTTTGAGAATGGCATTCATTAGCCCAATGTCTCCCTCTACGGCATCGTGGGCAAATACCCGGTATTCTATTCCTTTGATTTCTAGTTTTGTTGAAACCTCCTCTTATAGGGCAACTCCTTTTAAAATGTCCTGTTTGTTCGCAATTATAGCATGTTTCTGGCCTGGCATCTAAAGCCTGTTGTACTGCAGCTGCCAAGACTTGCCCTTGTTCATTAATATCTCTACATAGTTTAATATATGTATTTAAGTCTTCATGTCTCCATGGTCTAATAACCTCTCTGCAGCAACGATTCGCTTGGTCATAAGCAAGTTGTTTTATTAATGGCATTGCTTGATCTGTATCCCCAAAAATTTTGGCGGCTGTTTGAATAAGCCTATCTACAAAGTCAGCGTAAGGTTCATTAGGTCTCTGTATTACCTTAGATAGCTGACCTTGTGAATCTCCATGTCCTTGTAAAGTCTTCCATGCCCTAAGTGCGTCTGCAGCAATTTGTGCATATATAGCAGGATCATATTCAATTTGTTGCCGTTGACCCTCATAAGGTCCTTTTCCTAAAAGCATATCTAGATTTCTTTGAGGGTAACCGGCTGCTGCATTTCGCCTAGCTGTCTCCGTGCAAAATTCCTCATTGGCAACTTTCCATAACAAATATTGTCCTCCATTTAGCACAGATTTACACATGCTAGCCCAATCTGCTGGCGTCATGTCCAAGTTAGTAATGGATTCGACCATGCTTACCGTGAAGGGTGCTTGGGGACCGTAGGTTGTTACAGCCTCCTTTAACTGCTTCACTGTTTTAAAATCTAAAGCACCGTGAATTCGCTGCCCTCCTACCTGTTCAAGTACAGGGCATGCTAATCTTTGAGGTCCTGTCTCAGGATCCCACTTATCAACTACGGGGTTTGAGGGCCACTCAGCTGTTTCCATCGGTGGGGCTGTTGGTTGAATTACGCCCTCTGGTAATAAAACGGAGTTAGTAACAGCCTCTTGTTGTGGCCTTTTTCCTAATAACCCCTTTTCCTTTAAATTTTCTTCCTCTCTCTGACTAGCTTGAGAGATCTTCTCTTTTGCTTGATCAAAAATGCCTTTCTCCATGGTCTGAATCTCTAACAATTTACTTAGCACCTTTTCAGTTTCTTTTTTACTAATTTCTAATCTTCTATAAAGATAACGCAACCCAATACGATAACACAAAACAAAACCGCAACTGAATGAAACAAAAACTGAATAAAAATTCGCTGTATCAATTTTCTCTTTCTCTGGGCTGACAAACTTCAAACCTTGAGCCATCCATTTTTCCCAGTTTGCCTGAGAAATTTCTAGGGACAGGCAGCTTGAAACAAAAACGAAATAAATCAAAACAAGAACACATTGTTTTTTAAAATAGTCACCCATTCTCTCGCCTTCCCTCAGGGGCGAGCAATTTCACTTACCTCCAAGTTTCAGACGCTCCGCGGACGGACCACCAAATGCCGCAGTCTTGGCTGGGCACAGAATCACGAGCCACCACACAGCTTTGTAGATTCAAACAGCAATTCTTTATTCCCGAACTCACACTGGCCTCCACACACGTTCTGGGGCAATCCCAGTTCAGCTGCCACCCAATTCACCTCCTCCAAGGAGGCTTTTTTCCCAAAGTGCTCTCTGAATCTCACAAGAACTCAACGGCAGCCCAGGCAGGAGGAACGCCCTAATTCCAGCAGCAATAATCCTCAACCTCCAACTTCCCTAAAACCCTTATCTTAAACCGGGAACGCCCTAAACCCAAGGACCGGGATACTTCCTCAAACCTGATCAGCTCTAAACCCGGATCCGCCTTGGTCTTTGAGCAAGGTCACCTTACATACAATGTCAACAGCGAAATCATTAACATGGGGTACGCTAGCAAGGAAATTTTGATGTGTCATTTCTACTTGGTAATGGCCCTCAGCAGGAGGGTAGGAGGGGTGCATCATCCCTCTCCTTCCTGAGAGGACCCCCTCTCTGAGAGGATCACAGATTGCAAAGTCACTGAGGACATCCGTGGTCACCTCAACTCCACAGATGGCCCTTCTCTGCAATGCCCGCTGCCCCCACTCCCCTGAGCCTTCATTGTGATGCCCGCTTTTGTATGGGAGTTGGAACCTGCTGGTAGCTAGTCTTCTGGAGAGCTCCTGAGAGTGGTCACTGGGGGACCCCTCCCACCTGGTGGAGCTACCTGGGTGACCAACAGGACACGGTGGGTGAAAGGGCAGCTGCATAACTTCTGAGACCCAGCTCACACCCTCAACCCGAAACCCAGGTTCCTTGTGAATCCTCAGTGGCAGTGCTGGGGTGGGGTGGGGGGGAGGTGGGAGGAGCAGGCCAGATTTTAAGAGAGGACATGCTGAAGGAAGGCTTTGTTTTATCTGTAGCACCTGATGATTCTCTCCATGTGGAGGGTGCTGGGCTTGGACAACTTAGTTATGCAACAGAGCATTGTGTCTGTCTGTCTGTCTATCTATCAATCAATCAATCACATGCCTGAGGTGAGGTTTGGGCCACTGAAAAAAATAAATACTGATTATTTGATAAACTGTGGATTTTCAGCTTAAATAATTACTTTCAATGCTTCAGAAATTCACTTATACAGTAAAAGCTTGATATCAGGTTTCTTGGCAAAAGTCAAGGATACTTATCAGTTTACAGAAGAAACTCTTAACAGGGGTTAGAGAAGTGCATCTTGGACTTTCTTCTTTCAAATACTTCTTCTCAGGCTTGTCTCTGGAAAGCCTAGGAAGACCTTGACATTTCGATGTTATGTAATATGCCACGGATGGTTCTGGACCACGCTTACTAGTGACATTTGAGAAACCATTGCTATGGTTTCCGCACTTGGAACTTGGCATCTGTCTCAAGCTTAAAGAAGTAAATCTTTCTCTTTAAAAATTGTCTCCTGTAGGGGTTTGTACTATAAAAGATGATCCTGGATGGAGCCAGGATGTACCTAGCAGACTGGACGGTATGGGATAGAACTTGAATCTGTCCCAGTGCAGGGGACAAGGCTGGACATGGCTTTCCATTTTGAATCAACCTCTCCCCTACAGAGTAGAATTCAGAGAACAACATGCACCCTTGGGGAAAACTACCCAAATATTCACTTCAAAAACTGAGTGGAATTGACCTACTTTTTCTTCTGTTAGGTACAGGGTCTCTGTTCTAGTGCCTTAGCCTTTGATCCACTTCAAGGTGAGTTCTGAGCAGGGTGAGAGAGAGGGGTTCAATTTAATTTTGTTACCTGTGGATTTCCAATTTTCCCAGTATTTTTGTTTAAGAGGCTGTCTTTTCTCCAGTGAATGTTTGTGGTGTCTTTGTTTAGTATGAGAGAGCTGTTGTGTGTGGTTTGGCTCTGTGCCTTCTATTTTGTACCATTGGTTTATGTGTCTATTTTGGTATCAATACCATGCTGTTTTTGTTACTATTGCTCTGTAGTATAGTTTAAGGTCTGGTATTGTGATGCCTCCAAAACAGGAGGCATCACAATACTTGTTTTAAGAAGTAAAACAACTCTTCTTACTAAAGTTTGCTCTGGCTATTCAGGGTTCTCTTATTTTTCCAAATTAATTTCAGGATTGCTTTTTCTATTTCTGTGAAGAATTTCATTGGAATGTTAATAGAAATTACATTAAATCTGTATAACACTTTTGATAATCTGGCCATTTTGTCTATATTAATTCTTCCTATCCAGGAGCATGGAGGTTTTCTATCTTCTAAGGTCTTCTTTGATAATTTCTTTAATGTTCTATCGTTTTCATTGTATAGGTCTTCAATTGACTCCCAAGTATTTTATTTTTTGAGGCTATTTTGAATGGGGTAGTTTTCCCAATTTCTCTGTCAGTTGATTCATCACTGAGTATAGGAACACATTTGATTTGTGGGTGTTGATTTTATATTCTGCTACTTTGCTGAATTCACTTATTAGTTCTAGAAGTTTTCTGGTGGAATTTTTGGATATTTTAAATACAGAATCATGTCATTGCCAAATAGTGATGGTTTGAGTTCTTCTTTCCTATTCATGTCCCTTTAATTTCTCTCTCCTGTCTAATTGTTCTGAGTACAGTTTTGGATCTGAGTTCCTTATTCTAAAGTGCAAGAAGTAAAATTAAGAATCAATAAATGGGATGGATTCAAACTAAAAAGCTTCTTCTCCGTGAAGTAAATGATCAAGAATGTGAAGAGAGAGCTTGTAGAAGGAGAAAAACATCTTTACCACAAGCATCTCAGAGCCCTACCTCCAAGATATATTTAAAAAAAAAACTCCAAAAAACTTAATACCAAAAAAGCAAAAAAAAAAATCAATAAATGGGCTAAGGAAGTGGACAGACACTCCACAGAGGAAGAAATACAATAAATCAACAAATACGTGAAAAAACGTTCAACATCTCTAGAAATTAGAGAAATGCAAATTAAAACTACACTGAGATTCAGTCTCACTCCAGTCAGAATGGCAATTATCAAGAATACAGGCAACAATACATGCTGGTGAGGATGTGGGGAAAAGGTTCACCCATACGTTGCTGGTGGGACTGAAAATTGGTGCAACCATTTGGAAAGCAGTATGGAGATTCCTCAGAAAACTAGAAATGGAATTACCATTGACCCAGCTATCCCACTCTTGAGTTTATACTCAAAGGACTTAAAATCAGCATATTACAGTGATGCAGCCACATCAACATTTAAGCAGCTCAACTCACAAATAACTAAGCTATAAAAGCAGCCTAGGTGCCCTTCAACAGATGAATGGTTCAAGAAAATTTGGTATGTATACACAATGGAATATTACTCATCCTTAAAAAAGAATGAAATTATGGCATTTGAGTAAATAGATGGAGCTGGAGAATCTTATGCTAAGTAAAATAAGCCAATCCCCCCAAACCAAGGCCGGCCGAATGTTTTTTCTGATATTCGGATGTTAATTCACAATAAGGGTGGTGGGGGCTAGGGAGGAATAGAGGTACTTTAGGTAGAGAGGAGTGAGGGAAGGGAGGGGGTTTGGGGGTAGGAAGGAGATTAGAATGAATCAGACATTATTACCCCAAATTCATATGACTACATGACTGGGGGGATTCTACATCATGTATAACCACAAAAATGAGAAATTATACTCCATTTATGTATGATATCTCATAGTGCATTCTGTTGTCATATATAACTAATTAAAACAAATTAAAAAAACATATAAATAAAAAAATAAAAAGTGAGTGGAATGGGAAGCACTGAAAAATCAACTCTTTATCAGGCCAGAGTATTCTTTCCTAAAAAGGTACATTGTAAGTGCAAGAAAAAGAAATGAAAAAAAAACTTATCTACATATTGTGCCTTTTATAAGATACTTTCTCACTGGCATTCATTACTCTTAATGGCTTAGGTCATTTGCTTCTTTTAAAAAATTACTTTTTAAAAATGAATGCTTATATCATTTTAGAGTAACTGGTCTATCATCTCCTGGTAAATGGAGGGGAATGTGCTATTACAAAATAGTAAACTGCTATTATGGAAAAACAGAGCCCATCACCTCCCTCACAGTACACTGGTAAGTTTGTTGTCATCTTGGGGACCTGGAAGACTTCTCTTTTTCTGTTCCCATTGCTATAGTAACTAATCCCCATCCTATCTCATTTAAGGAGGTAGTATATGGGGTCCTTAGAGTGAAATTTAATCTCATTTTTCCATTAGTCTCATTTCCTCCGATGATCTTTCCTCATCTCATATGACCATGGCACATTTACTTCAAAGGACTCAGCTGGTTCCTTGGAAGCACAGTAAAATGTGCTTATCCATAACGTGTGCACAGGCCTATTCTGTCAAGCCTCAGCTGCCCTTCTGCATGCTGCTTCCCTTACCCCCCACCTTTACATCCTTCGGAGCGTCCTCTCTCCTCAAAGCATTGTGCATGTCCAATCTCCCAGCTCTCTCTCTACTCTTCCTCCTGTCTGGAATAGACACTACTTCCTTTTCTATAGCTCTAATGGGTGATTGTGTAACATTCAGTTCAAATGCCACCATCTTGCAAAACGGGGAAGCTGTCACGTTTACTGGATGAAGTCAGTCTTCTCTTTCCAGGTTCTTCCCACCACTTAGAACAAATGCTTGACTTTGCCAGCATGTTGGACGCCATCTAGTTATTGGACTGAGTCTCCCCAAAGCCCAAGGTGAGCATAACCTACTTACACGTATACCTCTCCCCTGAGCCAGGGCACTTTTTGGAAGCCTCCTATGAGCATGCCTCTCCCCCTAACAGTGCACAGGACTCTTGAAGGCAGGGACCATGTCCCATTCCATAGTGTCACCTGCCATAAGTCAGTGCTCAACAAATAGTTGTTGAACAGTTTTTATTCTTTTTATTTTAATAACTCTGACCTTGTCATTACACCAATCTGCTCTAGGCACTGATGTTCTGGTTTCACTGTAGAGTGACTGTTGACAGACTGTGGTCATGTAGTCAGGTTGTAGACTGAGCTGGGATTTGCTTTCCTGGAAGCCTTCTGTTGTGGCTGACAAACTTACCCCAACAGGAAGCCTCAGTCCTGCCCCCTGAGGACAAGCCACTAAGCAATCAAAAGCCAAAAGAAGAGCTGTGAAGCCTCTTATGACCTGGCTTCAAAAACTACACAATGTCACTTTCACAGGGCTCTCCACATAGGCTAGTGTCGATGCCACACATGTCCTATGGAACCCCATGTGTCCTATGGAACCTAATATGTCCTATGGAACCCCAGAGGACATAAATCCTGGGAGGTGGTCATCATTGGAGGCCATCCTGGAGACAGCCACCACATCCCATTCTCTGGCCACCAATTATTCACTTCTATCTATATTAAAAATACACTCACCTCCTTCCAAGTTGCCCTGAGTGCCCACCCACTAAAGCATCAGCAGAAGCCTGGGATCTTATCACCCAAGTCCAGCTCAGGTATGGCAGAGGTGCTTCAGGTGAGATTTCTCCCATGAAGTCCTTGAGCCCAGCCCCTCTGACCTGGAGACCTGTGAACAAAGAGAGGTGACTTCTCCTTGTGTGCTGTACAGTGCATATAAGATCTCTTAAAAAAAATTTTTTTGGGGGGATACCAGGGATTGGACTCAGGGGCACTTGACCACTGAGCTACATCCCCAGCCTTCTTTTATGTTTTATTAGAGACAGGATCTCACTCAATTTTGCTTAGTTCAGCCTCGCTAAACTGCTGCAGATGGCTTTTAACTTGCAATCCTCCTGTCTCTGCTTGCTGAGCTGCTGGGATTAGAGGCATGCGCCACCATTCCCAGTTATAAGATCTTGATCTAAGTGATTGATCCCAAAATTTAAGCAAAGGTTGTGAGGGCATGGGTCTGTGCTACGGAGCAGTGCCGAGATGGGAGGATCAATGCTATTTGGGTGCTGGTAAGTCAAAGAAGTTTGGGAATGGGGCTACAGAGAAAGAAGCTGGGAATTTAGGGTGGTGATCATCAGAGATCAGCACTCTTGAGATTGGATTATGACTGTGTGGCAATGGTTGGTTCTAAGATCAAGACCATATGAGTGAGCTGATTAGTTGGTTTGAAACAGGAGTTTATCAGAGAAGAGGAGATAAAGAAACTGAGAAACCAGTTTTCATAAGAACCATGTTGATAATTACTGAAGAGCTCTGGCTGGGGCAGTTCTGGAACAGTAATGGTGGGTGGTAGTGATGAATGAAGGGTTGGTCCAGGGGTTGTTGGAACATAAAATATTCTGAAATGCTCCATTCCTGTTTGAGGGGTCCTGGGAAGGAGAGTGGGTGTGATCTGGATATAGTAATGGGCAACAAAGAACAAGGGGCCCCAGTCAAGTCCAGGCCCAGGGGTGACTGGTGACAAGGAGGGGTGGAATGATCTTATCTAGAGCTGACCCTCCTCTGAAATCAAACTGACATGTTTGAGGACAGGTTTTGGACATTCACTGAAATACTTTTTGGAATGTATAATGTACAAATGAATATTATCCATTTAGATAGATAGATTGATAGATAGAAGAAACAAATAGTATATTTCATTTTTCTAGTTAAGACACTTTCTACTGTACACAAAATTTGTGTCTAATTGTAAATTTTTTTGTAGGGCTGCTATATAACAAGTCTGAAATTCTGAAACCCCATCGTAGGTGATAAACAAATGCTTGCTGATTGGAGGATAGATGAATAATCTGAAATCGATTGGAAAACAGTGCCACAGAGTATCACAGAAAAATGGAGGTAAATATGATTTTTGAGAAAAATGCAGATTCACAGGATTTTTCTTGTGGAATGGAGCCAGAAGATTGTAGAACTTTGTAACACTTAGAGCTTTTATAAAAACAGAATGGACATGTTTGAGGACAGGTTTTGGACATTCACTGAAACACTTTTTGGAATGTACAATATAAAATGAATATTATCCATTTAGATAGATAGATTGATAGATAGAAGAAACAAATAGTATATTTGTGATCCGCAGTTTCCTCACCTGACCTGGAATGGCCACTCGGTTGAGGACTTTGAAAATGGAATCCAGGCAAGGAATGGCTTGAACATTGAGTTGTCCTTTGAACAGTTGATCAAGATCATTAGCTCATTGTTCTTTGGCCTTTGTTTCTCCACAAGCATATTCTCAAAGGACAGAGGGACCTTGAGGTCATCTGTAGGCAGAAGTGGTAGAGGGGAGCCCTGCACTTCTCTGGCTTCCTTCCGGGCCAACTCACACGCCACACTGTCTACCACACACTGTGTCCCTACTCTTGCCTGGACCATCCCCTGGTCAGCCAGAGCCCACTGTATGGAGACTTTAGCCAGACTTCTGAAGTCTGAGGTGGCCAAGTCCCTCCCTCGTCCACAGCATTTCCATCTGGAGTCTGGCCTCCCCGGTCCAAACTACCCCCCAGTGAGGAGGAGACTCCTCCACTCCATGCCCTCGTCCACAGCTCTTCCACCTGTTGTGAAGGGTCTTGGTTTCAGCCTTCGGGGACATGGTACCACTGCTGCCCCTCCCCATTATCTGCTCAATGATCTATCCAGGTGAGCTTGGCCCAGGATTCCTGGCTCCAGACCAGTGGCTTCAGACAACCCCAGACAACTTCCCTCCTTCCTCCTGTTCTCCATCTTTAGTGGACATAAACACAAAGTTACGAACGGTGTGACCCCGGAGATCCAGGCTGTCTGATTCGCGCGGCCTGCCCCAAGGCTACAGAAGGCGTGGCGCCCCAGAGAAGGGGTTAACTAGTCAGCAGGGAATTAAGTGGCTGCGACACGGTGGTATCCCACCAGCCAAGCCCAAGCCCGCACTGACCCCCGGGCTGAGTTCGAGATTGTTGGCGGGGACGGAAGCGGTACAGCCCCACCCCCCACAAGGGACACTCCACTAAGGTAACCAGCGGCCACCATCTTGGACAGCTGAAGTATCCACTGCCACTCTCCGACAGATTGCAACAACAAACAGGTGTGTGTGACCCAGCCCAGCCCCCATACATAGGGGGATTTCGCTTAAAATCTCTCCTAGACTTTCAGGGGGAGGCAGTATCAGAGTGAGCCTGCATAAAGACTAAAGGGGAGCTAGAGGCACCTGACCCCCAACCCCCCCCTCTCATCAGCGGCCAAAACAAAACCTGTCTAGCCAGCGCTGGGGGAGGGGCAAGCAGAAAAAATCAAAACCATAGAGTGCCAGGGATCCCAAAAGCCAACGGTGTGACTCCGGAGATCCAGGCTGTCTGATTCGCGCGGCCTGCCCCGAGGCTACAGAAGGCGTGGCGCCCCAGAGAAGGGGTTAACTAGTCAGCAGGGAATTAAGTGGCTGCGACACGGTGGTATCCCACCAGCCAAGCCCAAGCCTGCACTGACCCCCGGGCTGAGTTCGGGATTGCTGACGGGGACGGAAGCGGTACAGCCCCACCCCCCACAAGGGACACTCCACTAAGGTAACCAGCGGCCACCATCTTGGACAGCTGAAGTATCCACCGCCACTGTCCGACAGATTGCAACAACAAAACAGGCACAGAGTACAGTTTGAACTGCCGAGAATCATCACTGAGGGGAAATCTGGTCTAGCAGGAGAAACCAAGGCTAGCAGGAGAAACCAGGAGCCTAGAGGCAAGGCCCTCGCGACTGGGCAGCTGTAAACTGCAGGCCCACCGGCGACAGTTCACCCACTGCCCGCGTAACTGGGCGGTAGGAGAACGCCCTCCCGTTGGTGACGGATCACCTGCCCGTGGCCTGTGATACTGGGCGGCTGGAGTCTACCCGCCTGCCACGACCGGGAGCTGAAACCACACAGAGACAGTCCAGTCACACCCCCCCATTAGGGCACCCCGGCAAGGAGACTGGGGCACGGCATAGCAGAGTAGTGTCGTCACTGGAGCTCGAACGTCGGAATTCCTTCCCAGCGGAATCCACGTTAGCAGTCATACTTCAACAACACAAAGGAGAGACATCAGAGTAATACAGAAACAAAACAAATCTATAGAGGAGAGCAGAAACACGACAATCAAAAAGAGCTGGAAAGTAACGTGGACAACATGAGAAAACAAGGGAAAAAAGGATTACAAACAATGCAAGACTACTCAATTCTACAGGAGGACATAGAAACTTCAGAAACAGGTATAGGGAAAGAACTCAAGGCATACCTAACTCGAATGGAAAGGAATATTAGAGAAGACATGAGACAGCAAGTCCAAGAAATAAAAATATATTTTGAAAATGAATTAAACAAACAAATTCAAATGGCAAAGAACGAGCTCTACCAGGAGATAGAGATATTAAAAAAAAATCAAACAATAATCCTAGAATTACAGGAAACTATAAACCAAATTAAAAACTCAAACGAGAATATTACAAATAGACTTGATCAAGTAGAAGTCAGAACATCAGATAATGAAGACAAGGTTTATCAACTTGAAAAGAATATAGTCAACACAGAAAAGATGCTTAATTCCCACGAGCAATCTATTCAAGAGATATGGGATGTCATAAAAAAACCAAATCTGAGAGTCATAGGGATAGAAGAAGGCACAGAGATTCAAACCAAAGGAATGGACAGCATATTAAATGAAATAATTCTAGAAAACTTCCCAGAGATGAAAGATGGAATGGATTGCCAAATCCTGGAAGCCTACGGGACCCCAAACATTCAAAACCATAATAGACCAACCCCAAGACATATAATTATGAAGATAGCCAACGTACAGAACAAGGAGAGAATATTAAAAGCTACGAGAGAAAAGAGGCAGATTACTTTCAGGGGTAAACCAATTAGGTTAACGACAGATTTCTCATCACAAACTTTGAAAGCGAGAAGATCCTGGAATAACGTATTTCAAACGCTGAAAAATAATGGATTCCAACCAAGAATACTATATCCAGCAAAATTGAGCTTCAAATTTGACAATGAAATTAAAATCTTTCACGATAAACAAAAGCTAAAAGAATTTGCAGCAAGAAAACCAGCTCTGCAAAGCATTTTGAACAAAACACTACAAGAAGAGGATGTGAAAAATAGTGCCCAAAACTAACAGCAGGAAGTATCTCAGTAAAGGGGGAGGAAAATAACCAAAAAGCAAAACTAACCAAACTAAAATAAATAAATAAAGAAGCATGACTGGAAATACAAATCATATCTCAATTGTAACCTTAAATGTTAATGGCCTAAACTCACCAATCAAGAGACATAGGCTAGTAAACTGGATCAAAAAAACAAATCCAACAATATGCTGCCTTCAGGAGACTCATATGATAGGAAAAGACATACACAGGCTGAAGGTAAAAGGTTGGGAAAAATCATACCACTCACATGGCCCTCGGAAGCAAGCAGGAGTGGCCATACTCATATCGAATAAAATCAACTTCAAACCTAAGTTAATCAAGAAGGACAAAGAAGGTCACTATATACTGTTAAAAGGAACCATCCACCAACAAGACATAACAATCATCAATTTGTATGCACCCAACAATGGAGCTGCAACGTTCATAAAACAAACTCTCCTCAAGTTCAAGAGTCAAATAGACCACAACACAATAATTATGGGTGACTTCAACACACCGCTCTCGCCATTAGACAGATCCTCTAGACAAAAACTGAATAAAGAAACTATAAAACTCAACAGCACAATCAATAATCTAGACTTAACCGACATATATAGAATATATCAACCATCATCAAGTGGATACACGTTCTTCTCAGCAGCACATGGATCCTACTCAAAGATAGACCATATATTATGCCATAAGACAACTCTTAGTAAATATAAAGGCGTGGAGATAATACCATGCACCATATCTGACCATAATGGAATGAAATTGGAAATCAATGATAAAAGAAGGAAGGAAAAATCCTACATCACATGGAAAATGAACAATATGTTATTGAATGATCAATGGGTTATAGAAAACATAAAGGAGGAGATGAAAAAATTCTTAGAGTCAAATGATAACACAGACACAACATACCGGAATTTATGGGACACAATGAAAGCAGTTTTAAGAGGGAAATTCATTTCTTGGAGTTCTTACCTCAAAAAAAGAAAAAACCAACAAATAAATGAACTCACACAACACCTCAAAAATCTAGAAAAGGAAGAGCAAAACAACAGCAAATGTAGTAGAAGACAAGAAATAATTAAAATTAGAGCAGAAATCAATGAAATTGAAACAAAAGAAACCATTGAAAAAATAGATAAAACTAAAAGTTGGTTCTTTGAAAAAATAAATAAGATAGACAAGCCCTTAGCCACGTTAACGAAAAGAAGAAGAGAGAGAACTCAAATTACTAACATACGGGATGAAAAAGGCAATATCACAACAGACACTACAGAAATACAGAAGATAATTAGAAAGTATTTTGAAACCCTATATTTCAATAAAATAGAAGATAACGAAGATATCGATAAATTTCTTAAGGCATATGAATTGCCCAGATTGAGACAGGAAGACACATACAATTTAAACAGACCAATAACAAAAGAAGAAATAGAAGAAGCCATCAAAAGACTACCAACTAAGAAAAGCCCTGGACCAGATGGGTATACAGCGGAGTTGTACAAAACCTTCAAAGAAGAATTAATACCAATACTTTTCAAGCTATTTCAAGAAATAGAAAAAGAAGGAGCTCTTCCAAATTCATTCTATGAGGCCAACATCACTTTGATCCCAAAACCAGACAAAGATACTTCAAAGAAAGAAAACTACAGACCAATATCTCTAATGAACTTGGATGCAAAAATTCTCAATAAAATTCTGGCGAATCGAATACAAAAACATATCAGAAAACTTGTGCACCATGATCAAGTAGGATTCATTCCTGGGATGCAAGGATGGTTCAATATACGGAAATCAATAAATGCTATCCACCACATCAATAGACTTAAAGACAAGAACCACATGATCATCTTGATGGATGCAGGAAAAGCATTTGACAAAGTACAGCATCCCTTTATGTTCAAAACACTAGAAAAACTAGGGATAACAGGAACTTACCTCAACATTGTAAAAGCTATCTATGCTAAGCCTCAGGCTAGCATCATTCTGAATGGAGAAAAATTGAAGGCATTCCCTCTAAAATCTGGAACAAGACAGGGATGCCCTCTATCACCACTTCTATTCAATTTAGTTCTCGAAGTACTAGCCAGAGCAATTAGACAGACAAAAGAAATTAAAGGCATAAAAATAGGAAAAGAAGAAATTAAACTATCGCTATTTGCGGATGACATGATAATATACTTAACAGACCCAAAAGAGTCTACAAAGAAGCTGCTAGAGTTAATAAATGAATTCAGCAAAGTGGCAGGTTATAAAATCAACACACATAAATCAAAGGCATTCCTATATATCAGCAACAAAACTTCTGAAATGGAAATAAGGAAAACCACTCCATTCACAATATCCTCAAAGAAAATAAGATACTTGGGTATCAACCTAACAAAAGAGGTGAAAGATTTATACAATGAAAACTACAGAACCCTAAAGAGAGAGATAGAAGAAGATCTCAGAAGATGGAAAAATGTACCCTGTTCATGGATAGGCAGAACTAACATCATCAAAATGGCGATATTACCCAAAGTTCTCTATAGGTTTAATGCGATGCCAATCAAAATACCAACGGCATTTCTTGTAGAAATAGACAAAGCAATCATGAAATTCATATGGAAAAACAAAAGACCCAGAATAGCAAAAGCAATTCTAAGCAGGAAGTGTGAATCTGGAGGTATAGCGATACCAGAGGTCAAACTGTACTACAAAGCAATAGTAACAAAAACAGCATGGTACTGGTACCAAAACAGGCGGGTGGACCAATGGTACAGAATAGAAGACACAGAGACTAATCCACAAAGTTACAACTATCTTATATTTGATAAAGGGGCTAAAAGCATGCAATGGAGGAAGGATAGCATCTTCAACAAATGGTGCTGGGAAAATTGGAAATCCATATGCAACAAAATGAAATTGAATCCCTTTCTCTCGCCATCCACAAAAATTAACTCAAAATGGATCAGGGAGCTAGATATCAAATCAGAGACACTGCGTCTGATAGAAGAAAAAGTTGGCTACGATCTACAAATTGTGGGGTCGGGCTCCAAATTCCTTAATAGGACACCCATAGCCCAAGAGTTAACAACCAGTATAAACAAATGGGACTTACTTAAACTAAAAAGTTTTTTCTCAGCAAGAGAAACAATAAAAGAGGTAAATAGAGAGCCTACATCCTGGGAACAAATCTTTACCCCCCACACCTCCGATAGAGCCCTAATATCCAGAATGTACAAAGAACTCAAAAAATTAAACAATAAGATAACAAATAACCCAATTAACAAATGGGCCAAGGACCTCAACAGACACTTCTCAGAGGAGGACATACAATCAATCAACAAGTTCATGAAAAAATGCTCACCATCTCTAGCAATCAGAGAAATGCAAATCAAAACCACCCTAAGATACCATCTCACTCCAGTAAGATTGGCAGCCATTATGAAGTCAAACAACAACAAGTGTTGGCGGGGATGCGGGGAAAAAGGTACACTTGTACACTGCTGGTGGGGCTGCAAAATGGTGAGGCCAATTTGGAAAGCAGTATGGAGATTCCTGGGAAAGCTGGGAATGGAACCACCATTTGACCCAGCTATTGCACTTCTCGGACTATTCCCTGAGGACCTTAAAAGAGCGCACTATAGGGATACGGCTGCATCAATGATTATAGCGGCACAATTCACAATAGCTAGACTGTGGAACCAACCTAGATGCCCTTCAATAGATGAATGGATAAAAAAAATGTGGCATCTATACACAATGGAATATTATGCAGCACTAAGAAATGACAAAATCATAGAATTTGCAGGGAAATGGATGGCATTAGAGCAGATTATGCTAAGTGAAGCTAGCCAAGCCCTAAAAAACAAATGCCAAATGTCTGCTTTGATATAAAGAGAACAACTAAGAACAGAACAGGAAGGAAGAGCATGTGGAAAAGACTACAGTAAACAAAGATGAATGGGGGGAGAGAAACGGAGAGAGAAGGGAAAGCATATGGAAATGGTAGGAGACCTTCAAGGATACATAAAATTATAAGAGGCTATGAGGGGCAAGGGGGAGGGAAAAAAAAGGGAGAGAATTGAACAACAGCAGGGGAGATAGAGAGGGAAGATGGGAGGGGAGGGGAGGGGAGGGGGGATAGTAGGGGTTAGGAAAGGTAGCAGAATACAACAGACACTAATATGGCATTATGTAAAAATGTGAATATGTAACAGATGTGATTCTGCAATCTATATTTGGGGTGAAAATGGGAGTTCAAAACACAATTTGAGTCTAATGTATGAAAGATGATATATCATGAGCTATGTAATGCTTTAAATAATCAATAAAAAATTAAAAAAAAATAAACACAAAGTTACTTCTGGAAAGCAGAGAAAGTCTCTGACTTGGAGAGCCCAGGTCTTCCTGAACAATGGAGGGTAATTTGAGTGCTTCCTGCATCCATGATGTAGAGACTGGCATTCTATTTAGATCAATTTTTGGTGTATGACCAGACTGAGAAACAAGACCCTCCAATCAAAAAATATATTCTTGGAGTGATGGTCTTTGTGTGTGTCCTGGTGTTGGAGAAAGATTTTAAATGTCTTTATTATCTAAAGAGTTCAGACTCTGTTGAACCTAACAGACAATAACGGGAACCTCATTCTGTGCTATTCATTTATAGACTTGTCACAATGGGTATGCGCAGAGAGTGGCAACTTCGACAATAAAGGGGTTAGAGAGTCTCTTTTTATTTAAGCTGAGATTCAGAAGGCATTCAGTATCTTTTGAAAATATGGCAGAGTGGATAATGACTGTTTTTTCTTGCCTCCCAAGGCGCATGAAGAATGAGGAATTAAAAAATGAATTCTTAGAATAAATTCTAAGAGAGAAATTTAAAAAAAAATGAATTCTGTGTCTCTCTTAGAATTTCCCATCAGAAAGCACATAATAAACTTGGTCTATTCTGCTATTTTTTTTTTTTTTTGTTTCGTTTTCAAATAATTTCTTCACTTGAATTCTGGAAAAAGTTTTCTGCAGAATGAGGTCACAGTTTTAATTTGATACACAGTGACCTGTCAGACCTTGTTGATTCTACCCAGTCCAAGCAACATCATTATCAGTCTTCAGATACAAAACATTGTTCCTCTCATTTTTTATTCTGTGAAATGAGAATGTTCATTTAAAATAGTTGGTCTAACAGAAATATAAAGTGACATTATATTTTAAATACAATTTAAATTTTAAATGTGTATTTAACATATTAAAATAATTAACAAGAAATAGGTGAACTTAATTTTAATAATATATTTTATTTGGCTCAATACGTCTAAGACATTATCATTGCAACCTGTAATCAATATAAAAATAACCAATAAATAAAGGTTTTTTCTCTCTCTCTCTTTTTTTTTATTTTTTGCTTGCACTAATTCTTCAAAATATGGTAGATATTTACACTTACAGCACATCTCAGTCCAGACCATCACATCTCAAGTGCTACCATATTGGATAATGATGCCTAGATGGGGCCCAGGGTCCTGTCTGATCTGAACTTGTCATCTAGGTTAATGTCTTTGGAAGAACTGCCTTTGTTTTACCTTCTAAATTACCCTACTTCAAACAAAGTATCAGGAGGTGCAATAGTTGTAAAAAAATAACTACAAGACTTTACCAGTCCTGACTACCTGCCAAACAACGTTCTTAGCATTTAAACACAGGAACAACTATTTTAGAGAGGACAAAACTGAGGCACAGCGAGGCTCAATTAATTCTTCCAGGTCACAACCAAGGTGACAAGCAGAGACTTCAACCCTGGCATCAGCTCCAGAGTCTGTGTGGGGTCTGTCATTTTGGACATTGCAACTAGGGTGGAACCATGGAGCAGAGAGCGTCTGGACTCACCCTCAGGGAAGGAGTGGGGCTGGTCATGGCGCTTCTTCCCGGAGGCTCTGAACTTCAGAGCACACTCTCAGCTGAACTCATTCCACACATGCTGGAGTCCCGGGGGCTGCATGGATCTACAGACTGGAATCCATGCATATGAGTGCCCTTGCCTTGTTCTTAAGTCTCCTCCCAAAAGGCAACTTATGAGGATATAAATTTCTTGAAAACCACCATATTCTTCTTATTTAAGCATTTTCTTCTTTGAAATTAAAGCTTCTGATGACTCTCCCACTTGCTTTCCTTTTGTAAAAATTAACCAGCTCTGGCCCATTGAGGTGGATCTGGAATTGCACTTAGAGGCTGACTTTCAGTTAACAACCAAGTCCCTTCATCAGGACAGCGACATTCTATCAATGTTGACAGACCGCCATGTTAGTTTGTTTTTATTTTTAAATTATTTTTTAGTTGTAGTTGGACACAATACCTTTATTTTATTTATTTTTATGTGGTGCTGAGGATCAAACCTACCGTCTTGCACGTGCTAGGCAAGCGCTCTACTGCTGAGCCACAACCCTAGCCCCACCATGTTAGTTTATGAACCTGGACTTGGAATTGACACAGTTCTTTTTAGCTGCCTCTTCATAGCATCCAGTAGTCCTACTCCTGGGTCAAGAGGCTTTATAGCATTCCTGAGCCATAGGGGTTGACTTCAGTTTAAGAGGGGGTTCAAGGCTTAGTTTTTACAGACTGTAGGTCCTAGGTTTGGCCACTGCTTGGTATGGGTTCTCTGGGGTCCATCTGTGATTCAGCTCTCTATAAAAGCATTTAGAAAGTAGAAGACTGATTGGACACTCTCAAGGAGTTCCTGTAATTCTGGAGACTACAGACTGAATATGGGTGTTATGGTTTCGATATGAGGTGTCCCACAAAGGCTCACATGTGAGGCAATGGAAGAAAGTTTAGAGGTGAAATGATTGGATTCTGACAGCCTCAACCTAATCAGTGTGTTGACCTTCTGATAGGGATTTATGGTGGTAAATGTAGGCATGAGGGTCTGGCTGCAGGAGTGAGTCGCTGGGGAGCGAGTGTCTTTGGATCTATCTTTTGTGAGCTGCGTCTAGTCTCTCTCTATTTCCTGGAGCCATATCCTGAGATGCTTTCCTCTAACACACTCTTTGGCCATGGTGCTCTGTCGCACCTTGGGTCCAGGACAATGCAGTTGACTGAGACCTCTGAAATCACAAGCCCCAAATAAATTTTTCTTCCTCTAACATTGTCCTTGTCAGGTCTTCTGGTGGCAGCAGCCAAACATCTGACTAGAGCAATAGGTGAGTTGGGAGGAAGATGAGTGGCAGAGTAAAGCAGGCACGTGATAGTCATCAAGCCACCAAGAACATTCCAGACTTAATATGCTTAAGAAATGCTCAGAACACTGGATGTAAAGAGGCTGTTTACCAAAGATCACAAAGACTAAGATGTCTTTTCATTCCAAACCCTGGATTGCAAACCCTCTACCTCTGAATTCCAGCATTCCTGAGGCCCAGTCAAGAGGGTTCTTGGGAGGAAGGGAGGTGATCACTCCAGCATCCCCCAACTCTCTACCCTGCCCACTTGTTGCCTTAACAGTGCATCACTTGGGACCTTTATTTGTTAATTTATTTTGGGTGGTCTCCTCTAACATGCCTGAGCTTTATGAATACCTATGAACTCTGCAGGTCTTGCTGGGTCTTGCTCATTTTGTTTGTCGCACAGGTTCATCACAGGGCCCAGTAGAGAAATCAGCTGCTCAAACACTGGATGCGCAAGTACCAGGAGGAGCACTCTGTGGGCATGTTCTAGAGGTCTGAGAAGGGTTCCCAGACTTCGGTCATTCTATCAACCTGGGCAAGAAACCAAGGACCAATGCATGATTTTATCTTTCCCAAATTTCCATTTTATCACATGTTTTAAGAGAAGTATAATACTGCACAGTTCAAAAAGTGTGTAAATTCTCAGAGATAATATTAGCTTTTTTAGAAAAAAACACATTTAACTATCATTACATTGGGATTGATTTTAATTGCTGAGCAGGCCAGACCAAGATGTCATTCACAGTCATAATTACTTTTCCAATAAGCTCCATGCAACTTCTTTTTTAAGAATGAGTGTTATGGTTTGGGTCTAATGTGCCCTCATCCAAACCCCACATATGAGGCAATACAGGAATGCTCAGAGTGGAATTAGATCATGCAAGCTATAACCTCATTAACAGATTAATTCATTTGATGCCTAAATAACTTGAATAGACTACTGGGTGGTAACTGTAGGCAGATGGGGCATAGCTAGAGGAATCAGGTCACTAGGAGTGAGCCTTTGGATTATATCTTGTCCCTGGATCCTTGATCTCTCTTGTGGTCATGGTATCTCTCTGCCAGGTGAGTATTTTTTTTTGTCCCCTGACCTTCCTCTGCTTTCTGGATGCCATGGGATGAGAAGATTTCCTCCAGTACACCCTTCTGCCATGGTGCTCTGCCTCCCCTTGGGCCCAGAGCAAGGGAGTTGACTGATCATGAACTGAACCTCTGAAACTCTGAGCCAAAATTAGCTTTTCCTCCTCTGAGTTGTTTGTGTCAGGTATTTTGGTTACAAGAATGAAACAGACAAGCACAGAATGAGCAAGCAGCCTGGTGCAATTACTTCCCATGTTTCACATGATAATTGGTGAAGATCTTCGTGTCATGAGCCCAAACAAATCATTTTGCATAGTAAAGTGCTTTTTTTTATGCAAAAGTTTTCCTAATGAGCACATGCTCAACATACCTTTCTATTTTAAGGTACACAAGTAGTCCTCAGTTTATGATGGGGTAATGTTATAACAAACTCATCATAAGTTCAAAATATCCTAGGTAAAAATGCCTCATGTAATATGACCCATCTAACATCTCAATTCAGCATATAATGTACTAAATGAATATAATCTTGATTCCTGCCTTTCCTGATACCCCTTGCTTACTTGCAGAATATGAGCAACACAAGAGAAGGTGTTTTTGCTGTTGTTCACAGATGTACCCCAAGTGAGCACTAGTAGATGCTTGTTGAGTGAACATGTGATTCCCAAATCAAAGGCTCAGAGGGGAGTTATTAATTTAAATGCTTTTATCACAAAATTCAGTTTTTCGTCTTAAAAAAATAAGAAAAAGAAACACAAATTATGACCAGTAATGGTAGAAAGATGGAAAATCAGAATCAAAGATCAAACACAATATTCAAAACTGGTGACGAACAAAGAAACTAATCCGTGCCTACACAGTCATGGATTAATGAAGCTGCAATGTGAACTGCAGCTATAAGAAACAATCCCTAGGAACGTAGATACCTGAGTCCAAACATAGTGACTTAGAGTTAAATTCCAGACAGTTTTAACACATGAACTGTAAGAAGAAACTCATTGATAGGCACATGTGACTAATATGTTTTCGTAAAAGATTTTGCACAAGGATTATTTATTAATGTTAAATAAAAAACTCTTTAAATGTTTTTGCTGAACATTTAATGAGCCAAGTACAATATAAAAGTCTAAATATTAGTTTTCACAATAAATTTGAATAGGATATATTTGTTTCCAGTTTGAACAAAATGAAAATCAAGCAAGAAGTCATTTACAAGGCCACATACTGAAAATAAAGAGATGATACTATATGCTGAGTTGTTAGAAGCACTGGACCAATTTTTTTTGCATGGATCAATTCATTTAATGCTCAAAATGGCATTATAAGGAAAGTATAATTACTGACCCACAAGTTTGACTTCAGACACTATACTTTTAATAGCTATACTAACTATAGAAAAGTAAAAGGTAAATGCATGGTAAAACATCTATCAGGAATAGATTATAAAAGGATGAATAGGTCTTCTGTTGTAAAATAAGAATTCCAGGTGAAGGCCATTAAGTGGGACAAATGAAGACAAAATCATAGTCCATGAAGAACATGGATAACTCATCCTACAACTACTAATAGAATTTCTAAATATACAAAAAAGAAATTATGTGACATACCAGGAGAAATTTATAATACAGTTTAAATGTTATGACACCCAACTTTATTCAAAGAAATAATTTGAAAATACCTATAAATATAAGTACAAATTTGATCTAATAGATGCACACAGCAATTATCATGTCAATGGATTAATATCAATAACATATAATCAGCATTTAACGTTTAGTAAACAACCACTGGAAAAGCATACAGAAGAGAAACAAGCACATAAACAAGACACTAACACATCTATGAAACAATGTTTTATCTCCTATTAATCAGGGAAGAAAATTATAAAACAAATAATATATATTATATAATATACATATTACACACATATAAGACATATATAGTTAGTTAGCCCTTTATATCTGTGCATTCTGCATCTAACCTGGGATCAAAAACATTTTTAAAAATTGCATCTGTACTGAACGTGCAGACTTTTCTCCTTGTCATCATTCCCTAAACACAGAGTACACTATTTATATAGCATTTACTTCATATTAGGCATTACAAATATCTAGAGATGACGTGACGCACACCGAGGAGCTGAGTGACTTTCAATAAGCAAATGCTGTGTTGTTTTGTATGAGGGCCCTCGGCATCTGCAGATTTTGGTATCCTTGGGGGTGTCCTGGAATTAATACCCATAAATACCAAGGGCGACTGAATATATTCAACCACATTGTTAAAAACAAATGGATTGAGCATATGAAGATGAGGCAGTGCAGGAACAGGCAGTTTCTTCTGTGAGTGGGTGACTTTTCATGGGCTATTTAAAGAACAACTCAATGGTGCCCATCAAAGATTAGATGTGCCCATCCAGTGACAACCACTTCCATTTTAGTGTCCATCACACAGGGTGGATAAACCATGTGCCCCATGCATATGTACAGAAAGTCCTTTACGGACCTTGTTTGTATTAATGACAAATTAGAAGCCAGCCACCTGAATGTCTGTTGGTAAGGGGAAGGCTCAAAATGTGAGTCCATGGGTATCATGTTGTACTGTGCAGACAGAGGAGGAAGTGGGGTCAGCTGGATGCACTGTTATGTGTTACCATAATTGCAAAGTTATTTTATTGTTTAAAAAGCTCATATACACATATGTGTACAAAGATGCTTATCTCTCTACAAATACATACCATGTGTTAACGTTTGCGAACTAATGCTTAAGAGTGGTTCCTTTGGGGAAGAGATTACAATTCACTAATTGTGTAATCCAGCTGACCTGAAAAGATTTCTCTTTTCACTTCCAGTATGAATAGTTCCATTGTCTTACAGTCAGCAAAACATCATATATTATCTTTGTAAGTTAAATAAAACATAGATATTCTCCAAAACCCACTTGAGATGGTCAAAAGTATTTTATATTAACCTTTGCTTTTACATTTTTGAAGAAATTATATTTCCAATATTTATTTGTTAAATACTTTAAAATTTTTAAGATTGTTAAAAGTTTATTTCACCACTGAAATAACTTGCCCAATTACTTTTTCAATTCTTTTAGATGATTATTTATTTTACACTTTTGAGGATTTATTTTCAATTTTGCTAGATGAAGTCACTCTCCCATTTTTTATCACCTTGTCTGGCCACGAATTTAAGTTGTCATGGTAACAAGATAAAGACTCCAGTTGAGGAAGGGCGAAGTTAGGTTTGTTCCTGTTGTGTCCCAATACTGTACCGAGGGCAGAATTAACCTTGGTACTTGCTGCAGCGCAGAGTCTATTTCATCCGGTCCATATTCACAGAGAGGGACACAGAGTAGTGAGGTCTTGGGCTGTATTAAAAGACGCCTTCACAGCAGGGCCAGTCATCCCTTCAAAGGCACCTCCAATCCCTGCCTGAGGCCACTCACCTGGATGCCTGGACAGAATTCCATTATTGGCTTCAAACATAGGCCCCGGGAAACTCCTTACCCCCCACCCCTGCACAGCACTGCAGACACGGGCTCCCACGGTGTGACAAGGACGGCTTATTATTCTTTGGTGCATTTATTCACTCATTCCACACACCTCTCCTATAGCCTGTGTGCCATTCCTGGCTCTGAGTTCTGGGAACAGCCATCACATCTCAGGGCCCTTTAGGAAGTTCCGATCCCTGTGAATCAGATACAAAAGTGGGTTTAGCACTTCCACCTCCTGTGGTCAGGGTCTCATCACTCCAAGGGTTTGTACAAGAGGATGCAGTGCCCAGAGAGGACAAGGACACCCTGGATCTCCGCACTCACCCTTGTGCAGAGACCCCCTCCCCCCACCCCCGCCCACAGAGGAGAGGTTCCAGGGTCTCAGCCTGCCTTTTCCCTCGGGCTCAGAACCTAACACAGGTCTCCAGCTTGGTTCTTTGTCCCCAGGGTGTGGGCTCTGCAGGGCCAGGCCGTCCCTCTGTGTGCCTGGGTCTATCTCATTTCTAGGCCGCGGAGCATGCGCCAGCTCCGGCTCCAGCAGAGACCTATCTCTCCTGGCCCCGAGGCTCACCTTTGCGCACCTGACGAGCTTTACTGAAGATGCTCGTCTTTCATGTTCTTTCTCCTAGTTTCTTTCCAGAGCTGGCAGTCACTGCCTTTTCCGTAATTAGTCCCCCAGGGACATCTCTCTGTGTTCTCTCAGTTATTGTGGCATGGCTTGTTGTCATACAGTGGTGTTGCTCAGGAGCACAGGGAGGAGCGTCCATCCAGATGGGGACCAGGGGACGGACTGGCTGGAAGAGGTTGCCCAGGAACAGAGTAGGAGAAGTCCGAAGAGGGAATTTCTGGCCAAGGGAGCGGTGTGCAAAGGGTGTGAAAGAGAGAGTGTGGGGGCTCTGGGGTGTCTGGGGGCTGGCAGATGGGGACACAGGCATATGCCAGGGTCAGATGCTCAGGGTCCTGGGTTTCTCTCTACCGAGCAGAATTATGCAAACCTAGTTTCTGTCTTCTAACACAAAGAGCAGCAGAGCAACAGAGCATAACCCTAAGTTAATAGAATAAGCGAAGATGGATTATCTTAAGCTACCGAGAGAGAGGACAGGCAGAGGGGTACTAAGGGCAGGAGAGAGCAGCACAGGACCCGCTAGCGCTTGAGTCAGCTTTTTCACTTCTGCGACTAAAAGATCTGATCAGAACAATTTTAGGGGAGGAAAAGTGTAATTTGAGGGCTTGCGGTTTCTGAGGTCTCAGTTCATAGACAGTCAGCTTTGCTCCTGGAAGCTCAAAGTGAGACGGAACTTTATGGAGGAACGGTGTGGTGGAGGGAAGCATCTCCTGTGATGGTCAGGGAGCAGAGACTCCACTTGCCAGACACAAAATATACACCCTGAAGGCACACCCCAGTGACACACCTCCTCCAGCCACACCCCAACAGCCTTCAGTTAGGACTCAGTTAATCCATATCAGGGGATTAATCCACTGATTGGGTTAAGACTCTTACAACCAATCGACCAATCATTTCTCCTCTAAACCTCTTGGGTTGTCTCACACCTGAGTTTTGGAGGACACCTCACAGCTAAACCATAACACTGGCTTTCACCGTGAGCCACAAACAATGTGGAGGACATTCCACACTAGGACAGTGAGTTTGTTCTGCACTCTGGAACCACTAGAAGTTCTGATTGATAACAACTCATTGATTTATTTAGCAGCAATTCACAGAACGTTTTTCACATTTATTTATTTTTAAGTTCTTATATTAAAATTGGTGAATAATAATTGTTTATGTGAGTAATTTGCAACATGTTACTTTGGGATATGCATACATTGTGTAGTAGCTAAGTCAAGCTAAGAGACAGATGCGGGTAACTCAGAGTTGTGCCTCAGAGTGTGCAAGTGCACTCAAGGCTGCCCACCCCCTGAAATGCTAGGGGGCAGGTCTGCACTGAGGCCCCTGGGGGTGTGACCTTTCCTATACTCCTCCTGGGGAAGCCTGAGGAGTCATGCTAATGTGAGGTGTAAGTATCACTTCAACTTTAAATTTCTAGTTTTTCCTTTTGGAAGTTGTGTTTTTTTATTATTTTCAGAAGTTCCTAAGTCATTTATCCGAATATTATTTTGTAATGAATCAAAAATCAAAATAGCATCATTTCCCTCCTTCTTCAGGAAGCAAACCCTTTTTCCTTCAGGGCTCCTCTGACAGCTCATCTATCAGGCTGCCTTGTTCTCAAGGCTCACACACCAGCAGGCCCTGATTTTGAGCCCATCTGGAAACAACAATGGTAACAATAACACCTTCAGCAGAAAATCTGGAGTCCTCCATTCTGTGTTTCAGAAACTCTCGGCTGTGGTCTTTGCGGAGACAATGACGAGGCCGACCACAGGGAGAGGACAGCTCTCCCACGCTCCAGCAGGGCTCACAGGGTCACTGTCCTCCTGGCGGCTTCCTTGACTCACGTCGTCCTTCCCACTGCGCAGGGCACCTCCCTGAGGGTCAGCCTGGTCCCTTCCCTGTGCTCTACTACGTCTAACTGCTGGGCCTCCCCAGGTAGCTGGGTGGAGCCAGAAACACTACCAGACAGACAACTCAGCTCTGTCCTGGCCAGGTCACCATCTCACCATCCGCGACTGCCCAGGTAAGGAACTGCGGCCTCCTCCAACTCCTCCTTTGTCCCCTCCTCCAGCTGGTCTCAATGTTGCTTCTGCTGATAGCTTCTCCGCTAGTTCCCTCTCCTGCATTCCCACAAAGTTTCTCTCTTTTGGTGGGTGACCAGCCTGGTCGCTCCAGGGACCTCTGCCTTTCCTCTGTCTCTTGACATCCTGCAGCCTCCTTCCACCCCAAATTCTGCTAGAAACCTACCTGATAGGAACACGGGCGTGATCACACGTCTCCACCGCCTTACTCCCATCCAAGCCTGTGCATGTGGCACCTCCAGACTTCCAAGAGGGTGTTTCCTATCAACATGGCACCTGGGTCTCTTAGATGTGTGTGCACGTGAGAGTAAAGTGTGAAGAAGGCTTGTGGCTAGAGCCATACGATTTAAAGTCAGTATATCTTAAAGTACAACTGGTACTACACTCTCTAATCAAAACACTCTAATCAGTAGAATGAGGAAGGATTCAATCAATTGATAAGAATAATGGATCAACTATCTGCCTTGGTACCTGTCCCTAACTCCTAAGTCATGGGTTATGGAAGCAGTTTGAACTTGGTGGAGGATGGCCATGGGTGGCTGTGTTTTTCTTAGTGGCTGATACCATGCTGCCTTCTTTACTATGAAGTAGCAGTTTCTTTAAGGTCATCTCAACCATATTCACTAGCTTCAAACATCCAGTTTAAAATCCAAGTCTTAATTCCAGGCCACAGTTTCTCTCTTTGGTGGGTGACCAGCCTGGTAGCTCCTGGGACCTCATATGGTGGGGGTGGTCTGGTCTGCTGTTTCATTCTGTCCCCTCCAACTCCAGCAGTGGTAAACAGAGAAAGGGACATGCACAGTTCTAGGACATCTCTTCCCCTGACCTCTGCAGAGTCAAATTCTTCTGGTTGGGGATTCTGGGGAGTAATGGATGGGAAATGTCAAGTTCATTCTTGGTTTGTTTTGACATAGTGCAAATCTATCTCTGCCAGATTCTGTTACCTAATGGCCGTTCAGGTCCTTGTGTGCTGGAGTATATAATTTGATTTCTTGCTGGGAGCTTGAGTGAGTTATTTTGGAGTTCAGAAGATCGTGCCCAGGATAAGGGAAGTGGAGATCTCAGAATGATAGTCTCTCAGAGTCGGGACAGCTTACCCAAATCTTACACAGTATTAAATATGAGGTCAAGATTCAAGGTAGTCTCAGTGCCACAGGCACTTCTGCCCCCAGAGGGAGACATAATTAGAACAAAAGGCCACAGAGCCAGCCCTTTCACTGAAAAAGCTCATGATGGTGGTGTCTGGTAGCAGCTGACGGCTGAGATGATAAGGGTACGGAGGTGGCATGCACATGGTTACATGACATGGTCAGGAGCCTTCTGAGCCCCTGCAATTGCACTGTGGAATACAGACAAATCCACCTGGGGGAGAGGAATCTCTAGTGCATGCTCTCATGCTCGTCCATGTACAGAAATCATCTGGAATGACCTATCAGCTGCCTGTCCTGTCCCTGTCATGACTCTCAGGAGGTTACCTGAGGAAGGGGTGGGAGAAGAGACTGATTTTTTCACTATTTGTCCCTTTATGTCATTGGAATTTTGTACCTCCTATGTTCACACTGATCTAAGACCAAAATGGAGGGGTGGGACAGAGAAGAGAGAGAGAGAGAGAGAGAGAGAGAGAGAGAGAGAGAGAGAGAGAGAGAGAGAAAGGATATAAAAGTGTGAGAAATGGCATTTTGACCTGTTGCCTTAATTAAAACCAACACTGGAGAATCTCATTTGCATATGAAAAGACACTGTGGTAATGTGGTGGGTGCATAGACCCTATAAACACAGCAGTGTTTCAGTTCTATTTTATTTTGCTTACCTACAACTATGCCAAGTTCAGGGGGTGTTTAATGGAAACCCTTTCATGTTTGCCCATAAATAAAAAATATGTATGATTGCTATCCTTTTTTCTTTCTATGTGCTAAAAAAGGTCTTTGATTTATGCATACATAGCTAAAAGGAGCTAAGGGAAATTTCCAATAAAAGCTGTCTTTGGCCAGAAAACAGCTAGAGGAATTTTTAGTGAATATTTTCAAAAGTTAGACATGGCAAAGAACAAGAGTTGAGCATAAAGGTAATTCTTCAACCATAGCTAATGGTATTCCACAAATCTTTCATGCAATTCAGAAGTAAAACACAGGCAGAAAATTAGACTATAGAACAGTCCAGGGAGAAAATGGGCCATTTTTAGTACAAAATGTCTTTCTAATTCTAACCCAGTATTTCAAATTTATTGACTGATAGATCTAAGCTCACATAAAGCACTTCTTTCCAGAACAGAAACATATTTTTAAAAATATGTTGTATGGTAAGAAAATATTCTGAATAACAAAGAAAAGGTTACAGTGTATCGTAAACAGTATTCTGGGATCCTCAGGCCCACCTGCCATTCTCTTTAATAGTTAGTGTATGTTTGCACTTAAGGTGATCCCAGACACGTCCTTCAACTGCTTCCTTAAAGCTTTCATGGTATAAATGTACAAAATCTTGCAAAATCAATCCCTTGAGTAAGGTCATCTAAGATGCTTCCATTTTGTTTTCTGTTATGTGTTGCAATGAAATAATTGTGCATGCATCTCCGGGCCTGTTTCTATTCAGGTAAGTGAATTTCTATATTGGATTAATATGTACCCCTACCTGCTGTATTGAAGAAATGTATTCCAAGTTTGGTTCCCATTATAAACAATCAGCATCTTGTTTTATTAAGTATGTTACTGAGACTAAACGTATTTAAAAGTATTATAAACTACAAAAATTAAAGAATGAATATTTAAATTTTATCATTGCAAACTGTTCTTTAGACACCAGAAAAAAATTGCAATTCCTTGCTAGTCTATGAGTACTTGCAGACCACACATTTGAATCCAAGGAAAGTAAGTATCTAATCACATGAGTGGGGAGGATGCCTTGTGTGTAGGCATCCCTGTGTCTATACTATAAAGGAGGGAGGATTGAGCAAGTTTATTAATTTGCCTTTTCTTTTACCAAGTGTTGCTATTTTGTGAATCCATACTTCATGGCTTTGTTGATTTCTATCCCTGTTAACAGCACAAACCTCAAAACTCCATGGAATTCAGGCAAAAGGCCCTTCGTTGAAGGCTACAAACAAAGGTTGCAGAGAAGTGTTAGCCCCAGACCTGACTGATGTTAATAACGTAAACAAGTGTTCAGAGTTTGGGTCTTGACAGATCAACTATAGATGCAGGACCTTGAATGACAGAGATGTCCACGTGCTGTTTCACAAATTTTTCTTTTTACAAGTCAGTGGACCTTCTAAATTAGGGACAGCAAAGTTTTTCTGTAAAGGCCAAATAGTAAGTACTTTAGTTTGGGGGGCTAAGAGGCAAATTGAACGTGTATGTAGGTACTTAATTGTGTTTCAGTAAAACTATATTTGTGTAAGCCAAAGTCAGGAGGTCAAGGATCACATGTTTTCTCTCATGTGTGGAAGATAGAAAGGAAAAAGAAAAAGAAAAGTGTGTGGGGGGCAGGGATCTCAAACAAATTGAATGGAGATCAATGTAATAGAGGAAAGGGACCAGGGAGTAGGAGCAAGGGTGGGGGGGAAGTGCCAGGGAGTGACGTTGGCCAGATCACATTGTTATATTGTGTGCATGTATGAACAGGTAACAACAACCCCGCCACCATGTACAACCATAATGCTCTGATAAAAATGTAGGATGAAAAGAATACTATATCTGTGGACACTGACTTAGGAAATTCACAAAATTTTCATGTGTCACAAAATATTTTTCTTCTTTAGACTTTTTAAGGCCATCAAATTATTTAACAATGTTTAACTCAAGAATTATACAAAAACAGCTGGGCACAGTGGCACATGACTATAATCCCACCCTAGGGAGGCTGAGGCAGGAGGATCACAAGTTCAAAGCCAGCCTCAGCAATGGCGAGGCATTGAGCAACTCAGTGAGACCCTGTCTCTAAAGTACAAAATAGGGCTGGGTATGTGGCTCAGTGGTTGAGTGCCCCTAATTTCAATCCCCAGTAACTGCCCCCACACAACAAAAGAATTATACACAAATAGACAGTATGGTGCATGGGGTCTCAGGTCAAAGTTTGCCAACCCCTACTGTGAGAGGGGAGCCCGAGGCAGGGGCTCTCTGATTAGAAATGCATCTCTGGATCCCTTGAAAGGTCCAACTGGGAGCTGTTTCACCCAGAGCAAGTGAGTTGTTTCCTGTAACTAGTGCTATAGTGGGATTTATTTTAGCACTTATTTTTCATAATTTATTCTTACTAATTTTGTGACAGTGCATTAGAGAATGTTTTAAAATTAATAGAATTTTCTTTTTAGAGCAGTGTTAGGGATCCAGAGAGGACAGAGATATCCCATGTACTTTTGGTCCACTTCCATTTTCTTGTGTTAACATCGGCCACTGGTTTGGTGCCTTTGTTATAACTGATGATTAAATACAGATACATTGCTATTGACCAGACTAGAGCTCCTATTAGGGTTCACTTATAGTGTGTTACAGCTGCACTGAAAGCGTTGAAGGGAAGGACATTATGGACGCACCAGGCTCGGCACACTTCCTGTCCATCTCCAGATAGTGAGCATTGTAGGTCTTGTGGGTCAGATGGTTGTCACAGCTGCTCAGCTCTGCCACCATGAAGTAAGGGCAGCCTTCGGGAGCACAGGAACAGATGTGCTAGGCTGCCCCAGCGGAACAGCATCTGCATGGTGCACCTCTGGGTAGGCCATAACAAAATGCCACGTCTTCTTCCAGGGTGGCAGACGGCCATTTCAATGTCATCACCTGACCCTGATGGAAAACAGCAACATAATTCTGGTTTCAGTATGAAGCAACCTCGAACAAGAATGTAAATAAGAAGAGGGTTATTCACACCCCGTGAGTGCTAATTGTGGTTTAGACCAGAACTTGGCCAGTGGACCAAATCCAGCCCGGACCTGGTTTGTATGGCTAGAGACTTACAAATGGTCGTTACATTGTTGAAATGTTCTAAAAAGCAAAAGACCATGCAACAGAGACCTCTGTGACCTGGGAAGTCTAAGCTATTTACTACCTGGTCCTATATAGGAAACATTGCTGGACCTCTGTCAATGCAGAAGACGGTCTGTTAGTGGAGGTGAGAAGACTGAAGAATATGCTTGGTGTTCAGAGATGAAACAAGGGGCTCGGGCCTCCTGGCTCCTGGCTTCACTCTCTGGTCTAACTCAGCTGACTGCTCCGTGGTGTCCTCCAGTCTGTGGCACCCAGTTCCTCCCTGGCTCTCAGTGCCCAGCTAAACATCTCTCTGAGTGCCCAGCTTATAGAGTCTCCTCTATCATCTGCACTTGGATCTCAAAGTTAGGAAGTCCAGGATGGACATTCTTCATTTCCTCCCTGAAACCTCTTCTCTTCCACATCTTAATAAATGGAATCTCCATCTTTCCTGCATGTGGCCCCAAATCTATGGGATACTTTTGCTTCTCCACATCCAATCCATCTGCAGACCCCATTGCTGCTCTTCCAAAAAATGTCCGTAATCTAACTACTTCTCAACCTTTCCCTCACTACAGCAGGTCCATGCATAGTTCCTATGAGAATGCTCCTCATTGCTACTCTTCTCTATTATTATTTCAACTTGTTATTATTTTCACAGGCATATATAGAATAAAAACATAAAAAGTGCATAGCATCTTTGTGGGACACCATTGGATGTTTTAATACATGTAAACATTACGTAATGTTCAAATCAGAGTAATCATATCAAGTTCTTCAAGCATTTATCATTTATTTATGATAAAATATTCATTCAAAATCCTCTTCTTACATCTCTCTATAGTCTATATATCTACTATCTGTAGTCACCCTACTGGGCAAGAGCACACCAAAACTTCTCACTCCAATCTGTAATTTACAGCCCGTGGGCCAAACTTGCCCCGTCTCTTTCCAGTTTCTGGGAACCACCATTGTACTCTCAATTTTTGTGAGATCTCCTTTATTAGATTGCACATGAGTGAGGTCAGTGGTATTAGTTTATTTGAGCCTGTCTTACTTCACTAAAAATAATGATCTCAGTTTCGTCTGTGTGATCACAAGTAGAAGGATTGCATTTTCATTGAATAGTGTTCCATTGTGGACATGCACCACATTTTTTATCCCTTCACCCACTGATGGACACTTAGGTGGCTTCAGTTGCCCACCTATTGAGAACAGTGCTGCGATTAGCATGGAGTGCAGGCGTCTCCTTGGCACATGAATTTATGTCCCTTGGATGTGTTCTCAGTACGGGAACGGCTGGGCCACGTGGTGGCTACACTCTTACTCCTTTGAGGCACCTCCATACTGTGCCAAGTTTTCCTTTCCTCCACATCCTCCCCAGCAATTACTTTTTGCCTTTTTTATAATAGCCATTGCAGGTTCTTTTCTTTATGCTGAATATGTGTTAATCGTACTTATTGTGGGGTTCATTGTGATATTCTAGCCTGAGCGCACAGCATGCACTAACTGATCAAGCCCGGTCTCCCCGTATCTGCCCTTTCCCAGCCCTTCATCCCCTCTAATAACCCACTCTTCCTGGAGTGAGGTCATATCTCACTGCGGCTTTGCCTTTCCCTTCTCTGATGATTAATGAGGTTGAGCATCTTTCATATGCCTGTTGGACATTTATACGTCTTTTTTGAGAAGTGTCTAATTATATTGCCCATTTTTCATTACTATTATTTTGCTGTTGAGCTGAATTCCGTATATGCTGGATATTAGCCATCTCTTATGCATGCCTAGCTGGCAAGTATGTTCTTCCATTTTTTGGCTGTATCTCCCTTCTGATGACCTCTTCCTTTTCTGTGTGGAAGCTTTTGAGTTTGCTGTGATCTCATTTGTCTATCATCTTCTGTGCTGTTAGGGTCTTGTCCAAAAAAGGCTTTTCCCATTCCAATGTCCTGAAGCATTTCCTGCATTTTTTCCTAGTTGCTTCATAGTTTCAGGTTTTTAATTCATTATGAGTTGGTATTTTGACTGGTGAGAAATAGAGGTCTAGCTTCATCCTTTCATTATATTGTTTCTTTTCAGTTATACATGACATTAGGATTCATTCATTTTGACATAACTATAAAAGCATGGAATATAATTTGCTGTAATTCAGTCCCCAGTCCTTCCCCTTTCCCTCCTCTCCTCACTCCCCCAGTTCTCTTTCCTCTACTGATCTTTCTGCTATTTACCTGTAGTTATTTTTAATTACCGTCTTGTGTATTTACAAATGGGGAGATTCACTGTGATATATTCATATACCTACATAGGAATTCTTCTACTTGTGGATATTCCATTATTCCCAGCACCAGTTAAGGACTGTCCTTTCTCCAGTGTGTTTCCTTAGCTCCTTAGGTGAACTACAGTTGGCTGTGCATGTTAGGGCTTCATTTTAGGCTCCCTGTTCTGTTCCGTTGGACCCATGTATCCATGCTCTTTAGATTTCTACCACTTTGTAGTACTTTTGGAAGTCAGGGAGAATAATGTTTCTTGCTTTGTTCTTTTTGCTCAAGATTGCTTTGGCTATATGGTATTTCATGGATTCATACAATATTCAGATTTCTTTTTTAGTTCTAAGAAGAATGTTATTGGCATTAGGATTTTGATAGTAATTGAATTTAATATGCATATTGCTTTGAGCAGTATGAACATTTTAACAAGTCATTCTTCCAATCTATGAACACAGGGTGCACTGGTCTTTTGACTCTGGTTAAATTTATTCCTATGTTTTTTTTTTTAGTTACTATAAATTGGATTTCTCCTCCCTATTTCCCCTGAAAGTTCTTGATTCTTGGTGTGCAAAGTTCTCTATGCATTGAAGGATTAGGTACTAGCCCCAGTTTGTGTAATCTGCTTTTTTGTGACTTTCAAGAAGTTCTCATCAGGCTGCTTATTTTCTAGGCGCCTCGAGTCACTTCTGCTGTTTCAGCTCTAGATGGCACCTTAAGTCCAGGTTTGCCACAGTGCCCTTGTGCGTGTGTTGGTGCTGCCTTAGCACTAGTGGGCTATCCAAGCCTAGGTCTGCCCTAGCTCTGCAGCTGGGGTGCTGTTCAGCATGTGCTCGTGGAGTGTCCAGAGAAGGTGGTCTGCCTCTGTAAGCCTGTCCACAGCTCCTCCACACTCACTGGCCTGCTATTTCAGGGCCTGTAGGATTCTGCCTGACTCTAGACAGTCAGGAGGGACACGTCCCAGGCTCATAGACCATGACTTGGCGCCCACTTCCGTCTGTCTCTTGCATCAAGCAAACACCTGTCTCTCTATATGGTGCTGTCTGAGGTTGGGGAGGAACAGGGTAGGCAGTCCTGTGGCCACCAACACCACAGGACTGTGCCATACCCTCTACCCAGAGCCCACATGGCCAGCACAGCATTAGGGCAGGCCAAGGCCTGCACTGCTATGGCTGCCTATACCTCAGGAGGACTCCTGGCCCAAGAGAGATGCTGCCTGGAACAGAGTCTGATAGACAGGGTCCATGAGTCTCTGCCAGGCACCAGGCCTGTCCCAGAGGCTCTGTCTGTGGGCATTACACTGGGAGTGGGCCATGAGGATGTCCCCACTGTTGGTTTCACCAGCCTGGCGCTGAGTTCCAAGGCACACTCTGTGCTAATACCTTATCCTACCCCAGTGAATGAGTCATGCTCCATGCTCTGCTCCCTGAGGGCGGACACTAAGCTGACTGCACTGGTCTCACAGCTACAAGGTTTGCCGTTCCAGGTATGTCCTGCAGTCCACTCCTTAGCTGGGCAGAGGACACTGAAGCACTCTAGTTTCCTGGGGTAGAGGTGTTGTTTACCTAGTGTCATGGCAGACCTAGAGATGCCATCTGAAAACTCTGGCCTGTTGAGAGTCTCACCATGGTAGGGCTGCCATTGGGCTCCAGGGCCAAGCCCTCGCCAGCTCTCCTGTCCTGCTCTCCAGTGGATGGAGGCTTGCTCTCTTCCCTTTGCACTCAGGTTTGGGGCAGGTGTGAAGGCAGTCCTTGGGTCTCCTGGCTGACGCCATTCCAGAAGCACAGTCCACGGTGCTGCCTGGAGGGCATGGTTGAGGGCCCTGTCTAGCACTGGGTTCCTCCAAGGCGGGCCTGGTACTCGGTTTCAAATGCAAAACTTGGACTTAATTTTTTTTCTCTCTCCCCCAATAGGTAGGTCCCTCTCTATGCTGCTTGGAGTTGGGGGTGTGATCATGTGGGGAATTCTTTTTCTTTTCTTTTTTTTCAATGTGTTTTTACTTATTACACTAAACCAGGCACTGTGGTCTCTCACTGGCTTCCTTAGCTCTTGCAAAGGTGGTTTGGCTCAGGTATGGCTGTTCAAGTTGGCATGTCTGGGGAGATGGTGGCTGTAGGATATGGCTCAGCCTCCATTTCACTGTAACTCCTCCTCATCGACATCCTTGATTATTCCCCAGGCCTTTTAACATCAAATTCTGTTATCAACATGCCAAACAGATTGTCCATAAAAACATAGCTCAAAGCAGGAACAGAACAGCAAAAATCTCTATTTTAAATAATCATATATGATGACTTATTTTGAAACTGTAAATAGAAGAGAGAACCCAGAAATAACTTATCCATATACAGTCATGCAATTTGTGATACAGCTTTGCTGTTGACAGAAAAGCAGGTATTTTGGAAATGGAAAAATAAAAGATTTAAGAGAATTAGCTCTTTGTATGGATGTAAAACATGTTGATCATATGGCTGAAATTATACAAAAAATCAATTTTGGATATGTTGTAGCATTAAATAGTAAAGGTAAAACAATAAAACATTTAGAAGATATCAGAATATCTCCACGACATTAAAGTAGGTAAAGATTTCTTAAACAGAATACACACACACACACAAATATGAATCATATATAGAAAAAAAGCAATAAGTTGGACTATGGAAAAATTTTAACTTGTCATCATTAAAAGGCATCATTTAGAGGCTTATGCAACCCCCACACAGGAAGCAGATCAATGCAATACATGACTGGTATATTATTATTATAGATAATGTGAGATATTACTACAAGTCAAAGGAGAAAAGGGCACAAACTGTAGTGGGGCGTTGACCAAAGATGTGCACAGATAGTTCACAAAGAAGCATGTCCACGGGGTCAAACATATGAAAAAGATGTTCCATATCTTTTCCGTATTTTTTTCAAATCAAAATACAGAGATCTTAATGAATGAAATTACTCAGACAGAGAGCATACAGTGTGGGATCTGAGCAAGTGGAATTCCTGAACATTGTCAGTAATATAAATGATATGAATGCCTTGGAACTTTTGGAGAATTGGTGTTATCTGCTTTATTCATCAGTCACATGCTTCAGATAATGAACTTCAAGAGAAGAAGGGCTTATTTGGGATCAAAGCGTGCAGGTCTGAGTCATGGTTCACTGGCCCCATTGCTAGTGATCCTGTGGTGAGGACGCACATCATGACGGAGAGCATGGGAGTAAGACGCTCACCTCACTGCAACCAGGAAGTGAAGGGGAGAAAGAGGAGCCCCGGGGTCCCGGGGCCCCTTTCAAGGGCATGCTGCAGTGGGACAGGGAGACTTCCAATAGCCCATCTCTTAAAGGTGCCCTCAGCTCCCCATGGAACTGTAGACTGGGGACCACTCTTTTAACCTATGAACCTTTGGGGAACACATATACAGACCAGAGCCTGTGCTGAAGCTGGCCAAACACAGGGCACAGTCTGCAATGTTGCAATTCTCACACTAGGATATTTCTAGAATATTCCCAGAAAAATGAGTAAACAAATTCACCAAAAGGCACATACTAGAAAGTATGATAGCATCTTTTCTTATAGCTTCAAGTCAGATAACATCAAGTGGCCATCTTGCAATGGAAAACATACAAAATTGGATGCAAACATACTGATTGGATACAGTAGTGGTAATGAGCATCCTGAGATTAAACACATGAAACATGAACACATCTCATAGACCAATGTTGGGTAGAAACAATGAGATGTGTGTGAGAAGGTACGATTTCATTCCATGCGTGGATGCAAAAAGCCTCATAAATACAACAAACACAAACATAGTATCTCTGCACATGGACCTATGCAGTGAGAAGTTGGAACGGGGAGTCCTTCAGGGCAGTGGTGCTGACTGGAGGCCAGTGTGAGTGCTGGCTATAAAGGCACAGTCACAGTGAGAAAACCAGCAGGATTGTACACTTATAAACTTAGGAATTTTGCAATTTGTTTATTTAATAATCCAGTAACTGTGGACTTCCACTTCCAGTCTAGATGGAACCACTAGGATGAGATTTATCTTCCCACAGGACCCCAGGGGGACACTCGACCTAGTCTCATTCCTGTATCAGGTAGTGGCTTCCTTTTGTCTTGCAGGGGTGGTGCTCAGTGTGGAGGGAGGGTTGTGGGCAGAATCCATCAGGAGCCTCCCCTGCCCGTCTTCACTCTGGTGGGTGGACAGAGAGATAAATTCATAAGCAAGTAATACTCCATACTGCCAGGTACTGCAGTCACACTCTTGGGCTGTGATGCCTCATGGGGAGGACATGTTGTGCTGAGCCATGAGGATGACTCAAGGAACAGTATGGGGTGAGTGGCAGGAGCAAGTGCCCTGATGGAGTTTCAGGCTGGTGCACCTATTGAACACCAAGAAGGTCAGGTGGGCTGGGAGCTCGGGAAGGGCTTCTGCCTGGTGGTCTTGGGGAGAATGTCTTCCTTGCCAGGAAACCCCAGTCTCTGCTCTTGAGACTCTCAACTGATTGGATGAGGCCCACCCACACTGTGGAGGGTCATCTTCTTTACTCAGCTGTCACTGACGTTACTGTCACTGATGTCAATCACATCTACAAAACGCCTCCACTGCAGCATCTAGGCTGGTGTTTGACAACGCCGCAGGGCACCATAGCCTAGCCATGTTGTTATAGAAAATTAACCATCGCATCCACAAGAGAAGATACTGGAGAAGACCAGCCGTCGTCCTAGCCATCAAGTGACAGGTGTCACGCTGAGTCCCATGATCTGGGACTGCTTCGTGGTGGACACCTCAGGCTGACTGAGTACCAAGGTGACCTTGCAGCTGTCTCACTGGCTCTTTACTTGGTCCCCTGATCACTCCTCTATCCCATGAGGTAAGCTGAAGGAGAGGGCTGAGCCTGCAGATGGACATGGCCACTCTGGGCCAGTGGGGAGGAGGACCAGGGAGACAGGTGAGGGCAGGGCTGGGCTCCAGGTGGGACACGTGCCTGGGTTCTGTCCTCTGCTGGCTCTGTGCGGGTCGCATGATGGGCTGCAGTCGGTTTTCTGTGCTTGTGGGAAGGTAGTGAACCCGGATCTCAGGACGGCAGTGGGGGGCGTGTGGAGTCGTGCCATGGTGTCTTTCACGTTCTGGAACATGGTGGGGTGAGTCTCATCCTGGTTTCCCTCTCCCTGTGGGGCAAGAGGGGGATCATGGGTTGTCTGGGCTCACTGAGTCACCTCACCTCCCACAGGTGCCGTGGCTGCAGCACAAGGGCCAGGGCCCCTTTCCCTGGAGGCGGCCCCTGAACCTCACTGGGAGCTCTGAGGTGGGTGTGAGCGCCAAGGCACAGGCAGCGGTGACACTGTGACGCGGCCCTGCCATGTCTGGGGTTGCTCCCTGGTGGAGGCTGGCCTTACTCCCGTGAGCCTGGTGTCTGTGTGGGTACCGCACAACTGCCCTGTTCACGGTCATTGCGCAGACTCAGGAGCAGGAGAGCCTCGGTCTCCTGGCTCCTCTCCGGGCCCCTCTGTGCTGGGTGCTCCTGCATTGCAGTCTGTGATTCTCTGCAGCTGGGAGAGATGAGGGTCTCACCTCTCTGTTGATGGCCATGCTCAAAGGCTTCAGTAAGAGCCCGGGCCCTGTCCTGGGAGTGGAGACAGGGCAGGCCTGATGGCCTCTCAGCTGATGTAGTCAGACTAATTTGTCCTTGATGCTATTTGTCCCTAGGCTGAGTTTCTGAGCATGCCAATTCTAATCAGGATGTGAAGGAGGGTCTCCGTGCCTTTTAAAGAGGGTGAAGTACAATTGCAATTGGAGGTTTTTGGGGGTTTGTGTTGTGCTTTTGACAATTTCCAGTGATCAGAAGAGACAGTTTGAAGACTAATTATTGGGTGTTTTAATTTATCATCACCTGTGCACTATTTTTCATGCTGATATGAAACGTTTTGTTATTAAACTTCTACAAATTAGCCCAGATAACACATCAGTCCCATGAAAACCAGGGACTCTGTGTCAGTCACAACAACTCCTAATTAATTCCTACCAGAGAAATTGTGAGGTGAGGAGCCTTCGGAGACTCAGCAGGCAGCTACGGTCTGTGGCACTCTCCCCTTTGTATTCTGTTCCTCTCTAAGTTTTCAGGCTGATGGAGGCTTGGACAGTAGGTGGGACAGTAATTGTCTAGATCCTGGTCCGCTGCCCTCCTGCTGGGGAGGCTCAGTGGGGACCGTGCACTCCACAAGCTTCCAAGCAGATGTTCCCTGTCAGGGATGATGGAAGGGAAGACCGTGATGAATTGGGGAAAGACTCACGCTTCACAGCACTCTGACTTCCATGTTCTGAGCAGAATCACTGCAGTCTGCAGCATTTCCAAATTAAACAAAAGGAACACAGAAGACAGCACATTCTCCCCAGACAGTTTCCGGGCAGGTCTGCAAGATATGAGGATGTCACTTTGTGGAAGAGGGAATGTGTCTTAAAGCCATCGCTACAAGTTTCCTTCCCTCCCAACTGAATCCTGGATAGATAGGGATGACTTCAGGGTTCTGTGTTCTCTGGTGACCATATCCACTTTCTGTTGCTCACCAAGCCAGACGATGACGTCAGGGAGAAAGCTGGCAATGGGGAATAGGGAAGCCTTTATTCGGTTTCAACAGTTCCAGCTCTAGATACAGAGACCAGAATGTGGAAGTACGTATGACTGTGGGTCTGAGATCTATCAAAAGACAAAACACAGGGAGCTTCCCTGAAGCAAGCATGAAGGTGATTTAACAGCCACACAGGTTGAATCCCCAAGGCCAGCAATTTAATTTCTCACAATTGTATGGAATTGCCACCTGGAGGATTCATAGAAAATTTCAAAGATTCCCAATAGGTAACTAACAAAACTGTCTTTGCTTAAAGACCAGGAAAACATGAAATTCCCAACCCCTCAATACAACCTCTCCCAGAAATACCCAAGTGCATCTCAGTATGATAAGTTCAAAAAATTCCATCACAAAACTTTGAGAGCTCATAAATGAATTCAGTCAGGTAGCAGGATATAAAATCAACACCCATAAATCAAATGCATTTTTATATATCAGTGATCAATCCTTTGAAAGACAAATTAGAAAAACTACCCCATTCACAATAGACTAAAAAAGATCTTGGGAATCAATCTAACAAAAGAGGTGAATGACCTCTACAATGACAACTACAGAACCCTAATGAAAGAAATTGAAGAAGACTTAGAAGATGGAAAGATGTCCCATGCTCCTGGAGAGGCAGAATTACTATAGTCAAAATGGTCATACTACCAAAAAGCATTGTATAGGTTTAATGCAATTACTAATAAAATCCCAATGTCATTCTTCATAGAAATAGAAAAAGCAATCATGAAATTCATTTAGAAAAATAAGAGACACCAAATAGTCAAAGCAATCCTTAGTGAGAAGAGTGAGACAGGGGGCATCACAATACCAGACCTTAAATTATACTACAGAGCAATAGTAACAAAACAGTATGGTGTTGGCACCAAAATAAACATGTAGACCAATGGAACCAAATAGAAGACACAGATACAACCCACATAAATACAGTTATCTTATATTAGACAAAGGTACCAAAAACAAACATGGGAGAAAAGGTAGTCTCTTCAACAAACGATGCTGGGAAAACTTGAAATCCATACATAGCAAAATGAAATTAAACCTGTATCTCTCACCTTGCACAAAACTCAACTCAAAGTAGATCAAGGAATTAGACCAGAGACCCTGCACCTAATGGAAAGAAACGTAGACACAAATCTTCATCTTGTCAGCTTAGGACCTGACTTGCTTAACAAGACTCCTAAAGCTCAAGAAATAAAATCAAGAATCAATAAATGAGATGGATTCAAACTAAAAAGATTCTTTTCAGCAAAGGAAATAATCAATAATGTGAAGAGAGAGACTATAGAGTGGTAGAAAATCTTCACCACATGCACCTCAGATAGAGCACTTATCTCCAGGATATATAAAGAACTCATAAAACAGCAAAAAATCCAATAACCTAATCAATAAATGGAATAGGGAACTGAACAGACACTTCATAGAAGAAGAAATAGAGTATGTCAACAAATATATGAAAAAATGTTCAACCTCTCCAGCAATCAGAGAAATGCAAATCAAAACCACTCAAAGATTTCATCTCACTCCAGTCAATGGCAATTATCAAGAAGACAGACAACAATAAGCGTTGGCGAGGATGTGGGGGAAAAGGCACACTCATACACTGCTGGTGGGACTGCAAAGTGGTGCAACCACTCTGGAAAGCAGTATATTGAGATTCCTTGTAAAGCTGGGAATGGAGCCACCATTTGACCCAGCTATCCCACTTCTCAGTTAATGGACGAGAATCAGCATACTACAGTGACACAGCCACATCAATGTTCATAGCAGCTCAATTGACAATAGCTAAACTATGGAACCAACCTAGATGTCCTTCAATAGATGAATGGATGAAGGGAATGCGGTGTATATACACAATGGGATATAACTCAGCATTAAAGAAGGATTAAATTATGGCATTTCAGGTAAATGGATGGAGTGGGAGAATATAATGCTAAGCGAAATAAGCCAATCCCCCCAAACCGAAAGCTAAATATTATCTCTGATATGTGGATGCTGATTCAGAATGGGGTGAGGGCTAGGGAAGAATTGAGGAAATTTGGAATGGACAGAGAGCAGTGAAGGAGGTGAAGGGATGTGGGGGTGTGCAGGTTTGTGGAAAGATATGGACATTATTACCCTAGGTACATGTATGTTTGCCCGAATGATGTGACTCTGCATCGTGTACAGTCAGAGCAGCTGTGCTCCATTCATGTACAGTGAGTTCAAATGCATTCTGCTGTCATGTATAACTATTTAGAACAAATAAAAAATTAAACAAGCATAACTGGAGTAAACAGGATGATTCCTCCTGTAAAAAAAATATGATAGGTTCAGAAGGAGGGGGATTGACTCCTGGTTCAACATATTGTGCAGAAGCAAAACTCCAGCTGAACTTGGTGGCGTTCTACTGTGGCACCTCCTGCTGCCCCATCCACATGTGACCCTCTGGAAATGATGAGGGATGGTCAAGCTCTGGACCATGTGTCAGGATCATCTGAACAACTTTGGGGGATGGAAACTTGAACTCTTCATTGCCTTCTTCCTCCCCCAGTTCGCAGGGTCATGGCCCTAGAGGCCATGGGTGTCCTCAGCCTATGGCCTCCCTAAGGAGGATCACAGACAGACAGGACTTCAAGAGAGAGAAATGAATTACAGTAGATGGGGTAGCGAGAGAAGATGGGAGGAGAGGGGAGGGGAGGGGAGGGGGGATAGTAGAGGATAGGAAGGGCAGCAGAATACAACAGACACTAGTATGGCAGTATGTAAAAAAGTGGATGTGGAACTGATGTGAATCTGCGATCTGTATACGGGGTAAAAATGGGAGTTCATAATCTGCTTGAATCAAATGTATGAAATATGATATGTCAAGAGCTTTGTAATGTTTTGAACAACTAATAATAATAATAAAAAAAACAGACAGACAGGACTTCAGCGGACACACAGGGGAAATGTTCCCTCAACCAAAGGTGTTTTGCTGTCTTTGCTTCAAAATTTGATTTAAACTTTAAGTAATGGAGAGTCATGTCCCTACACCCTCTCTGTGGTCACCATGCCGAACAGTATCACCATGAAGACCGTGAGGATTCTGCAACAACCTAGCAGCTTTGGTGGCCCTTCACATGGAGCTTGGAAAGGCAGAGACTGTGCATCAAAGTGCACACTGTCAAGTAATGGGGCTCCCGAGATGGCCAGATCTGGGCTCAGTCTCCAGTGCTGCTTGTTAAATACTCCTGCATGGATTGCCACAGTGCAGTCCTCCATAAAGAAATGAAATAGGCTGAAATCCAGCATTGTTCAGAAATTAAGTGTGCTAATGCACGTGGAGTGATGCTCGGTAAGCAACAAGCCGAGGAAAAGCCATTCGCTTTATCTGATCACAGCAGTGGCTCCAGCGGAGGGGTGATAGGAGGCATCATTGCAAAGTTAAACATGGCCACAATTCTACATGCTTCCTGGAGTCAATATCAGCTAAGATATTTAACTGTAAGGATTTCCAGTCCTTCAAAAGCCAAACTGCAGCTAACAGAAATTTGAAGCTATTTTGAATCCAAGAGAAATATGGTACAGATCTGGGGAATTTGGAATCCCACTATAGCAAGCCCCCTACACCCCTATGGTCTTCCTGAGATAAAGCTAAAGATAGTTCCCAGATGTAAAAATCTTGTTTAAATACGACATATTAAAACTGGAGGAAATTTTTGCCATCAGTGTATTCCACAGACGGCCTCTCACATGAAGAAGTGCTGAGTGACTCAGGGTTTAGCCGAAGGGAAAACGTGATTGATCAGTGGCCTCCACTTACAGAAGAGCTGTGAGACACAGAGGGGCAGGGGGCCAGAGGGAGCCTGGGGACAGTCCCAGATGTCATGCGGGTAAGTGTTGGAGTTTCACTGGGGCGGCCTATAAAAGTAAGGTGAGGAGTGAGTTTGATGGAATCATATATGCCTGTCCAGAGGGGTGCGCACACCCACCGTTCTGCAGGACTAATATGCAGCCATAAAAACAAAAGGAAGGCGCACAAGGAAAGCAGGCTCCTTTTCATTAGTGGCTCTTTTCTAAGTATGCTCCTGTTAGGCGAGTTCCTCTCTAATCCTGCTGTTTCAAATGACATTTTCAATGCAGTGAGCTCCATGTCATGTATTGTCCTGCCCGTGGAGTCTCCTGTCCCGTCAGCTGCCACACCAGCCTGTTGAATCTCACGTTGTAGTGAAGGTCACATGTGCTGCCCCATGCCAAGGGTCTGCAATTCTTCAATTAGCACTGCCTTGAAAAAAATCATTGGAAACCTTAGCTTCCTCAAGTATTCTGAACACTCTTCACGCAGTAAAGGACTCAGACACACTAGAGATTTTGGAGGACACGACCCTGTGGAACGGAAAGCCAGAGGATGCTAAGAGGGCAGCAGGCTGCGGAAAGTGCCTTGGGACTTCACCCTGCAGGCCCTCACGGGAGCTCACAGGTGATGGGGGAACCAGGTTGCCTCTTATTCCTCTAGGGTTGTGTGTTGGAATATTACTTTGTGCATACATTTACTTATCTCTGGCTTTTCTTCCCACTCAAACCGCTTCTCAGGACAGACGCCCCAGGAGTAGCCATTAGGGCTACTTTCCCAGCACTCATGACCCTGTGGATGGAGTTTATCACATCATTATATAGACCCTGTGCCCATCCTGCCCATTTTATCTCTCTCACTTCTTTATAAACTACCTGCTGAGGAACCCGGCCAGTAGACCTTGGCATCCCCGGGGGCTCAGCATCACAGCCTGCAAGCTCTGGCTGAGGTCAGCTTGCTCCTCTGTCTTCTCTTATTCTGAAAAATGGCAGCTGGATCCAGAGACTGAGCCATCTCTGCTTCCTTTCCTTTGCAAACCTGCTGCTGGAGTAGTGTTTTCTTTAGGATGCAGCTCACATCTGAGGTCTTCTCCTTGATGCAGCTCACATCTGAGGTCTTCTCCTTGTGACGCCAGCACCATTGCTGCTTAATGTCTGTATGTATTGATCCACCAAGCTTGCAAAATGTCAACACTCCAGTTCTGTTATTTATTAGTAAGAAAACTGGTACTTATTTATTTATATAATCTATCTTATGGTTAGCTGACAAATTATAATGGTATGTATTTATGAAGTGCAAAGTGTATGTCTACAATATGGGGTGATTAAATCAAACTGATTATGTATCCATCACTCTGATATTTACCAATTGCTATGGTGAAGACATTTAAAATTTATTCTCTTAGCAATGTTGAAACCTACACAGTGCATTCTTATTAACTATAGTCATCAAGCTGTCAAATAGATCACAAAAAAATTATGCCTCCTGTTCACGTGGAAGTTTCACCCTTTGGCCAGCATCTCCCCCTCCCCCAGCCCTCCAGACTCTGGGAATCAGAAACACATTCTCTGCCTTTGTGCATTTCATTGATGCAGATTTGACTTTTAGATATTTCTCACTCATCTCTGAAATAGCTGCTTAGGGATGCCGTTCACATAGACAAGCCAGGATAAATACATGATTATTTTTCTCTAGAATTTAAGACAATAAACTAGTTTCTGTCATCTTCTGAAGATGATCCATGCTTTGTTGTCTTTTCCCAATAGATTTTTGGAAGAATAATTTGGGCACATTAAAGTCATGTTTTCAAGGTGTGTCGTTTTATGAATTCTGCCAAACAGAGAGTCGTGTAAACACAAAACATTTTCGTATAACTAATAGAGTCAAGCATCTCTCTGTGTATTTATTGCTAGCATATCTGTTCTTTTCTGAAGTGTCTGTTCAGATCTTTTGTTCATTTAAAAATATTGGTTGATTTTATTACAAATAATTTTTGGGAGTTTTTCCTGTGTTCTGGTTACAGGTGCCCTAAAACACTTAATGTGATTCTTTCATTTTCTCTTCGTTGAATTTCTACTATGAATGGTATTATATTGTCCAATACTGAAATAAAGTTCATAAAATAATTTGAAAGAATAATTCTCTGAAACAAAGTTCTTAAATAATTTTACCTTAAATTTCATTATGAAAAAACAAAAACAAAACGTGCTGCTATAGAAGCACACTGACTGAAGTAGCAAAAAGCCCACCACACAAACGAGGCAGCCGCGTCCAAGCACACAGTGGAGGCATTGGCAGGCCACGTCTGAATTTTGCTCCTTTGATATGCCTGTTAATGCCTTTTAAAATGAGGCTCGCTGAGATGCAGCTTCTGTAGTGTCACATGCACCCACTTCAGGTGTACAATGAAATGGATGCTCCTGCATTTGGAGTTGCATGTCATCATGGCTATTTTAGAGCACCTGCATCAACTCCGTTAGCCCCTGGATGGCTCCAACAAATGACCATAAACTTCACCGTCTAAGACAGTTCATTTCCTCACCCTTCTCCAGGCCGGGAGTCCAAACCCTCCATTTCACTGGACCTGAACTGGGGAGTGAGCATCGAGGCCCTCTCCCTGGATGGGGTTTAGGATCACAGGTCCTGCTTCTTCCAGCCCCCACTGTCTTTCCTCATTCCCTGGCTTGGGGCGGCTTCACTGTATGTTCAGGTCCAGGTATGGTCATCTTTTTGTGCTTCCTCCTCCCATGGCCTTCTCCTGTGTGTTGAATCAAATCTCCCTCAGTCTTCCTCTTACAGAGATACACATCCTTCAGGTGTGGCCAGGATAACCTGAGATGATTTCCCATCTCAAGATCCTTACTTTAGTCACATCTTTTGCCATAGAAGGTAAAATTCAAAGGCTCTGGGGATGAAGGGGTGAGAGACGCTTCTTGGCACACCATATCACCTTACAAAAAGACCTGGTGCCTATTTACAGGCAGCCCTGAGTCCCAAGCCCAGCCCTAGGCAACCACGAGCTCTTTCTATCTCTATGCAAACATTTAGTGTTCAGTGATTTTTATGTGGAACAGGTATTTTATTGATACTGAATCTGATACAAAGAGATGTACCACCATCTGCGTATTTCTATTTGTGGATTTTCATCCATTTAAATTAATTTGTCTGAGGTGAGCAACATTACTAGACTGTGAAGTTCCTGATGAAATACAAAAGTATAAATAAAAATATAAAATATGACGTATTTAACCTAAAGTTCATGTAATGAATAAATATTTAGCATAGCACATCTTTTATCACAATAGGATGAAACAAATTTCTCATTTATTTTCAATCTCTTAAGCACAGCTAAAATATAGGCCAATAATTTGGGGTAGACATACCAATTTTTCTTTATAGACTATAGGACAATGTTAGTGTCTTCTATATGATTACATGTAGTTCTTTACATTTTCACCTAAAATGTCAATCAATATCAAAGGAATGCCAATCACAACAACAACTTAGCATCTTTCATTACGAAGCAAATTCTTCCAAATTTTGGCTGCAAAATCACCAAAGATCTAAAAACTTTCAGAAGGGTTCAAGGAAAGCACACATATTTATTCAGAATTTATTCACAATATACACAGATTTGTTCATTATCCATAGAATAAGCCACATGTGGATGATGCTCTTTTGTGAATGAAGTTTGTCAGTGGGTACAATGATCTAACATAATACTCCCTAATACTTATTTATGTTCACTGTCATGCTGCTTGCTTGGGTCTCTCAAGAGCTTTGCTATCTAGGAAATTAAGAAGGCAGGACTCCGATGTTATTGTTACCTTTCATTATTATTCATCTTTCCACAATTCACCTAGGATAAGCAGAGCCATTTCAAATATTCATGAGATCTCATGACTTCATTCATGAAGGCTTAGTGCCTAGGCGTGTGGGCTGCTGACTACTTTCTTTATCAAGTAGGCCTGAGGTTGCCCCTAACTGGAGTGCATTTTCCTTGGCCTGTGCTCATTTTATTTAAACCTGCTCTGCTCCAGGTGCAGTGATGCAGCTGCGTTAGTTTCCTAGGGCTACTGAAGCAAGGTGCCAGTGCTGCGTAGTACCTGGAGCCACCGGACTGAATGCTTTCACAGTGACAGGGCTGGCAGCCCAGAGCAAGGCGCCCCCCTGGGGTGGTTCCCCGTGAGGCTGTGAGGGAGACTTCCATGTCTTCTACAGGCATCTCATTATTTTCCTGCAAGCTTTGAAGTTCAGTGGCTTTAAGAAGCATCACCCTGACCACTTGTTCCCATGGCATCTCCCTGTGTATCTCCACGTTTTTCCTTTATGCAAGGATACGGGCATTTTGGATCCAGGGCCCACTACTTGTCTTAACCGATGACATCTGAAATGACCCTTGTATGAATGTCACACTCTGAGGTATTGGTATTGGGACTTCAATGTAGATTTTAGGGGGATGTAAAATAATTCATCCCACAGAGTTATCAGTCATCAGTGAATCCCGAGATGGTGACTTGTGGCTGTTGAACCTAATTGACGGCAACTGGGGAACTGACTGTTCCTGGCAGTGCATGTCAATGCCACAGCAAAACTCATCATCTCTACTCCCTCAGTTTCATCTTTGCAGAACAAAAGTCTTGGGATAACTCAGGGTCCTCCTCTGAGGAATTCCCATAGCCTCTGGTTTTTTTGTTTGTTTGTTTTTTGTTTGTTTGTTTTTTGCCTCCAGGCCTCCCTCATGAGACACAAACCCAGGGTGCTTGAGCTTTCACAGGCTTCCCAACTTCCTGGGAGCCTGGACTGGGCCTGACATTACTCTTCAGAAATTCAACTGGCATTTTGAGTTGCATTCACAGTTACATGCTTAAAACCCCACGTATAAAAGGTGGCTTGGTGGAAATTAAATCTCAGTTCCACAGTAAATCACTAATTATGTGAAAATGTGCTGTTCTGATCATCAGCCAGTTTTATGAACTTTAAAACACACTCTGCCTAAAATTGTATGATAACACTGTCTACGACATAGGTCTGTTAGTGCCAAGCTTATTTTGGAATGGAAAAATTATGGGGAAATATATGATCTATAAAATATATTTGTCCGAGGTTGAACGACTGCCTCACACCGCACTGTAGAGCTCACTAAAGGTGCTCAGCCTCTCTCTCTCTCTCTCTCTAAAACACACACACACACACACACACACACACACACACACACACACACGACACTCATGAGACTGGAGACAGTTTGGGCAGCTCTCCAGAGCAGCGTGTGTTTAGGTAATAGCTCAATGGAAGAAGAGATATGCAATAAAACTGATTAACCTTAACCAATAATGGCTCTTTGGGGAAACAGTACACGTATCCTGTAATATACATATATATATATATATTTTTTTTCCTTTTTTTCCTGCTGTTCAACTCCTCTGATTTTCAAGCTTGGTAAATTAAAATCCATTTTGTAGGTGACTGGATAATGAAAGTGATGTGAATCTGGGTAGAATTCCAGGGATTATAAAGGGCAAAGGAGCAACTGAATCATTACAGTGTCTATCTAAGATCCCTTTGGGTGTGTAGTCACTGTTCCCACTGCAAATACCCCCTCGGCCTTTTCGTTCATTCGTTTACTTACACGTACCGTATTTTCAGTGCAAGAGACAAAAATATTTATCTCTTGAAACCCCAGGCCAAAGGCAGGGAAGGACACATGTATTTATTTAATATTCAAACTACTTTCAGTGATAAAAGTGATATCACTTCCCTAGTTTAAGTCCGCTCCTTGGCTAGTTGACCTAAATAGAAGTTGGCTCAGAAAAGGATTTATTTTTTTTTCTTGATGTTTAAATACTTCTAGAAGAACATTGGGTAACAGCAAATTATTTCAAGTAGTTCAAGCCAATATTTATTTACTTTAATAGTCAAAAACATAATGCACACATATTTGTAGATGTTTAAATAAATGTTAGTATGTATGATATCTGGATATTGAAGACCGTCTACTCTGCCCTCCTAAAACTGGTATGTTTCACTAGGGACATCAAGACATTTTTCAGCACTTTTTGTAAGGTTTAACTCTCCCAAAATTCCAGAACAATAAGACCATTCTTTCTGGACTAATGGACAGTGTTAAGAATAATAAAAGACAAAATATGATATATTAGTTCAATAATATAATACAATTAGGAAGGTTTTAAAAATTTTTTTTAAACTAATATTTTTTTTGTCCTGGGAAAACTATAACATATTCAAAAGAATAAACTATAGTGTCTTAAAGATTAAGAAAAATCTAAAGCATCAGGCTTATAATTATGTCTAGGAAACATAGTTCATGTTGTATATTGATGCCAGGATTATTTTAAATTAAATATCAAAATGGATTTGAATTTTTATACTTTTTATACTTTTGGTTGTTTATTCCGTGATGTTTATTCCCTTTCCTCCATAGAAATGGTCTCTGGAAGTGCCTTTCCATCAAGGTCTACATCCCAGTCCCTTCTTTCACCTGGACAGGTATCGGGACCTGCCTGTTGTCAAACACAGCTAAAAAGCATATGTGTAAATATCACAGTAAATCCCATTAATCTGGCTGATAAAAAATGAAATAAAAGTACTAAAACTCCTCCACAAAGGCTTTATATCAACCAGAAGAATAAGAATGAGAAGCAGCTGTGCTATAGTGGGATCTGTGATGTCCTTCACAGGCTCCTGTATTAGGAGCTGGTCCCCAGCCAGTGGCACTGTGGGGGGTGGTGGAAGTCTTTGGAGGTGGGGCACAGAGAGGAAGTTGGGTGACTGGGAGCGTGCCCTGGAAGGAGATATTGGGACCCCAGCCCCTACCCCTCTCTGTTTTGCTTGCTGGTTGGCCTGGGTGGCAGGCTCCTCTACCATGCTCTCCTGCCATGAGGTACTGGTACGATAGGTCCCAACAATGGGGCCAAGCCACCATGGACTTAAACCTCTGACTCTATGAAACAAAGGAAAACTCTCCTCCATACAGCATCATTATCTCAGGTATACTGTCACAGTGACAGAGACTGATTGACACAAACTATGTCCTTCTGCTCTCCCAACCCCCTTGCTCAACAACCCAGAGGACTCAGGGCCTGAGGGGATGGTGGAAACAAGATGGGACCCCCGAGTCGATGCAATAAAACCACACAGCAACTGGGACGACACACTGCATGCTGTGAGGTGCGTGCCCATCCCTCTTTGGTCAGCTCATCTGCACCACTGTACTTCCTAAGAACTCCCATGTTGCCAGCAAGGCCAGGAAAGGAATGCCCAGAACACTGTCCTAGTATGGCTCCAGATTACAAGTCACCAAACAGATGAATTTAGTTGCTGCTGGTCTCCTGAGCAGAACCAGGGTTGTTATGGCTTCCTGGGGATGTTGGGGAGGCACCCACGTGGCTACCACTGAGGGAAGGAGTAGGTGGGAGCCTTCCAGGGAATGCTAAGGGCTGGAGCAGCTTCCCAGTAGAATGCGGAGTGCCACTCTCTTTAGAGTGTCAGGCTGACATGGCCCGGGGCAGGTCCCCTGACATTCATGACAGATTTCCTGATCTTCAGCAATCACACAGATCATAGATCCTTCATGGAACCCTTCACAGCAGAAATGCTTTGGTGGCTTCTGCCAGCCTTATGCAACCCTGCAAACCACGAATATATCTCTATTTATCAAGCTGCTCATGCTGGGTTTGTTGGTAAAGGCTCACTCTCTCAAGACTGACTGCGCTCACGTGTTTTCCCTTTTGCAAATATAGCCTTCATTAATACAGATTGTTTGGCTTTTCCTTTAAGCCACTTGTGGTTTTAATTCACACCATTTATGGAAATTCTTAACCTCCTTTTCATAGAAATAACATGTACTTGAGACCCAGGCCCTCTTACCATTCTTAGTGTGTAATCTCTTTCCATTTTTGAATATTAATGAGACAGCCCAGTATCTTAATTCCTAGTACTTATGTGGAATTGTTTTCTCTATCAGTGGAAAGTAATTTAAAGGCACCATTCGTTTAATTATCCCGATACTCCTTTGAGGTAGGCAAGAGCTGGGGAGGAGAATAATTGTTGATGAGTTTCTCTCACATCCCAATTTTCTAATTTACATAGCAGAAAATGAGAGTTAGCCTCACAAATCCATGTTTATAAAAATAGTAGTTTACGGGAAAAAAAGATACCCATGCTGTATGTATTTTTGAAAACACAAATAAATACTGGGCTTCACATTTGAATAGCTGCAAGGGACAGAACCATAAAAAAGTTAAAATGAAAGAATCGGTGAGAAGCTTGCTTTAATTACAGGATTCAACAAGTTGCTGAGTATAAAATTAATATAAAAATCAGTAATCTGAACACAAGCAGCACTTAGTATATATAATGGAGTGAAATATCCTATTCATAAGAATAATATAAGTAGATAAAATAACTCAATATGAGCTTTACAAAGTTTGTACACAGTGAAGAATAAAACTTATAAAAGTTTCTGAGGGACCCATAGTAGATAAATGCAAAAGCATGTCCTATTCCTAGATTGAAAATGTAATATATCATCAAGAAAACTGTCAAGAAGTCAAGTTTCTCAAATTAGCCTGTATGTGGTGTGATATTCATTGGGTACCAATGAATATATGAGTGATGTTCACATATAAGCTGATTCTAAAGTTCTTTGGGAAAATAATTGTGCAAGAATATGTAGGATGCTTCCAAAAGGAAAAGTAATGAGTTGATCTAATTCTACAAGATATTGAAAACAGAAATCAAGAGTAATTAAAATAATGAGATATCAAGTGCATTCAGAGCTGAACAGGCAATAGAACATAACTCAGAATCTTGAAACAACAACAACAACAACAAAAGGGCACCTCTTGAAAAAAATAGAGGTGCCCTTCGAATCACTGAGAAAACATAGATGATTAAATCAATGTGATTGAGATAACTTTCTATGTAGAAATAAACATAGAATCCCCACGGCACCATTTGTACTAAAATAAATTTCAGGCATATCAAAATTCTCTTTAAAATTTAAGACCATAAGCATATTATTAAAATATATTATGTCATTAAAATTTACTTTGAAATAGAAGGCCCTTCTACCCACTGATGAGAGGTCTGGTGTGCCTAGACCTCTGCCAGCCTGCTCATTAAGGGGTCAGAGCAATTTTGCTTTAAATGAGACAATAGTGGATTTAGCCACATTAAGAAAAATCTGTATGACAATCAAGAATGTCACAGCAGAAAAAAATCAGAAACAAGCTCGTGGAGAAGGATGTGGAATATGAAATCCAGACAAGGAGGAGAAGCTGAATTCACCTATTCCTTCCATCTTTGCAGGGATGAAGAATCCAGGGTGAAGGACATGCAGGGGAGATCTCAGCTCCACAACACTGGGATCCAGCAGGACCACAAATGGGAGCAGAGAGCTTGGGTGATACACACAAGACAAAAGGGGCAGCAGGTTCGAGGGGCAGGTGCAACAGTGGCAGAACAGGTAGATTCCCAGTAAGGAGCAATGAGGAAGAACGTGGAAGAGGAGTTTCCCAGAGGGTAGGGCTGAGGAGAATGAGCCTGACTGGTTGGAGTAGGTGTATATGAACTGTGGAGGGACAGCTGGAGACCACTGCCCACCTGCCGGCGTGTCTTGGACACTGTGTTTGTGTGTAATTTTACTCTGGCTACAGAGGACATCGATGGATGAGACAGGTGGGCTGTCCCCTCTGGCACTCCTGGACCCTGTCAGTGTGCTCACAAGGTACCAGAGCTCCCTGGCATCAGGATGGACCCCGCTGTCCCCAGGTGGCTATTCTGCTTCCCAGCCACCTCCTTCCCTTGTGGGTGTTGCTACCTGTCAGCCCGTAGTTAACAAGGGAAATGGAGCTTTAATTCACTCTTCCCCCCGCCCTGAAAGAAACTTGCCAGTTCTTGATAACAGTTTTGATCTGGAAAATTTCTGGAAAAGCTCCTGTGTTAAACGATGTAGTAGTGTTCAGAGGTGGAAGAGTGTGAGAGCTCTGAGCTCACGAGATTCATCCATTTGATGCGTTAGTAATTTGACTGGACTGCTGGGAGCTACCTGTGGGCAGTGGGCATGGTTGGATGAAGGAGGTCGCTGGTGGCATGGTTTTGGAGACTATATCTATCCCTTGTCTCCCCCCATCCCTTCTTCCTGGCTCTCATGAGCTGAGCAGCTTTCCTCCACCCTGCCCTTCTGCCAGGATATTTTCTGCCTTGGAGTTGGCTAAACTTGGACTGGGTCCTCTGAATCCTTCAGCCAGAATGAATTTTTCCTCCTCTAAATTTCCTGGTATTTTGGTCGTAGCAACGCAAAGCTGACTAATGCATCTGCAAAAACACTATATGTCATTAGGTTGTTCTGTCAAGTGTGATAAGATCTCATTAAGTTTCATTCATGAATGTAATTAAACTATGTATTTCTAAACTATAATTACACATGGAAACCAACTGTTTACCATCCAAGATAAAAGCCAAGAAAAACCCCTTAAGCCAATCTCATTGCTACCAAATAAAGCACATCTTTCTGTTCAGCTGAGCTGTTTTTGGACTAACAAGTCTGCACACGCAAACACATGGAATGGCAGGGACTGAAGGCTTTCAGTGTAGCAAGAAGCTCAGCAATTACAGATGCCAAATTCCAAAGGATAATGGATGATTTCTGAATAATGGTTACTAGTTATTTAAAGTATTGCCCCTTCAGGATTTTATCTCTATACTGTGTAGTAAAACTGGCACATTAGCACTGTACCATCCTTCATTAGACTATAATAACTAAAGTGCTCTTACTACACCTGATGCCAACATCCTCAATAATAAGTACGCGCACTAATGGGTGGAAAACATTATGGAATGGAGCTTTCCATCTGCCCAGAGCTGCAAGGAAGGCTCTGCTTCCTAATGAGGCAGGGACTGTGCCTGAACAGAAACTGCTTCAGCATCACTTGGGTCTTCTCTACTCTCCACTTCCCTTAATAAGAAAAATTTGAAGCCAATGTAGGGGAAAGGATAGAAACAGCAAAAACCACTGACTCCAAGCAAGACAAGGAATACCATCAGCCACATTACAGAGATCAATCATATCCTAACATATTTTGATATGTGAATTAACATGTCAGTTAAGATGGTCCTTAAGTGTATACGGTATGTGCTGGTGTAACACGTGTTGTTAGTGGCAGGAGATGTGGAAACATTCTAGGGAAAACTTTGTAACAACATTTTTAATCTTTTGTTCTTTTTTAACATGTATTGTACATATTAATGGCATTCAGTGTGATTTTCCATATATATGCCTACAACTTGCATGTATCAAGACTCAACTTCTCTATATATACCCTTTTCACCTCCCAGCTTTTATCAATTCCATATTCAGGTCATTTTAAGCTCTATTTAAGAGAGAAAATGTGCAGTTCTTGCCTTTCTGTGTCTGGCTTATTTCATTTAACATAATATATTTTCATTTAATCTATTTTGAAGGAAATGAAAGCATCCCGTGCTTTTATTAGCTGAATAACAGTTCATTGTTTTTTATTGCCATCTTTTTTCTATCTATTATGTTTTTGGATACCGAGGCTGATTGCATATCTTAACTATTATGAATAGTCCTGCAATAATTATGGAAGTACCGGCATCTCTTTGGTATGCTGATTTCATTTCCTTTGGATATACCTGCAGAGATGGGATAGCTGAGTCACATGAGTATATCTATTTTTAGTTTTCTGAGGAACCTTCATACTATTCTCCACATGGGCTTCACTAATTTGCATTTCTACCTTCCATGTATCAAGTTACCTTTTCTACACATTTCACCAGCACTTGTGAGATATATATATATATATATATATATATATATATATATATATATATGTAAAAAATTGCCAATTCTAATTGGGGTGAGATGGTATCTCATTGTAGTTTTAAATTTAAATTAATGATATCTGGTTTAATGATTTCAATAATGATATTGAAGATTTTTCCATATATTTTTGGCCATTTATTTTTTGAGATGTATCTAGTAAAATCACTTGTTCATTTTTAATTGTCCTATTTGGATTTCTTGTTTGTTTCTCAAGACCTTTATTACTCTGGATAGTAACCCTCTGACAGACGAAGAGTTGGCAGTTATCTTCTCCCTTTTTGTAGGTCGTCTCTCTGCTCTCTTGATAGTTAGCTCTACAGAAGACTTTTAGTTTGATATAATCTCTTTCATTGGTTTTTGTTTCCTGTGCTTTGGATTCTATCCAGACAATCATTTCCTATATCACCTGAAGTATTCCCCCTATGTTTTATTCTGGTAGTTTCAGAACTTCATGTCTTAGGTAAAGGTCTTTGATCCATTCTGAGTTGACTTTTATACAGGTTGAGAAATAGGGATCAAGTTTCAATCTTCTGTCTGTGGATCTCTCCTTTCCCCACCACTCTGCATTAAAGAGGCTGGCTTTTGGCCATTTTTTCTTTTTGTTTGACATCTTTGTAGAAAATCACTCGACTATAGATGTGTGGTCTTGTTTCTGAGATCTCTTGTTTTGTTCTACTGATCTGTGTGTCTGTTTTATGCCAATATATTGCTGCTTTGGGGACCACAACTTTTGTCCAACCAACAAGAAATGATTAAAGTTCTAATGAACTATTAGGTAATATAAACACAAGTGACAGGATTCTGTGAGCAGGAAGATTAATGTCTATGGCTTAATAATTGTTGAATAAAGGAGGAAAAAAATAAATTCCTCATATAAGGAGTTTAGAATTTGAGGTCTACATTTTTATCTTCTTTAATGATAGCCTCTATGGTACTTTAATAAAATACATGTGCTGAAATCAGCTTTGCCTATTTTCCAGAATGCAACTTGGCTTACATAGGTCTGTATGTTGTTTTTATTTTTGGAAAATAGGAAAAACTTGCTTTAATACATACAGAACAAGCTAGTAATGACCAATGTGATAAGATTTGAAATTTGAAAATAGCTTCATGTTTCCCAAAATGTTGTCTAATGACCTGTTAGAGTCTATGGAAGTAGCCATCTCTCAGAGAATGACCACTGAGGACCAGTCGGGCCACCTGCTGGCTCATCCCCAGTACCACCTTCCCCTCCCGGGAGGCCCGAGCAAGTTTTGCTAATAGGCAGGGTGTTGAGAAAGCTGAATAAGGTGCACCAGATTTCCTACAGAGTGATGGAGACTACCAGGGAAACTCTGGAGAGTTACAGTTATTTAAATTTTTGGAACTAAATATCTGACACACTACCTGTGAGAATACCAAAGAACAAAACCTCTCTACACTAATTTTGGCTTAATTTAGCAACTGCCATTCAGCTTTCTTGGCACCTGAGTGTGATGAACTATCTCATCCAGATCCACATGGCTGTCAACTGGGCCAGAAGCTGCACCTGTATGAAAATGTGGCCCGTCATCATGCCAATGCCTTGCCGGGTTTTCAAGTAGCTCAAAGTCATGGGAGTGGTGACCACGAGGACAGTGCAAGGACACAGTCAGAGGACGTGGAGTAGCTGACACAGAGGCTTCAGCCCAACCCTGAGAAGGCTGGAGGAAGGGACAGTGAGAAGAAAGACCACAGACTGCGAGATACATTTGAAGTACCACCCCCACCGAAGGAGCTGCTCATCCTTGTGACTGTCCTACACTACTCACACTCTTCTCATGCAGGAGGTGACTTTCTGGGACGCGCAAAAGAAGCTCAGCCCAGGAAAGCATTGAGAAGGGAGGACGCCCAGTGGATGTGGAGTGGGGGCAGCACGTGTGCGCCAGGGATGCCTTAATGGGGGTCATCCATCCTGGCCCCCGGCCTCCCTTGCAGCACATTAAATTCTCAAGATGTTGTGAGTATCCCAGTGAAATCATCCGCGTTAGCTCAACTGAGTATGAAAACTGTTCCGAGCAGTGAGAGGGTCGGTGAGAATGATTCCCGACTTTTTATTCTGCCTGCCCAGTTTATTTATTTACCCCTGATAACTCTATCTGGGGATAGAATGCCAGATGAGCAGGCATTTTCAGCATCATTGTTTTAGCAAAGTCAAAAGTGCAAAGGAGACTTTGCACATTTAGCCTCAGTCTGAATCTGAGAAGAGACTGATGCTCTCAGTGGCTTATACCCACTTTCCCCCAGTCAAGATTATCGTGCTGAAGCTCAATCACCCAAGTTGGTTCCACTCAAAGAGGGACTTCTGACACTGTTATGTTGACTGAATTTTGGTCTTAAAAAGTTAAAAAAAGGATTTTGGAGATGCTTTCCCTCTTGCTTTTCATTGAACTCTGCATTTGTTTATTTGCTTTTCAATCTCACACACAGTGGGAGTGTGACTTGGCTGAACCACAGGGAGACAGAACGCGGCCCTGCCATTCACAGTCTGCAATGAACGAGTCAGAAGGTGTTCCAGATGGCATGGAGGTTGCGATGTCCTGGGCCTCAGTGTCCTATGGGGTGACCAGGCCCTGGGGAGGTGGTTCAGGGGGCTGGAGGATGAAGGAGTTCCTGGGGCTCTCTGGACTTGCCCACTGCTCTTCTGGCCATCCTTGCAGGGTGTGGTGGGCTTCAGGTTCCTAGACCAATGTCGTGGTCTAAGTGTTATTATTTCTTAATGTTCATTCTAGTGGGATGCAGATCAGGGTCTCTTCTAAATGGTTACAGAGGACTCACAGAAAACAGGTGGGGTAGAGGAAGCCCAGAGTGGCCCCCCACCCTGTGCCTGGTGTGCCCGTCCTCCATCTCTTTGGTCTCCCATCATAATGGCTATGGAGTGGAGGGATGGGGCATCTCTTAATCACAATCTGTCCCTGTCTTTGGAAAGGCTCTCCTGGATAATTCCAAGCTGTGCAATAGGCTTTGCTGTCTTGACTTTGTCTCTGGGTTCTTCTTGATATTCGGCTGAATTCCCAGGGCTGACTTTTTGGAAAAATCAACAATTTAGAGCCATTTATAGTTAGACGAGGGTGGATAAAATGTGCAGAGCCTCCTGGGCCATTCTCCAGTTTTCTTGTTGTTTACATCTTAACTTGGCAGGACACACTTATTACGGCTAATGGAGCACCATCAATCCACGCGGAGCCCACCTTTGTTCTGGTTCCCACACTTGTCTCCCACTGGGGGATCCCGCAGCATGTTCCCTCATCATGTCCCCTTGGGTCCTCCTGGCTATGACAGTGTATGAGGCTTTCCTTGGTTCTGATGACATTCACAGTATGGTCAGGTTCTTTGTAGGGTGTCTCTCACTGGGGACCTTTCGGCTCTTATTCCCGTGGTCAGACAGGGGTTCTGACTGTTGTTTTGGGGAGACGATGGAGATAAGTGCTGTTCTCATCCCATGACACCAGGGGTTATGCTGTCAACGACTTGAGCTGCCATCAACCTCCATCTCATGGCTGCTCTGCTGCTCTTCCAGGTTCTGGACTGTAAAGCAGCCTCTTTCCCCCTTTCCATGTTTCATTCCCATAAAGGAAGTAACCACATGTGGCCCACAGGGAGCGAGGCACCACCTCTCTGAGGGCAGAGTACCTACATCGATTATTTGAAATTCTTCTTCCCAAAACAAGACAAAAAAGAGATTGTCCCTTCTTCCCCACTGATTTATTTATTCAAGTATTTCCATCAGTACAGACATGAGGATTTTTATTTTATACTTTGCATTATAAGCCAACACAACTCTTTGTAAGAGACACAACTCTTTATAACACAACTCATTATAAGCCAACACAACTCTTTCTTGCTCAGATGGTTGCATCTTCAACACTGGGAGCTCTCTCGGTTGGTGCCTTTCCCGAGCACTGGTTCTCCATCATCAGCAGCATGGTGAGCAAGATGCTGGACTTAAGGTCCAGTCTACAGGGAACAGTCAGGAGGGAAAAAGTCCGCCCTTCCACAGCTGCCTCCATCCCTGTGCATATGTTATCCTTGTGGTCCATTCCAGTGTCCAGGGATGGTCCATTCCAGTGTCCAGGGGATGGCCCTGGGGCCTGGGGTTGGCCTGGTGCCCTGGCCAGCTCTGTCCTCGGGAGTCCACAGCTCTCCTTGTCTTCTCCAAGCTCTCATAACTCAGTGGTCAATTGTGCGCTTGACGGTCAGCACCCTGATTCACTCAGTGTCTTTCCCTCAGTACAGCAGGTGAACAGGACACAGATGAACCCAGGTGTCCCGGCATTAGGGAGCTTAAAAATCGCAATACAACCACCAAATTTAGACAACCCCCTGGGGACATTAGCAGTTATGCCATCACAGTATCCACAGTCCATTTTGAACACATTAAACCTTCCTACCCATACCTTTTCAAGATGCCTTAGGGATCAAGGCCTATGTCTTCACTCTAGTTTTATTTTTTCTTTCTAATCTCAAGGATCATACTTTGCCTGGGCAGCATTCAGAAGTGGGTAGTGAACAGACAGAAAGCCAGTATTCTTTAAGACCTTTCAGGGCCCTTCGACCAAAATGACATTCTCTTAGTTTTCTTTGAATAGACTTTGAACTCCTTCTCTTTCACAAAAGAGAAGTCAAAGTGAAATCTGATATTAAAAATACATGGCTTTCTCAGCCCTTTCTATGTCTTTGTGATGATCAGATTTTTCTGACCCTTTTCAGCAATGCTCTCAATATATTATAGAATAAATTCAGAAACGGAAAGCTTAAATTTAGGAGTGGGAACAAGAAATGCTAAGTACTCACAAGACTGTTTGCCATGAAATGGACCTGCCTGAAGAGGCTTGGTCCCCAGCCAGCTGTACTCACCTCAGACAGGGCTGGCTCCAGAGCCCTTTCTAGCCACTTCTTACAATGTCGCAAGCCATGAGAAATGGTGTTGGCGCTTGACGTTTTTAATAAATTTGAATTACTTTCCTAAAATGCATCTGAATTCAGATTTAATTAATTACATGAATGACCTAAATGTGACATTATTTCCTGCTCTTGATGTATTAAGCTCGGCAGAAGAATCCCAGTGGGAGAAATGGAGTGGAATTAGGTCCACATTGTTATTTCTGAAAGGCTGATTTACTTTGACCCTTTTTAGCTCCATAACTGGAAGTGAGATGATATCCACTGAATTGACACGGCATTATTCATAACTACGGCACGCATATGGGAGATGCTTCTTTGGGTAAAGTTTTCCTAAATCACAAAAATCTTTGCTTTAAAATGATGATATCATGGATCATTTTAATTTTACTTATAAGTAGACAATGTATAACATATAATATATACATATAGAATGTATTCATTACAATATAATAAGCTTGAAATTTCACCAATATATTATGGAGTATATCACATATACATTAATATATAAGATAACATGTTACCTCACAAACCAAATAATAATCTAGTGCTTCTACAGTTAATGTTAACTAAACATAAAATTACTAATCCATAAGTAATTTTATGTCACTAGGTAATTATTTATTTTTTTTTCACATCAAAAACTTTTTTTATATAGTTTTATTCTTTTCTTTTATTTATTGGTACCATGCACTGAAATCATGGGTGCATATCAACTAAGCCACATCCCCAGATTTTTTTTATTAGTTGCTCAAGACAATACAATGATCTTGACATATCATACTTTTGATTCCAACAGGGTATGAATTCTCATTTTTCCACATGTGCAGATTGCAGGATCACATTGGTTATACATCCATGTGTATACATACAGCAATCCTAGTGTCTATTGTATTCTGTTGCCCTCCCTATCCCCCCTCCCCTCCCCTCCTCTTCCATCACCTCTCTCTTTTTTTTTCTTCCCTTCCCCCTCACACCATCGTATATGTATTTTGTGTAATTAATGTTTTATTTTTAGGTAGGGTCTCACTAGGTTGTTTATAGATCTTCTAAATTGCTTAGGCTAGATTTGAACATGCAATCTTGGCTAATCACTAGGTAATTATAAGAGGAAGAATTTAAGTATAGTCCACTTTATATCCTTCAACAGCTGTGAAATAATGTTATAAAATGTAAATGAGCATATGATAAATGAAGTGCATGCTATGAATGGAAAAAATATAAATAAATTATAACTCATATTTTTGTGTTGACATGAAGACATCTTAAAATATATATAATGTAAAAAAAGTTACACTATAGGGCTAGGGCTGGGGCTTAGAGGTAGAGCGCTTGCCTAGCATGCATGGGGTACTGGGTTGATCCTCAGCAACCACATAAAAGTAAAGTAAAGATATTGTGTGCACCTATAACTATAAAATAAATATTTTTTAAAAAGTTACACCATAAACAATGTCAGTTGGACAGCATTTATGATAAACAAAATAATGCAATGTATTTTATAATTACAGGTGTCAACATGGGCCCTGTGATGTACTCCGTGTTCCAGCAACAGTTTGAAATGTGCAGTATTTGGCCCAGATGTTTGTCCTTGTCCTCTCGTGGCAGAAGTCAGTCTTTCCAGCAGAGCTGCAAACCTGACCATAATTCTCTACAAAGGGTTTGGAAAAGCTGTCACCTGGGATGTGTGGGAAGTCATGTCTGCACCCAATGATCCTGGGCTCTGGCAAGGTGCCAGACTTAGCAATAAGAACACACGGTCCTCACTTTAATTTGAATGTCAACTGGACAATGATAAGCAGTTGATGACTCAGGGTTGAGGACTCAGGTGTGAGGGAATGCTCTGGAGCTTGCATGCACCAAATAGACAAGCATGTCTGTGGGATGAAATCAACTTCCACAGATCTGTGGGAATGCCCTAAACATTCCGACACACCTTACTCTGACCGCGGTTCTCTTTCTGGTCTCTAAGCCAACAGTGCTAGCTCACAGGCAGCCAAATTGGAAGGTGCGCTGATTCCAAGGTGGTTCCTGTGTGTCCCCACCTCCCCACCTGCTTCTCCAGCTTCCCTGTGAGCCTTTACCAGGTCCCTGCTCTGCCTCACACGTCAGTCAGCCCAGACCAGGCCTAGAAAGTACACCTCCGACCAGGAGACAAAGGCGTATTTTCCTCATGGAATGGCCGCCTTCTCCAATGTCTATGTCTCCATCTAAGTCTAGGTCAGTTAGACGCAGTTAAAAACTACGTTTCTCCACCTACGTCAAATTCCTTTTCTTCTATTACATCCCCAAATTCAAACATGTGTTCAAGGACTACTTCTTCTTATGTTTTTATAGCTTACATAATAATTCATACTTCTTTAAAATTCAGCAAATATTGATTTACTGTTAAAACTAGTTAAGTAGTAAATGAGTGACTATATGTATACACAGATATTACCTAATTAACCAATGGTTAAATCATATGAATGAACTGTAAACTCGCTGATTTGATACACTAGATATGGTTAACTGCAAGACGTGTCACTATAGTGACATGATCTGATTGACACAAACCCAAGAGTGAGTTGTAATAAAAATATGGCCCAAATGCAATTTAGGCAAATCCTTTACAGTTTTAAAATATTTCAAGTTTCAATATTTTTAGAGCATCAATTTTTAAAATATTTATTTTTACATAAAGTCAACAGGAGCATGCGCATCCACTGCAGACAAAAAGGAGATGCCATACCCATTCTGGTGGACACACTGTTAAGGTGACCCCTCGCCCTCACCTCTTGGTGCTGACCCCTTCTTCAACCCTCCCCCTGGGAGTTGGACAGAACAAGTAACCAGGTGAATGTGGAGAGATTCTGGGATTCGCCTGGCTACGTGCACGTTACAGAGGTTGTAGCATCTTTTCACAGAGAGGATCTCTCCTGCAGTTTTCCCAGAAGCAAGCTGCCCTGTGAGCTGTGTATGGACGGGAGGCTGCTTGAAAAGTAATTGAGACGCCCCAACAGGCAGCCCATCAGGAAACTGAATGCTACCAGCAATCACGTGACCGAGGAAGGCGACTGCAACACCAGCAGGCTCCTTGAGTGCAGCTTTGGAAGACGCTGAAGCAGAAAACCCAATGAAGTCATGATAGACTCCTGACTTGCAGAGATGATGGAAATGTGCTGGTTTGCATCGGAACCACGATGTGTAGGTACACACGCAGCTCTTCCTTCCTCGGCATCCACACGGGTTTGGTTTCAGGATGCCCTGTCTGAAGATGATACACTCTCAAGTCCCTCATAGAAATTGGCGTAGTATTTGCATATGTTCTACGTGCATCTTCTCATATTCTTTAAAGAGATCTCTAGATTACTTATAATACCTATTACAATATAAATGCTACAGAAATGGTTGTTACATTGCCTTTTTAGGAAGTAATAATTTTAGCAAGTATTAATTTTAGCAATTACTATTTTTCAGTATAGATCCAGTTTTTAAAATATATTTCCAATCCACAGTTGGTTGAGTCTGTGGACACAGAACTGTAGATATGGAAATCTGGCTCTATATGATCTATGAATGCAAACATTAGGTAACTGTCCTATGCAACTCTGGGGGCTGGCATTCCAAAATCAGCAGATCACTAGCAGACTGGAAAATCTCAGGCAGGTGCAGATGTGCAGTCTTGAGGTAGAATTTCTTCTTCAGGGAAATCTGTTTTACTATTTTCTTTTCTTTCTTTTTGAACCAGGGATTGAACCCAGAGGTGCTTTACCACCAAGCCACATTCCCAGACCTGTTTTATTTTGAGTTTCCCATTGATTCCAGCAAAGTTCCATGAGATAACCATGGAATTAATCCCACAATTTCAGTTATGTTTCTGACCCAGGTGTCATTTTAATAAATGACTCAGAAGTTTATTTCTAACATCTGTGTTCAGGGTTGTACATATCATAGAAACAATAATTAATAATTTGCATAGGAGAATGCAAAGAAGAAATTCAGTTTTTAACAAATGTGCCAGTTATGAAATTTCTCTTGTGGATGTTGTCTTAACTCTCTGGGTTGGTTGCCACATACCTCCCATCCACTGTGTTCACAAACAAAAGCGGGAGATGCGTGCTGGCCACCAAGGGTCATGCTACATGCTTCAGCCACCTCTCAGTGTTTCTTTCTCTGGTCTGTTTTCTATTTCTCTTTATCAACTTTTGTTCTATCAGAGTATGGGGAGAGAAAAACCTATGTTCTTTTTTTACTTGAAATAAGCAAGAAACTTGTTCATGATGATAGTTTTAAAAATCTTTTCTTAGTAAAATTAACAAACACTTAACCTATTTATTCTGATGTGCAGACACGTGTCAGTTCACATTCTTATTGTGTTATTTTCCTTTATGGAATGTTAGTAAGAATCTTATTTTTGTGCACAACTTTAAATAGACTATCTGAATAGTTTAACAAAGTTTTATGAATACGTCTCTATAGTGAATTATTCCCCAAAACCAGCAAGATGAAATATAAAATTATCTGCAGGTTAACTTTTTTAAGGCTAGAAAGAAAGATTTGCAAAATGAATGAAAGCAAAGATTTATAGACTCATATCTCAGAGGCAGAATAGCTAGAGTTTGCTGTAGCTGACAGAAGAACTAAGGTTTCTAAATATAAAATGTATCTATTAGAAGATCTTTAGAAAGATACCTGACCTCCCGGAGCCCCCTTGGCCGGCATCCTCTGGACTGCTCTTGGTGATGGGGAAAACACGGAAGGTGCCAGTGTCGTTAGGATTCCATCTCCAACTGTGTCTGATTCCATCCCATTGGGCCTTTCCACTCCCAGCAGCTCCCCAGCAGCTCAGTGGTGAAGGCTACAAAGGTGGGACAAGAGAGAGTGACAGTATCCGTTAGTGACATCTGGAGAGTGAGTGATCCCGAGCACCACTGTGCAAGCACATGCGGGATCCGTGGCTGAAGCTCAGGATGACTAGGGCATTCCCTGCGATGTCCTTCCCTACTGCCTTATGGGAGAGAACCACCATCACTACTGCCAAAGGAGGATGCAGTCAGGGGGCAGGAGGGTCCTGGACAGGAGTATCTCTAGGGAGACAAAGTGCAGGAGGCCGGGGAGTGCCCTTTGAATGCTCAGTGGCAGCCCCATTAGAACATGTGCCTCAATAGAAGTTTTAGTATCAAATTAAACAGATTCTAGGTAATGTATCAAGATAAAAATATAAGCTTCAGAGTATTAATACTATCTATGGGTTAGCGTCCATACAACAAGGGAGGGTGAGGAGGGGAAGCATCGAAGTCCACTGCATTAGACAAAGGAGAATGAAGGGAAGGGAGGGGGAGTGGGAACAGGAGAGACAGGAGAATTAATTGGACATATCATTCCTATCCTTGTATATGAATACACGACCAGCGAAACTCCACGTCATGTACACCCACACGAATAGGATCCTATTTAGAATACGTTATACTCAATGTATGTAACATATGTCTAAATATACTCTATTGTCATGTATAGCTAAAAAGAATGAATAAAAATAAAAAGTTTAAAAAATATTTATCATTAAAAATTTCTATCTGTGAATACAAAATAGACATATGTGACTTATCACATGTAATTACCATGTGAATTGAAGGATTCTGACATGTAAGGGTAAAACCTGAACTCACGGTTTTTCTGCAAGGGGAGAGGGCACATGATGGGGACTGTCCACGGCAGCTTCAAGTGTTGTTGTATCATTTGACAGCTTTAGGATCTACACCTGTTAATTGATAAAAATGTAAGCAAATTGCAACACAGGTCTATTATTTTCAAAAATTCATCAAGGGTGTCAAAGTACTGAGATACTCTTACATTTTCTTAACACCCTTTAATGATGATAGGTGTTGGTTATATTTAATCACCAATTAATCATTAAAGGTCTTTTGACCTCCAAGGTGGCACAGAGGCATAGAGTGTAAAGGTTATGGGACAGCTCCTCAAGTGTCCTACATCTGGGAAGTTGGTCACAAAGTAGAGATTAAGTTTACACTTTCAATCTGTTTCTTCTTTTGAGGACAATAAGACAGTGACAAATCAGTAATACGAAGCTGAAAAAAATTATAAGCCTTTGCATGACTGACTTCCATAGTGGATGTGTAGGAATTGATTTAAAATCATATGCTATTTTATCAATTTTCACTTTTTAAATTATTAACACCACAGTGTTTCAGTGTCCCACTGTGGTTGTTATTTATAAATTATGCCTTCCTCATTTGCTGAACTCTTGGCTCCACAAACAGTAAAGATTAAATAAGGAGACACTGCGTACCACACACACTGCTGCGTTGTTAAAACTTCATTCAGTAAGACTGTGAACAGTAAAGTCTCAGAATGAAAGATAAGTCCCACCAGTGTCGTGGGGTGGATCTGGAATGTCTCCCAGAGGCTGCTCCCAGGGCAGCAGTGTGTGGAGGCCACGGGATCATTAGGGCTCTGACCTCAGTGGATCAATCCACCAATGGATAAATGTCATCAATTTGATGACTTCAGTGGTAGGTGGTGAAACTTTAGGAGGTAGTGCCTGGTTAGAGGAAGTAGGTCACTGGGGGCCCATCCTGGAAGGATACTTCTTGTCCTCGGCCCTTATTTATTCTCTCTCTGTCTCTCTGTCTCTCTCTCCTATTTTCTAGATGCCCTAAGTCAAGCAGCTTTCCTCTGCTACAGTTTCCTGCCATGAAGTTCTGTCCCACCTCATACCCAGAGCAATAAAACAAACCATTGATGCACTGATACCACGAGCCAAAGTAAATCTTTGCTCCTTAAATTGTTTTTCTCAGGTATTTGGTCACAGCAATGAAAAGCTGACCAACACAAGAAAGATGAACTTAGAAAGGATGGTAGGGTATATTAGAACAGCCATATTGTGGCATTTTGTTCAAATGCATTTACTTATTTTTTGGCAAGTTACTGCTTCTTTGGTTTCATCTCTGCCCTAGAATTTATCATATGAGTCAGATAAACCTGAGGCAATGGAGATTAAGCACACTCCAAAGCCTCAAGTTGAACAATATAATGCTAGTTATCATTTTGTTACGATTTATTTTTAATGAGCTTATACCTTTTTCTTTTCTAAAAAAATAATTTTTTTAACAATATTTAATTAGAAGAGTATACCTAAAATACATAAAAATGTGTTTTGTTGCTCCAATAAAGCCATTGTAATCATAAACAAAAATCTAGTATTTCCTTCCTCCTGTCCTCAATCTCTTTCTTCCCTCTCTACTTTCCTTCCTATCACTGTATTTCTGAAACCAGATATTTCTCTAGCAGTGACACTGATGGGCTTTTTTCTTGGTATTCATGAGAGTTTCACTTTTGTGATTACTGGGAATGTCATATTCTTTCTCTCCATTGTGACCACGATGCTGACATCTGTCCTGTGATGAATGGCTTTAAGTGCAGCAATTAAACCTGGGAGCAGCCTGCTGTGTTCTGCTGTTGCTTTCTTTGCCGGTTGCTGGACATGCAACTGTGTTTCTGTCTATCAGTGATTCAGCCTCTCTCATTCCACCTGTGCAAGTAACAACCCCAATGCAGTGGGGTTATTGGCTTTAAAAGCAGCACATTGAATTCTATGAAACATTCGAAGAATGATAACAAAGGACATAAACATCATATATACTTGAACACAACAGAAAACAGTGCTCTGAAATTTGAACGAAATTTTAAATTTCTTTCAGTTCCCTTGAAAGAAATAATCTTGTATATGAAATCAGTTTACCTAAAGTAAAATCTTGTATTCTGACCTTTGCCAAATGTAAGTGTAAAAATTTATTATTCTTTTAAAACTACTATTTTAAATATGTAGCTACCCTATCAAATAACATATACTAAATAATCAATGTAGCTTTTAAACAATAATGAAATAAACTAGGTAATTAAAAGTAACATAGAGAACATAATCACATGTTAAATTTAGGACACAAGGTGAAAGGTAGTGCTAAGAGGTAGAAGGGAAAGGTTTTAAGAATTTTACCAAGGAAAAGAAAAAGTAGGTAGGAATCACTCATCCCATTTAAATGACTTTAGGTTAGAGCTGAGTGTTGACTGATGATTTAAGCTGAATAGTCCGAAGCCTCTTTAATCAGCTTTTCATATGAATTGTGAATTTGGAGAAATATGGACTAGTTTAACAGACTTTAATGATTTTTGTAGTTGTATAAAATAAGACCCATCAGTCAAAGGATGTGGACAGCAAACTGATTTTCTCAACACATGTTGAGGGTTCTATGTCCTACTCTCGTCACCTGACTGACATCCTCTGATTATGCTTACGGATCATGATCTTGGATTTAGAGATATTTATTTTATTGATGTGATGAACCACTGAGTTCACTTCTCTGGTGAATTCCTTGCCTTTGTTTTCCATATTGTCTGTCTTCTTTCGGGGAAATAGTAAAAATTGGTCAATCTCAGATTTTAGTGACGTCAGAGAACTGTTGAACAGGTGAATCCATGAGCTGGCCATCACAGATGAGATGTTCTGCTAGTTATAAATTCTCGTTTGGTCAAGATGCATTTTTTAGTCATTAGCACAGTTTAAGCATCTTTTATCCAGTGCCACTGAGTACTAAGCTTTGGGAACATGACTGAGAAAACAGGATGGAGCCAAGTCCCCTGAAGTCTTCTCTGACCTGCTTCTCCTTTGCCCAGCTCTGCTTCCACATGGAAAATAATTATTTAAACACAGACCTTAATAGCAGATCATCTCAACTGCATAGTTCATGATTTTTTAAGGAAACTAATGAAAATCTATTGGGCTGAACCAGAAAAATCTCCATAAATAAGGCATTATTAAGAATAGCAGTGTAGTAGGATTCAATTTATATTATAATAGCTTTGCAATTCAATTTAATGAAAATTCTGATCCCAACAGAATGGGAAAACTGGATGAACTTTACTCTTAACATCCCCAGAGTTCAGAGTTAACCCTTTTTTGTTAAATTATACTCTCAAAGAAGGGAGTAGGATCATTCTTAAGCATCTTAAAGAAAATTCTTCTGTATATACAAGTAATAATAAAAATAAATTATTCTGGACAATTTTATGGTACTCGCTCTAAATAAATAAATGTTCAAAATAATGTAGCTAATGTGAGGAAATTCTTTGATACCTGCTATGCACATTAAATGAAATGAGCTGTTGGTTTGGTGGATAATTCAGAGGCTTAAAGACAGGATGCTCACATCTGAGAATTTAATTCTAGCCCTTTTGACACTGGCCTGTAATTATCCTCAGGGAAGTTTTTTAGTTCCTTGGCTGTTTCTAGAAGGTTCTATGAATGAAAGTGTAGAAACACTAATAGCTGTATTTTGTCTCAGTTAAAGTCAGCTAAGAAACCTGGTCAAAATGTTTCAATTTAAAGCAGGCATTCAAATTTTCAACACAATCCTTAAAATACAAGATTATGCAAAGAATTCATGAGCCACTTGAAGGCAGTACTTTGGCCTTGCTGATGATGCTATAAAATTTGGGAGCCTGTTCTCTTCCATGATGACTTGTGGTCCACAAACATTTTGTTGACTCCTTTCTTTAATTGTTCATGAATGAAGCTGATTTTCATACTAACCTTGAGAAAAAAGTGTGTGTCTGGACAGTTTAAGTCAGTCATCAATGTAGGACTTTATCAAGTCCTGGAAGCCACCTTGGAAGAAGTAGCACTGGAGCCTCTTCCCTAGCAGGTCAGCTGGGCAAACTGTTTCCTAGTGACTCACCTGCAAGCCAGCATCAGTGGGCACACAGACATGTCCCTGGATTGGCTCACAAACATTTCATTCATTGTTCTTTGTGGGGAAAAGGATATATCTCTAGAAAGACTTCACTTTAAAATTTTAAGAAGTGTGTAAAGGAAAGCTTGGAGCAGATTGAAATTCCAGGACAATGATTCATGTGCCAGGAAATTTGCACTTTCCCTTCATGGCACTAAAATCAAAGACTACTGTACCAGGGACAGTGTCCCTGGAAGGGCAAAGGCAAAGTAAAAACAAGACTTAATTCTCTATCTTGAAAATGAGAGAAAAGACTTATCTTCTCCTCCCTTTTCTTAGAACACTTACGATAGAAAATTAGGAATTCATTCTCTGAAATATTTGTAAGTGTTTTAAAAAGTTAAATATACTTGTTCATACATATAGAGCCCAGGACTATTACCCTGAAGGGCCTTGGGGCCATCTTTTCAGAGTGTCACCAAGGAAGGTAGCGTGCCCTCTTTTTCTAGGAGGATGGGATCTCGACTGCAGTGGGTGCCCTGCTCCCAAACTGCATTTTGTCATGATGATGTGGGAAGTTTGTTTTTCCTCTGGGTAAAGGGATTAGCTAACACATGTGGCCACGCCAATTACCAAGTGTATTTGGAATATATAATACATGACAAATGGTAATTTCAGCTCCTCTTACTTGAGGACTAATTATTGTTTGTCTTGAGAACATGGATAGAATGGGTTGTGTCTGCTCAGCCGTATAAATGTGTGAGATTCTGTCTTTGCAGTCTCTTTAGCCTATTTCTGTAATTTCATTCTGATTTAATGCTTATTCATTAGTAAAATTGTTTTGTTTCTCTTCTACCTATGTGGAGAGATTTTCAGGGTTGGCAAGAGATTTTATTTTTTATTTATATTTAATTATATGTCTGCAACACCTCCATTCCTCCACTGGAACTCTGCCCCTCAGGCAGGAATTCAACTTATAAGTGAACAAGTGAAGGCAGGTAAAACCTGAAAGCAAAACAAAACCAAAAAGCTTTCTAACTGGTGAAAGTGGTGGTAGTTCCATCACACTCCCTCTCACAGGCAGTGATGTAGTTTGAATATAGTCACAGTACTCCTTCTCTTGGTAGCAATCCTGTCTTGCATTTTTAAAATATAATGGGTCCCTCTTATGGTTCTAATGAGCATGGAAGTTTTTGTAGGTTGAATTATGTCTGACCAAAGTGACATGAGGGAGTTCTAACTACAAGCACCTTAGGCTGGACACTGATTTGCACATGAGTCACCGTGTGGTCATATGGGAGGAGGGTGAGTTTTTTGTCCAATAGGGCAGTGCCCTTAGAAGAAGGGAGAGCACCACGTGAGATGGGGTGGATGTCAGAGGGCTGCAGTGCAAGCCAGGGAGACAGCTATCTTCTAAAGCAGTCAGGAAGCGTCCCCCTAAAGTTTTCAGGGGGAGCATGGACTTCCAGCTTCCAGAAGGGTGAGAAAATACATTCCTGATGTCTTGAATGAGTTTCTGGTGCCCAGTATTGGCAACCCTAGGGAACCAATTCAGGATTCGTTTCCACTCCAATTGGGACCTAATGTTATTACAAAAGAACTTCATTGGTTTGAAATAATCTTTAGCCTCTAATTCAAACTCTCAGAAAACATACATATCATTTCTGGTTTTATAAGCAACCTCTCTTAATACAGTTTTTGATTGAAGTCTCTATTATTTACAGATTTTTAAATCCATTATATATATTTTTTTTTTTTTATTTTTAGGTACCAGTACCTCTCTACATCTACCCCAGGTGCCATGTACATCAGCTTCCTCATGTGTTGATTGCTGCGAAGACGATGTTACTGTGTGATTGGCTCCCTTCCCTCACTACACCCTCCAGAAAAAGACTGGCGTGTGGAGCTTTCCTTCAGTCTCCTTCTGACGTGGCTGGTCTGTGGGTAACAGCAGTAGCATAACTATTTCATAACCCCACTGGGAAGAGTGTCTCGAATGGAGGGAGCCCATCGGTTGGTCTGTGACTAGAAAGCTGCTTGGAGACACCTGGAAGAAGCAGAGGAGAACCCCTGGGCAGAGAGGCCCTCCTCCTCTGCACAAGATCTTGGTTCATTTTGTGTGACTCCAACAGAATACCAGAGATTCAGCAATTTATTATGAACAGAAAGGTTTGGGCTCACAGTTCTGGAGGTTGGGAAGTCCAAGATGGAAGGTTGGTATCTGGCAATGATGAAGACCCAGGGCATTCATGAAGGGGGTGCCCCACCATCCACACTTTCCTTTAGGGCCCACCTGCCAGCAGTGGTGAATTGGGAATAAAGTTTCCAACATGTGAGGTTTGGGGGCACAAAAAACCCAGCAGGGGAGAACTGACACTTTCATCAACTGATATCCACATTGTAACAGAAAAAATAATTGAACGAAAACTGAACATTATTCACTTCATAAGGAAGAATTCATTCATCCCACATTCTGAATTAGTAAATATATCATGCATCTGTAGATAATTCGGAGATTCAAAAAATTGTTAAATTTTTAATCGCATTTTTTTAAAGAAAACAAAATTATGGAAATAACTGGCTTCTGAAGGTTTCATTAACCTAATTCATAGCACATAAAAAACATCCAATTGAACTATCAGCCAATCAGCTGCAGTTGCTCCTGGCACAGTACTTCTGAGGGCAGGAAACCAGAATCGCGGCAAGAGAAATGGCCAGACTGGACTCCAGGTCATGGCCATGGAGACCCAGAGCCTTCTGAGCTCCCAAGTCTCCTGCGAACACAAGAACTCGCTCGTGAAACTCAACCCGAAAACCAAACCTGTAAACCGTCCAAACCTGATGAAATGTGCTCCAAAGAAAGCAGAAAGGAGATCTGCAGACTTGCTGGTGTTTTTGTAACACTCTGCCTGACTTTCCAGCTTTCAGATGAGAAATCTCTAATCCAAACCTAGTGCTTTCAAGGTGTCCCAACATACAGAGTCCTAGGAGACCATCCTGAAAATCACTGCCTAGAGCACCTTCAGATTTAAAAAAAGACCCCTGTTCAGTATTTGAGACCAAGTAAAAAGTCAGCTGTGGGAAAGCTGATTCATACCAGCACCTGCGGTTTTGTTCTTCCAGATGAAAACGAAGACTCTGCCAGCTAACGTCGGGAATCCAGGAGGTTGTGAACCTGCCATCACCTAACACGCGGCGTCTTCTGCACCATGGAGCGCTGCAGAGCACTGGGCACCGGGCACAGCAGGGGGAAGGGCGTGGGAATCCAGCCAGTGGACCACGCTGGGCAGAGAGTGGGAAAGCTCCTCCCCACCTCCTGCCCCCAGGGATGGCAGGGAGGGAAGAGAAGACCTGTTTACAAAAACAAAAACCTGGGCATACTGTCTGCTGTTTTGAGAATTAGAAAATTTTAGTTTATCATATTTTAAAGATAATATTTTACACATGAAAAAATTATAAAGTGTTTTCCTCATCCATCCTCCTGTGCATGATTAATACCACCGGTTACCAGTGACGAGTCCTGTGCCCTCACAGGTTGAAATCTAACCTTAGGGAAGCACGCCAAGGCAAGCATACAGAGCAGGGTTCATTTTAAAAGGGGTAAATAGGCTTCTCCAGGGAGGGAGAAGGGGCCATGGCTGGTGTCCTGGTATCCCCAGAAGCGAGGCGTTCTGCCTGTTTTATGTGTCCTAGGCTTCCTCTCTTCTCCGGCTCTCTTCCCCTCACCCCTCCTCTTCCTGCATGTGACTGGGCCCAGGAGATGCTCAGTGGAAGCCCAAAACGTGAGAAGCAGATGGGCTGGAGGGGCAAAACTGGAATGATCTGGGCAGGAAGGGGGCAGAATCAACAACTCCCTGTAGGAGGGACAGTCCCTGGGACAGGTACCTGAGCAACAAGTTGGAGCAGGGACAGGTTATCTTGATAAGGGTGGGGGAAGGGCTCTGAAGGAATTAATATTTTAATTCCTCCATTCTCTGCATCTGACCCTGGTTCTATGTCTAATTCTGGCTTCATCATCATCATTGGAAACATTCCTAAGCGTGTCTGAGCATTTATTTTTCCATTACCCTTTCCTGAGTGTTAGTTACATGTAGAGTTTGCCTAGCTTGCAGAAAGCCCTGGGTTCCATTCCGAGTAATAAGAACAAAAATAATGGTAATGATTACTTTTAAAATAAGCCATAACAAGAATTAATCTGCAGCATTAATATTTTCTATTATTCCCAAAACCAATTCATTTTTGTATTAATTTGATAGTAAGGAGAACACATATAAGCTAAACACATAGACTCATAGATAAATTGAAAACTGTATTCACAGAGAGAGAGATAATTTTAGATCATAGACAGGTAGGTAGATTTATGATAAATAAATAGATATTTTGTTGCAACTGTTGTTCAAGGACTAAATCTGAGAGCAGGTACCACTGGGATGACCTTGGTTCAATGACATGATTGCTCAAGTTTTTGTGTCAGTAGAATGAAAATGATACGTATGTCACTTTTAAGCTTCTCACAAGGCTTAAGGACAGCATAGGTTTAAAAACACTTAGTATTTGCATTAGTCCCATTTATTTGAGTCTCTTTTGTAATAAAGGGGGCAAGTAAATGAGATAGTGGTCAGAGAAGACTATAGAGTCAAGAAATAAGAAATCAACACACACACAATATTCATTCTTCATTGGTTTCTTAACAACTCCAGATTTTATGTGATTGAGGTTTTTTTGAAGAGACAACATAAAAAACAAAATGCTACGTGATTTTCATTTATATCAAACCAAAGTCTGAACAAGTTTGGCATTTCAAATAGAATGTGTAGGAATAAGCTTAAAAAAAGCTGTGCCCAGCCTGTGCCCTGAATACCATCCACTGCTGCTAAGGATCTTAAAAAGTTGCACAAAGTGCAGAAACAGGTAGTGAATCAGAACAATTAATATGGCTTACTTGACTATTTTCTCTCCAGATTCAATGCAGTCCCATCTTAGCTGTCTTTTAGAAGATATTTTAAAAATAGACATATTTAAAAAATAGACTATATAGTCAATTGATATTTCCACAATGGTGCTGAGGTAATCCAGTGGAGGGACAGAACCGTCTTTTCCACAGAGTTCTGGAACAGCTGGGTGTGTGCAAGGAAGAGGAATGAGCCTCCACATTTCCCTCGTACTCCCTGCAGAAACTGAATCATGGGACAGAATGCAGCAGGTAAAACTGTGGAGATTATGGGAGGAAGGACGCACTGAGAGTAATGACCAGATGTGAAACAGGTTCCAAGTGATGAGGAGAGAAAAACAAGCAAAGAGCCTCGACGTACGTAGCACCTCTGAAGCATTTTATAATACAGAGGGACAGAAAAATGGGATAGTGGCCATGGCAGGTTATAGAGTCAAGGGTCAAAATGTAAATAAGCACACACACTTGTACAATATACACAACCACATACACATGTGTATGCTCTGGGTGATACTAACACTAGAGTGATTTTTTTTTTCCAGTTGATCAAGTCATGAGCAGTTTGAATTTTGGTCAGTGATTTAATTTCTTGGCTTTCTTCAAATGCAGAATGGGATAGCATTCTGCTCGTGAATTTGTAATGAGAACTCAATTCCAGAAGGTAATGACGGAGTGCATCATAGGGAGTCATCCCACGGCAGTTCCTCTGTCCGCCTAAGTAGGTCTTTCATGCTTTGTCCCTCCAGTCAGTAAGGCTGAGTGCCATGGATGCACATCTACCCAGTGTGCAAATAAGCAGGCAGAAGAGTGCTGGTCTGGCAAACACGGGGCTCTCACTCTGCCCTAGGAAAGGCCCGGGGCCTCTTAGAGAGTTCCAGGTCAGTTAAAGCTAACTGGTTGTTATGATATCCCATGGAATGATTCTTTTTTTTTTTTTTTTTCCGAAAAGCTTCCTCTTCCTATCAGTTTATGCGCTTCAGGTTTATTGTCCTGCCCCCTCATAGTGACATTGATAATTGTGTCTGAATGGAATTACCATGTCTATTATGAAGCTCCATAAGTAATTTTTAGCTGATAAGCTATTATATCAAAGTCCTGTCTTGGGATTCTACTCCTTTGGCTGGGCCCTTGCACCTTCCCAGAGGGCTGACCCCAGGAATGTGGGGTTGGTTGGGCTGAGGGGACTCTGAGGGCCTGGGGCCTGTGTTTCCAATGCACATGCTTGAGAATGCTTTGAGAACTATACATTCCAACGTATTTCCCAGGACGCTCAGTGTTTCAGTGCATAGTTCAGTGAATTAAGTGTCTTCAATTGTTCTTCTCCTGCTTATTATCTTTCTAATAGATTTTAATTATTTTGAATTCTCTTCCCCATTTTTTGTTACATTTGATCAAGAAAAATTCCATTAAATTTTCTAATAATTTATGGTGTAAAAATCATGATATTTCTTTTAGAATTTTTATGTGTTTTCATAAAATGAGAGGAAATTATGAAAGAAAGTGCTATTTGAATAAAATAGCTATATAATGTCTTTGTATTTATGTAAGGAATAAGTATGTATATATATATATATATATATATATATATATATATATATATATATATATATATATTGTAGAGATACCATTTTCTATCTTTTTCTATGAATGAGAGCTTATCCTGGCAATTTCTTTAACATGAATTTTAATGTAAATTGATTTTAAATAAAAAGAAAAGAATTTGAAATAGGTAATGTTGGCTGATACCATTAAACTAATAAAAAAATAATTACTATGGGTTTGTGCTATTTAATTATAATACATTTATAATACATCCCTAAGTATTATACAAAAAAAAAAAACATTATTATATAGTGCTCAGGTCAGCGCCTCTGGGAGATTGTCTGGGTTGGCTCAGTCCTGACATAGCAGTGGGCAGGGCTGAGCCACATCTGTTGAGGTGGTGGCCCAAGGACAGCCTCTCCCTATAGACATGGAGCCAGATGGCTGGGGCCCTAGGTCTTCAGATTGAAATGTCCATCCCGATCTGAGTTGAGCTGTGCATTGACTACCACAAGAGAGTGTTGAAATCAGCATGCCTGGGAATGTTAATGGATCGGTCTAGTTTACTACAGAAAAATCTATGATGGATGTTCAAGGGGGCATACATGTTAAAATGCTAACCGGTACACATTTGGAATGTAAGATCTCATAATTTTATTTTGTACAAAAGTTTGACCTAGAAACTCTTATGCCAGTGCAGAGTCCAGTGTGTTCCACTGAGTTCCTGGGTTCCCTAGGAAGTTCATTCAGGCCTTTTAACACAGCAACAAAGTGTCATGCATGTGGGAAATGTGTCATTATAGCAGGCTATCTCACTGTCGCCTTGTGATGTTCATATTCCAGTAGAGAAGATGAAAGAAACAGAGGAAGGGAATGGAGGAGGGAGGTGGGGAAGGAAAGGGGAAGATCTGGGGAATAAAAAAGAGCAGATTATGTTATTTGCATGAATAATGTGTCACAATGAACTGCAACTCTTATGTAAAATTGGAATACATGAATAAAAACATACTTATAGAGAAAAACATGAAAGGAAATGAAGAGTTATAGATGTTAATAATATTTTATTTTCCCACATATAGGCCTTTTTGGACATATGAAATTCATATAAAATTTCTGATTGACTAAAATATGTATAATTTTAATAATGTACCTTACCTAATATATTTGCTTTATGTCTTTCTCTTTTTATTTTAAATATATTTTGTCTTTTTGTAAGTTTAATACAAAATGAACTGTGTAATTCTTACATGTGAGGAACATATTAGTATTGATATGCAAATTTGTACTTAAAACAGTTTTGGGGGGATTATGTACTTTTTTTCATGCTAGAATCCATAGGAAAGTATAACTCTGAACATGAGTCAAGAGAAAATGTTTCTCCTCACTTGACTTTTTTATTTATCTATTTTCTTTAGTTTACATGGTCACCTAGAAAATTGTAAAATTATCACAAAACAAAAATCTTTCCAGCAATCAGGGCAATAAATAGGAAGAAAGCTTTGTATCCTGTGTGTTATGGAAGGTCATTGGCATGAGCACAGTCTAGAGTGTGTGGGGCATTAGCTTCAGTACATGTATCTCAGAACCAGGTGAAAGAAAGAATGTTCCCTCCAGCCTGAGCCAGGGGCACATGTGGCACATGCCAGGGACTCTGCACGGTCTCCAGCCCAGGAAAAAGTGCAGGATAAGATGGAAAGAAACATAGGCAGGACGTCACTTTAAATATTGAATTCCAAAGTGAGAAATTAGAAATTTGTTTGTTGACCTGTAGTAAAATTATTGAATTACAAGTTTAATAACTTATACTAAGAACAGAAAAATATGATCAAAGATACACACCAGAAGACTAGGCAATGTGTATTGTGTGTTGGAACAGAAGAGAAAACAGAGTACAGAGCTAATATGTGAAAGTACTGACGTAGTTGTCTCAGGCAGTGTCTCTGAATCTAGTTGCATGGGCCAATACAGATGGAGATTGTTTTAACATTTGTATGCATATTTTTCTTCAAATCATCTTTGCAAAACTCATTTTTGTGCCTATTTCATAATGTAATATAGTAGCACTTGTGTACCATTTACAAGTTAACATCCAGATGCGACATGAGGGTTCCAGATAACCATTTGTAGGCAGGAAGTGGTATGTGAAGAGCAAGGTTAGCTTGCAGTAGAACAGTGAGGGGAAGCATGCATGCAATAACGCTCTGCAGGTGGAGGCAGCACCTTGCCTCAGGACTGTTCTGATCTTTGAGATGTGAAGTGGCACAGGCATGATGGCGTTCAGGTGTAGCAGCATTTCTATAAAATAATATATAACTATTTGGAAAAGGAATAAATAAAACAATTACATTTATAATGGTTTCAAAAAATCAAATGTCTGCAAATAAATTTAAGCAGGGAGGTGAAAAATATATCTACCGAAAACAATAAACATTGATGAAAGAAATGGAGGGAGACACAAGTAAACAGAAATCCCACCTCCATGAATCAGAATAACCACCATCATTGAAAGTTCCTAACTACCAAAGCAATCTGCAGACTCAGTGCAATACCTATTAAAATGCCAATTCATTCTCCACAGAAACTAGGAAAAACAACCTTTATGTTTGTTTGGAACCTCAAATTACCCCAAAGTAGTCAATGCAATCTTGAGTAAAAAAGAATAAAGCTGGAGGCATCACATTACCTGAGTTGAAATCATATCACAAAACTATGGTAACCAAAATAACATGGTACTGGCATAAAGATACACACGTGTATCAATGAAACAGAATGGAGAAGCCAGAAATAAACCTGAACATCAACAGTTAACTGGTCATCAATGAAAATAACAATGTGGGGGGAAACATATCATTAATAACTCTTATAGGGTGCTGGGAAAACGGAATATCCACATGCAGAAGAATGATACTTGGCTCATCATTCACCAGTTAATAAAATCAAGTTTAAATGTACTAAAACCCTAAGTGTAAGGATTACAACTATGAAAACACTAGAAGAAAACATGGGAAATGCTTCATAACATTAATCTGGGCAAGCATTTTTTTTGGATAAGACCTCAAAAGAACAGAAAATAAAAGCAAAAGTAATCTAACAACATTGGATCATCCTAATAATCAACAAAGCAGAAACAGTCTACAAACTGGAGGAGAGATTTGCAAGTTATACATCTACCAAGCATCTAATAACCATAACAAAGAAGGACCTCAAGTCAAAAGCAAAAGAGAACAAAAAGTTCAGTTAAATAATGGGCCTAAGATATGAATGGGCATTTCTCAAAATAAGCCATACAAATGAGTTACAAGCACATGAAAAATTAAAATAAAAGCCATAGTGAGATATCACCTTACACTGGTTAGAATGGTTATTATCAAAAAGACAAAAGGTAACAAGTGCTGGTGGGAATGTGGGGAAAGCTTAAGTACACAGTTGGAAAAAAGGTAATTTATTACAGTCATTATGTAAAACAGTATGGAGGTTCCTTAAAGCACTAACAGTAGGATTGTCACATGACCTAGTGATCCCTCTACTGGGTGTATAGCCAAATGAAGTGGAACCAGCATGCTGCAGACACAACTGCACTCCTAGGTTTATTACAAACCTATTCATGATAGTCAAAATACAGACTTAATCTCAGTGTCTATCAACAGGTGGATGGGCTTATAATACATTTTTATATACAATACATTACTTGTTAGCCACAAAAGAATTTATTTGCAACAACTAGGTTCCATCTGGATGATTGTATTAAGTGAAATAAACCAGGCCCAGAAGGATAAACATCACATGGTTTCACTCAGGCAAAAACTAGAAAAATCCTGCAGAAGTTGAGAGCAGACGAGTTGTCACCAGAGGTGGGGGAGAGAAAGTGATGGTGTGGGGAGAGGTGGTCCACGTGCACCATTTGTGCCTAGATGGAAGGAACGAACTCTAGTGCTCTATGGGTTAAGGGTAACTACTATTAGCATCAGAACTCTGTATTTCAAATTCACTAGAAGAAAGAGTTTGGATGTTCTCATCACAAAGAAATAATAAATGATGGTGGTGGATTTGCTGATTACTCCAATTTAATCACTTTACAATGTATACCTGGGTAAAACACCACACATTATCTCATAAATGTGCATAATTGTTATGTGCCAATTCAAATGTATTTTATAACAAAATATTCTTCACATGTCAGATCAATAAACAGACAATAGAATTCATTATATTCCTCCATAAACTACTTTATGTGTAGATTGTCAACATTTCTTGATCAAGATAAGGTAAACTTCTATTTCCAAGAAACAAATGCATGATTTTAAGAATGAGCAGACCTTTATTTACTTAATACAATTAAACATACGTTAATTATACTTACTGTCTAAAGCTGAATTTAAGTGTATATTTTGTACGTTCCAAAATTAAGTTTCAGATGTATTAAATTCTAGAACAATTTGATTAGTTTGACCTTGGTCTTTACAGGACAACAAAGGCCCGAGGTAGTTGACAAATTAGTTTTCATTTAAGAAAAGTTTCTACTTGGGCTTCTATCAACTGGTAAATTTCTTTATTATGTTAAAATAGAAATGAATATAAAATATTGCAATTTACATTGAAGTCTTCAGAGGCCAACTCTGAGAGTTCCTTTACTACTGAGACTCAAGGTATGAATACATTTGGAATCTAGTCTAACCACCAGAGGATACTAAAAGCTATGCTCACTGTAGAGTTCAATTAAATCCACATTTTTCTCTTCTAAAGCATGACATACGTGTAGTTCAAAAGCTAGCTTATAAAAGAAAAGCTAACATGTCAGAGTATTTAAAACGTTAGTTGGAAGAACTAGGTGAGTGTTAATGTTATCTGAAAATGAAGTGGATAATTCCCAAGATATCTCAGGCTCTCTTTGCCAGTAGGAGAAAGGGCTGATGGATATGCAAAGCCTATGAGAATGCATTTTCTCTACAGGCTTCAAGAAACCGGGATGCTTCCTAATCCTTTCACGATTTGGGTCTGATTCCATCTGAATCATGAAATTTTGCATTAATGCATGGCCCTGAATATCTGCTTATCAGTGACTCTGTACTCTTGAGCTCATGCAAATGTGAGTTTTGCCCTTCAGTCTCTGGAATACTAAGTAGGGCTCAAGCAGTTGTATGCTTCAGCACAAGAGCAACTCATTAGCAGCCCACCACATGGACTCCACACACAGACGCATCAATTCCCCTCTCCTAACACTGAAGGTCCAACCATAATAATGCTTCCTAAGGCTGCTTCTCTAGAGCCATCTTGAGGACTTTTCATTTAGGGTTTGAAAAGAAAAATGGTGCAGGACTAATCAGACACACACCTGGGATAAGAAGTGGGTTTACCGTCAGGAACATGGTATAATCACCATTAACTGGGATGAATTCTGGGGATATGGGAGTGGGTTAGTTTGAAGAATCCATTAATAAAGTCCATTACATAAGAAAATCTTAAATGGAAAAATCTTATGCTAGTCTTTATAGATGCAGAAATATGCTTGGCATCTTTGAAATTGTAACACGCCTTCATGTATCAGATGAGAATTAGTATATGTGTGTCTACATATACATATAAATTTGGACAAAAGAGTAGAGGCATAGAAATTAGAATCAAAGAGACAAAACTTTGTACATTATAAATAACAAGATTTTATATTTAAACATTCATAAGAATCAATGGAATATTGCCATATAGTAAGAGAATTTAGTAAAACAGCATATTTATGTAATGTATAATCAACAACTTGGAAGGCTGAGGTAGGAAGATTGCAAGTTCAAGGACAGCTTTGGTCTTTTGCAGTCTTGGAATTTTTTTCAGGTACATAACTGATCTGTACACTATACACACATTTATCTTACTGTAACAAAATGAAAGTGATTCTGCATATTACAAATGATTTCTCTCTTTATATCATGATTTTGCTTCAAAGTTCCTCTAGATAGTAAGTTAACCCAATGAGTTAGAATATTTCTTGAGTAATGCAATTAAACTTGATTTACATTCGTTTTCTAGTTGTGTGGCAGACTGGTGACTCTTTTGCATGCTAACTAAACTGTGTCAACTGTAAGGTACTGACTTCAGATTCCTCAATTAGTCTGATCAAAACCTTATAGAGGAATTATGATCTGATTTTGATTAATAGCCCAGCAATACCAGATTCTTTTAGTGATTATTTAAAGAGGTAATGAAGCTTAAATGGGATTGTAAGGGTGAGGCTCTGTTTCCATTAGACTTGTGTCCTTACAAGATGAGAAAAAGACACAAGATCGATTTCTGTCTCTCTCTGTCTCTCTCTCCCTCTCTCTTTTTCTCCATGCACATAGAGACAGCCATGTGAACACACAGTGATCATGTGTTCATGTGAAGTGAGAAGAAAAGCCTCCGGAGAAATTCTGCCTGCTCACACCTTGATCCTGGACCTCCACTCTCCAGAACTATGAGAAAATGCATTTCTATTTTTTAAACCACACCCTGTGAATATTTTGTTATGGCAGAGTGAGAAGAATACAAATTTTGTGTCCTGTATTGCCAGAAACCCTCTTGTTATGAAATTAATTTTGATGGTTTTCATCCTTTCTAAAGCATTTGTTATTGCAAGCCTTAGTTCTACTGGCTGTGCTATCTTGGAGGAGAGAGGCAGACTGAGGGATTAGGAGCATGTCCTTGGATCAGAGATGGCAAACGCAGGGCTGTTAGAAGCTTCCACCCTCCCAGATCCTAATAGACAACAACAAAACCCCTGGAACATCAGAATCCCACTGAACACAGAATGACTACCTGGTGGACAGATGAACAGCTTAGCACCAGGATAAACTTGATTATCCTTGGACCAATGCTGTGGCAGAGAGGCTTGGAAGTGACGTGCTTTCCAGAACTGACCACACATGTAAATTTGAGGAGGAAATCACAGAAATCATGGAAGAACTCCCTTATGGGTTGTGTGTAGAATAATAAAGGAGTTAAGTAGAGCTTTGACAGGCCCCTCACTTTTTGTACACTCGTTGTTCATATCACTTCTAGAACTTTGACAACTGTCAAATTGATGGTTCTCAACCGATTCTCTCTATGAACTCGTGCTTTTCTAGCAACTCAGTATTTACCTGCATCTACCCCCACGAAGCTCCAAGGGGACAACTCACCCCTGAACTTGACTTTCACCATTCACTTATCCATGTACTGTTTTTTCAGAAAGTTGTTAGCTTGCTGAAAATACAAAACTTTCAGCTTGATGTTTATTTAATAAAATTCATGTTTCTAATTCATTCACTACTCACATTTCTTTTTACTAAATGGGTAGAAATGGCCTCTTCATTCTTTCTTTTGCATTTTTTTATCTTTTAAAAATGTTTATTTCTGGCTCATTCTCAATGGAAAAATATGATTTTACCTCATGAAACATGCATGAGATCAATTCAACACAACTAAAAAGGCCAAAATGATTCACACACCTATTTTTATTCCATCAATAGAAATAGATTGCTGATTTACTTCAATCCAACGAAGCTAAATGATTATGTATTTTTGGTATTTGCACAATGAGAAAAAAATAAGAAAATATTCCCATATGTAGCTTTATCTGGACAACCAGGAAGGAGGTCTTGTTTTTGCCAAAGATTAAACAAATTTCATAGAAAATATATTAAAATCCAGAAGGAGTCCATAGCTTTAGTTGGGATCAAGAATAACATAAAATTAAAAATACTATCATATATATCATAAATAATAAATTTAAAATAAAGTAGAAAGGAATTCCATTTATATAAGAAATGAGGATCAAATTTCCAAGAATAAACCTAACTAGGAATTGTCAAGACTTTATTAAAAAAAAAAAGAGTGAAAAACAAATTTCCCAGGTCTGAAAAATAAGTTTGAATAAAAGGAGAGAATTATGTGCATGAATTTGAATTTAAGATACTATGAACATAATAAATTTCCCAAAAGACATCTGACTCATTTAAATCATTGTACTAAAAATCTAAAATTTTTGGAAGGCTGATTCTAAAATATATGCATAAAATCCATGCTCCAGCACAGTTGGCAGAGGGGCCCAATCAAAGTCCAAAAGTGTGCAAGTCAAATTTGTTTATCTTTGTAACTGAGATAGATAAAAATAGCAGTTCCAGAGAATGCGGTGTAGGTGTGAACTTGGTTTCTCACACAGTAGAATTGTGTGGGTAGTTTTGTGGATGTCATTGTACACCAATGGGTGGGTTCAGAACTTCAGTAGACAGGCTTGATGATATTGGCTGTCCACTGAAGACACACCTATCAGAGAATAAATCATATATGGATTAAAATGAAAACATTGGAAACATAGCAGGTATAAGGGAAAATACAGTTTTCCATTCATTCCCAGTAATGCTGGACCATCAGTTTACAGCATGCCAACTGCCCTTCTAAAACAGAAAGTCTGGAGTTAGCCAAGCACCTACATCTAGAGGCTGAATACTGCTCAGTGCCACTTTTCTCCTTGAGACACTTGCTGTCCACACGTGGAGGCTGGGAAGCTGGTAAGAAATTTAGTGGTCTCATAGGAAAAGAAAAATTGACAATCCAGGACACCTGCCAAGTACAGGGTCCTCTAGGTACCTCCTGGATTTTGTTTCTTAAAAAGGTGCCCAAGGTACAAGAGCAAATTGGAGGTCGATGCACTCTCACAGAAACTAAGTGCTTCTCTTCTCTCTCTTCTCTAAATTCATTCAAGCCCTGACTCATCATGGATTGTCTTCTGCCCTATGCAGGAACTGAAGGGGCTGAGAAGTGAGCGTTCTCATTAATTGGTCTCAACAAGGGGTTCAGACTTTGAGAGTGTGCCTTAAGTGGCACCAGCTAGCAGTAAAGGCAGACTACAATTTGGATGGTATTTGAAAACACTGAAAGTGATATTTTAAAGTTGCATTTATGATGAATGACCCAAGTGCCTGCTGAAGCAAACAGACACCGTCTCTGGAGGAAATAGTATTGTTAAGAAGCTCAAATGCCTCTCTTATTTCCCTATGCAATGTCAGTCATTCAATCAAATATCAGATCATGAAGAGTCATGAAAAATTGACTGAAAGCCAAAATAAAATAAAATAAAACAATATAAAATTTTGAAGTGCTGTGATGAGACTGTTCACAAAGTAGAGGGCAAGATGGAACATTATGACTAGGTTTTAGTCCTCTAAAACCTGTGAAAAATAAAATGAAAGTTCTAGAGCTAAAGAATATTATAGAACAAATGAGAAATTCTCTTAAAACTTTAATTGCAGACTTGATACAGTTGATGAGAGAATTAATAGCCAAGAGGGTAGAATATTCTTAAAAGTACAGACTGAAATCAGAATATAAAAAATAAAAATAGGGCTGGGGATGTGGCTCAAGCGGTAGCGCGCTCGCCTGGCATGCGTGCGACCTGGGTTTAATCCTCAGCACCACATACCAACAAAGATGTTGTGTCTGCCGAGAAGTAAAAAAAATAAATATTAAAAAAACTCTCTCTCTCTCTCTCTCTCTCTCTCTCTCTCTCTCTCCCCCCTCTCACTCTCTCTTTAAAAGAAATAAAAATAAAAATAGAGACACATAAGAGAGGTGAACATGGTCTTCCCATGCCTATTGGACGTCCCAAAATAGAAGATGGGAACAAATTTCAAGTACTGAAGGGCAAAAATCTTCCCCGAGAAAAGATTTGAAGATACATATTCCAGCAGTTCTACAAATTCCAAGCAGGATAATTGCAAAGGAAACCACCCACAGGTTCATCACTGTAAACAGATAAAAACTAATCTTCAAAGAAGCTAGAGGGGTACGTGGCACATCAGGGGAAGCAATGAGAACGGTGGCTGATGTGCTGCTTCTGGGTGGCGCCCCCCCTCCCCTCCTCTTGAGAGCACTGCAATATTGGGGGTGGGGGGAAGGGGGGAGAGAGAGAGAGAGAGAGAGAGAGAGAGAGAGAGAGAGAGAGAGAGAATCACTGCTTTCTGCTGCTGGAAACAATGCCACACACCTCTAAATGACCGAAGGACAGTGACCTCAGCAGTGGCCCTTCAAGTGGTGAGCGCATCCTCTAAACTTGAACGTGTGAGAGAGGATTTCAGGGAGACAGAGGTGAAGTAATTCACCACCAGTTACTGTATGCTAAGACAAATTCTAGCTGAATTTTTTTTTTCAGGAGAAAGGTAGAATTCTCTTAGTTAGAAAAAAGAAAAGAATGAAAACATTGCTGAGATCAACAAATGTGATCGTATTAGAGAACGAGGAAATTGCAGGGGGTTGAAAATATCGGTGATGTGAAATGTGTGACAGCAATGGGAAAGGTCAGGGCCAGTGAGTGAAGGCGGGCAGCTCCTGTCCAGGAAGCAGTGACGATCTTCATGAGCACTGGCGAGCCAGGACGTCTGCCGTGCTTCCGAAACTGACCATGAACACAGTAATGAGAGGGTCATGAACTCAGCCTGCCAGTATGTGTCGTGGGGATAGAATATGATCATAAAAACTAGCAATGGGCAATAGAGGAACCTGAACAGACCAGGGCATCCCCAGCCATTCAGGAGGCTGAGATAGGAGGATGTCTTGAGCCCGTGAGTTAGAGACCAGCCCTGGGGGACATAGTAAAACACTGTCTCCAAAAATAAAAGTAAAATGAAGAAGGCAGATGTTAATGTCAACATATGATTATTTACCAATGAGGCAAAATATGAAAGGACAAATAGTGCAAAGAAAAGACAAATATTATATTACAAAATGATAACACTAAAGTATGTGTTTCTTGTGACCTAAACTTATTCTTTCTTGTGAGAGGAGAAGAATAAAGAAAACTATGTACCATATAAATATAAATCAAATAAGAGGTGGAGTATCAAAACTCATACCCAAGTAAAATTCCAGGGTAAAAACATTATCAGGATATTTTTAAATGAAAAAAAAAATTAAATACATTTGGAATATGAAAACATGCCAAATTTGTAGGCACCAAATAACATAGACTCAAAATGACTAAAGCAAATCTGAACATGTAAAATCAGACAAAGGGTGAACCACATTCACAGGGAGTTATTAATGCATTGTCTCATTGCTTGTAAAATAGTACAGAAATGGAATTTAAACATTATGACTAAAAATTTACTTATTATAAACATAAACACATTTATGAAGTCATATTACCAAAATTGGGACAGTTTAAGGGAACCAGGAGGAATGTTTGCAATAATTATACTTGGGTAGGAGGCATAGGCATAGACTGGATTGTCCTTCAAAAGATATGTCATCTGGCCCAGAAAACATTTCTATCAAGTAAACACAGACTAGTTATAAAAATTGAGTGTATGATGAGACTTAAGTGATCTCCAACATATATGAATATTGAAGTCATACAAACAAATTTTTGGCATTTTAGAGTATATTAGTGACACCTGCTAGAAATTTATAACAATAGGATCTTCCCCAAATTGTCCTGGCTGTGGCCCTGGGAGGACACTGAGAAGTGCAGAGGTCTCAGAGGCGCTGTGCCAGGCCTCCCAGGGATCTCTGGATCTCCACTGCAGTCTCAGGTGGAGGAGTCCTGCACCAGTGGAGCTCACTGGGATGCTCCCTCCTTCACCTGTGCCTCCACTAAACTGGCACTCTCTGTCCCCTGCAGCCCTAGGGACTGTGCTGAGGCCTGCTGTTTCTCAGACTACTCCATTATCCCAAATCTCCCCGTTTCTCCAGGTCTCTTTTTCTCTATTATCGAATGCAAGCTCTTGCTCATGGCCACCTACTTCAACAAGCAGCCATGCACCAACTGTTTTGGTTCTGTGTTGTGGAGAAGCAGGCAATGGCTAGGTAGGTGCTTCTACACTACCACTCTGAATTGCCCCCAAATCAACTTTAAAGAAGGCAAGATCAAAAATAGTATCAAAGCTCCAAGCACTTAGCATTGAATAAAATAAAAGATGTGTGAGATTGCTGTACGGAAAATTGGCAAACTTGACAATGAGACTTTAAAAGATCCACATAAATGGAAATGTAAGTAATATTCATGAGTTAGAAGACTTATTTTATAAAGAAGCGATTCTCAGATTTATAGCCGTAGATTCACAGCAGTCTCAAAAATTTGTTAGTTATTTTGTACAAATTAATTTTAAATTTGTGTGGAAATGCAATGAGCCTGAAAGAGCTCAGATGTCTTTGAACAAATAAAAGTAACATTGCAATATTTCATAAATGAATACCAGCATAAAAACAATATGGCATTGGCACAAACAAAGAGAAGCAGATCAATGGAGGGGAATAGAAGCAAGATGTCATGTGCACACACACACACACACATACACACCACATAAACACACACACACACACACTTGATTTACGACAAGGTGGCATATGAAAACAATGGGTGAAAGGTGCTCTTTATACACGAGTCCTGGCCAACTGTAGACAAATTAAAAAGCCCACGGGGGTGTGGGAAATAATCTCAGCCTCTCTCCCAAACCACAGGAAAAAACAGTCGTTACTGATCATAGATCTACACATGAAGAGTGAAGCCTCCAGCCTTCTAGATGTGGGATATCCAGGAAACTAGGGTGCCTAACATGGCACAGGCCGTCGAGCTGCACGGGTCCCCACCTCGAATTCTACTGTGGAAGACATTCAGCAAGGTTGAGCTAATGGTCCCGTGAATCCTCTTCAAGACTTGACTGGGTTTCTGCCTTTGTGTCCTGCTATTGTACCTTCACAGGCATCCATCCCTTGCTCTGTCTTTAATATTTTTATGCATTTTGGAGGATATTTCAAACATTTATATGCATCTTCCTAAGCACGTGTACAAATTCTGCACATGTCTGTCATTGCCTAGATTCCAATAGTTATTTATAGTTTCATGTATGGCTGCCATGCAATGAAATGTGAAAATCTTAAGTGTATATTTGCTGAATGTTGACAGATGGCTGCATCTGGGGAGATATTAATTTTATTCTACAGTGTTTTGAGTCCCTGACATTCATTTCCAATGCCATGCTTATATTAATCACAGATAATTGCACAGGGACATAAGGAAAAGCCAGCAGGGAGAGCTGGAATCAATACATGGGAAAATATATCTAAAACTCAATAATTTAAAGAACCAAGAGTGTTCATATTTTTTCTTCTATTTCTTCATTAGGATCATAAACATGATGGCTTTTATTGTAACTAGAATTCCATATGGAAGAGATAAGGTTATTAATCTGATTTATCTATCAATTACTCAATGTGTTTAGTCTGTACAAGTATTATTAAAATGCAGGTTAATGAAACACGCTTTAAGGCTCTAAAGAAATTCAGTGATTTGACTAAACTTTATTCTGTAAATCATAATTGTAATATTGGCACAATAAAGCCACTGAGTATGGGAAATATACACATTATTCCAAAAGATTCTCCTCGGCCTTGGGATGTCAGTGTGGTCAGTTTGCTGTGTTGTGCCCTGAAGGTCAGCTCTGAGTGCTTGCTGTGTTTGGATCGTGAATGTCCTCCAAAGGCTCATGGCTTGATCCCCATCCTGTGGTGCAGGTGGAGGTGGGATGCCTTGAGAAGGTTGTGAACAGTGAAAGGAGTTGGGTTGATAGGATTCTTTTAGGATCCTGGCCCCGCCCCTCTCTCTGCTTTCCTGCCCCCACAAGGGAAGCAGCCTCCTGGGCCATGGGATGTCCTGTGCCTCCACAGACCAGGAGCAGGGTCAAAGACCATGGAACCCATGACCCCAAATAAATCTTTATGCCTTATAAGAAGATTATTTTGGGGCTGGGGATGTGGCTCAAGTGGTAGTGCACTCGCCTGGCATGTGTGCGGCCCAGGTTCGATCCTCAGCACCACATACCAACAAAGATGTTGTGTCCGCCGAGAACTAAAAAATAAATATTAAAATTCTCTCTCTCTCTCTCTCTCTCTCTCTCTCTCTCTCTCTCTCTCTCTCTTTCTCTCTCCTCTCTCACTCTCTCTTAAAAAAAAAAGAAGATTATTTTAGGTATTTTGTCACAGGGATAGGAAATTGATTAACAAAGTGCTCTACTTAATTTTCAAAGTCTCCCTGAAGTAGCACGACTACCAAAGTGTCCCACAGAATTTCTCATCACCTTAAACCTTATTGATACATTATCCACTGGCTTTGTGAACTGCCTGTATAACTGGTGGCGGTAAGCAGCTCACTGTTTTTCAGATGCGCTATCTAGCTGGATATCAAAGCACATGAATCTCCTTTCAAAGAGTAAAAATTAATTTGATCTTCATTTGTTGTCAAATCCTAGAAAAATACAGATCTTGTTGTACTTCTTGAAAAATATTTTCATGGCCTTAGCTCTTATAGAAAAAGTTAGATATAAAAAGGGCAATTTAGGGCTGGGATTGTGGCTCAGGGGCAGAGCATTTGCCTTGCACGTATGAGGCCCTGGGTTTGATCCTTAGCACCACATAAAAATAAGTAAATAAAATAAAGGTATTGTGTCCATCTATGACTAAAAAAAATATTAAGAAAAATGAAAAAGGGCAATTTATTTCAAGTTACTTCCTCTCTTGAGAAATTTGTCATCAATATGTGTTAAAAACAAGCCAAACGACAAAGTTCCCACTTCTCCCTTTGTATAAAACAGAGATTTGCTTATTTTGGGTCCCATTTGGCCCTTCGTCGTTTCTGCATCTATCTGGGACAAATTCACCCAGTCACATTTGGGAAGATTCGGCTGCCACATGCACACTCATCACCACAGCTAGGTATTTAGGATTCCTCCTCCTGTTTCTTTTCATGTGTATTTTAAACCTACCTCACAGTCTGCCCTTGAGATATATAAATATATATATATATAGTTAAGTGCCATAGTCGTAGGGTCAGCAATGCCACTGTTCTGGGCTCCTGTGGCAGAAGGGGTGGATAAGTCCATTAGTGCCATGAGTAGTGTTTCAGGGATGCTCTAGTTTAGATGTGTGAAATAATGCTTAGTATTGCCATCAGAACAGCAATACGTCTTCATTAGGATAAATGATGCTGGGAGTCTTCAACAGAGAGCTTCCCCTTCCCAAAGTTGAGATTTCCCATGGTTTTCTACTCAGATCTCTCTCTCTCTCTCTGTTTTCCTGCCCCCACAAAGGAAGCAGCCTCCTTGGCTGTGGGCCTTCACCATGATGTCCTGTGCCTCCACAGACCCAAGGAACAGGGCCAACGTATGAGGAGTGTAAGGAGTATAAGGATAAGGAGGACCAAGCTCCTGAGACTTGCAACCAGGGGGTCAAAGTTTAGTTTTTTTGTATTTAGCATCAACAGCTCTGAATAAGCAAAATGCCCCACATCATCCTCATCACTGAAAATTCAGAGCCATGAGTCATGACTGGAATTTGGAGGGAAGTCCTGGGGTTTCCTCATGAAGTCCCTTTAAATTGCATCCTGGGAGAATTGGGAGTACCTTCCCAGCACACCTGGACAAGAGGTAGTCAGGAGACGGTGAGGAGATGTGGGAACAGGTGCATGGAGTACTGCAGATGTGGCATCTGTTAAAGGCACCTGAGTGGCAGGCCCCTCCCCTTGTGCTAGGCGTGTAAGTGGCAAACCGCTTACCCCATAGGCACAGCGCCCGAGCGGGAGGCCATGTGTCGCAGTCCCAGTGCTTGCTCCGTGGCCCGCTCCTCGATTGGTCATGCAAGGACAGTTGGTCAGAAATTGTACTGGTGGCTGCCTATAATCTGCTTAGCTACTGCCGAGTGTATACACATGGCAGCTACACAACAAAATCAGACCTCCTTCCAGCTTGGTCACCGGAGGTCTTGATTTGTGACTCTGCAGCCACACTCTCCTCTACCCTGTTCCATGGACCTCCTTGCTGGACAGAGAGCGCCCACACAAGGAGAGAGAAAGAAGAGCCAAGAATGAAGCCATAAAGACGAAATGAGGAGACTTCTCCGAGAGGGGAGATGGATACAGTTGTCTGCAGAAAAGAGGCTCAGGCGTGCCTAGGAGCTAGCTTCCCTCATGTCCCCCCAGCTGCGTCATCAGGTGGTTGGTTATTGCTTAAGTTGCAACTCGCTGCCCTGCTTTCATGTCCCTCATTAACTGCCCTGCAGATCTCTGAGCTTCAGGTGTTTGGACAATTTGCTTTCTGAGAAAAGGTCAGCTGAAATTTTAGAAAAGCCCTGTGCCAATGCCTGCCATTAAATCTCCAGCAGCTTCATGGTGCTGGGGTCTCCTATGCCAGCTGTGGCCACCCTGGCCTGTGTGACACTCCTTCTTGTACCCACTCTGGCCACCCACTCCACCTTTGCATAGTCATCAAGTGACTTTCACGTGAAAGGGGTGGAGCTGTCTGAGTTCTTGCTCCTTGAATCTGGTGAGGTCATTGTCCACTCTCAGCATTCAGGTCACTGGTGGCACTGTCCCCGGGACAAGCCACTCTATTCTCTGCTGCCACGCACTTTTCCTCAAGGCCACTTCCTCTCTATTCCAGCTTCCAGAACCCTCTGACCTTACTGCACAGTCCCCACAAAGTGACGTCTCTTCTCTCTCACTATGTTTCACGTCCTCCCTTTGGGATTTATCCAGTTCAGACCCACGCCACCCTTGAAACCTCTGTGAGGCTGAACTTGGACCCAACACTTTTTGCCCCTTGAGAAATATAACAGCCTGCACTAGTGAGGAGTCAGGCTTTGCAGCCTGGTCACTGGGCGGGAGGCTGCCAGCATGTCAACCTGACAGGTGCTCCAGGTGACTACGACAGGCTGCAGGCCCCCAGCTGATGGCCACAAGGTGGATGAACCAACGTGGAGACGTGGAGACCTGGGAATGACCCACATGGAAGATCCCGAGTGCCCTGGGGTGATCTACCAAGCAGCTCAGTCGTGAACAAAGGAGGCAGGGGACAGAACTACTGCAGTGTCCTCTGAAGGAAGGAAATAGCTTGAGACACGAGACCTGCATTTCATTTTATTGAATCCTTCTTCAGAATCTGTACAGATAACAAGTTGGATAGTGAGTCGTGTTCTAATATAAAAGCCTATTGTATTTTACTTCAATAAAAACAGTGATTGGTTATTTAAAAGTAACTATTTTCAAAATATCTGCAAGCACTCTTTTCATAAAACATCCAGCAAAGCTTCCTGAAACAGCCTTCCCTGGACTCTTTCACCTGAATTATTTATTGAGAAGATAAACACACAAAACTCACAATCATTTTTTATAACATTTTTAAGCCCTGAACTTTTCATTCCCAATGGAAAAAATATTGTTCAGCTTCAAGTATTATTCACATTTACCCTTCTCTCCAGTACCTATGGAAAAAATCATAGCGTTAACATCAGTGGGTGGTGGTTAGGAAGTTCCTACAGAATTACCAAGCTCTGGAGTTGTTCGAAAAAAATAGCTTTAAGTGTTACAAATGGCTTGCACATCCAAGAAAGTCCTCAGTCCAAGCAACAACAGACACCCGTGCACAACAGTACTTACCTGTACTGTCTGGCAAAAGCCCACTTAATATACTTGTTTTAATTTTTTTTAGTTATAGATGGACACAATACTTTTATTTTACTTATTTATTTTTATGTAGTGCTGAGGATCAAACCCAGGGTCTCACACATGCAAGGTAATTGCTCTACCACTGAGCTACAATCCCAGACCCATTTAATATAGTCTTGACCTTATCCATAGGTATTTGCTCATATCCATAAAAACAAATTCTGTTATCATTTTAATGTAATTAAGCAAGGGGTCATTCTTCAAGATACATTGCTTTGTCTCTAGTTTTCTATTAACTCAGTTTAAAACCCATGTTCCACATGATTAAATGCCTAGACCTGAGAGTAAATGTAGCAGTGTATTTACAACATTCAGTTAATCTTAAATTAAGATAACATCTTTGTTACATTGAAAATCCATTCAAATAAAAAAGAGGATAATAATTTTTCTGGGTTAAGATATAAAACTACATGTTTGATTATTTAGGAATAGATTGTATCACTCTCAGGATATTAATAAATAGATTTTTCTCATTGTTGACTGATTTAATGTGAAATATAGTAAATTATTTTATCAGGAAGAGTCAGAAGTGATTATTAATAGTAGATTAATGCTTTTTAGTTTTTTTCTTCACAAAATCATATTTTCACTAAAAATTACCCTGTTTGATAGTTATATGCAACTGACCTGGGACTTTAGAATCCTTATGAAATGAATGGTTTTTACATAGTTACGTGATTTGACTTTTTCATTCAAAGCTCATGACATTTGGGATTATAGTACAAGACCAGTAAAAAGAGCAGGTGAGCTGAACTTAAATAAATGTTGTCAGATGTGATGTGCTTTTAAGCTAAAAATGGTAAAATTTTGATACCTACCAATCAATCAGAAAATGAAGGGTGCCATCTATCTGGGTATATTTATGTGCCCAAGATACCCATAAAACTCATTAATGGATGGTGGCTTCAGCTAAGCCAAGATATTTATTAAAAATTAAGAACTGACAGTTATAGAAAATTGGAATTAGAAGAATTGGTCCTTGTGTTTAGGAGGTACAGAGAGGTGTGTGTAATGACGAAGCCCAACTAGTCTAATTTGAAGACTAAACTTTGAAGAATGATTTCCAAAGATAAAAACACCACAAATCTTCTAAATGCTGTGCAATACACCCCCAGAAACCACTATGCTCTCTTGAGCACAAAGCAAAACCACATTCCCCAGCTTCCAGCAGTTAGGCCTACTGTGATGGGGTCCCCAGGACTGCACAGTCCCCACAAAGTGACTTCTGTTCTCTCTCACTACATTTCATGTCCTCCAGGTTCCCACAGTCAGGCCTCCTGTGACCGGGTCCCCAGGGGAATGCTGACAGACGTGGTGTGAGCAGTGATCTGCAGTGCCAGGTGGTCTGCCCCATGGATCCTGCCACTGACGGCCGTGGCAAGCTCTCTGTTTTAGTCAGCTTTTTCGTGGTGTGAGTAAAAGACCCGACAGAACAACTGTAGAGGAGGAAACATTTATTTGGAAGCTTACAGTTTCAAAGGTCTCAGTCTGTAGACAGATAGCTCCATTCCTCAGGGCTGAAGGTGATGCTGAGCATCATGGTGGAAGAGTTCAGCCAAGGGAAGCAGCTCACATGGTGATCAGAAGCAGAGAGAGACTCCACTGGCCATATACAAAACATATACCCCAAAGCCACGCTCCCAGTGCAATGGAGGAAGTCCTTCCAATGGAGGAAGTCCTCCAGCCACACCCTACCCACCTTTAGTTACCACTCAGTTAATCCCTATCAGGTTATCAATTCACTGATTGGATTAATACTCTCACAAGCTAATAATTTCTCCTGTAAACCTTCTTACATTATCTCACAGGTAAACTTTTGGGGGGCACCTCACATCAAAACTGTAACACCCTCACACCGTGGAAAACTACATGTTCAAGACAGCAGAGGAGACAGAACAGCCTTGGACCATTACATGAGGCATAACTAAGCCAATTCCTCAGACTTTGCATCTAGATCCCTTATTGTAATAATAGTTTAGAATAGGGGGATCCAAGATGGCGGGCCAGAGGAAGGCAGAATTCTGTGTTGCTCCATGACCTGGTTCACAACTAGCGGGAATACGGCTTTGCTGAGAGTGATAGAGGACCCCTCCACAGCTGATCCTGCACAGGAATCATGGCTGCCATGCTACACAGGGTCCCAGGCCTCAGCATCAGAAAAGGACTCCTGACTCTGACCACTCATGCACACAGCTCTCACAGGTGCCTTAGCGGGACCACCTGCATCAGCACCTGCACAGAATTCCCAGACACCATTTCCATGAAGGATATCCAGCAGCTACAGGAACTCCAGCTGCCACTCCTGTGTGGACCCCCATCTACCAAAGTGGGGCTCCCCTGGTCCCCTCCATCTTGGGACTCGGCAGCTATTGCTAGAGTCTCCTACTTGTGGTAGCCTGCCTGCACCTGGGGACATCACAGGCTCTGAAGATAGCCAACAGCTGCACACTGCACACCACAGAGCTCATCTTTGAACGCATCACACAATAACATCACCCGGCTCCTCCCACCCAACCCAACACCACATCACTGAAAGCAGCTGCCTCCATCTTGGGTCACCTCCATTATCATCTTTAGTTGGGCCAACTACCAGTTTGGAACAATGGACAGTCAGGTACCCATAGTTTCCAATTCCCCCCAATCCCCAGCAGCCGCTAACTCGGCAGAGTGAATGCCCAATACAAAATAGCCCTCGGTGACAGGTGCACAGCCTCCAGAGTACAACACACAAGACTCCCAAGAGAAAGGTTCCTAATTATGAAGTGGAGAGGGAGAAGGCGAGGGAGATATACTTTAGAGAATAATGTAGAGGGCAGGAACTGTGAGGTCTACAGGTGAGATGAGGAGATAAGACCCAGCACCCACATCACAGGAACAGACCCCAAAGGAGATCCTTGAGGTTTAGTCTCTCAACAGGACTCACAGGTGCCATACCCCACTTCCAGGTACCCTGCACTCAAGTTGGATTCCACCACCCTGAGGGTTGAGATACCAACTGAGAACAAACAACCCCACCTACTGGATGAGAAAAAATACTTAACTGCAACCAAAACCATCCTTGTTTCTTCCTTCAAGATTTTTCTTTCTTCTCCCTCTTTATTCTCCCGCCCTCACATCCACAACATATGTGAAAACATATTTTTCTTAATATATATGTGTTTGTCTTATGAACTCTACTGTCTTCCCTCTTACTTGTCTACTCAAAATCACTACCTCTCTATGCTACTAACCTTCTTTAGATTTCTCTTTCACACTTCCTAAGATATAACAACTCTATATTCTCATCTCATACCTCCTCAGCATATCATCCTACTCCTCACCCCCAGTGTTTTGTCCACCCCCAGAAACTACAAACCCTTTTACAAACCTACTGAGTATATTGTAGATAATAATTGGATTCATCATTTCTGTACATTGTGACCAAATTATAAACATCTTAATAAGAACTATTTATTTTTAGGGTATATATTGTTTATATTGGGAACTGTTAACCTTATCCTTCCCCTCAAAGGAGAGGTATTGATCCCCACGGGGACTATAAGCCTATAGGGTAAAAACAGTAACGCCTCAGATCCACATAGCTAGAAGGGAAGACACACAGCAACATGAAAAGATATGGGAAGAAAGTGCCCCAAACTAATTAAGATACCACATTATTAGAATCATGGCCAGTACAGCAGAAGAAATTACAGAGAAGGAGTTCAGGATATACACAATTAAAATTTTCCACGAATTAAAGGATGATATAAGAGAGCAAATACAGGCAGCAAAAGACCATTTTGACAAAGAGCTATGTAAGCAAGTAAAAGAAGCAAAAGGTTACTTCAATCGAGATATAGAGGTTCTAAAGGAAAACCAAACAGAAATCCTTGAAATGAAAGAAACAATAAACCAAATTAAAAGTTGAATTGAAAGCATCACCAACCGAGTAGACCACTTGGAAGACAAAACTTCGGACAATGAAGAAAAAATACATAATCTTGAAAAGAATGTAGACCACTCAGTGAAAATGGTAAGAAACCATGAGCAGAACACTCAAGAAATATGGGATTGCATAAAAAGACCACATTTAAGAGTTATTGAGATAGAGGAAGGCATAGAGTTCCAAACCAAAGGAATGAGCAATCTATTCAATGAAATAATATTAGAAAATATTCCAAACATGGAGAATGAATTGTAAAACCAAATTGAAGAGGCTTACAGGACACTAAATGTACAAAATCACAACAGATCCACACCAAGGCACATTAAAATAAAAATGCCTAAAACAGAATAAGGAGAGAATATTAATAGCCACTAGAGAAAGGAATCAGATTACAAATAGGGGGAAACCAATTAAGTTATGTGCAGATTTTTCAACCCAGAGCCTGAAAGCTAAAAGATCCTGGAACAATATATATCAAGCTCTGAAAGAAAATAAATTTCAACCAAGAATTTTGTATCCAGCAAAATTAAGCTTTAGATTTCATGATGAAATAAAAACCTTCCATGATAAACAAATGTTAAAAGAATTTACAGCTAGAAAAACTGCATTATAGAACATCTTTGGCAAAATAGTCTACGAAGAGGAAATGAAAAACAACAATAAAAATCAACAAAGGGAGTTATTGTCCTAATGGAAAAGCTAATCAAAGGACAAACCAAGTCAAGTAAAATAACAAAAATAAACAAAAATACTTGGGAATACAAACCATGTTTCAATAATAACCCTGAATGTTAATGGCCTAAATTCACAAATCAAAAGACATAGACTAGCAGATTGGACTTTAAAAAAGACCCAACAATATGCTGCCTCCAAGAGACTCATCTGATAGGTAAAGACATCCACAGACTGAAGGTGAAAAATTGGAAAAAATCATACCATTCACATGGGCTATGGAAGCAAGCAGGGGTTTCCTTCCTCATATAAAATAAAGTTGACTTTAAGCTAAAGTTAATCAAAAGGGATAAAGAATGACATTTCATACTGCTCAAGGGAACCATATACCAACAAGATATAACAATTATAAATATACATGCCCCAAACAATGGAGCATCTATTTTCATCGGAAAAACTCTTCTCAAGTTCAAGAGTCAAGTTTCCCACAACACAATAATTTTGCTTTACTTTAACAAAGCTCTTTCCCCACTGGATAGATCTTCCAAACAAAAGTTGAACAAAGAAACTATAGAACTCAATAATACAATCAATAACTTAGACTTAACTGACATATATAGATTATTTTATCCTTTAACGAGAAAATACACTTTCTTCTCAGCAGCACATGGATCCTTCTCTAAAATATACCATATATTATGACACAAAGCACCTCTTAGCAAATACAAAAAAGTAGAGATACAACCTGGCATTCTATCAGATCACAATGGAATAAAATTAGAAATCAATGATAAAATGAAAAATAAAAACTACTCCAACACCTGGAGACTAAATAATATTCTACTGAATGAACAATGGGTTGCAAAAGACATCAAGGAGGACATTAAAAAAATTTTAGTGGTGGGCTGGGGTTGTGGTTCAGTGGTAGAGCACTTGCCTAGCATGTTGAGGCACTGGGTTTGATCCTTATCACCACATAAAACTAAATAAATATAATAAATGTCTATCAACAACTAAACAACAACAACAACAACAACACACACACAAAGAATTAGGAGCATCCTAAAACCAACAGAAATGTTAAAAAAATTCTTAGAGATAAATGAGAACATTGACATGACATATCAAAATCTCTGGGACACTATGAAGGCAGTACTAAGAGGAACGTTCATTGCATGTAGTCAACAAATAAATGACCTTAAATTACATCTCAAAGCCCTAGAAAAAGAAGAACAAATCAACACCAAAAGCAGTAGAAGACAGGAAATAATTAAAATCAGAGCTGAAATCAATGAAATTGAAACAAAAGAAATAATTGAAAAAATTGACAGAACAAAAAGTTGGTTCTTTGAAAAAATAGATAAAATTGACAAACTCTTAGCCTTGCTAATGAAGAGAAGGAGAGAGAAAACTCAAATCACTAATATATGTGATGAAAAAGGAAATATTACAACAGACTCTACAGAAATACAGAAGATAATTAGAAATTATTTTGGAAAATGGAGAATATTGAAGGCATTGACAAATTTCTAGAGGCATATAAGTTGCTTATATTGAATTAGGATGATATACACAATTTAAACAAATCCATTTCAAGTAAGGATATAGAAGACACCATCAGAAGACTACCAACCAAGGAAAGCACAGGGCCAGATGGTTACACAGCTGAGTTCTACAAGACCTATAAAGAAGAAGTAATACCTATACTCTGCACATTATTTCATGAAATAGAAAAAGAGGAAGCACTTGCAAACTCATTCTATGAGGCCAATATCACCCTGATTTATTCCAAAACCAGGCAAAAACACATCAAAAAAAAAAAAGAAAACTTCAGATCAATAACTCTAATGAACATAGGAGCAAAAATTCTCAATAAAATTCTGGCAAATTGAATACAAAAACATAAAAAAAAAAATAGTGCACCACTATCAAGTGAGGTTAATCCCAGGGATGCAAGGCTGGTTCAACATACAGAAATCAATAAGTGTAATTCATTACATCAATAGACTTAAAAATAAGAATCATATGATCATCTAAATAGGTGCAGAAAAAGCATTTGACAAAATGCAGCACCCATACATGTTCAAAACACTAGAAAAACCAGGGATAAAAGGAACATATATCAACATAATAAAAGCTATCTATGTTAAGCCCAAGGCCAACATCATTTTGGAGAAAAATTGAAAGCATTTCCTCTAAAAACTGGAACAAAACAGGAATGCCCTCTTTCACCACTTCCATTTAACATAGTTCTTGAAACATTGGCCAGAGCAATTAGACAGATAAAATAAATTAAAGTGATACAGATAGGAAGAACTCAAATTAGCACTATTTGGCAACAATATGATTCTATACCTAGAAGACCCAAAAAATTCCACCACAAAACTTCTAGAACTAGTAAATGCACTTAGCAAAGTAACAGGATACAAAATCAACATCCATAAAAAAAGGCATTTCTTTGTATCAGTGACAATTTCTCTGAAAGGGAAATGAGTAAATCTTCCCCATTTTCAATAGCCTCAAACAAACAAACAAACAAACAAAAACAAACAAACTTGGAAATCAACTTTACAAAAGAGGTGAAAGACCTCTACAATGAAAAATACAGAATGCTAAAGAAAAAAAATTTAAAAAGACTTTAGAAGATGGAAAGATCTTCCATGCTCTTGGATAGGCAGAATTAATATTGTCAAAATGACCATACTACCAAAATTACTATACATATTTAATGCAATTCCAATTAAAATTCCAATGGCATTCCTCATAGAGATATAAAAAGCAGTCATAAAATTCATCTGGAAAAATCAGAGACCCAGGATAGCTAAAGCCATCCTTAGCAAAAGGAGTGAAGCAGATGGCATCACTGTTCCAGACCTTAAACTATATACAGAGGATTAGTAACAAAAACACCATAGTATTGGCACCAAGAAGACTGGTAGGCCAGTGATACAGAATAGAGGACACAGAGACTAACCCACATATTTATAGTTATCTTATATTAGACAAAGGTGCCAAAAATGTGTATTGGAGAAAAGATAGACTCCTTAAAAAATGGTGCTGGGAAAACTGGAAATTCATATGCAACAAAATGAAATTAAGCTTCTATCTCTCACCATGCACAAAATTCAACTCAAAGTGGATCAAGGACCTAGGAATTAAACCAGAGACCCTGCACCTATTAGAAGAAAAAGTAGGCCCAAATCTCCATCATGTCAGTTTAGGACCCAACTTCCTTAATAAGACTCCTATAGCACAAGAATTAAAATCAAGAATCAATAAATGTGATGTATTCAAACTAAAAACTTCTTCTCATCAAAAGAAACAATCATTGAGGTGAAAAGAGAGTCTACATCTTGGGAGCAAATTTTTACAACTTGTACATCAGATAGAGCACTAATCTCTAGGGTATATAAAGAACTCAAAAAGCTCACCATCAAAAAAAATAATAACCCAATCAGTAAATGGGCCAAGAAACTGGACAGTTCTCAGAGTTGATATACAATCAATCAACAAATATATTTAAAAAAATGTTCAACATCTGTAGCAATTAGAGAAATGCAAATCAAAACTACTCTAAGATTTCATCTCACTCCAGTCAGAATGGCAGCTATTAAGAAATCAAACAACAATAAGTGTTAGCAAGGATGTGGGGGAAAAAGGCACACTCATACATTGCTGATGGGACTGCAAATTGGTGCAATTACTATGGAAAGCATTATAGAGATTCCTTGGAAAGCTGGGAATAAAACCACCATTTGACCCAGCTATTCCACTCCTATACCCAAAGGACTTAAAAACAGCATTCTATAGGGACACAGCCACAACAATATTTATAGCAGCTCAATTCACAATAGCTTAACTGTGTAGCCAACCTAAATGCCCCTTAGTAGATGAATGGATATATCCATATATACACAATGGAATATTACTCAGCAATAAAAGAGAATGAAATTATGGCATTTGCAGGTAAATGAATATAGTTGGAAAATATAATGCTAAGTGAAGTTAGCCAATCCCCAAAAAACAAATGCTGAATGTTTTCTGTGATATAAGGATGCTGAGTCATAGTTGGTGGGGAGAGGGAGCATGGAGGAATAAATGAACTCTATAGATAGAACAAAGGGGTGGGAGGGGAAGGGAGGGGACATGGGGTTTTGTAAAAATGATGGTGGGATGAGATGGACATCATTGCCCTAAATACCAGGAATGGTGTGAATATACTTTGTATACAACCAGAGATATGAAAATGTGTGCTCTATATGTGAATATGAATTGTAATGCATTCTGCTGTCATATATAACAAATTAGAATAAAAACTTGTTAAAAATAGTTCAGCATATTCTGACCCAGCAGATATGAAAGTTCACTTGAGCTAAAATACAGAAACCACTTACAACTTTTTTTACTATTGTCTGTGCATGTGGAAAGGAAGTGGCCCTGCAGCCCTGAAAGTGCAAGCCTGTGCTTGTATGCCATTGCTGGAGGTCAAGGTCATGTACCTCTTTTAGGCCACTGGCCCCCAAATGACCGTCCAAACAGCAACCTATTTGAGGTCTCCACAGTCATTTCTCATTAGTATTAAAAGAAGTCCCCAAAGCTCTTCAGAGGAAGACAACTGGTTTGTCTTGTTCCCCAGCTTCCCTGATGTCCCCCCCCTCCTGGGGCTGGTATGTCCACTTTGGGGAACTGTCCTAAATTCCTCGTGCTCCAAGACCTTTTGTATTGCCTTCTCTCCCTTCCCCTTTGCCTTCCTGGCCCTCACTGTCCCCTGGAATGTCAGATTCCCAGAGGCCCTTTCCTCACCTCCCAGGCTGGCTGGTGTCACCCACACCTCCCCCTTGCACCTCCGGAGTCACGGCAGCTCAGGTGTCTGTGCACTACTTCACAGGGACCTCGCCCAGGGGACATGAAGCTCTGTGAAGGTGGTGGCTGTGTTAGTCTTGCAGTTTTTGGCATCAGTCCTTTGGTGTCCGGGCCTCAAAAGGGTCAGAGGCAGAGTCCATGGCCTTGGGAGGGTCATCCTTTTGCTCCAGGTCATCCAGGAGCAACCACATTCACCACAGGTATCTACAGCCCTCAGGAAGGGCGAAGCCAGGCTGCAGAGATTCTGCTGTGTAGCCCCTGCCCCAGGACAGGGATGCAGAGCAGTCGGTGCAGGGAGCAGAGCCCACGCCTTCCTCTGGGGACTCTCTGCAGCTGAGGCGGGTGGTTCCTAAGTCCCCTCTCCTGCTGATGCCAGGGTTTACCTGCCTGCTCTCGGACCGGGACACTTTGCTCATTCTCCTTCAAGCTTTCCTCTTGACCCTCATTCTAGGTTTGTCTAAATGCGAGTTGTGACCACAGAATGAGGGCAAAAAACCCAAACCAAAACAAACCAAAAATCTTTCATTGAAGTTTATTTTCAATACAGTGTACTCCAAGAAACACGGGAAGGGGACCTGGAACAAAATTAAAAACAGGAGAAAACACTAGAGCAGGCCAGAATCCCCTTCCTCTGGATGGCCGGGGACCCGGGGAGTGGATTGGAAGATGTGATAACAGAACAGTCCCTGGAGACCTGGGAGCAGAGACTGAGTCAGGAAAGGACTGTCCAGAGAGAGGAGCAGCAGAGGCAGACCCCGCATTCCCCCAACATGCTGTCTCCGTGGTCGTGCCTGGAGCACAAGCATTGCCCTGCCGTGTTTTCTCAGTGTCTGGAGAGTTTCCTCTCATTGGGAGCCTGTGAGACACAGTTCATAGGCCATTGGTAATAAAATCTGGACCATTGTTCAAATTGTTCCTTGGGGTTGGACCATTTCTCCAGATAATAGTGACCCTCCTGAAAAGCAAGACACCCCCCCAGAGCTGGCCAAGAGGTAGGGGTGTTGGAGGTTATATTTGAACCAAAGCATCACTGGCTGGAGCCAGGATTCCCTGGGGGCCCCTCAACCCTCCCATCTGGACCAAGGCGCCAGGATGCAGACCTTCTGTGGAGGGCTCTTCCTTTGTGAATCCAGCTGCTGCTCCAACTTGTGCTCCACAGATTCCCATAGCTTATTTAGGCAAAGATGGATGTTCTTTTCTTCTCTGTCTGTGTCACTATTTGAGTTCCTGCACCATTAGCATTAAAATTGTTATAAGTCACTGAACAGGTAAATTGAAAAGGGAAAGGGAATTTCTCCAAAAAGTGATGAAATAGTAATTGTGTAGGGGGGACGTATGAATTTTCAAGATGGTTTCTGAAATATTTCTTCTCTGAGTGTCAGGGGTGGTTAGCTGACATCTTTCTGGGTTCTGAGTTAACCTAAGTGAAAAATACATTGGAAATAGGTGGATGACACCCCTTCTTACTTAGTGAGATCAGTGACCCGACAGGAAACCAGCTGCCCCACTGCTGGCTCCTCCAAAACCACCTCAGGCGGGATGTGCCACCAATACCCCCTAGCAGACCAATCTCCCCTCTGAGAGCTTGGCCAATGTCCACGACCAAACTGCACAGAGCTGTCTACACCTTCTGCCTCTGTTTCTGCATTTCCTCCTCCATCTTCCACTCTCTGCAGCCTGGCTCCTGCTCCTCCTTCCACAGGAACCCCTGGAATCAAGGCCACCTATGGCCCTGGGTCAGTGAACTTTGGGTACTTTCCCTGCTGTGCCTGGCTTGGTGCCCTTCCTCAAGCTGCCCTGTGGTCCTGAGGCACCACCTCCAACAGGCTCACCCCTGCCTCCTGTGTCTTCATCAGACTCCTGCATCTCTCAGCAGGTGCTGTGCCTCCAAGGTTTTGATCCTGCCCTTTATTCTTTATCGTAGAGGCTCTTGCTCCCATCTCAGGCACCTCTGATGTTAAGTGCCATGTGAGTGCAAGGTTTCTCAAATATCACTGTCATCTAGACCCCAAACTCAGGTGCCAGACATACATTCATGTTTCTATGGCCCTCTCTGGTCCCTATTCAAACTCAAGCTCTCTGTCACTCACCTTATCATGTCCCCTCATCATTTCTACCTCCATTCCCCATCAAGAACTCAGTCCTATAATTTACCTTCACGACTCCACATCCTCCCAGGGTGGAGGCTGGGCCACACTCTTCCACTGCCAGTCTTTGTGTCCTGCCACATGGCACAACTCCATCATGAGGCTTTCCTGTAGATGTGACACCAGTGTTAGCTCAGGTTGCTCAGTCCACAACCTGTACAGCTACACAGGGCTCTGGTGTTCTCCTCCCTCATCACCGACATTTAGATAATCACCACACATGTTTAACTTTGCTGCTGGAACATTTCTTGCATCTCTCCAATTTTTGCCAAGCTCAGGATGATCTTTCTTTTGGAGCCTGGATCCGGCTCTCTGGCTTGTTTCTGTTTCCGTGCTACCCCGCCCCACTTTTGTAGTCAGTCCTGTTTATTAACAGTTACTTAGCTCCGCTGTCCTCCCATTGCCCCGTAGATAAGGGAAAAACCACTTGCTCTCAGGTGCTCCAGATACGGCCCCTCTCCCCATTCGCTCTATATGGTTGGAGCAGGAGGTGTCCTCCAAGTTCCTGTGTCAGTGCAGGGGTATTCCGAGGGGACGTGATCAGGCTGTGAGGGCTGTGACCTGAGCAGCCCAACCTAGCTGAATGGACTGATGGAGGGTAAGGGTGGGCAGGAGTGGGTGGGCTAGAGGAGGTAGGTCACTGCAGTGTCCTTGGAAGGGCTTCTCTGCCCTGTGGCCTTGTCCCCCCACCCACTTCCCAGCTGTAGTGAGCTGAGCAGCCTTCCTCTGCCGCTGCCCTTCCGCCACAGTGTGCTGCCTCACTTGGGCCCAGAGTGATGGGGTCAGCTGATGTGGACTGAGCCTCTGAAACAAGGAACACCACATACGTTTTCTTCCTCCAAGTCCTTCTTGTTGGGCATTTTGGCCACAGCGATGAAGAGCTGCCCACCACAGAACTTACCTGGACTGTGATGTAAGCTAGCTGCCTGCAGAACTTACCTGGACTGTGATTTACCTGGACTGTGAGTTAACCTATTGAGACACTGCTTTACCTGGACTGAGACAACAAACTGTAATCTACAACAAATTGTAACTCGGTTTCTTTGCTAACGGTGTCATTGCTGGTATAATTTTTCCAAGGGCTTCTTGCATGGAGCCATCAATTGGCTTGGTATTGTGGCATTTTGTATCTTCCCCTTCTGCTTGTAGCAGATTATTTATGGTGTTTGTGTAAAAACCACTATGGTCATTATTTAAATTAAACAAAAGGGGGAAATGTTAGAGTCTGTAAACAAGTCAAGATGGTGCCTGGCATTTTGCAGAGGGAGTGGTTTGTGAAGTAACTCCAACAAGCCATTAAGTGTGGAGATTTCTTATTGGTTGACTGCTGTATCTAGTTTATGTTAATTAGATAAGTTCTGTGGAATGTATAAATACCTCTGTTGTCCTATAATAAATGGCTCCCACTCCTGCTGTATCAACTGTACACAAGATGTTCGTCACCCCCCGGTTATTTTGCTGCAGCCGGACTGTGGCAAGAGAGGACCCCAGGCGGAGTTTTCCCACTTACAATTCTCCTTATGCTCCCCTGGTAATAATGTTGTTGTGTTTTATGGGGATTATAGGATTTGTTTCCTGTTTTCTAGTAAGATGGGATGTCTGGTCCAGTAGTGTACCCCCAGCACCCAACACAACACTGGGCACCTATGTAGCAGGACTGAGAAGCCTTCTTAGAAAAAAGTCTTTTTGATGACTTAAAAAAAATGTTTTGAGAGAATAGTGTTTTGAATATATAGGGCTAAATAAATCATGTTATCAAAATCCATTGTCCCTGTTTTTATTAACTTGTTCATAAAAATTGTACTTGCTCTAGAATCTCCAGATTGTCTATGTGCCTGTATTTTTATTGCACAGTATCATCCTAAAACAGAGAAGGTGTTTCTCGTGCTTCCGATTGTGCTGTTTCCATGGCTGGAATCCATATGTCCTTTCTGGGGGAGCCAGGCCAGCTGGTCAGAGGCCTCCTGGGACTATCTGTACTCTTTGACTCAGCTGGGGATTGTCCCTGATTTCCAAGGAGCTGTCAATATCTCTGGAGAATGCATAACCAGAAGATTCTGAGATAAAACTTTCTACAGTCTGAGGATAGTGAAAAATCTCTCATCAAAGCCCAGGAGATAAAATAATGCCAGAAGCCAAATAAAGCATTTAAACAATTTCTGTTATTTTATTTCAGGGAACATTTTGTTCCACTGTTGATTCAGACATTTGCATGTCAAAATTAATGCCCAAGAATTTCTAATAAAGCATTTGCATTCGAGAGGAGTTTCCTTGAACTTTAAGGTAGGGATCACTTCCCTGCAATCAGTCAACAAGTGTACAGTTTTGTATTTGGTCATTGATGACTCCTGGGCATACTTATGACAGGAAATGAGAAAGATAAGTGATACAACATTACAAACTACTCTTCTGAGACAGGAAAACAGAATACAACAATACAACCACAGGATAATATGCCATATGTCTCTTTACAACATTAGCCTTTGGACTATTTAACAATCTGTAGCAATTACAGGCTAAAATTTATAGTTAGTAAATGATAATTCTTTTTATGAATAATCTGCTTCCTCCTCCTCCATATGGAAATCAAGTCTCAAGGATTTCAATGAGAAGCGATTCTGAATGAAAACACAAAACAATTTCTTTTCCTCTGAAAAGGTGGCACAGAATTCTACTTATAAAAACAAACAAACAAACCCTTATTTTGTAGATTTGAGTTCAGATGTTGTTGAAAACACAAAACACTTTCTTTTCCTGTGAAAAGGTGGCACAGAATTCTACTTGTAAAAACAAACAAACAAACCCTTCTTTCGTAGACTTGAGTTCAGATGTTAAATTTAACATTTTTAAAGTTGAGGCCTTATTTACTCTTCAGAAACTCATTCTTTCCATAACCAATATAAAAGAAGTCAGTTTACATATCTAATTTGTCTCTCTGGAGTCACAGTATTACAATAAATAGAGGTTTTTACATTTTTGTACTTTTTCTTTATATATATATATATATATATATATATATATATATATATATATATATATACATTTAATTATTTATTTTTGTACAAGGATTGAACCCAGGGTCACTTACCCACTGGGCCACATATCTACTCCTCCTCTTTATTTAGAGATAGGGTTTCACTGAGTTACTTAGGACCCCACAGTTGCTGAGGCTGGATTTGAACTCATAATCCACCTGCCTCAGCTTTCCAAGCCTCTGGAATTACAGGTGTGTGGCAGTACTCCTGGCCTCATTTTTTATTTTTGATAAGCACAATAACTCTGCACATTTATGTGGTATAAAATGATTTTTTTTTCACTTATTTATACTTTGGATAAGGATTAAATCAGGGCAATTAGTTCATGCATCTTATATTTAGGATTCTGAGAACAACAAAACTTCCAATCAATAACAATTACATTGTATGTGGACTTGGGGGTTGAGAACATGTAAAATCTGTTTCTTATTAATGATGACACAAATGCAATTTTATTTACCGTGGTCACTATGCATTGCAATAAGTTATGGAAACCCGTATTTCTCCAATCTGACTGGAACCTTGTACAACCAAAGAATCATTTCTCTGCTTCCCTCAACATCTGTTTCTGTACAATCAAGTTTTTAAGATCCCATAAGTATTGGTCTTTCTGTACCTGGTGTATTTAACTTAGAGGGATAGCCTCCCATCTCATCCCTGTCACAGATGACAAAGTTCCTTTTTTTAAAGCTCTGGAGTCTTGCATCACGGATCCATTCACGTTTTCTTTTCCAATTCACTTGCTGATGGACACCTGGGTTACTTTTATACCTGGTGATTGTGAACAAAGCTAAAACAAACACGGCAGAGAAGATGACTCTGGTACACGTTGATTTCAATTCCTTGGATATTATTGAGATATCAAATATTTCTTTTAAAGTTCAGTATTATGCCAAGTTGTATATCTTAAATATATGCATTTAATATGTGAAGTGCACTTTAATAAAGATGGTAGGAGAGCTCAGCATTTGAAAAGTATCACAAGTGGGTCCCTACAAATGAAATCACGTATGCAAGCTAAAGTGTGAATGATGTGTAGAGGGTGTTAGGTAATCGTGGACTCTTGGAAAAGTGTTTTTTTTTCAACCATTTCCCGGGTCATGAGTGATCCATCTAGAAGCATGTTGCCATAGATGGAGTCATTTGGGGAAAAATAGGGCCTGGCATTTTTATCCAATATTCTTCAAATCATAGAAATAACTCTGTCAAGAAATGTACCATCAGTGGAAATCCTGTGATGGCACAAGCTAGAAGGCTCATCCCAAAGCTATTCAGCTCAAGGTGTGCCGAAGTCCAGCTGCAGCAAAATAACCGGGGGGTGACGAAGAACTTGTGTAGATTGATATAGCAGGAGTGGAAGCCGTTTATTGTAGGACAGGAGCAGTATTTATACATTCCACAGAGCTTATCTTAATTAGCATAAACTAGATACATCAGTCAACCAATAAGAAATCTCCACACTTAATGGCTCGCTGGCCTTACTTCATAAACCACTCCCTCTGGCATTTTGCCAGGTGCCATCTAGATTTGTTTACAGACTCTAACATTCCCCTGACAAAATGCCAGATGTCATCCTGACTTGTTTACAGACTCTAACAAAGGTGCCCAAGAAGTTGATGAAGATGAGCTTTCCTCTCCATACAGTTCCAGGTGATGACTGCACAGAGCAGCAGAAACACCATGGAAGAGCCCTCCTTCCCCTGAGTTACATGCTTTTGAATTCTTCTTTTACAAAATCACTGTTAGCTATCCCATTACTCCCATTTTTTATTACAAGTGGGTAATTCTATGCATTCATTAGCCCAGATTTTACATTGACTTCCTAACATCCTTAATATGGGATTCTTAAAATTCACAGTTACACAGATTATGGAAGTATTTCTACATTTTGATTTTTTTAGAAATAAAAATATAGAAAAGTTTAAATAAAGCAAAAATACATTTTTAAAAATGTCTCCTATACGTACAATTAATCGTTTATGTTTTGGCATGCCAGATTCTTTTTCCTCTTTAATTATCAAAAATTGAACCAATCTATAATCATTGCAGACTATTTCACTTTCTATACCTACAATTTCTCAAGCTTTGTGTACATAATGCCGTGACCTGGCTAATGGTAATTTCATTATTAGGTCTTAAAATGTTCTGAGCATGCTCTTAGTGTTATCTGTAAATGGATTTTAATTCTGAACTTTTAAAAAATTTATCACCTAACTAGTCAAGCTTCATTGTTGAGTATTTTTTTCCAAGAAAGTTTTCCAGAGTAATGTTTCTATTACATTTCAAGCTCAAATATTTGACATGTATCTGTCTACACCTCTGGATGTGTAATTTTCGTGCCAGAGATTGAACTCAGGCTCACTTGACCACGGAGTTCTATTTGTATTTTATTTAGAGACAAGCACTTGGCTTTTGCGGAGGCTGGCTTTGAACTTGTGATCCTCCTGTCTCAGTCTCCCTCTTGAGCTACTAGGATTACAGGTGTGGCTATCACACACAGCCTTTTGAGTCAGTCATCTTTTATTTTTTAGTTTTTATATATTAAAGAAAACATGATATTTGTCTTCCTGCATCTGGCTTATTTCACTTAACATGATGTCCTCCAGTTCCACCCACTCTGCAAATGACATGATTCCATTATTGTTTATGACTGAAAAGTACTACATTGTGTATTATATTTTCAAAATCTATTCATAGGGTTCCTAGGATGATCAATATAGCCACAATAAACATGGGTGTGCAGATGTCTCCTCTGTGAACTGATGTCATTTCTGCTGGAGGTATACCCAGGTGTGGTACAGCTAGATCACATGATGGTTCTATTTTCAGTTTTATGAGGATCCGCAAACTGTTTTTCATGATGACTGTATTAATTTATATTAACACCCACCGTGTATGAAGTTTCCTGTTTTTGTAAATAAAGTTTATTGGAACCCAACCCCATCCGTTCCTTTATATATTGTCCACACTTTGCTTCTGAGATATAATGGCAGAGTTACAATGGGGACCACATGACCACATTATTAAATATTTTCTTAAAATGTTGGCTCACCCATGATCCAAACAAGCACAAGCAATTTTTTTTTTGGTTATAAAAATAAAAATATACTCTGTGAGCCCTTTCTGTCTTTGGTTCCATGACTCAAATTCATGTAAACACAGAAGGAAAATATTTTTAAAAACTGTTCTGTACTGAACATGTACAGATCTTTCTTGTCATTATTTCCTACACAATATGGCTGAAGGATTAATTAGGTGGTATTTGCATCTTAGTAAGTGTTATAAATAATCTAGAAATGATTATGTTTATATTAGAAGATGTTTCCTTTATGTCATTGTAATAAGAAAGATTAATAAACAGTATAAAATTAGAAAAAAGATAATTTTTTATTATATAAAATTAGGAAAAACAATTTTCATTATATAAATGGCATTTATTAAAATAGAGAATTCCTTTAATGCTTAGATAATTCAAAGGAATTGATTCAGAAGCTTTTGATACAAATGAGAATACAAAGTTGTCATAGATTCTCTGCTTTCTGATCATCATGTGAGATGCTTCCCTCAGCCACACTCTTCTACCAGGATGTTCAACCTCACCTCAAGCCCTGAGGAATGGAGCCTGCTGTCTATGGATTAAGATCCCTGAAACTATGAGCTCCCAAATAAACTCCCCCCATGGTAAAATTGTTCTGGTCGGATCTTTTAGTCACAGCAGCAAAAAAGCTGACTAAAACAGAAATTGGTACAGAAAAGTGGGTTTATTGCTGTGACTAACCTGACCATGTGATTCAGAAGCTTTGGAGCTTTTTGGAATTGGATGGAGAAATTTTGAGATGTATAGCAGTGTAAGCTGAAAATGCTTTAGATTGTTGTAAGCAGAGCTTAATGGATGACTCTGGTGGGAGCACAGAAGACCAGAATGCCAAGAGGACCATGGACAATCCAGACGGGCCTCAGGAAGGTTTAGAGGGACAGGAGGGCACTCTTGGTAACTGGACAGGAGGCCATTCATGTTATGTTCTGGCTGAGAAGTTGTCTGCATTTTGCCTGTGTCCTGAGACTTTCTGTGAGGCTGATTTTAAAAGGAATAGATTTCTTAATCTGGTAAAAAAAAAAAAAAGTCTATACAGCATAGCAGTCAGGTGGTGGCATGGGTATTGCCTGTGGCTTTCAGCTAGGTTTATTGTGATATTCAGGAGCAGAAAGTAGACCATAAAGATGTGAAAAACTTGGACTTGAAAGGCTGGAGTAAAACTGGGGCTAAGGAGATTGCGGTTGTTAAAAGCATCACTGACACTGAAGAGATGCTAAAGAATCTGCCTAGAGACAATGAGAAAGATGGCTTGAGGGTACCTCAGGGGCTGGCAAAAGCTCACCCATCTCAGGAGTGAAAGTAAAAGTTCTCTTGAGACCAGTGGGACGTCCTTCTTGCACAAGGGGACTTAGAAAGGTTTATCAATGATTCAGCCACCCAGACACTCAGAGGCTGCTGCGCCATGTCCCTGAAGACTTTTCTAAGCTGAGATGATGGCAGACCTTGGCTGCAGCAGCCTCTGAGTGTCTGGTGGTGCTGGTTCTGCAGGGATGCAGGATGCTGGGGTTAGGGATCATGGAGGCTTTCACCAAGATTTCAAGGGAAGGCTTTGGAGGCAAAGTGCCCCAGGGTTGGAGGCCCTGCAGGCATTTCCTGGAGAGGGTAAAGAGTGGAGGTGTAAGGATGAAGCCAAGGCTTCAGTGGGGACCCCTGAGATTAAAAAATGCCATTAACTTGGGACATAGCCCTAAGAAGGCTACAGGAATTGAGCAGAAACAAACCAACAGAAAGGCCACTTGGGCTGCAACCAACATGGACACAGGGGAAGAGCTACCCAAGCCCTTTGGATAGAACATCACCATGCCATGTTACCTAGATTCTGGACACAGAACTATAGAACCTGTAGGCCCAGCTGGACTTTGGTCTTGATTTTGTCTCATCCCTTCTTTCTGTGCCCCTATTTTTGTGAATGGTAGTGTTTTCTCTGTACTTATATATACTGGATGCTTGTAAATCACTTTTGATTTTACAAGAGCTCATGATGTGAGTTTGCCCTGAGTCTCACAAGATACTTGGACTTCAACTTTTGGGCCATCTAGGAACTGTTGAGTCTATGGTGACTCTTGGAAATGAACAAAATGTGTTTTGAACTGTTAGATGGTCATGAGCTTTTGGGGGCTAGGGGTGGAATTTTATGATTTGGATGTGAGGTATCCCCCAAAATCTCACATGTGAGACAATGTAAGAAGTTTTAGAAATGAAATGAGTAAGTTTTGAGAATTTTAACCCAATCAGTGAATTAATCCTCCTGATAGGATTAACTGAGTGGTAAGGGAAGATAGGTAGGGTGTGGCAGGAGGAGGTGAATGTCATTAGGGGCATGGCTTTGTGGTACATATTTGTATTTGGCGAGTGGAGTCTTTCTCTCTGCTTCTGATCATAATGTGAGCTACTTCTGTTTACCACATTCTCTGCCATAATGCCCTTCCTTATCTCTAGCCCCAAGGAATAGAGCACACTGTCTATGTATTGAGATATCTGAAATCATGAGCCCCCAAATAAACTTTTTCTCCTCCACAGTTGTTCTGGTTGGATCTTCTAGTCACAGTGGTGAACAACCTGGGTACAACATGGTGCAATGTGCCATCTGCTCACACCCTTGCATCTGTACCTTTGAGCTCTGATTTCAATAATGTGACCCTTTGTTCTTGATGAACCAATGACTTGATCAATAGAAGGAGAGAGACCTGTGAATTGTTCTATTTCACTCTTTAGTATTTGTGAGCTGGAGGGATGGAAAGACCAAGACTGGAGTTAGAACTGTGGCCCAAAAGGATGAAAAGCTGAAGTGGAGAGGCTAAAATTATTATTTCTAAAATATACACAATATACAATTCATGAGAGGCTCTGCAGGCCTTGGGGAGGGGCTCCAAGAGTGTTTGGATATGGGGACCCAGTAACCTATTGACATTTCTGAAAGACGCCTCTGGCTGCTGCAGAGGGCAGTGGAGAAAGGAGAGGAGGCAGGGGCAAGGAGAGGCAGGAGGCCAGCAAGTCGTCCAGGGCAGGGGCTCCGGACCTCTTCAGATCCCACATGTGCTCCCTATGGTGCCTGCTCAGGTGCACAGGCAGGAAAGGTGGCTCATGAGTAAACTTTCCTTCAACAGAGGCTGCGAATGATGGAGTTAGCTTTGATTCTCCTGTATCACTTACACCACAGCTTTAATGGTGAACTTGAGTGTTGAAAACAAAGTCACGTTGATTTCTATGACCTCGTAATCATAATTACCCTGAAAAAAATTTCCAAACCACTAAAATTTCATAGAAGTTGGTGTATATTATATACATTTTTTGCACATATATTTATGTGTGTCATATATTCATATTTTTATGTGTTGTACATACCTCAGCTTTATAGAATGAGATTTCTTTGTTCTAAATCAGATGGTAAAATGTTTTAAATAGTCCAGAAAAAAACAGGATTGTAAAGATCCAAATTTAAGTCCATAACATTTTGGAAAAAGTAACAGAAAATACAGTAGAAACTATTAATTTTTTAATTCACATTAATGTGTAATCTACTTAGGATTAATTTAGGGACTGAACCATTTATGAATAACTGGTAAAATTCAATCAAATTACATAAGAGTGACTCAATGAGGGAAAATAATAACTTTGTAGATATGTCCATAGTCCTCAAACTAATAAAAATATTAATATAATTTATGTATAGATAATTTACTAATATATTTGGGAGTATAGGACAAAATATTTCTAAAATATACACAAAAGAAATTTCCCAAATTTCTAGTACAATTCTGGGAGAGAAGACCAAAAGTATTCACCCAACCGTGTAGAAGGAGTGTCCCAGAGACACAGGGGTGAGGCTGAGGGGCCATCTCAAGGCTGCACTTCTCAGCCAGAGACCATGTTGTTTGTCACAGGGAGTGGGCAGTGCGGAGACATCTTGGTGGCACCACTGGGAAGCTGGAGTGTGCCACAGGCATCCAGTTGTTAGATCTAGGCATGTTGCTAAGTATCCCAAACACGATTCACTCCCAATGACAAAGAGCATCAGTCCAAAACATCAGTCATGCTAAGCCTGAGAAACCCTTCACGGAGGCAGAGGAAAATGGTCCCACACTCTGGACAGAGTGAGAAAATGGGAAATCTGGGTAGCCTACTGAGAAAATAAGCTATTTCATTAATCAGGGTAAATCTTAGAAAATGTCCCAGTTGGACAAAAACATTAGCACAGGAAGCAGATATAGGACACTCTTGTAGAAAAATGCCATATTTTTAGAAATTTCTCCCTCATCTGTTGGCAAAACAAGTCTGTTATGTTCAGATATGAGGTCCCCCCCCACCAAAATCCTTGTCTTTTTTTAAATTGCTTTCATTTTAAAAATACGTAACAGTGGAATGCGTCACAATTCTTATTACACATACAGAACACAATTTTTAATATCTCTGTATATAAAGTATGTTCACACAAATTCAATCTTTATACATGTATTTTGGATAATGATGTCCATCACATTCCACCATCATTGCTAAACCCCTGCTCCCTCCCTTACCCTCCCACCCCTCTGCCTTATCTAGAGTTTTTCGATTCCTCCCATGCCCCCCCCCCCCCCCCGCTTCCTACCCCACTATGAGTCAGTCAAAGATTTTGCACCATGATCAATTGGGATTCATTCCAGGGATGGAAGGTTGATTCAATATACGGAAATCAATAAATGTAATTCATCACATCAACAGACTCAAAGATAAGAATCATATGATCATCTCAATAGACGCAGAAAAAGCATTTGACAAAATACAGCACCCCTTCATGTCCAAAACACTAGAAAAACTAGGGACTACAGTAATATATCTCAACATCATAACGGCTATCTATTCTAAGCCCCAGGCCAACACATCATTCTAAATGGGGAAAAATTGAAGGCATTCCCACTAAAAACTGGAACAAGACAGGGATGCCATCTTTCACCACTTCTATTTAACATAGTTCTTGAAACACTGGCCAGACCAATTAGACGAAAGAAATTAAAGGGATACAGATAGGAAAAGAAGAACTTAAATTAGCACTATTTGCTGATGATATGATTCTACATCTAGAAGACCCAAAAAGCTTCACCAGAAAACTTCTAGAACTAGTAAATGAATCCAGCAAAGTAGCAGGTTATAAAATCAACACCCATAAATCAAAGGCATTTCTGTATATCAATGACAAATACTCTGAGAGGGAAATGAGGAAAACCACCCCATTCTCAATAACCTCCAAAAAATAATAATAAAATAAAATACTTGGGAATCAACTTAACGAAAGAGGTGAAAGATCTATACAACGAAAACTACAGAACCCTAAAGAAAGAAATCAAAGAAGACCTTAGAAGATGGAAAGATCTACCTTGCTCTTGAATAGATATGATTAATATTATCAAAATGACCATTACTACCAAAAGCACTATATAGATTTAATGCAATTCTGATCAAAATCCCAATGGCATTCCTCATAGAAATAGAAAAGACAGTCATGAAATTCATCTGGAAAAATAAGAGACCCAGAATACCTAAAGCCATCCTTAGTAGAAAGAGTGAAGCAGGTGGCATCGCTATACCAGACCTTAAATCCCTGTCTTAATGCAGGCATGTTTGGGTGCAAAGTGATTAGATTATGAGAGCTGCATCCTAATTGGTCTATCCTAGTTTGAACAGACTGACAGGGTGGAGACTGTAGGTAGGGGGACATGGTTGGAGGAGGGTCACTGGGCTCTGCCCTGGAAGGGTGCTTCTGTTCTGCAGCCCCCCACCCACTCAGTTTCCAAGCCTCCCTGACATGAGCAGTGCTCCCTCCCCCCATGGAGCTCCACCTCACCTCAGATCCAAAACAATACAGTTGTCCAACGGTGGACTGAATCTCTAACACAATGAGCCCTAAATAAACTTTTCCTTCTCTCAGTTGTTCTTGTAGGGTGTTTTGGTCACAGTGACAGTAAGCTGAGTAACACAACGTTCCACAGTAATCATTTGATATAAAAAATGTGAATATTTGTATGATTGATTCTTTAATAAGAATTCATCAGAAGTATCTCAATGATCACCAGACAAAGTTTAAAATTTTAGCCTCCTTCCACTTGATGAACTAACAGCTTAGTATTACCAGCCTCCTCTGGCCCCTATGGTGAGGTCAGCTGCTCTGGCCCAGGGGTGCTTTATACATGCTGAGTTCTCAGCACACTTACCTTCCCTAATTAAGTTTCTTTTAAAATCCTTTTATGCTACTGGATGAAGAAACTCTCCTAGGGTGACGACTGTGCCTTTATATTTTTGCTCCTGAACTGAGCACAATGTCTAAGCAGCCAGGCGTACGCCTGTGAGTGCATGAATTGATTATCCTTCATTACTGGCATGTAATCACTTTCCCTGCCCTCCCACAGGCTGCCCAGGATGGACTACTTCAGTCACATCTAGAATGGCACACTCGGATGTATTAAGTAGAAGTCCATTTCTGCTCCTCAATTCTCAGAGATTACTGCAAGAAGTAAATCCAGCTTAATAATGCAACTTAGAAACCAGTAATCCTATAATCAAACAGATAGCATGTGTTCACACATGCACACGCGGACACACACACACACACACACACACACACAAACACACACAATCTCAAAAATACCTGAGTGTATGACACAGTCCCGAGGGAAAAGCTTTCTGTTCTCATATGGATTTAACACATGAAGTCTCCACACTCATTTTTATCTTAATTAGGGATAGTTTTCAGTATCCTGAATACCTTTGAAACAAAGTCATGCAAGAATAAATATCGATGGTTCCACATACACTTGAGACACTGTGCATAGCAAAATGAGAATACCTTTGAAACAGGAGATGGAGGTTGAAGGTGGTTTTTAGGTTTAGAATCTCCAGTAGTTTCTATAAGCAAAAACTTGATCTTAGAGCACAAGGAGGCCTACAAACTGTGTTGTGTTGTGGTGAGGGTGCATGCTCCTGGATAGACAAAAGGTAAGCGTATAGCTCAAGTGACTGGTTTCCCACAATGATTGCTTTCACTGGGCAACCAGTAAAACTCCAAGGGCTACCTGTTAGCCACCAAAACTTGTTGATTTCAGAATACAAGACTATTTCCAGCATAGCTCGTTTACGGGAGGCAGGTAAGAAAAGTGCACTCAGTCAGAGACTTCAGAACACATTTCTTTCCACTGTCTCAAGGTCTGCCCCAACTTTGTTAGCAGGATGCAGATTCCCTCTGGGTTAGTAGCCTGAGCCCAAACATAGGTTGTTTTTCTAACATAAGTTGTTTTAGAGAAGTAGTGTCCCAGGAGCTCTCCTGAAGAGTGTGCACTAAGGGTCAGGAGGCAAACTTGACTTTGTTATAATACTAAAATCTGCACCACAGAAGAGATGAAGCTTCCTTCCACAACCTGGGAAGTGTGGAGGCCATGGCAGACGGGGGCTCACAGGACCCTCTCACCCTGAACTTGCACTCTTGGCCTCAACAGCCTGCAGCTTGCCCTTGCTCCTGCAAACCCTGACTTTGGAAAAAAAAATCACATGGAATTATAAATTTTCTCTGTGTGACAATTACTCTTGATATTTTCTTCTAATGTGGTTCCCAGAAAGAGTCAGACCCATCAAATCCAGTGACTGCTTCTGTAAAGGCACCAGGAACAGTGTGGAAAGTCATGTGAGTCAGGTTTTGGACCAGGATTTTGGGGAGATTGGGATGAAAAACACAACTAAGCAACTCATTCTCTTTAAAACCCACTAAGCCCCAAGTTTTCAATTCTGTGAGAATTTCAATGAAAGTGCTACAGATGAATTACAATGGGTTGGAAATCATAATCTAGACCTTATAGAGTATGATATTAATTAATGTTATCATGTTATAATTATTGTGATGATATTATTTTTGTTATTAGAACATAACTCTATTATGTGCTATATAATTATATGTAATGACTATTTAATTTTCATGAGCATTTCACACCTGGGACAAAATGTAGAATGTACTAAATGCCAACTTGCTGGGAAGGATTTCATGCCCATGGATATTCCCAGCATGCTATCCTGGGAGCTTGCATGAGGACTTCTCCAAGGGAACCTGCCCTGGCCCTGTAGAGGGGATGGACAGTAGGGATGGGCTAAAGGGGACCTGGTAGTTCGTTCTCACCTAAATGAGTTGTTAGGACTGTACTCAGCAAATTGTGATCAACAATTCAGCTGCAGCAAACAGGGGAGCTTGTGGAAACTTAAGCAGAGAGGGGAGAATGAGTAAGGAGAATGCAGAGTCAAAGAGCTCAAGTGGAGTCTCCCCAGATAGCATCCCCTCGGGTACCCAGCTGGTGGCTCCTGAGCTGAAATCACCATCAATTCCCTTGGAGAGTGAGATTAAAAGTAATGTGAATTACATATGGTGAAAAGCAACCAAGAGAAATTTTGTGGGCTATGACATAGTATTTATGTCAGAAAATATGATTTTGAAATGTCACATAGGCCAATGTTCACTCCCACGTTATTCTCCATTTTAAAGCACAATATCTCACATGTCTCACTATGCATTTATGATAGAGTAAGTTTGTTTTTTCCAGAATAAAGCATGAAAAACATCCTCCTTAGCTTCTCATATACCAAGTCAGATCCACATTGCCAGTACCTCAGGCAATTATTCTGGGTATTAGTTCTTATATTCCTATTAACGATAATTTACTTTTTAACCACAGCTTTTATTTTTTTTTTTTTTAGCTGCAATTAAAACTCAAGTCAATGGAATCTGCATGGAAACAAATCACTCCTAATTTTAAATCACTTCTAATATTTTAAATCTACTAGAAATTTTAACAGCCTTAGGAGACCGCTCTACAGAAGTAATGACAAGCCCACAAATTTTGCACTAAAAATCGTTCGGATGTTGAATAAATATGACTTGGCATTTTGATGATAACTGTCAGTCAATATAATCATTCTCATGACCTGAAAGAGCTGCACAGGCAGGATGTAATTCAGCCACACAGAAATAAGGTTTTCATCTGAGGGTGCTGGGAGGGGAGATGAGTCCTTCCTATCCACCTCATGGGGAAGGGGAGGAAGCCCTAGAGAGAGCTCGCTGCTCTGGGGAAGCTGAGGGTTGGTGTTGCTTTATAAATGACCTCTGAACCATTGTCCTTCCTCTGAGAAGGAATCTGCTGTGTCCAGAATCTGAGACGGTGCAGGCTTAGCCTCCCCCAGAGGACAGGTGCTCACACACTTGCACACCCAAACCAGAACTGCATGTTGCAGGTGCCCCATGCACTGTCAGGAATGCAGATGAGTCTTACAGTCGACCACTCTAAGGACTGGAAATTTAGTGCCATTTAGGATAGTTTCTCCATAGAGGAATTCCCCTGATCAAGTGGTTATGGCAAAATACGTAGTATAGTGAATGATCAGAATGGGGTTCCCCTATCCCTACATAACTTCTGTTTCTTCAAAGCCAGCCATCCATGTGTGATGCATGGGATCAGAGATCAGATCCAGACCTAGTCTTTTTTTTATTTCTTTTCTTTTATTTTATTTTTTATTGGTTGTTCACAACATTACAAAGCTCTTAACATATCATATTTCATACATTAGATTCAAGTGGGTTATGAACTCCCAATTTTTACCCCAAATGCAGATTGCAGAATCACGTCGGTTACACATCCACAATTTTACATAATGCCCTATTAGTAATTGTTGTATTCTGCTACCTTTCCTATCCCCTACTATCCCCCCTCCCCTTCCCTCACATCTTCTCTCTCCACACCATCTACTGTAATTCATTTCTCTCCTTGTTTATTTTCCCATTCCCCTCACAACCTCTTATATGTAATTTTGTATAGCAATGAGGGTCTCCCTTCATTTCCATGCAATTTCCCTTTTCTCTCCCTTTCCCTCCCATCTCATGTCTCTGTTTAATGTTAATCTTTTCCTCCTGCTCTTCCTCCCTGCTCTGTTCTTAGTTGCTCTCATTATATCAAAGAAGACTTTTGGCATTTGTTTTTTAGGGATTGGCTAGCTTCACTAAGCATAATCTGCTCTAGTGCCATCCATTTCCCTGCAAATTCCATGATTTTGTCATTTTTTAGTGCTGCGTAATATTCCATGGTGTATAAATGCCACATTTTTTTTATCCATTCATCTATTGAAGGGCATCTGGGTTGGTTGCACAGTCTAGCTATTGTGAATTGTGCTGCTATGAACATCGATGTGGCAGTAACCCTGTAGCATGCTCTTTTAAGGTCTTCAGGGAGTAGTCTGAGAAGGGCAATAGCAGGGTCAAATGGTGGTTCCATTCCCAGCTTTCCCAGGAATCTCCAAATTGGCCACACCAATTTGCAGTCCCACCAGCAATGTACAAGTGTACCCTTTTCTCCACATCCTCGCCAGCACTTGTTGTTGTTTGACTTCATAGTGGCTGCCAATCTTACTGGAGTGAGATGGTATCTTAGGGTGGTTTTGATTTGCATTTCTCTTACTGCTAGAGATGGTGAGCATTTTCTCATGTACTTGTTGATTGATTGTATATCCTCCTCTGAGAAGTGTCTGTTCAGGTCCTTGGCCCATTTGTTGATTGGGTTATTTGTTATCTTATTGTCTAATTTTTTGAGTTCTTTGTACATTCTGGATATTAGGGCTCTATCTGAGGTGTGAGGGGTAAAAATTTGTTCCCAGGATGTAGGCTCCCTATTTACCTCTCTTATTGTTTCTCTTGCTGAGAAAAAACTTTTTAGTTTAAGTAAGTCCCATTTGTTGATTCTTGTTATTAACTCTTGTGCTATGGGTGTCCTATTAAGGAATTTGGAGCCCGACCTCACAATATGTAGATCAGAGCCAACTTTTTCTTCTATCAGACGCAGAGTCTCTGATTTGATATCAAGCTCCTTGATCCATTTTGAGTTAACTTTTGTGCATGGCGAGAGAAAGGGGTTCAGCTTCATTTTGTTGCATATGGATTTCCAGTTTTCCCAGCACCATTTGTTGAAGATGCTATCCTTCCTCCATTGCATGCTTTTAGCCCCTTTATCAAATATAAGATAGTTGTAACTTTGTGGAATAGTCTCTGTGTCCTCTATTCCATACCATTGGTCCACCCGCCTGTTTTGGTACCAGTACCATGCTGTTTTTGTCACTATTGCTCTGTAATATAGTTTGAAATCTGGTATCGCTATACCGCCTGATTCACACTTCCTGCTTAGAATTGCTTTTGCTATTCTGGGTCTTTTTTTTTCCATATGAATTTCATGATTGCTTTATCTATTTCTACAAGAAATGCCGTTGGGATTTTGATTGGCATTGCATTGAACCTATAGAGAACTTTTGGTAATATCACAGACCTAGTCTTTAGCTCTATAGTCTTATCTCTGTTATGGTTTGCATTTGGAATGTCCTCCCAAAGCTCATGTGCTCAGAGCACCGTCCCCAGGACAGTGAGACTCAGAGGTGGGGCTTGGCTGGAGGAAGCAGGTCTCTGGGGTGTGGCTGTGGGGAGCCTGTGTTCTCTGCCCCTTCCTCTTCTCTCTCTCTCTCTCTGTGTTTCCCAGTGACCGTGAACTGAGCATCTCTCCTCTGTCCTGCCCTTTGGCCATGAGTTCTGCACTAGAGACAGACAACCATGGATAGAGACATCTCTGAAACCATGAGCCAGGATAAATCTTTCCTACTTTAGGTTGCTCTTTTCTGATATTTTTGTCACATTCAGGAAAAGCTGACTAACCCAAAGCAGATGCAGACCTAGTCTTTAGCAAAAGCCACCTGCTCCTCTCTGTCCTAGTTTTAACTTTCCTTTCCACTCATCTCATATCTCGAGCCACTCTTTAAAGTTCAAAATTTGTTGAACTGTGTGGGGCAAAGGTCTCCATAGTACCCTTGACAAAGTTAGCCTTGTTCATGGCAAACCTTCCTGTCTGCTGTCTAATCTGAACAGGGCGACCTGAATTGGGGGAAAATCGACGTTTGTTTCTTCTCCCCAGCAACTACCACAACAGAGGTGACAGGGAGAGGCTGCCATTCACGCCAGGCTTTGGACTAAACTCAGCTTCAGTTGGCATCCACTGGGTGGGACAGAAGGAACCAAGAGGCAGTCCATGCGGACAGAGGGGTCTGCTCCTGCCTGTGCATAGTTTCAGTTGTAGAAGGAAACACAGACATTTAGAGAAGACGAGTCAGTTCTAAGTGAACTCACAGAGACTCATCCCTGAGTTTTCATTCTCCTGGGGGAGGCACTGCAGAAGGACCTAGGAGATGGTCTACTTCCCAGAGGGAGGTCAGGGAAAGGGGACAAGCGTAGACAAGGATCACTTTGAGCTGAAGATGAGGACAAAATGGGTTCATAAAATCCCCACGTGTCCCAGAAAGGTGGAGCATTGGAAGGAGACAGCATGGGGAAGAAGCATTATAATGCTGTGCCTCCAGGAGCCTGGCAGGTGCTGAGGTAGCCCCTGAGGCTGTTTGGTCAAATTAGAGGCAGCGCCAACAGGATGCATCACCAAGGAAAAGGCCAGCTGAGGCCGAAGCACATGTACGAGGTGAGTACTGTCTCCATGTCCCCTCTGCAGAGGAGCCTGGTGATCTCAGCCTTAGCCCTGCCCCTCCAAACTCAGCTCCCCAGAAAGAGATTTCATTAAACTGCAGGGTCTGTTAGCATGCAACTTCTCCCCCTTCCCCAGCAATCCCCAAACTTCACTATGCACTGGAAAGGTCTGAGGTGAGGGTCTCAGTCATTGAGCTAAGCTTGAGAGTTGACATAAACGCCCAGTGCCCATTCTGCTGGTCCTGGGGCCAGGCTGCATACCATGGTCGTTCATTCCTAGGGTCAGGATGCTGCCCCCCACATCTGCCTTGTGCTGGCACCTACAGGGAGAGAGGTTGCCTGGGGTAGCCCAGACTGGGCTTTGCTGAGAGAGAACAAATTCTACCTCTGAGCAGAAGAGAGCACAAGCCTGACTCAGCAGCCTTGCCCAGGCAGCTGTGAGAGAGCAAGCACCTGGGGTGCCGTATGGTGGCTGAACTCATTGGACTGGGGAACAGATGTGTCAAGTATAACAAAACCCTTCTCCCAAATTTGAGGAAGTCTGAGGGCTGTGTCCCCTGTGGTTACCTGACCTGGTCATTCTCCCTGGAATGAGGACCCCATGGAATCAAGGTTCCTAGATCTGCTGAAGAATCAGTAAGCTTCTGTCTGGAAGAGGCAGACATGAAACCCTCACCCTTACCAACCTCAGGACTGGTGTGGGCCGGGATGGATTCTGAGGGTCGTCCCTTCTAATCAGCTCATTGAAGGACAGGGAAGGAGAGACCTCCGGAGACCCCAGAGCTTTCTCCGGATTCACGTTGGGTTGAGATGCTCACCAAGGTCAGTGTCACAGGGTGTGGCCTCCTCCATAATCCTCAACCCCAGACGTCAAAGTCGCTGCTTTACTCTGGATTTAGGAAGATGCCTTTAGGTCATCAGAGAAAACTTAAAACTACTTTTTTTCTTCCAATTAGAATGCAAGGGCAAGTCTGATTCTTATAAAATAATAAGTATTAAGGACCAGGCTTAGGATACAACACGGGTATGTGAGGAAACAAAGTGAATAGCCCATAGTCTGACCCCAGTGGAACAACTGGGGCTTGTTATGAACTGAGAGATTGTGTCTCCCCGGTTTTTGTATTGGAATCTGATGCTGGTGCAATAGTGTTGGAGGTGGGGACTTCGTAAGGTCATTCGGACGTGAGGGGGGAGCCCTGGTGAGTGCGATTAGTGCCCTCCTGAGAAGACAGAGTGCCACTTGCTCTCCTTCCACAATGTAGGGCTACAAGAAAGCGGACGCCATCTGCAGACTGGAAGGGAACCCATATCAGAACACGCGGGCTCCCAATACGACACTTCAAGCTTCTACAACTGTGAGAAGTAAATATTTGTGTTTTAAACCACCCAGCCTGTGGCGCTTAGCAGCCAGAGCTAAGAAACAGCTGAAAACACTGAGCATCATGGTGGCCATCCGTGCCTTCTGTGGGAGCCCAGGCTTCCTACTTATAGGGCAGAGGGGTTCAAAGCTTCTCCCCCATAAAAACCCCACACTTACTGAAGCCAATTAAATCACCTGATCACATCCAGATAGGGCAACTCTAAAGAGACCTAATAGTCTCATGAAACTCATCGACTTGAAGTGTGATATAAAATGGAGAGGAGTGCATTCTGTCTCCGCAGAGCTCACCAACGTGGGTAACTAGCATCAGCTTACTAATGGGAGGATCCACAGGGAAAACTCTGATTTCAGCAGGAATGAGCTCACTGCAGTCAGGAAACTTTGCCCCTCAAAGCATCACTTCCAAATTGAGCCAGTTTCCTTATTCCCTGAACCATATGCTCATTTCTTAACTGAGCTACCCAGTGAGTGGCTGTCAAGAGCTAAGATTTGCTAAATTTGTTTATTTTTCTTTTCTCTCAGCTTGAAATTAGAAACATATGTTCATCACCTTTGCATATAACTAGTTCAGCACGAACTGTTTTCCTCATTTAATTCAGAGCAGATCAGTCAAAACAGTTATAATCTCAAAGTTTGACCTGAAAAAAAAATAAGATATGCATGGCTTCTTTTATTAATTGTGTTTCTTTACCAACCAGCAAATGAGCTCAATTAACTAAAATATGGCCATGAATCTTAATGCCACAGCAGTGTGCCTTCAGGTAGGAGGCACTTAAGGCATTATTAAACTTGTGGAGGCAACAGAAAGAGCTCAGAAGAGCTGCCAAGCCCTGGAGTTTGTGTCTGAGGTTGGGGTTCCCAGTGGGACCCAGGACTGCCTATACCTGGATTCTGTCTTCAGCGTGACCATGACTGCGGCTGAGAATAATTGCCTGCTGATATAGTTGCAGAGGTGCTCTCTGGAGGGATGGCGGAGCTGGCACAGAATTGTTCTGGGTTAACCCGGTGGACATTGGGCATGGAGTATGCTACCAGTAGCTTCTCTGAAGTGTGTGTGTGTGTGTGTGTGTGTGTGTGTGTGTGTGTGTGTTGTGGGGTGGGGGGGGGGACTTATGGGCACTGAACACTATCAGAAAGATCAAAGGTCATTTAGGGATGTTTTGGGAGGGAGGGAGATGATCACCTCTTGGTCCAAAATTGATGCTGTAGGTTAGGATTTTAATTTTTTATTATTTTAATGAAGAAAGGGGGACTCAGATGAGAAAAAGAGATAAACAGTTATCACTGTATTGGATTCCAGGAGCTGAGAAGAAAGGGAAGGGAGATTAATTATTCTTCATGTATCAAGCTAACTGTGCACCTCCTATGTCTTGATCTCTATCTGTCTTTGTGAGTCTGTGTTTTCTACATATAATCATATACATGCTCACACACATATAGATGTATGGATGTGATTTTATTATTTATTTCTCATAGAAACCTCTGAAAGGACTTTGAATAACTTAACTGTGTCCAAAACCAGAGGCTTAGAGTGTTGTTATAACTCAAGAAAATTTCTGCAGATATTATGTGCAAAATAAGAATCATATGTCTGCCAATCATCTTTCCACATTACATCTTAGTCTTATCAAGTCGTTGTCACCATTTATCTTGTGCCCATAACCCACTGGAGTGCTTACTGAACAAGAATTCCATAAATTGCTCTGACAGAGCCATACTTGACTGGCCACCAAAATGGCAGCATTCTTTGCACCACACTCAATCTTCACCTGAAAATCTGCTTTCACCATTTTTGCCTCAGATTTTTAAGTCTAACGTGAGCTTCACTTCATAAGGCTAGGAGATGATGGGGTGGCCTTGATCTTGTCCTGGAACAAGAGTCTGCATAAATAGATATCCACAGATTCCTGCTGACCTTGAGACCAGAGGGACAGGTTGATGGGCTGTAGAGGAAGAATATCATAGGGAAAGACAGGGCCTGTGGGTTACTGAAGAAGTGTGGGCCACAGAAGCATGGTGATACTGAAGTCAAGAATCTGCATAATAAATTCCTTGGGCTTATTCTCGACTATGGAGAGGCAGGGACTAGTGAGGAAGCGGGCCCAGGAGAAATGACATTATAGGGCCCCATTTCAAAGCTACGCTTTCACTCATGTATTCACCCTACACTGAGCAAGCACTTGATGGTGGGCATCATGCTGGGTGCTGGTGACAAGGGTTAGAAACATCTTTGCTGCCTTTGAAAGCTTCTATTCTAAGAGCCCCTGGGTCAGATTACTTTGGCACAGCCACCAATTTGACGAGCTTCACTTGGGATCCCATAGAAGTCCAATATTCCTGGAATATTATAGAACCTGCCCAGCTGAGTTTTTATATGAGGTTCTTTGCTCTGACATTAATATCAGTGATTAAGATTATGGCAGCTTCCCAATTGGTCAAGTGTGGTTTCAACACAGATGCCTATTGGTCAAGTGTGGTTTCAACACAGATGCCAATTGGTCAAGTGTGGTTTCAACACAGATGCCTATTGGTCAAGTGTGGTTTCAACACAGATGTCTATTGGTCAAGTGTGGTTTCAACACAGATGCCTATTGGTCAAGTGTGGTTTCAACACAGATTCCTATGGGTCAACCTCTCCTCATCTCAGAGTCCTCCTTTCTAAAATGAAGCATATAGGCATATGCTTCAAAGACCTGGTATAAGAATTAAGTAAGTTAACATGTGTTTAGCACAATATCTTGAACAGAGTGACTGTATTGGGCTGTGTGAGAGCTGCCTCCAAAGATATTCAACTCCTAATCCCCCGAATTTGCAGAGGTGACTTTGGAAAGGGGTCTTTGCAGAAGTAATTAAGTAAAGAATCTTGAGATAAGAGGTCTTGAGATAAGGTGGCCCTAAATCCAATGAGACCTGTCCATATAAGATGAGGAAAGAACACATGCAGAGAAGAAGGCAGTCAGAGATGAGGCAGAGATTGGAGTGATGTTTGCACACGCCAAGGAACTTTGAGGACTACCAGGAGGCGTGGACCAGACTCCCCTTCAGAGTCTCCAGAAGGAACCAATTCTGCAACACTTTGACTGCAGACTTCTGGTTCCAAGAGTTATGAGAAAATCAATTTCTGTTTATTTAAGTCATAATATTTGTGAAAATTTATTATGGCAGTAACAGATAATGAACGTATGCATGTATGTGCCCTTTACTATTAAACTATCTAAGAGGTATGACATCCTGAGCTCTCAGAATTCAAATTCTTAATCACCTGATTCTTGGATGCTCTCAAAATCCCTAGTTCCTGGTTTTGCATTTCAGCTTTGACCTATTTCCCTGACCCTTCTGTTGGTGGTCCCCTCTTACTTCTTCGGTACCTTAATGAGCTCATCTCACACAGTGCTCCATGTTCCATATAACCCTGTTTTGGATTTTCCCACTAACTTCAGCTGAAAGGCACACCTGTGTTGGACACTGTCTTTCAAAGTGTGGCCGTTGGTTAGCTCTTTTGAATACCACGTGGGAGGAAGTGATGGGAAGGAGAGTTTAAGAAATGACTTTGCTTCTCTGCCTTCTCTTTCCCTCTTTTCCAGCTAGAAGTTGAGGACAGAGACATCCTATGAATGGCCACTGCCCAGGCAGAAACTCAGGTTCCAAATGGAAGGCAGCTGCCTATCAATCAGAAACACACCCACAACCGGCTGTATATGAGAAGAAAGTGCAATTCTACCATGTACAAAGAATTGTGTGTGGGAATTACTGTAGTTGAGTGTCTCAATCAGGATCTTTAAATATATATATATATATATATATATATATATATATATATATATATATATTTAGTTGTGGATGGACACATATCTTTATTTTATTTATTTATTTTTTTATTTTCATATAATGCTGAGGATTGAACCCAGTGCTTCACACAAGCCAGGCAAGTGCTCTACCACTGAGCTACAACTCCAGCCCCCTCAATTAAGTTTTTAGTGTCCAACTGGCTATATGAACATGCCATTCCTTTTGAGACTAATTCTTCAATCAATCCTTTTATTTATTTGACAAACATTAGGATTGTAAGGTTTGGCTTTAGAATCACAACAGAGGTGGAAAAGTTAATTAGCACACATTCTGTAAAAAGCAGAGGGTGTCAGTAAACCCAATCTTATAAATCAGGAAAAACAATAAACCCAATTTTATCAATCAGGAATTTTTCTGTGTGTGTGTGTGTGTGTGTGTGTGTGTGTGTGTGTGTGTGAAGGATAAGAATAAATATTTTTCAGTTTCCAGTCATGTAGATCTCTGTTGCCTATTCTGGTTTTTGTTTGTTTGTTTTTCTTAAAGAATACATTAAAATACAAAAGTCATTCTTAGCTCACAAGCTGAAGAATAATGTACCTTGGACAGAATTTAGCCCATGCATCCAAGGTACTCAGTCTCTGCTCTAAGTGACTGGAGGATGTAGGAAGTGAATCTTGTACTGGTGAGTAAGACCCCTCTAGGGATCATAAATGAATGTCTTCCCCTTGAAGGTTATGAGCTCCTCAGTGGGGAGAATTGTGTTTTATGCTTTCATCTTAACAATTATTTCACTTAATATGGAACTTCTAATTTCATTTAGTTTTGGCTTTTCCATCCACTGTTCTGTGTAAAATTTTGTTATACACTCTAGACTTAAGTATAAAGTAGGTATTCCCCCAAACAAAACTGAGTTTAATATAATAAATTTTACTTGCTGAATTACACTGGAAAAATTGCAGCAACAATTCTAGAACTGAAAACTAAGCATTTTATAAAAGATAGATCTGGTGTGTTTCTCTTCAACCAATAACCATGCTGCCCTATGGACTGTTTATGTCCCCCTCAATTATTAATATTTAATTGTGAAAACTTAAAAGGCAAAAAGACTCTAGCCTTTCTCTTTGATAGAGACAATGTAAACATATTTGTAAATTTTATATGAGGCTTCTAACTGGATAGAAATTTAAAAATTACAAATTTAACTTGATGAGATTGTGCTGATTTCCTCCAGGGATTTGCTACCACAGGATATGTTTATCTTCTCAAACTTATTCTAAGACATATTTATTCACTGTTATACTGCACTTAAAATCCCTTCTCAGAGGTTAGGCAAGCCTGGGTTCTCAGAGAACATGTAACACTAAGAAGCAGGAGGAACCTTCATTTCCTCACTGTTTCAAGTTGTGAGTAACTTCTTTGCATCTGTTGCATGAATCTCTCTGCAGGAATTAACATAGAATTACATTTGATGAGCCAAACCCAAAGCACCTGGTTGTGCTGAAATGTGCAACACAAAAAGTCATTTGATGATGCAATACTGATACCAGTTTCTTTCCATTAGGTCAGCAACTGGGAACCCAAAGAGCTCATGTGTACTGAGACACCATAATGACATCTGAATCTGTATAATTAATAAATGAATCCATAGCAGATGTGTTTGCTGAACTAAAATCTGTTATTTTTCTATTTTTGTCTTCGCATCATGCATCTGGTTTTCTCAGCTCAGGCTCTGGCAGTAGCTGCCTTTGAATTGCTACAGCTTCCCCCAAGGTGCTGGCCTCCCTGTAGTAATACCTACATTAAATTAAATCCAATTTTTTTTCTTGAATAAATACAACTGGATAGATCCACAGTGAAGAAAAATTATGATTATAACAAAAAATCCCATCAAAATGGAATCAACAGCAGCTTCGTGACTTACCTGTATTCAGAGTTCTTAATAACAGCAGAACTGCCCCAGCATGCACATTGCAAAGCTCTGTGAGAATAAAATCTTTCCCTGGATTTGGACTTTTTATGCATCTACTATGTCTGTGATGTTTAATTTTTGTTTGGAAATTTTCTTTCTAACCTCTGTCGCTGATTGACATGGGGTAGAAATTTTATGAGTGCACTGCGATGGGAAGAAATTTCTTTAGCCAATGAGACACCTAAGATTGTTATCAGTATGTGGGTGGAACACATTCAGAACAAACTTAAAAATACTGAGAGCTTCTACTCAGAGATAGTCTCACTACTGATAAAGATTTTTCAAAGAGAAATCTTGCTGATTAAGCACCCCAGTATCACAGTGATGATCACAAGTCGAATTAACAATGGTCACTAGGATGACTCAACAGAACCAGTTCCACCATCCTGAAGGACCCCTCTATTATGAAACCTGTGCTAGAACATCACATTTCATCTGGTAACTCAATAACTTATTTTTGAAGGACAATAAAGTATTATATTAGGAAAATTTCTATTTTTAATCTTTTAAGTCTGATTAACTAAAGCATTTATTTAAATGTATGATATTTATTTTGATAAAAACTGTGGTTTATATATGCAAAACTATCTTTAAATATATTGTGTTTATTCTTAAATGAGTTTTTCAGTAGATAGCACTAAACTCTAGCATCTTCTCTCCTAAACCAGACATTGTTTCTGAGCTTCTTCAGTGTACAGATGATGCCCACTTTCTTGGCATTCAGTTCCAGATTCTGACCACAGAGTCACTCTGGCCCATTGCCAGCCTACCGTGGGCACTCTGGGCTGTTCCCCTTTCCTCTGTTTCTGTTAGGTTATTTTCCTATCTCATAAATACTATTATTTAATTACTATTAAAGGCCTTTCAGAGCTCTTTACTCTCCAAGTGTAAGCAGCCAAAACCCACCTAGCATGCAGCTGTGTATGAACCTTCTCCATGTGCCATGTTGATGGATGTCAATAATGTCCCAAGTCTTCCATTATATCTTTAAGCATTTTTGGAAAACTTTTTATTATAGGTCACTGTCCTTCTCAGGCATAATAGATGAGCTTCAGTTTATACCATTCTCTTCTGGGAAGACTGGGACAGCATAGGTTGTCCCAAACCCTTATTCTCCTCACATAGAGATCCCTGCACTTTCTTCAACTCCTGGGTCAGTCAATCAAGGTTTCCCTGTCTTGGCGAGAGACTGACTATAACATCAAAACAGCATCTAAAATGTCTCTTTAGGAGGCGATCATGAAAAGCAGGTTGAGGAACAGTGCCATAGTGCTACCCTCTCCAACAAGGTTAGTAGGCATGGGCTTGAGCCACAAGTCGCAGTGAGCATCTGGCTTTATGTCCAACTGGACCCACACAGCCTGAGATGCTGTATTCCAGCCCCTGTAGGCCACTGACCATGGAGGGAAATTGTTATTTGATATCCCTGCATTGTGCTTCAAAAGGACCAAAAGTTCCTCTAAAAATCTTTGTTGAATTGGATTGAAATTCAACAGTTTCACCCAAATGAGCAATACAGACTAAGAATTCTGTTCAACTTCTTCCTTCTTTTACAAAGGAATATTTTTTTTTTGAGAGAGAGAGAGAGAGAGAAAGAGAGAGAGAGAGAGAGAGAGAGAGAGAGAGAGAGAAAGAGATAATTTTTTAATATTTATTTTTTAGTTTTCTGTGGACATAACATCTTTATTGTATTTTTATTTGGTGCTGAGGTGCCTCACACGTGCCAAGCAATTGCTCTACCACTGAGCTATAACCCCAGCCCCATGAATCCACCTTGTTTAACAGACATGGTTACCAAGCCAATGATGCTTGCTCTCTCAGAGTTAGCTGGTAGACATCACAAGGCCATAGTAGGCTGGGGCTGGGGCTCAGAGGTAGAGCACTTGACTAGCACATGTGAGCCACCGAGTTCAATCCTTAGCACCACATAAAAAATAATAATATAAATAAATTGATAGATAAATAAAGGTATGGTGTCTGACTACAACTAAAAACTTAAAAAAAAAAAGACAAAAGAGCGTAGCACTGCTGAGCTAGTCCAGCATGAGATAAGTCGTGCCCAGGGAGAGTTGTCCATCCCAGTGCACCCAGAGGTGGCTCGGGGGTGACCGTAGATTAGGTAAGGGACTGAAGGGAACCAGTCATCGTTGTGAGACTGTGTTGAGTTACGTTCTTCAGAGAGGGCCATTGAGAAGGGGAGAACCTCTTGTGCTTGTGAGTTCTCTCTGGCCTGGTAAGTCCCCAGGTCACCTGGAGAGCAGGATCCACAAACAGCAACAGGGCAGCCAACTCCCAATACAACCCACCCAAAATCCAAGGGAGGACCTGAGGTAGCTCTTTGCAGCAATAACCACACTGTTCACCTAAAATCTAGTCACAAATGCCAGGTTTTCCCACATTCTGCAATGGTAGGCTCACCAGCTTGTGACACGTCACCTGGATTGTGACTTCTGGTGATCCTGGCTCTTCCTACTAAGACTGTTGGGACCCCCTCAGGGTGAAGGCCCTGCTAAGGTCTCCAGATATCACTCAGTTCTCTCAAGGGGTGGACATAAGTAATATCATATCAGTGATACTAGGAGAGAAAAGTTCTCTTCCCATGGTCATTTAGAAGCAGAAACTGAAATTCGCAGCTCTGCAGGAAGGCCCAGAGGGCTATTTTTCTGGCTGTGATGCAGGGGATAGTACCATCTGTGTATTCAGATCTCCCAACTAAAAGCTGTTAGGATAGCATTTTGATGACATTTTGAAAAATGTCACATACTGTTTAAAAGTATGTACAGAATCTGTTAGAGAGAGAAAGAGAGATACCTGTAGTCAAATGATGTATCTTTAACATGCTGAAAAAGTTCCCCACCTTTGGAGACTTTGCAGTATTTTCTCCCCTCTCTCCATGTCTCTCGTTGCCCCCTAAAGTCTGTAGCAGCATCCCCCAGCATCAGCAGCATGACGTGAGCTGGGACACCGTGAGCGCTTGCTACAGTCTAATTAAAATTGTTAGTGGTCATGGTTTGCAGAAGACCCTCAGATTTTTCATATTAAAAATCCCATCACAAGAGAGCAATGATCTTCCTGGCCCTAACTGGGGAATTACCTGGAAAGGTCAAAGTCATGCATTTAGAGGACTCGGTGTGATCAGTACCTTCTCGCTGCTTGGTCCAGTTGTGTGCACACCCTTGTGCAGGGCACCAGCTGGGTTTCTGCTTTTTGCTCTGCAGCTTTCTCCACCTGCTGTGCCAACACAGACTTCAGGAGGAGGTCTCTGCACAAGGAGGGGCTCTAGGGGAATTTCCAGGACCAGGGACCTGGGTGCAGAGATAACTGAGGGCTGGGAATTCGCAGGGCCTCATCTCTAGAAGGATAGGTCTTCACCTTGATCTTGTCTTTGGTGGTGACCGATTCAGAGGTTGTTGCTCAGAAAAAATCCACAAGTCCAGCAGCTCATATAAGGTTTAAATCAGCTTTCCTTCTCTTTGGAATTAATAAAGCATCATTTATATTTCTGTCCATCTCTCCAGGCTATTGAAATATACAAAGCTTTAAAATTCATTGTTGGTACTAGCTGGAAATCCTGTCATTTAAAGGAGTCACAAAAATGGTGCATTAAAAAATGGACTTTGCTGTCATTGGTTAATGATGACATATTGAATTCTTGGATTGTGTGAGGACAGTAGGTGTCACATGCTGCTACCGCACATGACTGAGATGTGAGGTGAGGTGTTTCTTAATTAACTAGATTGTCCATCACACCACGTGTACATAATCCACAGCATCGTGCCATACACAGCAAAAACACTGTTTAATCTGTAAATTTAAAAAATCAGTGAGTAAATAAATATTGAGGAAAAGTAGAAAAATAATTTAGACTGAAAGTCAAACCTGGATTTCCTTAGAAAATCAAGAGGAAAGAAGCTGAGGTTACAATTGATGCAATAAAGCTCATCTACAAGTCCTTCTCCCTATTTTATTATAGTTTCCTATTTGTAACATCAGTATTTGGCTTTTAAGTGAACAAATAAAGTCACAAAAATGAATAAATGATTGCACACCTCTTTTAAAAACGTTTGGCTTTGGGGTTATACAGCATCTCTGCTAAAGTAAAAGAGGTTAGTGTTCTCAAGGGTTAAAACAGAACGTCAAGCTAAGCTTGGTGGTTAAAATATATTCACGTGAACATGAGCCCCTTCCTTTATTCTCACTTCCCAAGCTTTGCACATGAGCTGAGGGTAAATTAATTAGACCTGCTTCCTGCTGGGAGAGTCCTTTTCTCATTATTCTGTTTCTGCTCCTCTGTCTTCCTATTGACACTGATAGACCGTGAGACCTAAAATAGATACTAATTATTTCCCACCTTTACCCCTCACTGTTCAAAGGAGTTCCTGGCCGTCTTGACTGGGAGACTCCATTAACACAAAGCTCATTAAAGCCACAGAGAAGGATGAACTCACACCAACAAGGATCTGGTTGAGTTAGAGGTATGAAGAACACAAGGCACAATCAGGAAAACAAATACCATAGAGAGATATTTAACCACTGCATTTTTAATTATAGAAGAGGAAGAACATGGTGGTTGGTGCATCACAGAGAGGTGACATATGCCCTGGCGGTTAGGGAGATCTTTTGCAGCTTTTTAAATGGATCAGCACCATTAGTCATTACTTGACCATTGGGTCTCACACCTTCTATCCTACAGCAGAAGAAATTAAGCTTCAGAGGAATTATGTGGAGAAATATAGTAGATTTGGTAGGTATTGATAGAATTTTGTGAAGATTTGTGTCTTTGGCATTATCTGGTACCCAAATTATACCTCAAGAGAAACCTTCACCTCTGTGTTGAGAAGTTTAGGAGAACTGTATTCTTTGGGTGAAAAATGATTTCCCAACAAAATAAATACTCTTTATCTCACAAAAGAAAGAGAAGTAATGAGAAATAATCCAGAAATTTACTAACAATATTTTAAAATGGGGATCTTTTACTATCTTGTAACAAAAAATATTTTGTGGTCTGAGAATACAATGGAACTATTTTGAACATATTGTATTAATATGCAGATCAGAATCCTCATGGTCAATAATAATCTATCATTATTTTTATAATTGGAATTTACGAACCTGGATCTGACGTTCCCTGACTTTTACCCAATGCTCTTTTTAAAATTTTTTTTTAGTTGTTGATAGATGTTTATTTTATTTATTTATATGTGGTACTGAGAATTGAACCCAGTACTTCACAAATTCCAGGCAAGTGCACTACTGCTGAGCCCCAGCCCCAGCCCTGCCCAGTGCTTTTTGATACTTAGTGCTGGTAATGTATCAATGCATAGTATAATCATGATGATTAATGTCATGTAGTAGCTGCCTAGGTTGCAAATTATCCAAATATTTGACCAAATATTATTTTAGTTATGAGGGTGTATTTTGAAAGAGACTTGTGTTTAAATTGTTAGAGTACATAGAAGACCAGAAGATAGAGTTCTGTCTCTTGAAATGACTCAAACTGGGACAACATCTGCTCTTCCTGATTTGACAGCAGCTTACCAACCTCTGGTGGATTTGGGACTCTCCAGTTTCCATAATCATCTGACCCTATTCCTTATAATAAGCACACACAGTCATACATGTACACAACCATATACTTGAGATAAGGTCCACAGTACCCTAGGGTTCTATATTTCTGAACAACCCTGACTAATACAGTAAGCCTCTCTGAATTAGTAAAATTCTGATTCACAGGTGGCATTAAAATTTCACCATGTGGGGTTTTATAAAGCCTAAAGCTAGGGGAACAAAATTAATTGCATAAACACCTGGCTTTAATAAACATAATAACATATAATTCATTATATCACCCCTGTCATTTATAAAGAAGTAGCATCATCTTCTAGACCAATGTCCTTCAACATTTTTCTTTGCATAAATAACCTCTAAAGTAACTTTCAAACATGATTGTCCTCTCATCCATTTTACGTAAGCACAGAAAATGTGTTATTACATTCTAAATATTTGCAAAGGCTATATATATATATATATAATATATACTACATATGAGTATTAAATCTATTTTCATTAAAATTACTTAAGCTGCAGATTTTTACTTTATTCTAAGACCGATTGACAGTACCATCATATTTATTTATTCAGACTTACATTCTTTCATGTTTTGTTTCAAGATGTTTTGTTATTTCTGAATTTTATTTCCAAGAAATATATAACCTTTATCTCTTATAAACAAATAAATAGACTATCTTTATATGATAAACAAATGGATAGATACATACATGCACATAAAGATGACAGACACAGATGGACCAATGGATAGATAGATGGTGATAATGAAGACAAAGACCCACCCAGGGTCTTAAAGTGACATGTTTACCTGCTCAATTAGGCCTAATGCTTCAATACTTCTCACTGAAATTCCTCTTCTTCACCCTCATGGGTTTCTTCAGCAGTGGAAATCCCACCTCATTCTTGGGCTTGGTACCTGGAGGTCTGCTCACCTCGGAGCCGTGCACTAGAGGAGCAGGGCGAGCAGGATGTCTTGAGCAGGATGTCTTTACCCCATAAAGTGGGAGAAGCACCGTGGTGGGAGGGAGGGGGGACCTTCACAGGTGTGCAGGCATGCCAAGTTCAGGAGACACTGGGGGGTTGATCTCAGGCTGTGTTCACCCCGCCCGTGGGACAAAGCCCTCTCCACCAGTGTCAGCAGAGCACGTGCTGCCCGATTGATGTTCCTGAGAAGTATTCCACAAAACAAGGGCTCCTGTCCCAATATGAGCCTAATGCAAACAAGCTGGTCAGAGTTCCTGCCATCTCAGGAGAAGGATGTTTAAAAACAAGATGTTTAAAAAATTCTTATAGTAAATAAAAAATGACTGCTGTGAATAAAACCACTGGCCAACCCTTTTTCATATTGATGAACACAAAACCCTCACGAATCATTAGCAAAGTGAAGTCAATGAGCTGAAATGAAGCAGGGTAAAGCTTCAGGACGATGTTAAATTTGCAGCAGGAATTCAAGTTTGATTTAGCAATGGAAAATAAAACTACAGAGTCAATTAACAGGTTAAAGGAGAAATATAATACAAACATCTCAGTTGATGGAGTATTCACATCCTATTAAATTCCCTGTCCATCCTGCAAGTTTCACAGTGAAGTTTATGTAATTCAGGGAACAGAAAATTCCTGTAATATATAAGTAGCAAGAAGAAAAATAAAGTTTCTGAACTCATTTTATGAGTTTCATTGTAATCTCGATAGCAAAATAGATTTTAAAAATATAAGCCAGTTTTATGTATAAGCATGGTATTCAAAAAAAACCTATGTAAAGTATTAGTAGACCAAATCCAGTAATGCATGTAAAATAAAATATTATGATTAGAGCTTTTCCCAAGAATCTTAGACTCTTAACATTTAAGAAAAAACTTAGTATTTTAGTTCACATTAACTAATTAAATGAGGAAATTATATGATCATCTGAAAATATGCAGAATCATGAGTTTCAGAGGGGATAGATTCCTAATTACACCATGCCAGGTGTGTTAAGTATTATCCAAAATTTCTACCCATATAAACAAATCCTTGAGAGAATGGCAGAGAGGTGTAGAAAAAGTGCACTTGATGGTTATTGAATGAGTTGTTAAGTTGTGGGGTTTAATAGGACAGTCTCTTTACTGTTGTTTATAGTTAAACATTTTTCATAATAAAGTAATTTAAAAAACAAAATGCCCTGACATTTTACAGTATCAAGGATTTTTCCCCTCTATTAATGAACCTAAATTAATAGCCCCAGATTATGTAAAATACAAATTAGTGATGACAAGGCTATGTGCTTTCCCCTTAATCCCTGTTTAAGTGTTCGGGGAAGATGTGTGAGTGTTGTTGAACACGTCACAGAAGCACATCTCTTTGGAGCTGAAACTTGCAGGCTGCAAAGCTGAAGGGCCATTTTCCAAGTTAAGGGCTTGAGTCAAAAGCTCAATTTCTGGAACGTTCCATTTCATGTCGTGCTTTGTTGGCAGGAGGCTGCGTTCCTGCTGGTTTTATTTGTTGAGCTCCTCTGCCGAGACGAGTGTCTCGTCCACGGCAGGTGCTCAAGAAAGCCTCGTGATGTGAAAAATGACAAACTTCAGGATTCCTCTGGCATTCGGGGTGACCCATTTTCCTATGTATTACAATTCACAATGGGATTTTACTCAGCAATAAAAGAGAATAAAATTATGGCATTTGCAGGTAAATGGATGGCATTGCAGAAGATAATGCTAAGTGAAGTTAGCCAATCCCAAAAAACCAAATGCTGAATGTTTTCTCTGATATAAGGAGGCTGACTCATAGTGGGGTAGGGAGGGGGAGCATGGGAGGGTTAGACGAACTCTAGATAGGGCAGAGGGGTGGGAAGGGAAGGGCAAGACATGGGGTTAGAAATGATGGTGGTGGGGGCTGGGATTGTGGCTCAGCAGTGGAGTGCTGGCCTAGCACGTGGGAGGCTCTGGGTTTGATCCTCAGCACCACATAAAAATGAATAAGTAAAAATAAAATAGATATTTTTAAAAAGCCTTAGAAAAAGAAATGACGGTGGGATGTGATGGTCATCATTATCCAAAGTACATGTATGAATACACAAATTGGTGTGAATATACTATGTATACAAACAGAGAGATGAAAAACTGTGCTCTATATGTGTAATAAGAATTATAATGCATTCTGCTATGTTATATAAATTTAAAATATGCAACACGAGTGGAATACAAAAAAACACAAAAAACCTTTTCTTGTCAAGGGACACTTTAAATCCTCTTTCCTCTAGCTGCTTAAACTGCACCTGGGTATACACTTGAACCAGACTCTCCTGAGCAGCCAAGGCACTGCCCACGTGGGCCATCTGAAATGAACACCTGGCGTCCCTCTGTCTCCACTGGCCATCAGTTGCAGTGCGTCCCAGGAGCTTCCAGTCCTCTGACTTCTGAACTGCATTTACCTGTGGACAAAGACTTATGTCTTCAGCAATGGAGCTGGAGTGGAAATGGACAGGTGTGTGTTGTGCCGAGGACAGAGGCTGCACGAGCCAGATGAGTCTGACCTTGCTTCAAGCTGCCTTCTCTAGCCATGGTGGAAGTCACGGGTAGGCCACCGGGCAGTGGTTCTGGATATGAAGGACAGGGAATGGTACCTGCACATAATTATTTTACTGTTTTCATTCAGAGGGGTAAATTAAAAATTTCCACTTGCTTCCACACTGAGTGTGTACAAAAAACGAGAGGCACTCAGTAGAAGGGCCACCTGAGCCAGTGCTGCAGGGAAGCCCTGCACACAATCAGTCCAGGAAAATGGGACACTTCTTGGACAGTTGGAATCTTTGTCTACAACTTCAGGTTTCCCTCAAAAGCTAAGGACCCAGTAGCTTTTTAGGAAGTAGTAACTCTGGGGAGGCATCCTTGCAGAAAACAATGAGCTAGGGCTGGGGTTGTGGCTCAGGGTAGAGCTCTCCTCTCGTACATGTGAGGCTCTGGGTTGGATCCTCAGCACCACATAAAAATAAATAAAATAAAGGCATCTGGTTCAACTACAACTAAAAAAATATTTTACAAGAATGAGCTTGTGGTCCTGTTAGGTGGTAGCGAGTGATGAGCAGTGGTACGCATGGCTAGGTCACAGGAGTTCTTTAAATTACTTTAGTATCTTCTTTAAACCACTTCCAAAGTGGAAAAGAAAGCGAAGGGTGGCAGTTAATTTGTAGAAGATAAACAGAAGCAAAGGAACAAATGGGAAAACCCATCAAGAGAAAAGGATTAATGGGTCTAACTGTTGACAGGGTCCACTGAGTTGATGTGAAGTTAGGAATTACGGCTGTAAGTTTCTCCATCTGTCGGGGAAGGAAGATTCCTTTAGTAGCACAGGTGCACTAAGGTAACTCCTGACCAGCTGCTGACCCCAGTGCCCACATAACATGGGGTTGACTTGTAGATGTAAACATGACGTCCACCACAACGGTTCTGGAGAGGACCAACTAAGGTCAAAACTCCACCACCCGACATGAGTACAGAGGTGGTCCCAGCTCTCCTGGTCAACATCAAACAGTAATAGATTTGGGGACAGTGTCGCCTCCTGTGTCATTCTCTGCTCAGAGGTGTCCCACGCTCTTGAGAGTGCTCTGCTTGAGCCCCCCTTGGCTTTTCTTTACTTTCACTTACACTCACGTTCCCTTGCACGGCTCTTGGTGTCTGACTTTTAATTTTCTTTCACCAGAACACAAGAACCTGCTTTCCTGTGACAGTCCTGCATTTAGGCAGGGGAGGCTGTGGTCTCTGGGTACCGATTCCCAGGCACCTTCCAGCTTTCCTGCAGAACCTCTGCCCCAGAAGCAAAAAGTGGCCCCGTGGAGCCAGAAGATAACAAAGAAAACCACTGAGGGCCTCCTCTGAAACCACACGAGCTCGAGGGTGCCCACTCTCAAATCTGCAGGGCGCTTCTGGTAGCATTTGGGTGCCCTTCCCAACAGACACCAGACACTCTGTGAGAATTCTCAGGGACAGAGGCCTGCTCGTTTCTGTTTTTAATGTACCTTTGAGAGTTTTGTGAATATAGTTCGTGACTCTTCCTGACTGACTGAGGGGTGGATTAGAAAGGATTTGAAGAAATGCCAGTGGTGGTATTGCCATGGCAGCCCATGCCTGATCCAGCCCCTCCATTACATTGCTGCTCTCTCTGCAGCCCTGAGCTCTGGGGACAGCAGAGCCACCTCAGACGCGTTCTCTGAATGACGATGTCTGCTGACTCAGTATTACTTCAACTCTAGAGTCCCAGGAGGAAAAAGAGGCCCTGGCCTTGAATGAGCGAGATGGATGGTATTTGCAAAGCTGTGTCTCGCCCACTGAGCAGCTGGTGTGAAACATGGGATGTGCCCCCCTGTGGGTTCTGAAGAAGGGGACTTGACAGGGATTGCTAAGGACAAGCACATCCTTTTCAAAGACTCATGGAGGTACAGGGCTTGAGCCCAAGCTGTGTTCAGTCAGTTTTCACCCTGGGGTGAGCTTGGACGTAAGCCTGCACCTGTGAAACCATCCATTAAGGGAAAGTGTGCCTCCACTCGCTCCAGAACTCGCAGGGTCCCTTTTTAAGGGTAAGAACACAACATGACATGATCCACCCCTGCCGCAGTCTAGCTGGGCACAAATAACCAACCGGGAGGTCGCGAGCCACTTGCAGGTTCAAACAGGACCTTTATTGCCAGAAGCCAATGGGAACTCTCCAGAACTCCGAGAAAACTCAAGGGGAACTCAACAGGAACTCAAAAGTAGCTGGCACCCGAGGCAGCAGGAGCCGCCCCTTGACCTGGCCATGGCTCTCAACACCCGTGCCACCCTTTTTCCTCAGATCTGGAGGCTCCTGCACACGGATTCCCTTCCTGCACTTGGACAGGTCACTGGGCCGCTTCTCCCTGCAGAAAGGGACCTGACCCGGAAGGGCGCTCCATGGCAGAGCCACGGAGGACCAGGTGCGCACACCTCGCTCGAGGCGCTGAACTGGTGGAACAGACCTGCTCCCGCAGAGGGGCTCTGTGCGGGCGGCAGCTGGCGGACAGCTGCCGCAGTCTCTGCTGGGCACAGAATCACGAGCCACCACACAGCTTTGTAGATTCAAACAGCAATTCTTTATTCCCGAACTCACACCGGCCTCCACACACGTTCTGGGGCAATCCCAGTTCTGCTGCCACCCAATTCACCTACTCCACGAGGCTTTCTTCCCAACATGCTCTCTGAATCTCACGAGAACTCAAAGGGAGCTCAGGCAGCAGGAACGCCCTAATTCCAGCAGCAATAATCCTCAACATCGAACTTCCCTAAAATCCAAGGTCTTAAACTGGGAACGCCCTTAACCCAAGGACCGGGATACTTCCTCAAACCTGATCAGCTCTAAACCCGGATCCGCCTTGGTCTTTGAGCAAGGTCACCTTACATGCAATGTCAACAGCGAAATCATTAACATGGGGTACGCTAGCAAGGAAATTTTGATGCGTCATTTCTACTTGGTAATGGCCCTCAGCAGACAGCTGCCCCTGGTGCCTGGTGGTCCCTATCAAAGTCAGTCCACGGCGGCTGGGGTTGTGGCTCAGTGTTGGAGCACCTGCCTGGCATGTGTGAGGCACTGGATTCGATTCTCAGCACCACATATAAATAAATAAATAAAATAAAGGTCCATCAACAACTAAAATATATGTATACATATAAAAAATTTAAAAACGTGGTATCCCATTGCACATATAGGACAGACTCTCTTGATTCATTATCTGAGACTGGCATTTCAGTTGTGTCAAAGGGTGTCCTGTGTCAGGCCCAACAGGGCTCCTTGTACGAATGGAGCTCACTTTCTCCACCTGGTCCCCTGTCAGCTGGTTTCCAAAGCTTGGCCACTGGGGACAATGCTGGAGTGAATGGAGGGCTCTGGAACACCACTTTCATCCCTTTTAGACACACACCCAGGAGTGGGAGTGTTGGGCCACAAGGTAGTTTTATTCTGAATTTTTGGGGACCCAGCACACTGTTTTCAAAATTAGATGCATTCTTTGTTTTAATGCCATTAACCATGGTGGCCCAAGGTGATGCTCACACCAGGTGACAAGGACAGGAAGGCACCTCCCCTTCCTGCTGTGATTGTTTCTGATTTCTTGACCTTTGAGTCATGGCAGGTGATGTGTCTGTGGCCTGTGTCTGCAGAGCTGCTGTCACTTTTGAAAATGCTTGAACATCAGAACACACAGCGTGATCGTCCTCTTCAGTCCCTCCTGTCAGGACAGTGTCCCTCTCACCGTCTCTCCAGACCTGCTGCCTTGTGACAGCTCCACGAGGCTGCAGGAAGCAGGAGTAGCATGTGTATGAACAGGACAGATTCAGCCTCACAGGGAAAAGAGACCATCACAAGGACATTTATTTTTTAATATCAGCAGAGGGAAAGATACTGATCCAATGTCATTTTCTATACTAAAAACATGCTTTGTTTAGAAAAAAATTAGATGTCTGTTTTTTTATTAAAATTATAGTTTTATAAATTTTTCTTCCATGTAATTGTGATAATTCTTGGTAAGTAAAACTTGTTTTGAAAGAAGTCATCATAGAGCTATGGAGTAGTTCCACCCAAAAACATCACCTTAGAAGTTTGGTTGATTTCACATTTGAGTGGAAGGTTAAAACCTTGTGTTTTCTCAAATCATCCACTCACTACATACTTCCAAAGTATCTCTGTGTGTGTGTGTGTGTGTGTGTGTGTGTGTGTGTGACATTGTGTGTGATGTATATGGTGTATATGGATGGGTGTGTATAACAGGTACAGGGTGGGGATGGTGTACATACATGTATGTGTGAGGTATGTGCCTGTGTGCACACTTGTGCATGTGGTACATGTGGTCTGTGTTGGATGGTGCATGTAGTATATGTCTATGCTGCGTGTACTGAATATGTGTGTGAATAGTGGTGACTGTGGTACATGTATGTGTGGTATATGTGCACACATATGCATATGTGTGTATGTCTTGTGTGAGGCATGTGTGTCTGTGGCACATATGTGTTTCATGTGTGTGTAAATGCATGTGTGGTGGGAGTGCTATGTGTGTGCATTTGAGCATACATGTGTGGTCAGTGTATGTGACGTGTGTGGGATGGCCTGTGCGTGCAGTGTGTACAATGTGGCTGTGTGGTATGTGTCTTAGTGTGTCTGTGTCTGTGTTGTGTGAGTGCACACTTGCACTTTGGCTTTTAGTCTGGCTGGGAGAGTTTTTAGCTGTTAGTTCACAGACCCCTTTAGACAGAGAAGATGAGCTGTCAGAAGTGAGGCCTGGACAAGGTGAAGCTGTGACTCCGGGAGGGGCGGTCTCAGCCACTGCCAGGAGGCTCCCACAGAGAACCTGGTGCCACAGGCCGACTTCCGCTGGGCGCCGACTTCCCCACCGTCCTCCTTTCAATGCACCGCCCCCGCTTTCTCCAGGTGAACACTGCACATCTGGCTGAGAGGCAGCACACCCTCTGCACCCCACACAGGCAGCCTGGAGCAGAGGGAGCTTCAAGGGCAGGTGAAGGTCCCCTTTCCTCAGGCAGGACTTTGCTAGGAGTAGCAGGATGGTGTGTCTTCCAGACACAGCGCTGATACATTTCCCATCCTGAAAATCCATCACGTTAGATCATGTCAGCCTTCATTTGTCATGGTGCCCGTCACAGAAGATGCCCCGAACATGACAACATTTTGTCATTTAATGAGGAATAAATGCCGGTTGGTGTCTTTGTTATTCCCACTGAAGGAAATGGATTCTAATTCACACAGAATCTTGTGCTGTGTTGATGTGGTCTTGCTGCAACCACTCTGCAATGCATGATTTATAAAAGATTAAAACCCAGCTTGAAATACGTCATGTCCCTCCTGGGTAAACCAACAAACCTCAGAAAAGAGTGGGTATAAGGTGGGAGAATACATTAGCCAGGAGGGGGTGTTATGGAGCTGGGGTCTTCCTGAAAATCCCCTCTTCAATCCCAGTTCTTGCCATCAAGTCAGAAAGATTTCAGACACGTCACTCAGAATAACAGGAATGAGTTTACTGAGGGGATAGGAAAGGGGACACTCAAGAGAGAGAGAGAGAGAGTAGACCCTCTCAGGGAGGAGAGGGACAATGTTCCTCTCTTGAACTCCAGTTTTATTAGGAATCCCAGAGAAGTTTTTTGAGAGTCTCACCCAGATCCACCTCTTGGCTTTTGACCGACACCAGGGTGACATCATATTTTCAAGTCTCCACTGGCATGGCAACTGTAGGTCACCTTGGTCCACACTGACCTGTTCTAATTTCTTACAGATTTTATAGTTAGGAGGAACTATCCTTATCTCCCAGAGTTTCAGATCTGGTCACAAAAAGTCTGGGTTTCTCCCATCAACCTTTTCTTGGGCCTGAATTTCTCCTGTAGTTCACAGGTAGTTTGCTGAGGAATGTGACATGTCCTGTCCACTGAGGCCAGGCAGGACTGCAGGTAAATTGCTTCTTGGAAAAGAAAGCACGTGAGGATCAGCATAGTGGGCCCATCTTACAGAACAATTTTCTTAACCTCATGTTCCCACCATTCACATCCATGTGTCCCCTAACAGAGGGACATTGTGATAAGGCTGTCCAGCCTCCAGTCTGCTAGAGGGACAGAAGAGTGTGCTCGGTGTGGTCAGAAAAGCCTTTGGCCACAGTAAGGAGGCTCCTGCCCTCTTCCTGTCTCCCAGCCTCATTGTGCAACCTTCCCTCTGCACCTACTGACTGCATTAGGGGAACAGGTGCCCCAAAGATGCCCAAACTCTAATCCCAAACCTGTGACTGTGGCATTATGTGGCAAAAGAGCATCAAGTTGCAGAAGGAATTGAGGTTTCCGATTACTTGAATGCAGGGGGACTCTCCTGGTTTATCTGGATGGATTTGGAGTAATCACAGGGTCAGTAAGAGGGAATAAGGAAGCGGAAGAGAGCAGTGGACACAGTGTCCACAGGTCAGAGTTGAGATCTGAGGAGAGCTGGCCACTCCACTGCTGGCTTTGCTGATGCAGTGAGGGGAGGAGCCTTGGAATGCAGGTGGCCTCTAAGAATTGGAAAGTGGAAAATGTCACAGAAGGGACCATTTCCAGAGTCTACAGAGGGGAACGCAGCCTGCAAAGCCTTTGTTTCCTCCCTGGGAGGCCCACGTCAGGCTTCTGATCTCCAGAATTCTAAGTACTAACTTGATGCTGTTCAAGTCACTCCGTTTGTGGAATTTGTGACTGCGGCCCTGAGACTCAACAGTCTGCCCTGACTCTCCTGAGGAGGCACTTTTTTCCTTTTGCTTCTTGACCATCACGAGGTAGACTGTTCCTGCTCCTGCCACTCCGTCACCAGTGGTGCCACACAGCCTGCACCGTCCATCACCTGTCCCCTTGAAACCAGGACCTGCATTTCTGAGTGTGTTGAGTGACCTCCACACTCACAGTTTAGGTCACTTTGTGCCATGGTGGCACATCCTGAGCCTGAAATCACCTGCCTCATGCACCCTGGAGCAGACAGAGCTGCTGTGTTCTCCCCATGCCACCCCCATGGCCAGGCACCTAGCATGGGAGGCAAGGGGCTTGCTTGGTTGCCACCGGGCTGAAAGAGGCACAGCTAGAAAGTTTGTGTTTTATAACATGTTCCTTCTGTGCATCCATTCATTCACTCACTCATCCAAAAGCAGCTCTTGGCTTTCTGCTATGTCTCAGGCTTACAGAGACAAATAGGTAAGGAAATATTGCTCTAGTGTCCAGGGTAATGTCCCCACAGGGCTTATGAGGTGCTTAGACTTCTCTGGTTAGGACCTTCAGGAATAAATGGGTATAGGCTTTCAATTGTCCAGAGTAAAAAGTCCCTTAATAAGACCCCGAGACTTGTGGATGGTGAATTTTTATCAAATATTTTCAAATGAGAGAGTTTATCTCAAGGTTCTCAAAGGAGATGCTGACAGTTTTGGCCTGAGACATAATCTGGGATAGTGTCTCTCTCTCTCTCTCTCTCTCTCTCTCTCTCTCTCTCTCTCTCTCTCTCTCTCTCCTTTCTTTCCTTTTTTCCTGTTCTCCAAGTTATCCTACTGAACGGTCTGATTTGGAAACTAACTGTGTTGATTCAGCAACTTTTGCCTCAGGTCAACGAAGAGGTAAATTATGCAAATAAACAACAATGAATTGATTGGATCAGCTAAGAAAGTGCTCCAAGGAGGACTGGTTCTGAGAGTGAAGGGAAAAGGTGGAGTCAGGCCTCTGCTGGGCTCTGCCAAGCTCTCAGTCCCTCTGCACACCCTTCCCTTGGAGTGCGGATCTCTGCTGCCTGGTCCTCACTCACTGGCTCAGCTTGGGGTCTTGCTGCCTGTCCTGACCATCACCCATGTTCTGGATGCAAAAATGGACTCTTGGGCTCTTGGCTCATCACCAGGCCACTGGCTGTCCTAAGCCTTGCAGGGTGCTTTCTGATATATCCATCCGGCTATTCAGTAGTCAAGGTTTCCATGGAGTCTTCAATATTTTTAAAGATCAAAAAGTCATACCAAGCCATTATCCATAGGATTTCTAGAGATGAAGGATCTAAGAACATATAATGTTATGAAAGTGTAAAAAAAATGTTTACCCTGATGCACAGATCTGAGTCACTATCTTGTTTTATACTTTACAAAACTGAAAACTCATTATTATTTTCACTTTACAGTTTGTATATTTTTACTTTAGCCAAGCACTAGTGGGAGTACAAAATTCTTAGTAATTTCAAACCAATTGATAAGTTCATGTATGTGAGGAACTTTTAATAGTTAAAAAGCTTCATGATATATTTATAATTGTATAATAATAAATTCTCTTAGGATTTTTTCATATTTATCTTTTTTTTTAATTATTTTATTGTTGGTTGTTCAAAACATTACATAGTTCTTATTATACCATATTTCACAGATTGATTCAAGTGGGTTATGAACTCCCATTTTTACCCCGTATACAGATTGCTGTGTCACATCAGTTACATTTCCATTGATTTACAAATTGCCTTTCTAGTGACTGATGTATTCTGCTGTCTATCCCATTCTCCACTGTCCCCTCACCCCTCCCCTCCCCTCCCCTCCCCTACTCTCTCTCCATCCCCTCTACTATAAATCGTTTCTTCCACTTATATAATTTTTCTCCTACTCCTCCTTTCCTCTTATATGTAATTGTGTATAACCCTGAGGCTCACCTTCCAGTTCCATGCAATTTCCCTTAACTCTCACTTTCCCTCCCGCCTATCATCCCTGTTTAATGTTATTCTTCTTCTCCAGCTCTTCGTCTCTACCCTGTCCTTGGTTACTCCCCTTATATCAAAGAAGACATTTGACATTTGTTTTTTAAGGATTGGCTAGCTTCACTTAGCATAATCTGCTCTAATGCCATCCATTTCCCTCCAAATTCTATGATTTTTCATTTCTTATTGCAGAGTAATACTCCATTGTGTATAAATGCCACATTTTTTAATCCATTCATCTATTGAAGGGCTTCTAGGTTGGTTCCACAATCTTGCTATCGTGAATTGTGCTGCTATGAACATCGATATAGCAGTGTCCCTGTAGCATGCTCTTGTTAGGTCTTTAGGGAATAGACCGAGGAGGGGAATAGCTGGGTCAAATGGTGGTTCCATTCCCAACTTTCCAAGAAATCTCCATACTGCTTTCCAAATTGGCTGCACCATTTTGCAGTCCCACCAACAATGAACAAGTGTACCCATTTCCCCGCATCCTCGCCAGCACTTGTTGTTGTTGGATTTCTTAATGGCTGCCAATCTTACTGGAGTGAGATGGTATCTTAGGGTGGTTTTGATTTGCATTTCTCTGACTGCTAGAGATGGTGAGCATTTTTTCATGTACTTGTTGATTGATTGTATGTCCTCCTCTGAGAAGTGTCTGTTCAGGTCCTTGGCCCATTTGTTGATTGGGTTATTTGTTATCTTATTATCTAATTTTTTGAGTTCTTTGTATACTCTGGATATTAGGGCTCTATCTGAAGTGTGTGGGGTAAAGATTTGTTCCTAGGATGTAGGCTCCCTGTTTATCTCTCTTATTGTTTCTTTTGTTGAGAGAAAACTTCTTAGTTTGAGTAAGTCCCATTTGTTGATTCTGGTTGTTAACTCTTGCGCTATGGGTGTCCTATTGAGGAATTTGGGGCCTGACCCCACAGTATGTAGATCATAGCCGACTTTTTCTTCTATCAGACGCCGTGTCTCTGATTTAATATCGAGCTCCTTGATCCATTTTGAGTTAACTTTTGTGCATGGCGAGAGAAAGGGATTCAGTTTCATTTTGATGCAAATGGATTTCCAGTTTTCCCAGCACCATTTGTTGAAGATGCTATCCTTCCTCCATTGCATGCTTTTAGCCCCTTTATCAAATATAAGATAGTTGTAGTTTTGCGGATTGGTTACTGTGTCTTCTATTCTGTACCATTGGTCCACTCGCCTGTTTTGGTACCAGTACCATGCTGTTTTTGTTACTATTGCTCTGTAGTATAGTTTGAAGTCTGGTATCGCTATACCGCCTGATTCACACTTCCTGCTTAGCATTGTTTTTGCTATTCTGGGTCTTTTATTATTCCATATGAATTTCCTGATTGTTTTATCTATTTCTACTAGAAATGCTGTTGGGATTTTGATTGGGATAGCATTGAACTTATAGAGAACTTTTGGTAATATCGCCATTTTGATGATGTTAGTTCTGCCTATCCATGAGCAGGGTATATTTTTCCATCTTCTGAGGTCTTCTTCTATATCTCTTTTTAGGGTTCTGTAGTTTTCATTGTATAGGTCTTTCACCTCTTTTGTTAGATTGATTCCCAGGTATTTTATTTTTGGGGGGGATATTGTGAATGGAGTAGTTGTCCTCATTTCTGTTTCAGAGGATTTGTCGCTGATATACAGGAATGCATTTGATTTATGCGTGTTGATTTTATATCCCGCCACTTTGCTGAATTCATTTATTAACTCTAATAGTTTCTTTGTAGACCCTTTTGGGTCTGTTAGGTATAGAATCATATCGTCTGCAAATAGTGATAATTTAAGTTCTTCTTTTCCTATTTTTATGCCTTTAATTTCTTTCGTCTGTCTAATTGCTCTGGCCAGTGTTTCGAGGACTATGTTGAACAGAAGTGGTGAGAGAGGGCATCCCTGTCTTGTACCAGATCTTAGAGGGAATGCCTTCAATTTTTCTCCATTCAGGATGATGCTGGCCTGTGGCTTATCATAGATTGCTTTAACAGTGTTGAGGTATGATCCTGTTATCCCTAATTTTTCTAGAGTTTTGAACATAAAGGGATGCTGTACTTTGTCGAATGCCTTTTCTGCATCTATCGAGATGATCATATGGTTCTTATTTTTAAGTCTATTGATGTGGTGAATAACATTTATTGATTTCCGTATATTGAACCAGCCTTGCATCCCAGGGATGAATCCTACTTGATCATGGTGTATAATTTTTTTGATATGTTTTTGAATCCGATTCGCCAGAATTTTATTGAGGATTTTTGCATCTAGGTTCATTAGAGATATTGGTCTGTAGTTTTCTTTCTTTGAAGTGTCTTTGTCTGGTTTAGGAATCAGGGTGATGTTGGCCTCGTAGAATGTATTTGGAAGTTCTCCCTCTTTTTCTATTTCCTGAAATAACTTGAAAAGTATTGGTGTTAGTTCCTCTTTAAAGGTTTTGTAAAATTCTGCTGTATACCCATCCGGTCCTGGGCTTTTCTTAGTTGGTAGTCTTTTGATGGTTTCTTCTATTTCCTCTATTGTTATTGGTCTGTTTAGGTTGTCTATATCTTTCTGACTCAATCTGGGTAGATCATATGACTTAAGAAATTTATCGATGCCTTCACTATCTTCTATTTTATTGGAGTATAAGGATTCAAAGTAATTTCTGATTATCTTCTGTATTTCTGAAGTGTCTGTTGTGATATTGCCTTTTTCATCCCGTATGCTAGTAATTTGGGTTCTCTCTCTTCTTCTCTTCGTTAGCATGGCTAAGGGTCTGTCAATTTTATTTATTTTTTCAAAGAACCAACTTTTGGTTTTGTCAATTTTTTCAATTGTTTCTTTTGTTTCAATTTCATTAATTTCAGCTCTGATTTTAATTATTTCTTGCCTTCTACTTCTTTTGCTGTTATTTTGCTCTTCTTTTTCTAGGATTTTGAGATGAAGTATGAGATCATTTATTTGTTGGTTTTTTCTTTTTTTAAGGAATGAACTCCAAGCAATGAATTTTCCTCTTAAAACTGCTTTCAACGTGTCCCATAGATTCCGATATGTTGTGTCAGTGTTTTCATTTATCTCTAAGAATTTTTTAATTTCCTCCTTGATGTCTTCTATGACCCATTGGTCATTCAGTAACCTATTGTTCATTCTCCACGTGGTGCATGATTTTTCCTTCCTTCTTTTATCGTTGATTTTCAGTTTCATTCCATTATGATCAGATAGGATGCATGGTATTATTTCTACTCCTTTATATTGTCTAAGAGTTGCCCTGTGACATAATATATGATCTATTTTTGTGAAGGATCCATGTGCTGCTGAGAAAAATGTGTAACTACTTGATGTTGGGTGGTATATTCTATATATGTCAATTAAGTCTAGGTTGTTAATTGTGTTGTTGAGTTCTATAGTTTCCTTATTTAACTTTTGTTTGGAAGATCTGTCCAGTGGTGAGAGAGGTGTGTTGAAGTCTCCCATGATTATTGTATGGTGGTCTATTAGACTCTTGTACTTGAGAAGAGTTTGCTTGATGAACGTAGGTGCACCATTGTTTGGGGCATATATATTTATGATTGTTATGTCTTGTTGGTGTATGGTTCCCTTGAGCAGTATGCAGTGTCCCTCTTTATCCTTTTTGATTAATTTTGGCTTGAAATCTATTTTGTTTGATATGAGTATGGACACTCCTGCTTGTTTCCGCAGTCCATATGAGTGGAATGATTTTTCCCAGCCTTTCACCTTCAGTCTATGTATATCTTTTCCTATCAAATGCGTCTCCTGTAGGCAACATATTGTTGGATCTTGTTTTGTGATCCATTCGACTAGCCTATGTCTCTTAATTGGTGAGTTTAAGCCATTAACATTTAGGGTTATTATTGAGATTAGGTTTGTTCCTCCAGTCATATTTGTTTATTTATGTTACTAAACCTGATTAGTTTTCCTCTTTGGTTACTTTCCCCCCTTTACTGTCCTATCTCCCACTGATGGTTTTCAATGTTATTTTCAGTTTCCTCTTCCTGTAATGTTTTGCCAAGGATTTTTTGAAGAGATGGTTTTCTAGCTGCGAATTCTTTTAACTTTTGTTTATCGTGAAAGGTTTTAATTTCATCTTCCATCCTGAAGCTTAATTTCGCCGGATACACGATTCTTGGTTGGAGCCCATTTTCTTTCAGTGTTTGAAATATGTTATTCCAGGATCTTCTAGCTTTCAGAGTCTGTGTTGAGAGATCAGCTGTTATCCTGATTGGTTTGCCCCTAAATGTAATCTGCTTTCTTTCTCTTGTAGCTTTTAAAATTCTCTCCTTATTCTGTATGTTGGGCATCTTCATTATAATGTGTCTAGGTGTGGATCTCTTATGATTTTGCACTTTTGGCGTCCTGTAGGCTTCTAGGATATGGGATTCTGTTTCATTCTTCAAGTCTGGGAAGTTTTCTCGTATTATTTCATTGAATAGATTGTTCATTCCTCTGGTTTGGAGCTCTGTGCCCTCCTGTATCCCAATGACTCTTAAGTTTGGCCTTTTAATGTTATCCCATATCTCTTGGATGTTCTGCTCATGGTTTCTTAGCAGTCTTGCTGAACTGTCTATGTTCTTCTCAAGTTGAAATACTTTGTCTTCATTGTCTGATGTTCTATCTTCTAAGTGATCTATTCTGCTGGTAGTATTCTCAATTGAGCTTTTAAGTTGGTTTATTGCTTCCTGCATTTCTAGGATTTCTATTTGTTTGTTCTTTATTACTTCTAGCTCCCTGTGAAATTGATCTTTTACTTCCTGGATTTGTTTATGTAGTTCCTTGTCAATGTGATCTTTCATTGTCTGATTTTGCTGTCTCATGTCTTCCTTGAGAGTCCAGATCATCTGAAGCATGTATATCCTGAACTCTTTATCTGACATTCCATCTGTTGCAGCTATTACCTCTTCTAGGGTTGAGTTGAACTGCATTGCTTGTGGTCCTTTCTTTCCTTGTCTTTTCATGTTGCTTGCGTTTCTTTCTGCTTCGTGAAACTGTTGTGTTTTTGAAATTTTTCCCCCTGTTTATTTTTGTTGCTCTTGTATATTTGGGATATCTCTCTTGTAGGGCGGGTAGTGGCTGTGATCCTCCTCTAATCAGGGTGATCTATATACTACGCTGGTTGGTCGTAGGTCTGCCCGCCCTGCGGGCACGGGTGGCTGCTCTACTCTGCCCCCACTCCAATTGCGGTGACGTTCCTACCACGTCCTCGGATCGTTGGTCCTGATCCGGACGTGGGCAGCAGCTCTTCTCCACCCCTACTCCAATTGATGTGACGTGTCTACCACGCTGGTCGGCCTCCAAGCCTGTTCCGCCGATGGGTCTCAGATCTGCCCACCCTGCGGGCCTGGGCTGCAGTTCTGCTCAACCCCCACTCCCAGTGGGGGTACCTAACTGCCTCTCCAACGGGTCTCTGGGCTCCTTCCGGATGCTGGCGGCGGCTCTGTTCAACCCCCACTCCAACCAGTGTGACGTGACTGCCTCGATGCTACTCGTCCACTACACTGGCCGGCTGCCGAGCCTGTCCTGCCAGTGGGACGCAGGACTGCCTACCTTGCAGGGTCAGACGGCAGCTCTTCACGGCCTCTACTCCAAGTGGGTTGACTTGGTACCCTGCCGTCGGGTCGCTGGTCCTGTTCCAGGCGTGGGCGGCTACTCTCCTCGGCCCCAGCTGCAGTTGGGGTGTCGCGATACCACACCGGCGGGACCCTTAGCCTGCTCTGGGCGCAGGAGGCAGCTCCACTCTGCCCTCCAGGCCCCCGCAGTACCCAGCAGGACCCGGACCAAGAAGCAGTCCCTGTAGGATACCCAACCCTGAGCCAGAGCCGCTTCGGGAGCCAGGAGCCGGTCTCTCCGATCCCCACCACTTTCTGCTAGGAGCAGGCTCCTCAGGGCACCCGCCGCGGGTTCCCCAAACCCAGGCCAGAGCCGCCCTGGGAGCCCAAGCCTGGCCGCACCAGACTCTCCCTGCTAGGTGCCCAAGCCTGGCCGCACCAAACTCTCCCTGCTCGGTGTACGCTCCCCTTGGAGCAGAGTCTAAGACGCAGTTCCCGCGGGCTCTCCAGCTCCGGGTCAAAACTGTTCCAGGAGACAGAGTCCCGCTGCCCCTCGTCGCAAGTTTCACTTGTGGCTGGCCTCAGCTCGCGGTCCCCGCAGGCTCCGCGGCCCTGGGCTCAAACAGCCACGAGGGCCAGAACCCAGCCTCTTCGATCCCTGCCACACTCTGCTCGGAGCAGGGTCCACAGAGGTACCCCAGCCTCAGGCCCAGGCGGCCCCCACCCGGGCCTGGCAGCTCCGACCTCTCCCAGCTCAGTGTACGCTCAGACAGGGGCAGGGTCAAAGACACAGTCGCCGCGGGTTCCGTAGCCCCGGGCCAAGAAGGATCTCCCACCCTGGGCCAAAGCAACCCGGGGAACTAGAATCTGGCCGCTCAAAGCCCGGCGCCCGCCTTGCCAGGGGTGAGGCCTGAAGAGTATTCTCCTCAGAGTTTCCAATCCCGAGCCTGAGCGATCTGTCTGCGCGACGCAGGCAAATACCAGCCTGGAATCACCTGTTCTGTAGTTGAATGAGCTGAGATCGTAGAAAACAGGGATGATTGCGTCAGCTCTCCATGATGGCGGCTGCAGTTCTCCTGCGTGTTCCGACCGGTGTCGGGAAACGAACTGGACCGATTCTCTCCTGAATTTCAAAGCTGGAATTCAGCACTCAGCGCGGCTAGTGTGCCACTGGCAGGAGCCTGCAGAATCCGCTTCGCTGTAATCCCTCTCTGGTAACTCGCGGCTAATTAACTCGGGCGCGTCCCAGACTCCATCCACGGGGCGGTCCGCCGACCAAGTACTGCTTCGCTCCCTTCGGAGAAATCGCCCGCTACCAAGCCCCTGCAGCCGAATCCCGCGCGCTGGAATTTTGACCTCTAGATTCTGGAGCACTTCAATTTCACTGGGGATTCCCACCAAGGTAGCCTTCAGCCATTTCACCTCGTGTTTCTCCCACACAGTGGCGCAGCGTACTGGTGTGCTGTACTCCCTTGGCCGCCATCTTTGGACTTTCCATATTTATCTTTTAATTGTAGTTGGACACAATACTTTTATTCCATACATTCATTTTTATGTGGTGCCGAGGATGGAACCCAGGGCCCCGCACGTGCTAGGCAAGCATTCAACCCCAGCCCTCTTTTAGGATATTTTTAAAAGACAGAAACAAGGAACTTATCTTGACCCCTGTTTTGTCGTTGTTGTACTAGAGCTGTGTTCCTCCTCTTTCCCTCCACAGCTGACCATGCTGTGTCTATAGCTCTGCCTCCCTGCCCTTAGTTCTGCTCTTTCCTGGGGAGCTCCACTGGACCTGTGTGCTCTTTCCAGTGGTCAGTTCTATGGGCTGAGACGGTTCTTTAGGTAGATCCTTCTCCAGCCTTCTGCCTGGACCTTGTCTGAGGATTGTGGACATTAGCTCATTGGTTTTGCCCTGCCTCTCACATGGACACCCTCGCCCTCTGCCTGGGCATCCCACTGTTGCTCCCAAGTCTCCTCCCATTGCCTGTCCCTGGACCTCCCCAGCTTCCCATCTTGCCCTGACCAGTCATGTTTAGCCTTATGTCATGTCCATCTATGATCTGTCCTATGCATCCATAACCAGGGAAACCTGTGATGCCAAAGGTCTACAACTGCAATAAGAAAGAATTGTACCTCAGATAAAGGGGCACCTCTGTGCACAGGTGCTGAGGAGGGACATGCAGCTAGAGAGAGAAATGGGAAATATGATGCTGAAGGTGGAAAATGTCCTCGTAAACCTTCTGCTTTCCATTCTTCAGAAGAAGAACTGACCTCTGCCTAAAGACTTCAGGAAGAATAATCTAAACAGAAGGTACACAACCTGTACCCACTCATTTTAGCTACTTGCATCTTCAGTGATCCTATTTACTAATAAGGTCACATTCTGAGGTCCCAGAGTTCCAGTTTCAGCATATAAATTTGGGACACAATCCAAATCATCATGTATGACACCCTGTACGCTGGCAGCTTGCCCACAGAGGAAGAGACTGAGGAGTTCCTCTGCTAGTGACCAGATGTCCAGACTCCCACTACAAATCTCAAGACATCCCTGTATTGTGGTAATAGATGTCCCCAGAGTAACGAAGAGCAGGGGTGACCTGTGGGTGTGTAGCTCCCTAGCAGGAAGAGTGGCTCAGGATCAGTAAATGTTCAACCTTGGTACATTTCCATTTAATGAGCAGAAACTCTGTTGGCCCTTTATCTTAATACAGTTGTCTCCACTAACGTTCAACATTCAAAATATGTTCTTGAATAATTCTCCAACTTGAGCTCAAAAAGCACAGTCGCCTCAATGCTATCAAAGGATTCCTTGAAGTAAGCTTCCCAAACTCAGCAAAGCGATGCTCACAAATGTGTCTCTCTTTCTCAGCACACATCTCGACCTGCCAAGTTCTGCAGAGCAGATGCCCAAATGTGGAACTCTTAGTTTTATTACTAAAGCTCACATGAGACAGGACAGAAGACAGAGTTGCCTCCTGTAGCACAAATGCCTGCACAATTGCTTAAGTGCTGTTGTTTCTGCAGCTGCTTAGACAAGGAAGTACGTAGGTGGCAGGTTGCTGAGAAAAAAAGACCCTGGGAGCTATGAAAACTTGGCCAAGTTAATAGAAACATTTGCCATGGAGAGAGATTCTGAAAAGAACATATCCTAAATTTATCCAGAGCTACTGCTTCCCTGGAGGCCAATTCTATAATGCTCTATTATGGAACATTTATACTTGTGGGGTTGTTCAAGCAGATATTGGCCTTTAAACATCTTGCTGAGGCCCACTTTATGAACAAAACAAGAATACACATTTTATGAAGTGGCTGAGATTACAAACCTGTAATTCAGCAAGGCTGAATATATGTAATTATGTAAAAAGGAATTCAAAATCTTGTAATTAAAGGAAATAATTGGCATCTGAAGTGAAAGTAATTTCAACCAGAAGTTTCAAACCAGAAGTTTGCTAACCCACAGCAGGATTTTCAATGCAGTCCACATGCAATGAGCCAGATCGTACTCACCGGCAGCTTTTGTGAGCCCCCGTCATTCTTGGGGGCTCCTCTCCACAGGCCTGTCTCTGGCAGCCTTGGCCTTCACCAAGCAACAATCCTGGGCATGGAGCTCAATATTTCTGAACTTCTTGTTCCACCACCTGTCACATGAAATCTCTTGTCTTGTGGGAGAGCCCTGAACAGCCAGTTGGATAAACTGGGGACAGGTGCTTTGCCAACTCCTCTTCTTCCCCCAGACCTTTAGGCACCGTGTTTCTTCTGGCTCAGCACCCACTCTCTGGACCAAGTTCAGGTCTCAGCAGTGGAGATGTTGGCACTTTTAAAAGAACTCTAACTGATTTCTTATCCACATGTCTCTTTCCTACACCATAAATGTGTCTATTCCCCAAAAAACTTCAGACTTTTTAGACAGATGGTTATTGTAAGAGAGTTAACAAATAAGTTTTTTCTTCCCAATCACTTTGGCTTTTAATTTCTCCAGAACTACCCAGAAGAAAAGAGGTGTTAAATGCGGGCAAAAAATTGAGCACCTACCCTGAGAGTAGGTAGTCTTTTCTTTGATGTCTTCACAGAACTGGTGCTGACCTGTGCTCCAGAGAGTGTGCATATCTCCACGTCAGCCCTTGACACATGTGTGTCTGTGATTTGTCCACCTTCCTTCCTGTCGCATTTCTAGATTCAAACTCATGAGTTCAAGAACTATGACATCCGTCCCTTCATCCCCATTTCACTTGTCAACAGATGCTCAGCAGATATTGACCCAAGGTTACAATATTCCATTTAGACAGGAAGAATTGTGACCACAGTAAATAACATACTGTATTCTTATAAAAGGCTAAAAGAGTAGATGTTAACTGTTCTCATCTCCCACAAGTAAGTATGGGAGGCCATGCATATGTCTTTCTGCTTGACTTAACCCCTGTACAATGTATACATAGTTCAAGGTAAAATGTTGTAAATTATGTATATATAACTTTTATTCACCAATTTAAATATAAAAATTAAAATACATTGTTCCATGACCTTCTTGCTTTCAGCGTCTCTGATGAAAAATCCATTGTTAACCTTATTGGTTTACCCCTGAATGTAATCTGCCTCCTTTCTCTTGTAGCTTTTAATATTTTCTCTTTGTTCTGTATATTGGATATCTTCATAACAATGTGTCTTGGCGTTGGTCTACTGTGATTTTGTGTGCTTGGTGTCCTGTATGCATCTACAATTTGTATATCTGTTTCCTTTTTTGTTTCTGGAAAGTTTTCTGTAATTATTTCATTCAGCAGGTTACTCATTCCCTTGGTTTGAATCTCTGTACCTTCTTCTATCCCGATGACTCGTAAGTTTGTTTTTTTATGTTATCCCATAACTCTTGGGTGTTTTTCTTCTGATTTTTTTTACCAGCCTTTCAGAGTTGGCTAGACTCTTTTCAAGATGATATATTTAACAATGAAATAAAAATCTTTCACGATGAACAAAAGTTAAAAGAATTTGCAGCCAGAAAACCAGCATTGCAAAGCATCTTGAGCAAGACACTACACGAGGAAGAAATGAAAAACAATAACCAAAACCATCAGTGGGAAGTGCCTCGGTAAAGACAGAGGGTGGGGGGAAAGATAATCATGGAGGAACAAACTAAATTAGAAAAAAAAGATAAATAATCAAACATGGCTGGAAGTACAAACCATATATCAACAGTAACTCTAAATGTTAATGGCTTAAACTCTCCAATAAAGCGACATAGGCTGGTATCATGGATTAAAAAAAAAACAAATCCAACAATATGCTGCCTCCAGGAGACACATCTGATTGGAAAAGACATACACAGGCGGAAGGTGAAAGGATGGGAAAAAATATACCACGCACACGGTCCTTGTAAGCAAGCAGGGGTGGCCATCCTCATATCGAATAAAATCGACTTCAAGACTAAGTTAATCAAAAGGGATAAGGAAGGACATTATATACTGTTAAAAGGAACCATTCACCAACAAGACATAACAATTACCAATAATTACCAATATTTATGCACCAAATAATGGTGCTGCGACATTCATAAAACAAATTCTCCTCAAGTTCAAGAATCAAATAGACCACAACACAATAATTATGGGTGACTTCGACACACCTCTCTCACCATTGGACAGATCCTCCAAAAAAAAGTTGAATAAAGAAACTATAGAACTCAATACCACAATCAATAACCTAGACTTAACTGACATATATAGAATATATAGACCACCATCAAATGGATATACTTTTTTCTCAGCAGCACATGGATCCTTCTCAAAACTAGACCATATATTATGCCATAGGGCAACCCTCAGTAAATATAAAGGGGTGGAGATAATACCATGCATTTTATCTTATCATAATGGAATGAAACTGGAAATCAATGATAAAAGAAGGAAGGAAAGATCCTATATCACATGGAAAATGAACAATATGTTACTGAATGATCAATGGGTTACAGAAGACATAAAGGAGGAAATCAAAAAATTCTTAGAGATAAATGAAAATACAGACACAACATATCAGAATCTATGGGACACAATGAAAGCAGTTTTAAGAGGGAAATTCATCGCCTGGAGGTCATTCCTCAAAAAAAGAAAAAAACAACAAATAAATGAGCTCACACTTCATCTCAAAGCCCTAGAAAAGGAAGAGCAAAACAACAGCAAATGTAGCAGAAGGCAAGAAATAGATAAAGCAATCATGAAATTCATATGGAAAAATAAAAGACCCAGAATAGCAAAAGCAATTCTAAACAGGAAGTGTGAATCAGGTGGTATAGCGATACCAGATTTCAAACTATATTACAGACACAATAGTGACAAAAACAGCATGGTACTGGTACCAAAACAGGCCGGTGGACCAATGGTATAGAATAGAGGACACAGAGACTAATCCACAAAGTTACAACTATCTTATATTTGATAAAGGGGCTAAAAGCATGCAATGGAGGAAGGATACCATCTTCAACAAATGGTGTTGGGAAAACTGGAAATCCATATGCAACAAAATGAAACTGAATCCCTTTCTCTCGCCATGCACAAAAGTTAACTCAAAATGGATCAAGGAGCTTGATATCAAATCAGAGACTCTGCGTCTGATAGAAGGAAAAGTTGGCTCCGATCTACAGATTGTGGGGTCGGGCTCCAAATTCCTTAATAGGACACCCATAGCACAAGAGTTAATAACAAGAATCAACAAATGGGACTTACTTAAACTAAAAAGGTTTTTCTCAGCAAGAGAAACAATAAGAGAGGTAAATAGAAAGACTACATCATGGGAACAAATTTTTACTCCTCACACTTCAGATAGAGCCCTAATATCCAGAGTATACAAAGAACTCAAAAAATTAGACAATAAGTTAACAAATAACCCAATCAACAAATGGGCCAAGGACCTGAACAGACACTTCTCAGAGGAGGATATACAATCAATCAACAAGTACATGAAAAAATGCTTACCATCTCTAGCAGTCAGAGAAATGCAAATCAAAACCACCCTAAGATACCATCTCACTCCAGTAAGATTGGCAGCCACTATGAAGTCAAACATCAACAAGTGCTGGCGAGGATGTGGAGAGAAGGGTACACTTGTACATTGCTGGTGGGACTGCAAATTGGTGCGGCCAATTTGTAAAGCAGTATGGAGATTCCTGGGAAAGCTGGGAATGGAACCACCATTTGACCCTGCTATTGCCCTTCTCGGACTATTCCCTGAAGACCTTAAAAGAGCATACTACAGGGATACTGCCACATCGATGTTCATAACAGCACAATTCACAATAGCTAGACTGTGGAACCAACCCAGATGCCCTTCAATAGATGAATGGATAAAAAAAAATGTGGCATTTATACACCATGGAGTATTACGCAGCATTAAAAAATGACAAAATCATGGAATTTGCAGGGAAATGGATGGCACTAGAGCAGATTATGCTTAGTGAATCTAGCCAATCCCTAAAAAACAAATACCAAATGTCTTCTTTGATATAATGAGAGCAACTATGAACAGAGCAGGGAGGGAGAGCAGGAAGAAAAGATTAACATTAAACAGAGTCATGAGATGGGAGGGAAAGGGAGAGAAAAGGGAAATTGCATGGAAATGAAGGGAGACCCTCATTGCTATACAAAATTACATATAAGAGGTTGTGAGGGGAATGGGAAAATAAACAAGGAGAGAAATGAATTACAGTAGATGGGGTAGAGAGAGAAGATGGGAGGGAAGGGGAGGGGGAAAGTAGGGGATAGGAAAGGTAGCAGAATACAACAATTACTAATAGGGCATTATGTAAAATTGTGGATGTGTAACCAACGTGATTCTGCAATCTGCATTATGGGTAAAAATTGGGAGTTCATAACCCACTTGAATCTAATGTATGAAATATGATATGTCAAGAGCTTTGTAGTATTGTGAACAACCAATAGAAAAATAAATAAATATAAAAATTAAATAATAAATAAATGTAAAAAATGTCCTGTGAATGGCTGCTAAATGAATCAATGAGGTGCTGTCAGTCAGAACTTCTAGTGGTTCCAGCAAGGAAAAGAAACTACAGGCCTAGAGTGAGAGGTCCTCCCCACTGTCTGCAGCTCATGCTGAAGGCCAGCTTCCTCAGGTTGTACTCACTGGTCTCATGACGAGCCATGCTGTTCACAGGTCTCAACACATGACTCAGGTTTTCCTCCCCATTCTCATGTACTTCCATTCAAAGCAGTCACTGAGATTTAGCAAAGCATAACTCAGGAACTTTTAAATATACATGGGCATAGTTATTTAAAGATTTCCACAAAGTTTGAGAAACTATAAATCAATGGACATTTGTAATCACAATTAACCAAATATGGTGACATCTTCTTTATAAGATTCATGAACGAGGGCTGTACATATTGTTTTCAAGGAGGACACACTAAATGTGTAGTAGGATAAACATGAATGAGGGGCACAGTCACTCATTGTCAGCAGAAGCATCGTGCACCATTCGCAACTATGTGCTGTACTTGCACGTGACTGGCAGGGCAGGTTTGTTCACACAAATGCACAGATAGTGCATCATGTTGCCACATTAGTGGCTGGAACTACACCAGGTGATGGGAGCCTTCCAGCTCCATTAAGTTATTATTATTATTATTGTTGCTGTTGTTGGTGGAGGTGGAATCGAACCCAGGGCCTTGCACATGATAGGCAAGTGCCTAGTCACATCCCCAGCCTGACACTGAAAACATTCAGAATAATCTTCATGTATGTGGTCAGTCATTGACCACAATGTTGTTCTGTGGTACCAGTGTTCACAGACAGAACCCACCAAAGGTTTGGGCTTTATAGCTTTGGATTAATAAATACCTACTGAAAACTAAGTTTGCATTTGGTGAACTGGAATTCAATCTTACGAAAGCAAACAGAATAGGAAATAGTCTTAAATTCTATAGTTGTGGTTCAAACCTATCGTCTTCTGTAAAGATTCTGATAGTTTTGGTTTTAAATTGATGAATTCATATTTTGTCCTAGGACATGTTAAAATTGATATATGGCGCTTCTGGATTATCATGTGGGTGAATTCCAGGCACGTTTAAATCACATGCCTCACACACAGACACTCACACGCACAGGCTTGAGGTCTCTGCTTACAGATCAATTTCAGACAAGAATAAAATCCTACTTTTCAGCTGTGCACGTGTCAAGGACCCTCCCTGTTGTCCCCAACTTCACCAAAGCCACAAGTTCTTGTCGTCTCACAATAAGTGGGGCAGCACATTGCATTGCTAGCAGGAAGCCGTGATGTGGTCACGGCTCTCCTCCTTTCCAGGGTGGTGGCCTCCTCACTTTCTCACAAGAAATGAGGGTCAATAACACGCTAAGTTAATAAGCATTCTGTGTCACGGAAACAGGTTACACAGGAAATGGAGCCTGCGTCAACCTGATGAGGCTAGCTCATGAGTTGGAAAAAGGAATGAGAACTGGAGAGGGGGCCAGTGCTACCAGGGCCTCTGCCAACTTGCTCCCTCTTCCTCTCCCTCTCCCTCTCTCTCTCTCTCTCTCTCCCCCTCTGTGTTTCTCTCTTCCATATTCTCTCTCTCTCTCTCTCTCTCTCTCTCTCTCTCTCTCTCTCTCTCCCCCTCTGTTTCTCTCTTCCATATTCTCTCTCTCTCTCTCTCTCTCTCTCTCATATTCCATTCCTCTTCTTCAAACACAGAAGGAAATTTCCTAGGATCAGGAGATAAATAACTTGCTCTGGGAGAAATAAAATATGCACAGATGATGAATAAGAGCAGCACAGACAGAGATATGGCAGAAAAAAACTCGGGAGATAAAGAACGACAAGTTAAAATTAGTTCTATTTAAGTCTTTTAAAAATAGAGGAACCAAACAAAAGCGAAAACCAGCTCATTTGTCATATTTATTGGCAAAATAAAATATAGCTGGTGTCTTATCGAGTGCGGTTCATTCCACTGAGAAGAAATAAATAAGGCAATTGCCAGGGACCTTTCCTACTGCCGTCCTCCCAGGGCCCTTTGACTCCATTCCTCAAAGCTAATTTATGAAGGAAAAGAAAAACATACAAAAAGAAAATGCGTCCGTGGGAACAAGAGTGTGAGTTCATAGAGAACAGGTGGGGTGTACTTCAAATCCGAGTCTTGGGGTCACCCACGCCCTCTGTGAGGTCTGCTGGTGGGCCCCCTGTGCAGTGACACAGGTGACAGAGACAACACGTGACCTGAGGCTCTGACCAGGTCATCTGTAGGAAGCGAGAGTGGTCAGAGACTCTCAGGTACAGTCTTGGAGAACTTCCTCCCCGTGGACGCTGAGGGGCGTTTGAGATGTGGAGTTAGGGGCGTGAGTTTCCCCCAACAAGACTCACATCTCTGACCTGGCTCTTCCTCTGACAGTTGGTTCACTAAGAACCTGTCTTTATCTGTGCTCTCGGAGTCAAAAAGCAAGTGGAAAAGCTCCAAGCTTTAGTCAAGATGACCTCTTGCCCTGCACATCTGTGTTTTTCAGCCTAATGTCCCCTGTCCTGCAGTGCCTGGATGTGTTTGGGATGGGGTCTTCAAGATGTTTTTGAAGCTAGAACAAGGCTTTAGGGTGCATCCTCAGCCAGTCAGAGCTGTCCCTGCAAGAGGGGGACATTTGGCCACTCAAACCAAGCACTGGGGACGTGAGCATCGGAGGGGACCATGGGAGGGCAAGAAGACACCACCTGCAAGCCAACGAGACAGCCCCCAGGAGGAGCCGCCCCTGCCCACACCTGGACCCTGGACTTGGAGCTTTCAGAACTGTGAGTGCCACAGTGTGGATGTCAAGGTCTCCCAAAGGCCCTGGGTTCAAGTCTTCATCCCCAGCTTGGCACTATTTGGAGGTAGAGAAAAGACTGAGAGGTGGGGCCTAAGGGAAGTCTCCAAGTCTTTGAGATGTGCTCTTTAAGGGGATAGAGGAGCCCTGACCTTCCCTTTTTGCCTTTTGTACTTGGTTATGAAGTGAAGGAGCCTCATGCATCACATACTCTCATGATGATGTACTATGTCACCACAGGCCCAAAGCAATGGGGCTGATCAATTATAGCCTGAGCCTACACAAACCTTTCCTATGTGTATGTTGGTTATCTCAGGTATTGTATTACAGTAACAGACAGCTAACACAGAAAATAAACTGTCGTTTAAGCCACCCAGTCTGTGGCCTTTTGTGAATTTTATTTTTATTTATTTTTATTGGATCGTTTTAGCTACACATGACAGTCAAATCCATTATGATATAATTATGCAAGCATGGAATATATGTTATTCTAATTAGGGCCCCATTCTTCTGGGTTTACACAATGATGGGATTCACTTAGGTATTTTTATACATGTGCATAGGTAAATTATGTTGGATTCATTTACTGTCTTTACTAGTGTTCCTGGCAAATGAATGTACAGTGCAAATCATAGCACAGATATTACTGTTGATTTCAAAAATATACATCCACATCTGATGTGTAGCATTCCTCCTAGAATCAATGTGCAGCCTCCCACCGCATCATTGGAATCCTGTCTGGGAATGCACATGGTTTCTAGGGCTTTCTGACAACAGGTTCATGGCCTTTGCTTTGAAGAGAACCACCTTTTCTCACCTTCCATTTTCTGCCTTCCACACCCACCCATGAGTGTGTGACCTGACGCCTAATTACCAAGTCTGATTTCTACATCCTCTAGCCCTGTGATGGGAAGAGGATTAAGAAGAAATGAATATTTATGAATGAAAAGAGCAGAGGTTAACTATGCTATGCAGTATAATTAAATCTCTTTTCCTTAAAGCATTAAGTATTTTGAAGGTATCTTATACTTTGAGAAAATGATACAAAGTGCCATTATTTATCTTATGTGATGTTAGAAAAGGAACACAAAATTTATAATTTCCACTATACAATACTAATTTTAAGACAATGCCCAGGTAACCTCATAATTGTGTGGACACAGGAATGGCTCTGCCCCTCAGACTTCCTAAAGCACCAAAATGGGATTTATTTTTCATTTTTTCTTGCCACCTAAAAACCTTTAAAAATTTAATCTCTGTTGTTTTTTCAGAAGATGGATTGCTTGGGCAGAGGTTTGGGATAAAAAAAAATAAGCCCCTCACTCCTCCCTTCTATATTTCATTTCCACATGAATTGCCACTGACACCTGCCCCTTTCAATAACCACTAAAATTAATTACGGAGTCCCCCAAGTCACAGGTTTGCATCTAAATTCTGAGCCTGGACCAAAACCTTCCAAAAGATTTCTTTCAGCCTAAGAACTCTCGCTGTGCCCAAAGGCAAGCAATTTGTTTTTATCCTCTTTCCACACCACCCTTTAGGAGATGACCTCAGAAATCTACCAACTTCGAAGACTTTTGTCAAAATGCCAAGCACCACAAGGATTCAAGGCTCACTGGTCAATGGTTTTGGAAATAAAATAAAGAAATTACAATAAAAACTTATACTACTGTAACCAGCTAACAGTTACTCCAGTTCTAAAATTTAGATTTGTTTTTTCTCCTCTCAATTGGGCCCTGGGATCATGAGGTTTAGGTCTTAACCTGCCTTGACTCGGGATTGCTCAATCATGGTTGTCTGTGTGCCTAGAGATGTTGAGATCCTGGGGTGTAGACTTCCATTGTGTGTGGAGTCACCCCTACACCATCACCCCCAGAGCGTCTGAGCAGCACTGTACTCATCCAGGTAGTGCAGGAGAGGAGGCGAGGGAGGGAGGAGAAACTGGGAAGCACTTCTCATGGTTATGGAGTTTTGTTACTGAATGATGAAAATGTGCTAAAATTAAGAGACTGTGGAGATGGTTGTACAATTGTGTGAACAGACTGGAAAACATCAGATTGTAACTTTAAATGAGTGAATTCTACACTATGTGAAGTGTTATGGTTTGGATGTGAGGTGTCTCCCTAAAGCTCTTGTGTGAGACAATGCAAGAAGGTTTAGAGGAGAAATAATTGGGTTATGAGAGTCTCACCCAATCATTGAATTAATCCCCTAGTGGGGATTAATTAAGTGGTAACTGAAGGCAGGTGTGGTATGGCTGGAGGAGGGGGCACTGGGACATGCCTTTGGGATATATATTTGCATCATGTGAGTGGAATCTCTCTGCTTCCTCATCAGCATGTGAGCCGCTTCCCTCCACCACGCTCTTCCTCCATGATGTTCAGCCTCACCTTGAGCCCCACGGAACGGAGTCTGCTCTCTATGGACGGAGACCTCTGAAACCATGAGCCTTAAAACCAACTTTTCTTCCTCTAAAATTATACAGGTTGGGTTTTTAGTCATCACAGAGAAAAAAAAGCTGAGTAAAGAAGAAATTATATCTTAATAAGGTGTTATATTTTAAAAGGAGAAAGAGGATCTCATAGGATCTCATAACAAAACTCCATAACCCTGAGGAGTGCTTCTCAGTTTCTCTTCCCTCCCTCGCATCCTCTCCTGTTGAACTCACGTATGGGAAGAGCCGTGGGTCAGATGGACAGGTGGTGATAGAGTCATCAGGACACTTCCTCAGGGCTTTTGTTACCCACCCTCTCTATGACGTATGTCCAGCCTGACACAAAAGGAGTATTAGAAACAAGGAAAGTGTCCATCATCCATCACCAAGAGACATTTGCCCCCCAAGACTTAATCATTAATAAGAAAACTGGTGGTTTTTTCAGGTTGCAGAAATGAGCAATTTTGTAGAAATTGGCATTTTAAAACAAATGTCATTAAAAGGTTGCAATGGCTCCATGTGGTAGTGCCACATTTATAGAAAATACATTCCATGTCTTACTGAGATCTTAAATGAAACCTAGACAGAGCCTCAGAAGGAGGTTCTGTGGCAGCAACTCCACCAGGTGAGTCAGTGCCGATGGTACAGATGCTCAGGGCCACTGCCTCCATCCTGTATGTTCAGGTTCAGGAAGGAACGCAGTCACCATGACCAAAATACCTGATGAAGACAACTTAGAGGAGGAAAAGTTTATTTGGGGCTCATGGTTTTAGGTTTCTATTCATGGTTGACTGGCTCTCTTGTTCTTGGCCAGAGGCCAGGCAGAATATCATGGTGGAAGGGATTGGTGGAAGAAAGCTTTCAGCAGAAAGAAAGCAGTGAGAGAGAGAGAGAGAGAGAGAGAGAGAGAGAGAGAGAGAGAGAGAGAGAGAAAGAGAGTGAGAGAGAGAGAGAGAGAGAGAGAGAGAGAGAGAGAGACACCAGGGACAGATATTGTCCAAGGTCACACCCCCACTGACCTCCGCCCTCCAGCCGTGTCCCACTTGCCTACAGTGACCAACCAGTAGTCCACTCAAATTAAGAATTCATCAAGTGAAGTAATCCCCGGATGAGGTTATAACTCTCATCTAATCATTTTACCTGTGGAATTCCTGCATTGCCTAACACATGAGATTTCCCAAACCAGAACAGCCAGCCTCATCTCATTTCTCAGAGAAGAAGGTATTTGGCTCAAAGGAATATTGAACCAAAGCAAAAGGAGCTCTCTCTGAAGGATCAAGTGTAAAGTGCTTTGGCGGTACATATTCTATTTAAAATCACCAAGAGACTCGTGCATTTTCTCACAGATTGGATTCTTTGAAAATCTGATGCTGAGTTAAAGTCTGGGTAGCAGGTGCCTGCTAGGGAGCAACCCTTGGGAAAGGAAGGTGGAGGGTGTAAGTCCAAATGTGGTGTCAAAATGACAGATTCTTCCCTAAACTGACAGAGAGCTCTGGAGCTCTGGAGGCCTTCAGGAAGTCCGGAGTCAAGTTGGCATGGCCTGGGCTCTTTTGCTGTCCAATGGGATACTCCACAAAAGCCCGTGCCTGTGCTCTGGTGAGTGGCCATGTGCATCTGGGACAGCCTCTGGAAAAGCTTGTCAGGAGCTTGCTGTTGTTTACATGCCCCAAAGCCAGACACCTATCCTTCCCACCAAGGGACCTGCCAAGGGAAAGCACAAGTCCAGGCAATCAGTAACCCCCAAGTCCTCCTTCGTGGTCTGCTCAGACTCTCATTCTACCCTTGCCCATACAAGGTTTCCGCTCCTGCCTTCCTCTTCTAGTTGGTATCTGAGGGGACCCCCTCTCTAGGAAGGCAGGCCATCAACTCTGATTCCATCTTTGTGGTCTCATTCAACCAAACTGGTTTATCCAAACATTGCCTCAAACTTCTCCAGCAGTCCTGATAAATACGGTGCTTCCACCTTCTCAGAGCTCCATGCCATAAAAATGCAAGCAAAATAAACAGGGGACTCTGCTTGATGTGCATAACCCTGAACACATCTCAGCCAAAATGCTGCAAGAGTATCGGAGAAGGGACAGGGAAACCTGGATGTGGCCCCTGGTGCAGCCAGCAGGGGACCAGTTACACTTAGTGGGACCTGAAACCCAGTTAAAGGTCTGAGAAAACAGAAAGTTGGGTCAAAGAACTTAAAACAGGAGGAGAAAAGGAAAACATGATCTCACATCATTCAAACTAGCAGATACACCAGGAATGAGCAAATCACATCACATACAAAGAATTTACTTCTGCTTCACATTAGGATGGCTTTAATCCATTTTATATCTGCATAATGTTCATTTGGAGAATTCTAGGATCTGAGAGAATAAAGCAAAATAAAATTGCCATTCTTGTATTTTTTTAAATTAATTGTTGAAGGATGAATTTTCCTGAGCAATTAATTTAAAATAACTCAGAGGCAAAGACATACACACACACACACACACACACACACACACACACAATCTCCAGTAAATAGATCAAGTAAAATAAATATTGTAAAAAAAGTGAAATGGTAGATGCAATTATTCTACTAGATATAAATGGATAAAACAATGCCATCAAAATGTAGCAATCGGGCTTGGGATACCACTAGAGTAGAGTGCCTGTCTAACATAAATGAAGACCTGGGTTTCATCCCGAGTATAGCAACAAGGAAACAATTAAAAAGCAATGTTAATATTTGAATACACAACCAGAATGACTCCACGTCATGTACAACTACAACAACCAGCAGTTACACCACATGTACGTATGAAAAGTCCAAATGCGTCCTACTGGGGCGATATGGGTGATGGATGCTTGTCTTAGATGCCAAGCTGAAAACAAACTAGAGGATTGTGCTCTGGTCTGCGGAGAGGGTAGCCATGCCTCCCACAGCTGCTGCACGTCCCTGCTGGTGAAACAGAGCAATTGCTGCCCTCTCTGCACGCAGGACTGGGCGGTCAGAAGAATCAGTAGGTGAGAGCGGTACAAGGCTTTCTTGGTGCCCTTGCTCGCAGCCCTGGTAGAGCTCAATGCTGTCAGGTGCCTGGTGAAGGCCAGAACACTCCAGGGAACTAATTCTTCAGGTAGGATTCCCCAGATCCATGCTTCTTTGGGACTCCTCAAAGGCATGGTTGATCATTTCAATAATTTTAATTTTCAGAATTCTCTACAATTAAGAAGATAATTTATTAAAGATGTATCACACACACTGCTTAAAAGTGCTAAAAAGGAGAAAATTCCAGGTGGGATGACATTTATAGTTCATCTACAAGTACAAGGGACTGTGGAAACAGATCCATTCATAGGGGAGCTTTTTGTGTGCTTCTGGTTGATCAGTTAAAACGAGAGAGAATGCTACAGTAACAAATAAAGGGCAGTTTAAAACCCAACCCTCATCCTCAATTTGTTGTTAATATTTTTATGGGTAGCAGAAAAAATCATGACATCTTTATTTGCTATAATGATAATTTTGATTTTGGCACAGTGAACAGGGTAAATTAAACTTTCAGGCATATTGACTTTTGATGGCCCTTCAAGTTATTCTCTTTTCTTTGACTCATCAAGAAAAATCAAAATCTATACTTATCTCACAGTTAAATCATTGAGTGACAAAAGACAGAGCTATTTTCTAATTCAGATTATACAACTTTTTATTGTATATTTTAGGCAAAATACTAATGAGGGGGAACTGTTTGCCAGTGTAGAATTGGATTAAAAAGTTAATCACACAGTGTTTCAATGAGTTATTTATTCTGTCAAAAAATACATTCTACTGTCACGTGTAACTAAAAGAAACACAAAATTTTTAAAAAAGTAAGCAAAATGTTGCTAGGCATGGCAGAACACACCTGTAATAAACAAACAAACAAACAAACAAATAAATAAATAAATAAAAGAGCAATTGTCAGATTGGAGGTTAAACGATATTCTCGTATAATCTGTCTTCAGGAGATACTATTATTTTGTTGTTTGTGGTGCTAAGAACCAAACCCAGTGTCTCCGTTCTGGGCAAGTGTTCTGCCGCTGGGCCACACTCCCGCCCAAGAGATACATTTTTTATTGAAAGATACAGATTGACTGACCGTGAAAGAATAGATGGACACAGATAGGATGTAAGCGGAAACCACAAGAAAGCTGGAGAGACGTGTGTATCAGACAAAACAGACATTAAAAACCAACCAACAAAAAATTACCTAAGGCAAAAAAGAGAATTTTATCACCATAAAGGGCCAATTCATCCAATCCATAAAAAAATTATACAGCATCAAAATACATGAAGCTAAAGTTGAAAACAATGAAGGGATACACTGACAATTCTACAATATTAGTGGATATGCAAAGACCCACTTTCAATAATGTTTAGAACAACTAGGCAGAGAATCAAGAACAACACTACCAATAAAGCTGAGGAGCAGAGCCAACTGTAGAACATTCTACCTGACAGCAGCGGAGGACGCATTCTTCTCAAGTGCCCATGGAACATTTTCTGGGTATAGATTGTATTCTAGGCTTAAAGCTTACAGTGAATTTAAAAGCATTTCAATAATACAAAGTGCATTCTCTGGCCACAGTGGAATGAATTTAAAATAAATAGAAAGTTCAGACACTTACAGACACACTTCTAAGCAATATTAAACAACATATTTCCAAACAGACAATGAATTGAAGAAGGTAACAGAAATAAATTAGAGAATATTCTGTTTACAGGAATTCTGGAATTTGGGAGACAGTAACTGGGAGCACAAGCATGTTTTGGGGGAGAGATTTCACTGAATGATAACTGAACTTATCTGTGAGCACTGAAAATCCTTGAATTATGGATTATAAGCAGGCCAGTTGCATGGGACATGAATTTTATCAAGAAAGCTGTTTAAGAAAGGAAAGACAAAAACGAGCAGGAGGGCAGTTACCAATTCTACCATGACTGTAGAAGTTGCTATCTCTTCAAGAATGACAGAACAAAGGAAAACATTCCATACTTATGACAAATACGTTCCTAGGAATTTTCTGGATATTTTGAAAGTATTGGACTGATTAATGGAAATGCAAAAGTTCAAGCGAGAAAATAAAGGTAGAAGTATTTCTGGAACTAATTTTCTTTGCAAATAAGAACAGAAGAAAATGAAAGAAGAAAAGCAATTTTAGGGACACTTTAGTCACAATTGGGAAATTTGTACTTGCAACAGGATTGAAGTCACTGTGTAATCCAGGAAGCTGAGGACACTGGATTGGGTTTTAGGTAGGCTTAGATGGCTTGCTTTGCTTGCAGTTCACCAGGAGGATTAAGCAGCTTTCCACTCTGGAGGGACCTTCACACCAGTGGCCCTTACAAAGTTTTCAAAGATGTTTAGCACTAACATGAAAAGATCTCACTGTGAATGGGAACAGGAGAAACTGAAACAACAGACGCAGGCCAACTAAATATTTTTATAATGTATTAGACAAACACAGACTATAAAACAGCATTGCTTACTGTGTTTAACAAAATAAAAGTATATCTTGGAAATATCTGAAGCAAGTGTGTAACAATAAAAATTATTTCAAAAAAAAAACATAGAAAAAGAACTAAATATGTTCTCAAACTCCATCCATTTACCTGCAAATGCCATGATTTTATTCTCCTCTATTGCTGAGTAGTATTCCATTGTGTATGTATGCCACATTTAGATAGGGCAGAGGGGAGGGAGAAGGGAAGGGGCAGGGAGTTAGAAAGGATGGTGGAATATGATGGTCATCATTATCCAAAGTATGAATACAGGTATGAAGACACAAATTGGTGTGAATATATTTTATATACAACCAGAGGTATAAAAAAAATTGTGCTCTACATGTGTAATATGAATTGTAATGCATTCTGTTGTCATATATAAAAAACAGTAAAAAAAAGAACTAAATAAAATTTCTAGAAAAATGTTAACATGAACATTCTCAGTGAAATAGTTGACAAAAACATGTAAGAAAATGAACTGTGTTGGTAGATATATAAATCAGTGCAGTCATTATGTAAAACAGGATTTTGTTTCCTCACAAATTAAAAGCAGGATCACTGAATACGGAGCAGTCCCACCCCTGGTACACGTCCAGAGGAGCAGAAATCATGGGTTGAAGACTGACTTCAGTCAGGGGCTCTCCTGTGTGGGTCGTAGCACTGTTCACAACAGCCAAAGGAGGACGCAGCCTTACTGCCCACCGACTGATGAACAGATCAGGAATATAACATACAGCTCCTAAAAGAAGGAAATCCTTTCACTTAGACTACACAGATGAACCTGAAGGACAAGTACTGCATGATTTCACTTACATGTGGAACCAAAAATGTAAAAACTCAAAGAAAGAGAAAGGAAGGATTACTAGCAGAGGCCGTGAGGGTGTGGGTGACAGGGATCCAAGCTTCCACTAGACAGGAGAGTACGCTTTAGTCAACTATGGTGCAGAATGTTTACGTAATCACCACTGAGTTATGTATTGACAAATTACAGTTACATTTATGGGTTACAACATAATGCCTTACATTTTGTGTACAATGCAAAATGATTAAATAATAATTAAGTTGGCCTTTTACCACCTCTAATATTTGACAGCTTTATAATGAGGACATTTTAGATACTTGCTTAGCAATATTTAAATGTATGGTACTTAACTATGTATTATGAAAATTAAAGATTAGATTTTAAAGATGTCCATGACACAAAAATTGATAATCACACGTCTAAAGACAGAGTAACAGCAAGCTGAAGCTACAGGCAGCTTAATTATGACAAGCAGATTGGCTAGGTTTCAGAGCTCCCTGTGGATTGGCAGATTTGAATAATACCTTGGGCTCAGGAGTGTCACCAAGGTCTTTTGCCTTAATTAGAGAGGAAAATATTAATTTTTCTCACAGATTTTTTAAAATAAAATTTCTCCTATAAGTCCTTGTTGCCTCCCAAATTTTATTTTACTTTATATCATGTATTACATAAAAATGTAATTATTCTTCACTATATGTACATATATACATGCACATATATTTAACATGGCATGCATAAGGCATGTACACACATATTTATGTTAGTATGAAGACATATGATGCATACACATGCATACATACATTAATTCTGTCATTGAAAATAGTCACTAACTCCTCCAGGCCTTATTTATTTATTTATTTCCTAATGGAAGAAGTTGAACAAGTTGATTTTAAAGAATTTATTTATGCTTTAAGGACTTGGTTACACTGGAAGGAAATGTGGGAAAGGGGCTTAATACTTGATGGTTACAGAACTTCTCTACTTATTACATTTTAATTTTTTCAGTGTAGAGACTTGCTGTAGTTGATCTCATGTCCTTGCATTTTCCCGAAGCTCCTAATGCAATACATTTGCATAAAATGAGGTTGGAAAAGCTGCCTAATCTCCCTTTACTTGTAATATACCTTAAGGAAATTTTTGATTAGTCTACAAGCCCCAGGGCAAGTGTTGATACTAAATAATGAGAGCATATGGTAGAAGGACTGATTCATTTGTAGTCTAGTAGTTCAAACCCCCTTATGGGAAAAGAAGAATCCATGCAATAATGTAAAAACAATCCCTAAAAGCGCCTGGATCTCTTAAGCCATACATTATTTGATTTATCTTTAAAATCTCTTTCCAATTAAACATGCTGATACTTGGAATTAAATAAAAGCCTTGGAGGGTTGTCAGTACCTTTGCTTTTGACATAATTTAAAATGCAAGTTTTCAAAATAGTTCCTGATGATACTCTGGATTTCAGAAATATCTGTGGTGATATCTCCTTCTTCTTCTCTAATTTTGTTGATTTGAATCTTCTCTCTCTTTTTTTGATTAGTTGTTTAGCTAAGTATTTATCAATCTTGTTCTTCTTTTTCAAGAACCAATGCATCATTGTATTGATATTCTGTATTGTTTCCCCCCCACACCCAGTTTCATTAATTCCAGCTCAGATCTTAATTCTGGTCCTGGAATTAGTTCACTCTTTATTTTTCAGGGCCTTGATATGGTCTAATTTGGAGAAGGTTCTGTGTGGAGATGAGAGGAAAGTGAATTTGGTTGTTGATGAATGAAACATTCTATAGATGTCTGTTAGGTCCACTTGATTAATAGCAATTTTTTTCTTTGTTAAGTCATTTCATTTTAAATAATTGAATTATCTGCTAATATTTTAAAAAGTCAACAATTGTCATCTAACAATTGAATCTTTCTTGAAAAAATAAATTTGGTGATACTGAATCCGTATTCTCACTTTTCAATAATCAGGTTTAAGATATTTTTTTTCACAGCTGACAGGAATAAAAATGCTGTAAACACTTTGGAAATTTGTTCAACAGTTTTTTATAAAGTTAAATATACAAGTAAAGTATGGCCCGGAAATTCTATTCCCAATTTAACCATGAGAAACAAATGAATGTGTCCACAAAAAGACTGATATAGGAATGGGCATGGGCATTGCAACTTTAATCATAACTCAAACAAGAAAAAACATTATGTCCTTCAACAGTACAGTGGTTCAACAAACTGGGATAGCTATGCCGTGGAATGCTACACAACCATTAAAATATATAAAAATCAAATTATGTTATTACATAGAAAAATCTTAAAAGCGTTAAATGGAGCAAAAAAGTCACACACACAAAAGCACATTCAATATGATTACATTATGAATGCAGTTCAAGAATAGGGAAAACTGACTTTCAGAAGCTAGAAACAACAAATAGCAATTGTCGGCATAGGGGGATGGGGTAGAGTAATTATTGACTAGAACGGGATATGTGTGGACAGAAGGATGTATATATTTTTATATGGGTGACAATTAGGTTCATGTGCCAATATTAATAAAGTTCTATTCTTAAGATTTCTTCATTTTGTGGCATGTACCTTGTTTCAACAAATACTATTAGCATAAAAACAAATGAATATTTGTGGCTGAATATCTGCCATATCTGTTAACCAGCATGACTCTTGTAGGTATTAAGCTTGGGACTATTAAGGAAATATTTGTTGCTTAAATGAAAGTTTTAGCTCTCTGGAAAACCGAGCTGTTCACAATAGTATTTCCTGGAAGGTTCTGGACAGCTGCAATTTTTGACACTTTTTCTAGCATGTTTTGCTCAATGTCACTCTCTGACTTGCTTTACTGTAGGCATGTCAGTTGTGTATCTGTTCTTATACAAGTGATTAACTGTTAGCACTCATAACATTTCAAACATCTCAAATTAATGGAAGCATGGCTCTACACAGCAGGTAGCAAGCTTATGGTGAAATAGTGAAACTTTTTACCCTGAAGACTTAAGATACATTCAAAATAACAATAAAAAAATTCCTGAACACCAGAAAATACAATTATATATTTCAAATCTTAGATTTTATATCTTAGCTCACAGATCCATGACAATTTTCTAAAAGAAGCTATAAATGGTTTCAAGTTAATGACAAAGAGGTAAATTTCTGAAAAATATAAAGATTTATGCTATGATTTTATAAAGAAAAAAATGTATTCAGGTAGAGACTGAATGTCTTGTATATGAAATCCTCAGACTTGGACAGAAATTTAATTCATTCAGCTTAGAGTTTAGTCCTTGATAGAAATAACAAAGAATGTATTATGAAAGAGAACTGGTTGACCTCTTTGTCATTAACTTAATAACAATTTTTTAGGTCTCAACAGTCTTTCTTAGTTTATGACCTAACTATTGGTTAAAGAGGTATAGTGAAGTTGCTTAGTATATTTGTACTGGGACCCATCTGAGTCTTTTGATGGAGTAGGGTTTATTCTATATAAGTAGGTGTACTGACATTTGAGGCATAAATATTTACAATTATTTTATCTTATTTTTTGACAGTTCCTTTAACCCATTATACAGTGATCTTTCTGATCTCTTCTGATTAATTTTGCTTTGAAATATGCTTTATCAGATATAAGAGTAGCTTCTTCTGCTTGCATCTGGTCTCCATTTGAAAGCATTTTTTCTGATTCTTTCACCTTTAGCCTATGGATGTCTTTGTTTGATGAATCATTTATAAACCAACATGTGGCTGAATCTTATTTTCTAACCCCTCTGCCATTCTGTATCTTGCCATTTAAATTCATTTCAACTGCCTAATTCAGACATTGATGGTCTTTTATTTGGTTATTCTTCTGTTGAGATTCAATCATTTGCTTGCTCTGGTGTTTCTTCTACAGTTCTGCTGCATGTAATATTTTATGAAGTATCTCTTCTAGAACTGGATTAGTAGTCATTAATTCTTCCAGTTTTTCTTTAGCTTGGAAGTTTTTTTTATTTCATCTTCAATTCTGAAAAATATCTTTGCTTAATATGGCAATCTTGTTTGACAACAAGTTGAGCTATAAAAGTGATGCTAGTAGCCTCACAATACTTTATCTCAAATTATACCATAAAGCTATAGCACAAAACCATCATGACATTGGCTTTAAAAATAGACATGAAGAATGTGGAATAGAATAGAAGACAGAGAAAAATTCATATAGATGTCATCCAATCCTTACCACCAAGGTTCCAAAAACCTACGTTGGAGAAAAGGCAGCCTTTTAGGTGCTAGGGAAACTGCATATCCACATGTTGTAAGATAGAAACTACATTCCTATCTCACCCTGCACAGAAATTAACTCAAAGGGAATCAAAGACCTAGGAATTAAACCATAAATACTGCAACAACTAGAAGAAAACATAGATCACCAATCCAACATATTGGCACAGGCACCAAATTTCCTAATAAAACTCTTAGAGCTCAAGAAATAAAAACCAAGAATCAGTAAGTGCAATGTCTTCAAGTTAAAACTTCTTACAGGAAAGGAAACAATGGAGAGTGTGAAGAGAGAACTTAAAGAACTAGAGAAACTTTGCAGGTTACTCTTCGAACAGGAGATTAATATCCAGAATATATGACGAACCCAGAAAATTTACACACACACACACACACACACACACACACACACATACACACCAATCAATTTTGGGCAAATGAACTATAGAAATATTTTTCAAAAGAAGAAACGCAAATGATAAAAAAGTATGAAGAAGTCTCAATATTCTTAGAAATCAAGGAAATGCAGATCAAAACCAAAGTAAGATTTCATCTCACTCCAGTCAGTCTGGTAATCAATACAGATAAGGATGTAGGGAAAAAGTGCACTCATGCTTTTTTGGTGGAACTGCAAACTAGTACAACCAGTCTGGAAAGCAGTTATGGAGATTCCTCAAAAGACCATAGATGGAGCCACCATATTACTCAGCTAGCCCACTCCTTGGTACTTATGCATCAGGATTAAAATCATACTACAGTGATACAAGCATTCCAATGCAAACCACAGACCAGTTCATAATAGCCAAACTATGGAGCTGCCTAGTGTCCCTTTAATGATGAGTGGATTAAAAATACGGTATACATACACAATGGAATTTTCTTCAGATGTGAAGAAGAATGAAATTATATCATTTACTGGTAAATAGATGGAACTAGAGAATATGATGCTAAGTGAGATAAGTCAGGCTCAGAAGGTCAAGGGTCCAAAGTTTTCTCACATATACAGAAGCTAGAGAGAAATGAGAAATTTATTTTAAAAAAAGAGAAAGAGGAGAATCTCATAAAAATAGAAGGGAGAACAGTGGAGTAAAGAAAGGGATTGAGGAGGACCAAAAAGGGATGGGAAAAAGGGAGCATGGCAGCGTGGAACTGCACAGATTATGCTATGTGCTTGCATGGCTATGTCACAATGAATTCCACTTTTTGGCTTAATGACAATGAACCAATTAAAAAATAAAGCAATCAAAAGAAAACCAATAGGGTAGAAGAAGGGGGCCAGGAGGAGGAGGAGGGAAGGGGAGAACTGGGTATTGAATTGAGAAAATCACATTGTATGCATTTATGATCAGATCAAAATGAACCCCACAATTATTTATAAAAATAATGCACTAATAATGGAACAATACAGACACCCTAGATTTGCCAGTTGGAACTGAAGTTTCTCTAAGATGAAATACGTCATACAATGAAATGAAAGAGATGTGAGTCAACAAAACTGTTATGCAAAACTCAAGAACAACTTCCATCCAGGTACACAGCTTGGGACTAGAGAGCAGTCGAGCACATGGATTTCTTCCTTGGAGACCTACAGGAGATTTCAAAGCAGCGTATGCAAAGAAATGATTTAGAAGCCCCACCTTTCATCCTCTTCCCTATAGAAATGGCCCCTTGATGAATAGAGGAACTGAAAACTTCACTTTGCCTAACAGTCTCTTACTAGCTTTTATCACCATAAATCTACATCTCTGTGAAATATTCTTCAGCCCCGAGAAGAGAGGTTTATAATTCAAACATTATTTTGAAACATACCATTCTGGCAGGAATGCATGATCATGCCCTTTGGGGGCTCTGTCTCTTCTCAAGTTTAACTCTGCCAAAGCATCTGAATAGTGTACAGTGCACACACTCCTCCAGGAGAGCAAACACACTGCCCAAGGAAAACACACCTGTCATCCATGTTCCAGCTGCTCATCAAACCTGCTCTTTCTACTTGCACGTTCACTCAGAGGGAAATCTGTCATCCCTGCCTTCATTTCTTAGGAGGGGTATATATATATATATATATATATATATATATATATATATATATATATAGTGTTATTACATTTCCCCAAACAAACAAAAACCAAAACAAAGGTAATTCCATGGCAAGTCAACTTTGTACCATGCCCATGGCAAAACACTGGCCATGATATGTGCTATGAATGATGAACATCGGTAGATATGGATAATATATATATTTTTTTTTTAGTAAATGGAGGTCAACATGTACTAGACAGAGTGGAGAGTTGGATATAAGAGGTACTGCAGAGGTATGACAATAAGGATCATGCAATGTAGCAAGACCCTGAGCAACTTAGAGAGACCTTGTCTGGAAAAAAAAAAAAGGCTGGGAATGTGGCTTGTTGGTTAAGTGCCTCTGGGTTCAATCCCTGATACCAAATAAATAAATAGAGAATCTGAAGTGATTCTGATATTTTACAGGTAAGTACATTGAAAACATCATTCTTAAGTAGAAGTAGAAAATACAGAAAAAGATCTGGGAAGTAATTAGGAGAGGTAGGAAAATGCTTCACTTTTAATATTTGCTCTTGAGTGTCTAGTAGAACAATCGGAGAGAGGGTTTTTTGTTGTTGTTTGCTTTTGTTTTGTTTTACCCGCTAAACATTTGGAAAGCTGATTATAATCTTATTTTGTGTTCAGCATTTTTCTTCAGAGAAATTTAGAATTTTGGTAAATACTATTAATAGCCATTCTAAATTTCTGGGAGGATGCATTAAAAATAATGTAAGCCACTGTTACTCCTAATGGAAATCCATCCCAATTAAGTATTAAAATATCTGAAGTGAATGAATTCCATAATTTGCTTGTAGCAGATATTTGTGTCTGTGTTCACAGCCCTGTTAGTCTGTTAGGCAATATTCTGCTGTAGAGAAATAAGACTCTATAATGCACAAAATTTCCCAAAACAAGTGTTAGGGAATTTGCATTGAAGGTGATTTTTTTTTTAATTTTTTTATTGGTTATTCACAACATTAGAAAGCTCTTGACATATCATATTTCATACATTAGATTGAAGTGGGTTATGAACCCCCAATTTTACCCCAAATGCAGATTGCAGAATCACGTTGGTTACACATCCACAATTTTACATAATGCCCTATTAGTAATTGTTGTATTCTGCTACCTTTCCTATCCCCCACTAACCCCCCTCCCCTCCCCTCCCATGTTCTCTCTCTACCCCATCTACTGTAATTCATTTCTCTCCTTGTTTATTTTCCCATTCCCCTCACAACCTCTTATATGTAATTTTGTATAGCAATGAGGGTCTCCCTTCATTTCCATGCAATTTCCCTTTTCTCTCTCTTTCCCTCCCATCTCATGTCTCTGTTTAAGGTTAATCTTTTCTTCCTGCTCTTCATCCCTGCTCTGTTCATAGTTGCTCTCATTATATCAAAGAAGATATCTGGTATTTGTTTTTTAGGGATTGGCTAGCTTCACTAAGCATAATCTGCTCTAGTGCCATCCATTTCCCTGCAAATTCTATGATCTTGTCATTTTTTATTGCTGCATACTACTCCATTGTGTATAGATGCCACATTTTTTTTTATCCATTCATCTATTGAAGGGCATCTGGGTTGGTTGCACAGTCTAGCTATTGTGAATTGTGCTGCTATGAACATCGATGTGGCAGTATCCCTGTAGCATGCTCTTTTAAGGTCTTCAGGGAATAGTCTGAGAAGGGCAATAGCAGGGTCAAATGGTGGTTCCATTCCCAGCTTTCCCAGGAATCTCCATACTGCTTTACAAATTGGCCGCACCCGTTTGCAGTCCCACCAGCAGTGTACAAGTGTACCCTTTTCTCTACATCATAGCCAGCACTTGTTGTTTGACTTCATAGTGGCTGCCAATCTTACTGGAGTGAGATGGTATCTTAGGGTGGTTTTGATATGCATTTCTCTGACTGCTAGAGATGGAGAGCATTTTTTCATGTACTTGTTGATTGATTGTATGTCCTCCTCTGAGAAGTGTCTGTTCAGGTCCAGGGCCCATTTGTTGATTGGGTTATTTGTTATCTTATTGTCTAATTTTTTGAGTTCTTTGTATACTCTGGATATTAGGGCTCTATCTGAAGTGTGAGGAGTAAAAATTTGTTCCCAGGATGTAGGCTCCCTATTTACCTCTCTTATTGTTTCTCTTGCTGAGAAAAAACTTTTTAGTTTAAGTAAGTCCCATTTGTTGATTCTTGTTATTAACTCTTGTGCTATGGGTGTCCTATTAAGGAATTTGGAGCCCGACCCCACAATCTGTAGATCAGAGCCAACTTTTCCTTCTATCAGACGCAGAGTCTCTGATTTGATATCAAGCTCCTCGATCCATTTTGAGTTAACTTTTGTGCATGGCGAGAGAAAGGGGTTCAGCTTCATTTTGTTGCATATGGATTTCCAGTTTTCCCAACACCATTTGTTGAAGATGCTATCCTTCCTCCATTGCATGTTTTTAGCCCCTTTATCAAATATAAGATAGTTGTAACTTTGTGGATTAGTCTCTGTGTCCTCTATTCTATACCATTGGTCCACCTGCCTGTTTTGGTACCAGTACCATGCTGTTTTTGTCACTATTGCTCTGTAATATAGTTTGAAATCTGGTGTCGCTATACTGCCTGATTCACACTTCCTGCTTAGAATTGCTTTTGCTATTCTGGGTCTTTTATTTTTCCATATGAATTTCATGATTGCTTTATCTATTTCTACAAGAAATGCCGTTGGGATTTTGATTGGCATTGCATTAAACCTATAGAGAACTTTTGGTAATATCGCCATTTTGATGATGTTAGTTCTGCCTATTCATGAACAGGGTATATTTTTCCATCTTCTAAGATCTTCTTCTACTTCTCTCTTTAGGGTTCTGTAGTTTTCATTGTATAAATCTTTTACCTCTTTTGTTAGGTTGATTACCAAGTATTTTATTTTATTTTTTGAGGATATTATGAATGGAGTGCTTTTCCTCATTTCCGTTTCAGAAGTTTTGTCGCTGATATACAGAAATGCCTTTGATTTATGCGTGTTGATTTTATATCCTGCCACTTTGCTGTATTCATTTAATAGTTCTAGTAGTTTCTTTGTAGACCCTTTTGGGTCTTCTAGGTATAGAATCATGTCATCTGCAAATAGTGATAATTTAAGTTCTTCTTTTCCTATTTTTATGCCTTTAATTTCCTTAGTCTGTCTAATTGCTCTGGTCAGTGTTTCGGGAACTATATTGAATAGAAGTGGTGATAGAGGGCATCCCTGTCTTGTTCCAGATTTTAGAGGGAATGCCTTTAACTTTTGTCCATTCAGAATGATGCTAGCCTGAGGCTTAGCATAGATAGCTTTTACAATGTCAAGGTAAGTTCCTGTTATCCCTACTTTTTCTAATGTTTTGAACATAAAGGGATGCTGTACTTTGTCGAATGCTTTCTCTGTGTCTATCGAGATGATCATATGGTTCTTATCTTTAAGTCTATTGATGTGGTGAATAACATTTATTGATTTCCATATATTGAACCATCCTTGCATCCCAGGGATGAATCCTACTTGATCATGGTGCACAATTTTTTTGATGTGTTTTTGTATTCGATTCGCCAGAATTTTATTGAGGATTTTTGCATCTAGGTTCATTAGAGATATTGGTCTGTAGTTTTCTTTCTTTGAGGTGTCTTTTTCTGGTTTCGGAATCAGGGTGATGTTGGCCTCATAGAATGAATTTGGAAGAGCTCCCTCTTTTTCTATTTCCTGAAATAACTTGAAAAGTATTGGTATTAATTCTTCTTTAAAGTTTTTGTAAAACTCTGCTGTATACCCATCCAGTTCTGGGCTTTTCTTTGTTGGTAGTCTTTTGATGGCTTCTTCAATTTCATCCATTGATATTGGTCTGTTCAAATTGTGTGTATCCTCCTGACTCAGTCTGGGCAAATCATATGACTTAAGAAATTTATCGATGTCTTCACTATCTTCTATTTTATTGGAATATAGGTTTTCAAAATAATTTCTAATTGTCTTCTGTATTTCTGTAGCATCTGTTGTGATATTGCCTTTTTCATCCCGTATGTTAGTAATTTGAGTTCTCTCTCTTCTTCTCTTCGTTAGCATGGCTAAAGTTCTGTCGATCTTATTTATTTTTTCGAAGAACCAACTTTTAGTTTTGTTAATTTTTTCAATAGTTACTTTTGTTTCAATTTCATTGATTTCCGCTCTGATTTTAATAATTTCTTGCCTTCTGCTACATTTGCTGTGGTTTTGCTCTTCCTTTTCTAGGGCTTTGAGATGAAGTGTGAGCTCATTTATTTGTTGGTTTTTTCTTTTTTTGAGGAATGACCACCAGGCAATGAATTTTCCTCTCAAAACTGCTTTCATTTTGTCCCATAGATTCTGATATGTTGTGTCTGTATTTTCATTTATCTCTAAGAATTTTTTGATTTCCTCCTTTATGTCTTCTGTAACCCATTGATCATTCACTAACATATTGTTCATTTTCCATGTGATGTAGGATTTTTCCTTCCTTCTTTTATCATTGATTTCCAGTTTCATTCCATTATGATCAGATAAAATGCAAGGTATTATCTCCACCCCTTTATATTTACTGAGGGTTGCCCTATGGCATAATATATGGTCTATTTTTGAGAAGGATCCATGTGCTGCTGAGAAAAAAGTATATCTGTTTGATGGTGGTCTATATATTCTATATACGTCAGTTAAGTCTAGGTTATTGATTGTGATATTGAGTTCTATAGTTTCTTTATTCAACTTTTTTTTGGAGGATCTGTCCAATGGTGAGAGAGGTGTGTGGAAATCACCCATAATTATTGTGTTGTGGTCTATTTGATTCTTGAACTTGAGGAGAATTTGTTTTATGAATGTCGCAGCACCATTATTTGGTGCATAAATATTGGTAATTGTTATGTCTTGTTGGTGAATGGTTCCCTTTAACAGTATATAATGTCCTTCTTTATCCCTTTTGATTAACTTAGTCTTGAAGTCGATTTTATTCGATATGAGGATGGCCACCCCTGCTTGCTTACGAGGACCGTGTGCGTGGTATATTTTTTCCCATCCTTTCACCTTCAGCCTGTGTATGTCTTTTCCAATCAGATGTGTCTCCTGGAGGCAGCCTATTGTTGGATTTGTTTTTTTAATCCATGATACCAGCCTATGTTGCTTTATTGGAGAGTTTAAGCCATTAACATTCAGAGTTACTATTGATATATGGTTTGTACTTCCATCCGTGTTTGATTATTTATCCTTTTTTTAAAAAATTTAGTTTGTTTCTCCGTGATTATCTTTCCCCTCGCCCTCTGTCTTTACCGAGGCACTTCCTACTGATGGTTTTGGTTATTGTTTTTCATTTCTTCCTCGTGTTGTGTTTTGCTCAAGATGCTTTGCAATGCTGGTTTTCTGGCTGCAAATTCTTTTAACTTTTGTTTATCATGAAAGATTTTTATTTCATTGTCATACCTGAAGCTTAATTTTGCTGGATACAGAATTCTTGGTTGGCATCCATTGTCTTTCAGTGTTTGAAATACTTTGTTCCATGACCTTCTTGCTTTCAGTGTCTGTGATGAAAAATCTTTTGTTAACCTTTTTGGTTTACCCCTGAATGTAATCTGTCTCCTTTCTCTTGTAGCTTTTAATATTTTCTCTTTGTTCTGTATATTGGATATCTTCACAACAATGTGTCTTGGCATTGGTCTACTGTGATTTTGTGTGCTCGGTGTCCTGTATGCATCTTCAATTTGTATATCTATTTCCTTTTTTATTTCTGGAAAGTTTTCTGTAATTATTTCATTCAGCAGGTTACTCATTCCCTTGGTTTGAATCTCTGTACCTTCTTCTATCCTGATGACTCGTAAGTTTGGTTTTTTTATGTTATCCCATAACTCTTGGATGTTTTTCTCGTGATTTTTTACCAGGCTTTCTGAGTTGGCTAGACTCTTTTCAAGATGATATATTTTGTCTTCATTATCTGATGTTCTGGCTTCTACTTGCTCCACTCTGTTAGTGATACTCTCAATTGAGTTTTTAATTTGGTTTATCGTTTCCTTCATTTCTAGAATTATTGTTTGATTATTTTTTATAATCTCTATCTCCTGATAAAGATGCTTAACTTCTTCTTTTATCTGTTTATGTAATTCATTCTCAATGTGTTCTTTCGCTGCTTGAATTTGCTGTCTTGTATCCTCTTTAAGGTTCCATTCCATCTGTCGAAGGTGTTCCTTGAGTTCTTTATATGACCATTTTTCTGATGACTCTAGGTCCTCCTGAATATTTAGGCTGTCCTGCATTGTTTGTACTCCTTTTCTTCCTTGCTTTTTGAAGCTGCTCATGTTACTTCTTGTTCTGTTTGACTGATGAGTTACTGTTTACTCCTAAAAGTTTATTAGATGCTTGGGAGGAAAGGTATTAGAAGGGAAGGGAAGAAGTCACTGTAGCCGCAGGTTTCAATGAAGTTATCTCCTCTGCCGCAGTCTGATGACGTCAGTTCTCTGCCTTGGTGGTATCTCTTGAAAATGGCGACAGTTCGTTTCCCTTTGCTGGGCAACCAATGCAACGGGTGGGTCCTTACTGTCTCTCCCAAGCCCCGTTTCAAACCTGTGGCCACTACCTATGAAGGCTCGGTAGGCATTTACCTCCGTAGGATCAGAAGGGCTGACCAGTTGTTTCAGCCGGATGGATTAGTGCTGAGTCACAGCTGTTTGTCTGCGGGAAGCAGGCGAACCGGAGCTTGAATTCAGCTGATCTGGGCTCAGTGTGTGTTCTGAGAGGCCCAGATTGTTCGCCCCAGATCCACGTCAGCTCAGCATTGCCTAGTGATCCTGTAATCCCAGTGGCTCAGAAGACTGAGGCAGGAATTTCAAAAGTTCAAGGCCAGACTCAGCAATTTAGCAAGGCTCTAAGTGAAACAGTGGCCCCTGTCTCTTTGAGTTTCCAGAGGCCCGCTTCTTGGCTTGGCACACAATTCCTTCACCTTCAGTTCGAGCTGCACCGAGGGGCTCCTTCCTTCTGCACCATCTGTCTCAATATTTTTTAAGATTTCTTTTGGAGGGTGTACCAGAGATTGAACCCAGGGCCCCTTAACCACTGAGCCTCATCTCCAGCCCTTTTAATTTTTTTACAGATAGGGTCTTGTTAAGTTGCTAAGAGCCTCACTAAGTTGCTAAGGCTGGCTTTGAATCTCTGATCTTCCTGCCTCAGCCTCCTGAGCCACTGGGATTACAGAAGTGTGTGACCACATGTGGCTGTTTTTTTTTTCTTTTACAGTTTTTGAGGTATAACTGGCATACAATAAATGGTATCAAATGAAATTTACAGCTTGGTAAGTTTTGACCTATGAACACGTGTGTGAAGTGATAGTTAATATAACTGTGCTTGTCAGTTTCCTGTCATTGTGACAAAATACATGAGACAATCATCTTACAAAGAAAAAAGGATCATTCTGACTAACATTTTCAGAGGTTTCAGCTCCTGATCACAGTGGGGAATGTATGGTGGAACAAAGCTGCTCTCCTCATAGCAATCGGGAAGCCTGGGGTTCCACTCTACCTTTCAAGGGCACTCTCCAGGTGACAAGAATGATTCCAAACCTGCCCCACCTTTTAAATGTTCTACCACCTCTCAATGGTGCCATGGGCTAGAGGCTAAGCATGTGACACAGAAAGTGGGGTGACATTCACTATATAAATTATAATATTTCACCCTGATCATAGATTGTAACCTCTGAAACTGTAAACCAACCAAACTTTTAAAAATTGATTCTATCAGGTATTTTGTTACAGTAAGATACAACTGATTAACACAATATTCATCATCCCTTCAAAGTTTCTTTGTGTTCTATGTTTATATTTTCCAGCTTTATTGAGGTATAATTGACAAAAAATTGCATGAGTTTAAAGTGTACAGCATGATTGTTTGATACACATTTATGTTATGAAATGTTTGACCAGAACCAAGTTAGTTAACACACCCAGTACTTCATGTTATTTCCTCTCCCCTTATTCAAAAATTTTATCTAGTTTTGTGTTAATAATATTTAAGCATATTTCAATTATAAAATACAACATTGTTATCTGTGGTCACCATACCATATATTAGATCTTCTGAACCCATTCATTTTATAACTGAACGTTCCTACCCTTACCCAACATCTCCCCTTTCACCCCACATCCTTACCACTGGTAACTGGCATTCAATTCTCTGAGTTTGACTTTTTGGATTCCATATCTGAGTGAGATCATGCAGCGTTTGTTTTTCTAATTATGTTCATGCAGAGGATGGAAGGGTGATGTAAACTGGGGTGTGCCTTTAAAGTACAAGTCATGCATATCTTTAGGAAGAGTAATATAACATGATCATAAAGAATAAAGGTCTATTTTTTCAATAATTTTGAAGCATTGAGATGAGGTAGAGCCAAAAGAAAACAGTCCAAATTAAAAAAAAAAAATACTATCTTCCCTCAAGCATAAAATAGAAAGTTCTAGCTCATCTATGCACAAACCACCCTCTCAAAGTAGAAAGTGCACCAGCACACTTCTAAAGGGGTTTGTTTATGTTTCCCTGTGACCTCACAAACAGGGCAGTGTTTGCTGCACAGAAACCAGGCCCGGCTCTGGCAAACCTGCTTCCACCTCTCTACATTGCGGTGACTTTGCTGTATATATTCACATATGAGCTTCTCTATGGAGCTAAGAAAGCGTTCTGATCAAACGTGAAGAGCATGTACTAGTGTTAGTTGCCAATACATTTTAATCCTGCCACAGAAATTGCACCACTTATGCGGCACTCATATAGAACACTCTACATTCACAGAATGACACCCGTTTATAGCATTCGCAGGACGGACAGCAGTGGGTAGTTATTGTTTGATTGTTTTGTTAGCACAACTTACATTGCCTTTTTCTGAAGATAACACCTCAGTTTTAATCTGAGGAACAAAACTTGCTCACATTAAATAAGAGTTTCTGCTTTCTAATGGACTAACAGGTTTCCCAGAATGCAGAACTTTTAGGGCTAAAAATTTCCAGACAAATCAGAAAGAATTGGTAAGGCTGTTTCTCCTAGAAAATGCACAGTGAGAATGGCCGCCAGGCCTCCCCTGCCCACTGCAGACGGTGGCTGTGACCTACACCAGGACATTCCGAAGCCCCCTCCTCTGGAAACCAAATCTTGATTGTCAGATGGAATCAAATGTTTGAAACTCAGCATTCAGAGGGACTGTCCTCTGTGTCTCACTTCCCAAGGTGCCATGGTCTTGATTCCTACCCTGCTGAGAATAGATTGCTCACCTCCCTCATCAGACTAACAAACTCCTCCTTTGAGGAGCTTGGTTTAACCAGAGCCAGAACATGTCACCTGCACCCAAAATCCTCTACCTCACCCAGAAAACAGCTCCTGGAATTGAGGCAGGACAAGTGACGGATGCTAACTATGGCATTGACTGAGGCATGAGAAGAAGAGGGGGCCAAGGTGCTTTCATTTCATGATTGTCCCATGGATGGAGAAGAGTTTTCTATCTGGTAGCACAGCCTTTTGTTGAGTCATGACTCTTGTGACACAGAATAAGTATTGATGGTGGCTGAACTTTGAAGAAATGCAGAGGGATTGGGGTCTCTACAATCAATGAGACAGGAAAATAGTTTTGTTGAGACTGGAGCAGCTGGTCCGTCTCCCATGCTTCAGTCTCTAGAATGACCTCCAAGACTTCAGCATCACATGTTGGAAAAGCACAGCTCCCCAGTCCTAAACGAAACCTCGCACCCACTGTGGCCTGAGGCAGGTAGTACTGTAAAGATGGGAAGGGGACCTGGCCACCCTTAGTGCTCCCTTCTGTGTCTGATAAATATAGAAATGGCATGTGCTCCCTCCTTCCTCCAGTCAAAGTGCAGACCCTGTCTTTTGGATTGATCTTTGCAGAGAGCAAACTAAACTTTGTGGAGCTGGGCCCAAGTTTAAGACTGCTTCTAAGAGGCAGCATATCGTATCCTTGATCTCAATCCAGTAACAGTATTTTTGACACTATTTGCTTATTAATGAGTTGGCCAACTGCAAATAGATGGAAACCCAACCCTGCCTGTATTTTCAGATGCCTGGTCTCGACTGCAAACCGAGACCTGGGCTTGCTTAAACCCCAGGGATCTTGAAACAGGTTTCTAAGTTGTGCTGTCCCAGGGGTTATGTCCAGGGCCTCTCTTTCAGAGGTTCATAGTGAACAAGACCTGGGCAGGGATTCTAGGAGGGAAGGGCTTGCTCAGTGATTACTACTTTGCCTGGGCAAACTTCTGCTCTTCCGAGTTGGTGGCATGTGGACTTGTCACCATTTCCATGGTCTGTGGTTGTATCTCCCAGTGACCAGCAACTGCTCACCAAGTGTGTGGTTCCCTCTGCTTCTGGGGAGGAGACTGAGAAAAAGCACTAAGGATCTTCAACAAGTGCCAACATTTGTTCAGCAACTCAGGTGGAGTCTTAGTCTTGGTTATATTATTTGACTTTTCGGCATTTTTAGGAATGTTAAAAGTTAATTCAATGGAAACACTTTTAGAGTTAGTAACTCTGTTATTGGTGACCTAGTCTGTCTGCTTGGAGGAGTGAGTTAGAGGGGATGACTTAGTTCACCTCTCTTGTTCTTGAAACAGCAAACACCATTTAGAATTCACCATAGCAATATGCATACATGTGTGTGTATCATGTGCACATATGTGTATTACGTACCTGTGAGAGTCTGAGAGTCCGCTGGACAGGAACTGGAATAAGGAAGGCCCCAGCCACTATCCTGGGTGCTGCCCAGCTGCCCTCTTCTCCCTGACGTAACTGTAAAGAAGACAGGATGACCCACTGCTAACTTGTGTGGAAACACCAAGTGAGAGGACAGGAGGGAGCCAAGGGTGGCGTGTGGAGCACCTTGCCAAGGCCTGGCAGGCAGGCGGCAAGGGCACACTGAACCAGCACAGAGGGTCCCAGGACTGAAAGGGCACCCAGTGCATGGGTGGCAGACACCCGAAGCACACAGAGGTGGGGTTATTCAGGTCGTGGAAGAGCATTAGCAGGTCAGGCGTGGGTGCTGGGAGGTAATGTGGCTGACCTTGGTACAAAAACTGCTCTGCTTGTGTGGAGACATGACAGGAGATGCCACCCACGCGTCAGGTTTGTTCTGTCACTGCAGACAGTGCAACTGAGGAAGGCTCAGGCTTCAGGCCTTTCGCCTCCTTCAAGAATGTGGGGAAAAGAAAGAAATATGAAATAAAAGAAGACCCAGCCCACCCAACGAGGAGAAGCCAGGGCCATTGCCTGACCCTTGCTGCAGTAAGGGAGTGCGCCAGGTGTTCAGCAGAGATGTCCGTGCGCAGGGGACAGGGAAGGCTCCCAGGGTGCCATGATCGTGGCCTTGGCATGGGGAAGGGCAGGGCTAGCTAGAGAAAATGCATCCTTGTCTTTCCCTGGTGGGTCCTGGATAGCAGAGGGACAAAAATTAGGGAAACTGACCCACTTCTAACCATTCTGGGCCAATTACTGCAGAGGGTGTGGGTCAGAGTTCTGTTCTTATGGAGCTTAGCCATGTCCCTCTGTGTGGATTCTCACGAGGAATCAAACTTTTACCTTTTATAAAACAGGAATAATGCTCAGGGACTGCCCAGCACATGTGTACATGGAACTTACCAGAGGAAATGGTAAGAGGCTGACGCCCATCTGCTACCTCTGGGAAGAGGTCCTCTAGGAACTTGCTAGTTTAGGAGGAAGGGGATCTGGATTCAGATCCATTTCTACCTAGAACAGGCTTGACAGTGTTTTCTCTTCAGGGTTCCGGTATGGGTCTCAGCTGTAAGATGGGAATTGTGAAATCTGCCGAATATAGTCACATTATTGCCCTGTATTTCTACACTCCTGCAACTGTAAAGACAAAAAGGAGAGGAGTCAGCCAATCTCTGGAGCTGGAAGAGGAGCCTGGGGCCAGGTCCATGCAGTCAGTGCTGTCCCTCCCACCAGGCATGACGTAAGGTAAAGGAGAGGGCTCTGCAGAGTGGGAGGCCTGAGTCCAGGGGCAGCACTGCCTGCAGCTCAGTCGTGAGGAACAGCGCAGAAGAGGCAGGGGAGAAACAGAGCTGTAGAAAACTTAAGCACCTAAATGCAAAGTAGAGTATGGAGAGCTTCACTGTGTGGGCACGGGAACGAAGTTCAAAAGCATTCCTAGTTAACAGCAGGGTTAGCCCCATTCAAATTTCTGGGTTTGGCTTCTTCCCACTCTGATAGGTTTGATCTCTGTCAAGAGTTTTCCTTGCATTGAAAGTTACAGTAAATATCACTGAAGTGTGTAGGCTAAATTTCTCTGAAAAAGTCTATTTACACCCAGGAGGGAAAAAAAGATGTAACACACTACATAACCCAGGGAGCTGCTATGGGAATTCCTTAGGTCAAAATTCTGAAAATCCAGCAGAACAGAAATCTTTCCCTTGGACTGACCCCTTGCAAAGCTCTGGGATGCAGCTCCATCTTCCCAGGGGTGTCATTGTAGGAGCAACTGGTGCTAGGCCTTGTGTGATTGGCCTGGACACATCCAGTGACTGACTGAGCAGGCTGGGTATCCAGGTAGTAGACATGAGCCAGGTGCAAAGGTGACTGGTTAAAACCCAGCCCTGGTTTTGGTGTGTGAGAATAATAGAGTGACCAGCGGGTCCACCTGAGAGCCTGTTTCAGAGAGTGGTGAGAGAGAGGCCTGGAGACCCTGTCCCTCCATTGAAGGCTGTGTACACTGCCAGCACCCGGACAACCTCAGGGTGGTCAGCACAAGAAAGACACAGCATAGAGACCTGTCCGGCACAGAAATGATGGCAGCCACAGAGGAATGAGATACTGGCTTGGAATTTGCATGTTCTTGGCCAAGACAGAAGATTGTGCCAAGCAAGTGATGCACATTAAATCTCAGTCACCCTATAGAGCAGCTAGAACCAATCACATTTCCAAAGGGGGTGCCGAGATCAGAAGGAGTAACTGAATTTGCCTAAATCCAAAGGTATGGAGAAAGAGGAATTAGAAAATTAATAATTATAAGTGCAACATGTCAACAACATATATCAAAAAAGTAGCTCAAAAGAACTATGATTTATTCATAGTTCAAAAGAATAGTACTTTTTATAATGAATTTGAAAATCATTAAGAAATGCATTTTAGAAAAAATACATATGATATTAAATTTCATATATGTACACACATATGCTCCCCCCCACTGAATTGTGTAAACACTTGAATAACAGAATAGCCATGGAAGGAACTGAATATGTTCCAATATCTCTGGAGCATGGATTCCTGATTCATGAGTAAGTACTGTCAGATCTAATCTGAGAATATAAGAAATGAGAATTGTATGTCTCTGGTGCAGAATATTTCAAAACAGGAATCTATATTAATGTAATTCTTCTAATTAGTAATTTGTTTCTCCCAATGGTACTTTAAAAGATGCTTAGCATGTACAAGGAAATTACAGGGTCTAACTTATTGCCAGATCCTTCTTTTACTAGACACCACTTGCTTGCCTTGGTGTGTACATGAAGCCTCTGGTCTCTAGACGTGGAAGGCCTCATAGGTTCTCTTTTTCCAGGGCTGTGTTTCAGTGACCTTGAGCTAGGAGAACTCTGCTGGCTGAGTTCTCCCCACAGAGGACCAGGAGTCGTGCTTATGTTGATTCAAGTAGAACAAGTGTTTTAGTCAGCTTTTCTATTGCTGTAAACAAAAATCCTGACATGAATGATTTTAAGCATGAAAAGTTTATTTGGGGGCTCATAGTTTCCATAGACAGCTGGTTGCTTTCCTTGGGGCTCAAGGTGAAGCAGAACTTCATGGTAGAAGAGTGTTGCAGAGGGAAGCTGCTCACATGATGATCAGTAAGCAAAGAGAGACTTAACTCACCAGATGTAAAATATATCCCCCAAAGCCATGGGCCCAGTGCCCACCTCCTCCAGCCATACCCTACCGTCTTCAGTCTTCAGTTACTACTCAGTTAATTCCATTGGGGTCAATTCACAATTGGGTCAAGACCCACATAACCCAATCGTTTTTCCTCTAACTCTTCTTGCATTGTCCCCCATGAGATTTTGTAAGACACCTCACCTCCACATGTACTTGAGCTTTTTAGCTAATAGCCCACACCCTCCCCTGCCAGAAATGCAGCCACCTTTAATAAGCTCCAAGGGCAGATCCCTCCTCAGTGGTAAAATGATTAATCTGCTGATCTGCCTTTACATAAATGAACTCCCTAGGAAAAAAGTATGTATTGGTAGAACATCATAAATGATCTGATACAGGTTCAGAGAAGAGAATAGAAAAAAAACGAAAGCACAAATGAAATTTTGCTAGTATTTTCTTAAACTTGTCACATAGAGGAAGAAATCATGAAATGTGGGTCCTCATACAAGCACGGTGTCAATGCTTTAAACATGTTATCTAGCTTAACACAAAGAGGTGAGTTGACTGGTGTGGGCTCCATCAGGGAGGACCAACATGAGTGGATGGAGATCCAGCTCTGCTCTCAGACCCTGAGACACTGGGCTGTAGCTGCTTTCCCCAGCATTGAAAGGAAAAGAGTCCAGAATAACTTCGCTGGAGAAAAAATATATAAAACACTTGGCACAGACCAGACACGAAGTGGTGGATACAGCCAAGACCATTAGGAGAGACTAGTGAAGCTTCTATCCAATAATAATATAAAGACACAAAAGATGGATGTCCACCATAGAATAGAAGGTTTTCACTGCAAATTCCATATCACAGCCATGGCTATCAACCACTCATCTCAAAACAGATGGTATTGCAACTAAAGAGGGTAGAATGTAAATTATGTTAGCTACATTTTTTAAATGCAGTAAGACCTGAAATCACAATGGAAAATCCTGTGGTAATATTTAGTCTATTTCTCTCTTCTTTCTTTCTTTCTTTTTTTTTTTTTTGATGATGAATTCATGAAGACTCTAAGTACATTGCTAATCTCATTAAAAAAAGGTAAGTAAAGAAGAAAAAAGTATGGTTTCTCTAGAAATAATTTTATTTCAAGTATATAGTCATAGGAATAGAACAATAAAATAAAATTATGTGAAATGAGTTATGTGTAACTTTAAAGAAAGTCTGTGGAAGATATCGTAGAACATAATGTGATTTTTCTTAGTGCACACATATTACTTGGGCCAATTTATTCTGTCTCCTTCCTCAAACCTAAAAGTGGAACAAATGATGCAGAAACACAAGTCATTAGCATTAAAACACAGCAATTTTGAAGACAAAAGGCAAGCTCATTCATTTTGCACAGAAATATTTAGGGAAGCATTATGTGAATACAACAGGTATTTTGAAATGCTGGGCTTCAATTTTAACACTCCGTACTGTGCAAGATGTCTTCAAGGGGTGATTAGGCTGGATTTATCTTTTTCTTTATAAAATTGATGGAGATGCCACTGTGCTTTGTAGCTGAGCATCAAGATCTTTGTTTCTGAATAATATTCTCTGCTGAAAGGAAGTAGGGGTCCTTAGAAAAATGGCTGACTCCCGAGCTGGGCCAGGAAAAGCAGAGGTGGGTCTTGTGAAAGTGAAAATTCCTGGAAGAGTCCTGGGAACATATCAAAGGAATCCAGGAACCAAGTAGAAGAGCAGACGTGGGTGCAATCTGTAAATCTTGAGGATCAAAATAAGTATTTATTGTAATAAACAATGACTCACTGGATGAAATAAAATACATGAGACTGCCTGATATGTCATATTTATAACATATAAACAAGGGAAAGGACAGCCCTTTACAGTAGTGCCAACTAATGAATACAAACAGAAAGATGAGATTGGAAAATCTCCACTGAATACTAAAGCTACAGGTAGACCAACGTTTGAAAAACAGGGAATTTTCATGCCTTGAAAATGTGTCTCCATCAATTACTTCTAAGGGGAAGATTCGGGATTCTACAGTGGAGACCCTTGGGCCTCACATTTCAGCCATGTTGATAAAACTAACTTCACCCATTTTAGGACACATTGTTTTACACGTCTTATGTTTTAAAATTAATTAACTTATTTTAATTAGTTATATTTGACAGCGGGATGCATTTTCATTCATTGTACACAATTGCAGCACAACTTTTCATTTCTCTGGTTGTACATGATGTAGCGTTGCACCTTATGTGCAGTCACACATGTACCGTGGGTGGTGATATCCATCTCGTTCCACCCTCTTTCTTAAGTGAAATGCACTCAGAAGCCTGCAGCTTCAGAATATATAGAATCAAATGTATCAAATATATAGAAATGCCATGGAATACATAGGTCCTTCACTGTTGTTAGGAAATCATGTTGCCAGTTTCAAAACAAGGTGAAGTATGTAATTTTGGACATGTTGAAATATAATTATGTGGGTTGTGGTGACCCCAAAGTCAAATGAGTCTCAGCATGGCTGTTGGTGGCTTCTCGTGGATGATTGGTGTTGTCCAGATGTTGTCAGAAAACCTTTATGTAGAGAAGTAGTTCCAGGGCTCAGAGACTCCTTTCCCCAAGGAGGGTGGATGGAGAAGGGGTTGCAGCCAGGAGAATTTCCAGTGGTAAATTCACACTGCCACCAGCACCTGAGTTTCAAAGGCTGGAACATCTTCCCTAATGACCACAGCTGTCGCTGGTTCATGCTGGAACAAATATCTCTGTGCACAGAGAGTCTTACCAGGTTAGTGTGAGGTCAAACATGAGACACGAGGGGAGACACTGTCCACAGCAAGTGTAGGTGGTGGGACCACGTGGTCTAATGTGGACTGGCCCAGCTCTGCCTTACTTCCTGCCTGTGGGTTTCTAGGAAAGAGCAAGGAGGCTGGGCAGCTCAGTTCCCTGGGGTGGGACTGTACCATGGCTGTCCACATTGTTTTACGGGACAAGTTACTCTAGTGTTCAGCCCTGTCCACTGAGCTTGTCCAAGAGTCTCCCTGGAGGGTCCAGAAGCAGTGCTAGCACAGGAAGGCGCAGCTCTCACTTTGAACATCAAAGCCCCTCCTGGGTCTCCTCAGTGTCACCAGCTAGACAAGAGCCTCAGCTCAGCTGAGATGTGCTATGAGATGCCCAGACCAGGGTCATTTCACAGCTCCCTGATGATGTCAGCCCCACCACAGGTATCGTAGAAGGTGCAAAGCTTTGGGCCACTTGATTAACGTGTTAAGTAAACCAGGATTTTCATCATTGACATCAAAATATTTCAAGTAGTGGCAATTATCACTGAGTAAACTCAGGGCCCTTGAGGTCCTTTGGGAACCCTCCAAGGCCATGATTTGGGGGTGAGTTTGGGTTTGAGATGTGTTTCCATTGTGTAAATCTCTGGGGGAAGGGTCAGCTATGGTGCAATGGGCACATTCAACACCTGCCTAGTCTACTTCTGGTCCTGGGCAGCTCTCCTCAACTCTTCACCTAGCCACCAAACCACAACCGTATGATTAGACCTTCCTCAGGTGCTTTACTTGTATCTTTCTTTTTTTTTTATTGAACTCAGAGGCAATCAACCACTGAGCCACACCCCAGCCCTATTTTGCATTTTATTTAGAGGTAGGGTCTCACTGAGTTGCTTAGCACCTCACTTCTGCTAAGGCTGGCTTTGAGATCACGGTCCTCCTGCCTCCGCCTCTGGAGCTGATGGAATCACAGGCGTGTGCCACCACATCCTGCCCTTTCTTTGTCTCTTTGCTTCAGAAAACTTGCATAATTATGTTGTTTGCTATTTGCCCGAATTTGTGTCTTCTTCCTCCCAGATCACGAGAGGTGAGAAACAGGGACTGTGCCAGTCAGGTCCACTGTGTCCCCTGACTCTTGCTCAGGACCAGGCTTTCACTCTGTTGCTCTACAAATCCTTCCAGAATGAAGAGTGTGCTGAGAGCTCCTTGCTCAGGCTCTCCCTCTCGGGTGGAGTGGAGAGCTCTGGACCAGCTCCTTGCAGGACCCTTGGTTTTCAGGAGCTGGTGTGGCCCGGCTGTGGTCAACAAGACTGCTGGGAGCACCCAGGAAAGCCCTGCTGGCAGGGTGGTGAGCTGCCCCTGCCCCTCCAGCTGTGGCATGGGAACTGCTCCAGCTGGGAGAGATATGGCCTCATGAGATCAGCCCCAAGCCTGGCCGCTGCTGAGGGCCACTCCTGTCCACTGGTCCCGGCCCTCTGAGGTCCACAGGCCTTTCCCAGATGCATAGTCATCTAGGAAAGGAGCTCTGAACTAATTATCTGCTGAGCAGAGGAAGGAGCAGGGTGGTGCTCACCTATAATCCCAGAAACTCAGGAATGTTGAGGCAGGAGGGGAGGACGTTTGAGGCCAGCCTCGGCAACTTAGCAAGGCTTTTCTCAATATAGATTTGAAATGAATGCAGTTGAAGCTCAGTCAAAGAACACTTGCCTAGCATGTGCAAGGCCCTGAGTTCATTTCCTGGTGTTGCAAAAATAAAAAAATAAGTAGATAAATAGATAAATGAAAAATGAAGAATCTTGGAGAAAGAATCTAAACATTCTAAACTACTATAATTCCACATGTGTTTGTCTCACTCGCTATCTATAGTTACAGCTTATCTCATAAGTATGAGAGAAGATGGATTTCATGTCTCTTTCACTGTAAAATTATGGAATCAAGGATGGGGTTATGAAGGGAACTCTAGTAGCCTAGGAAACTTACTCTTCTAAAGCCTGAGTGTCAGAGGGCTTCTGGTATGGTGATATTCAAGCACAGAGAGAGGTAGATAACGGAGACTGAGGTCTCAACCATGCCATAAAAGCAGGAAATCCAATGAAATCAGACAATTTTAATGCTGTTATCTGTAGAAAAATCTGGACCAATATTGCAATATAATAAATACAAGGATGCACTTTGGTGGAAATATTAATATTCTTCCATGTCTTATAGTAAGGAAACTTATATGGCAGAGATTTGACATAATTTGATAGTGTACCTAATTGCTACCAAACAGGAAGATTATTTTATATATATTTAATGTGATCTCACATTCTATAAAATGAATTTAAATTACATAATTCCCTTTGCTGGGAATGGAAATCTACTTGCTTTGCCAGAAATACATACTCATTATTTTTCAGACAGCCTCTTGGGGGCAAATGAAAATAGATGTAGACGGTCTAAATCGTATCAGGTAATTTCAGTCCATAATTGAGATGGTTATGTAGTAGATTGGAATTAAGCAGCACATGAGCGTATATATTAAGTTGTTCTGCTGGTTCCACATTACCTAATACTTTTTTTTAAAAAAATATACATCATCAGGGGCCTCAAAATAAATCAACCTGACTAGGATACATTTCCTAGGTTATAGAGAAACAAAGATGCCCATTCTTATTGCTTTCATTTAGAAATGTATTCAATTAAATTTCTAGTTAACTTACTTGATTGATAAATGCATAAATGGGGGGATATGTTTCCCATCAGTAGCTTTTGTAATAGTTCTTTTCTAAGATGAAGTCATGTTGACGTAGGGCAAAAGGGAAAGAGAATCACCGTGACTATTCCTCAAAGGGCTGACAGAGTTGGACCTGCCGTGTTCCTGTCTTCTGCTGTGACAGTCATGACATGAATGTCTTAGTCTGGGTGTGCAGGTAAATTCTATGCTTAACTCCAGAATGTCCTGGTCTTTGTAGCAAGGATACCCTTGACTGCCACCCACATACTTGAACACAAAGGGCTCAAACAATCAGGCTCTCACGGCTGCCCCAGTTGAACTGTACAGGAAATTAGTTTATGAACTTCTGTAGCCAATTGTTTCCTGAGTGGACCAAATGCTTTCAGACTGAGTAACTGATTAATATTTGGTCAAATAATGTATCAAATAACATGACATACACTGATCAACTGTTTAAAAATGTTCTTTTAAATAAATGCTCAGTTCAAAAGACCATAAAGAAAACAAAGTCTAGCTAGAGAACGGCTGGAGTAGAAACTCGTGTAATGGACAAACATTATTACCTTTTCAGTTTTTCAATATTCTCAGATAATCTTTTTTCTAGCTGTTGGTCGTTTTGTACGTGGAAGTTAATATCATGTTACTTATCAGGCCATTTCTGGATAATAATGGACCATGAAATAGGGGGAATTAATGATTCCCTAGACATGTATTCTATGTGAAAAGGGGGCTTCTTTCTGGGAGGTGTGGGTTCACTGACTTGGTGGAGAGACCCCATCCTTCATCTGGAGACAGACAACATCGAGGAGTCAGGAGAAAATGTGATGTCCCCAGGGCGGTCACTCACTGTGTGTGAACCAGGCCAAGGCCTTTGACAGTGTCCTTTCCTAGCTCATCGTAACAAAAGGAGTTAATGTCCCGTTTCCCTGTGTAGCAGCGATCCTATAAACTTTTACACTGAGTGCCTGTCAAGGACGCGCTAGGCTGAGAACTTAGAGGTGGGAGGCGGTTTGGGGTCCCAGGGCACAGCTGAGTGAGCAGTAAGCAGTGGAGGTTAGTGACGATGGCATCAGGAGGCAGGCTGAAGTCAAGCAACGGCTGAACAGGAACAGTGAAGCTCCAAGTCTCTGCTCTTACCCTCCCCAACCAACACCAGGGCCCAGGGACCACACACCTGTGCCCAGGGTCTGCAGTGGAGCAGGTTGGGTGATCATGTTGCCATCGCTGCTTCAGTGGGCAGGAACGTAACACCTGGTCAGTATTGGGGCTGGTTAAAGGGAATAATTTGCAAACAGCTTTATTATAACCAAATGGATCTATTAAAGGGAACTAATTGCACACAGAATAGATAAGAAATTTTTAAAACTTCCTCATTAAACTAAACCCATAACTATTGGGAAGTGAACTGGTTAAAAAAGAGATAAACCTCACTTAGACCCTCAAAACTTAGCATCTAAGGGGCTGACGGAAATTTTCCCAGACTGGACTGTTGTATGAAGTTGGCCAGTCTCCTGGAGATGAGCTGATCCCTCTGCCCCACCTGGGGTGCTGCGCTAATCCTCAGTGCTGCAGGAGCAGGGACCTGGAGGTCCTTGGTGGAGATTTCCACTTGTCAGGCAGGATGCTCAGTGTGGCCCAGTCTGGGAGCCCCTTTGCATTTTTTCCATATTTATTTTTCCTGCCTTATTATATCCTCACTGCTTCACTGATCAGATATTAAGTGAGGGTCTGTTACACATCAGACTTCAAAGGTAAGCTAAGCAGGGTTTCCTTCCTGGAGGGGGCCACCCAACTGAGGGAGACCGTGGCTGGGACCTGTAATGCAGGTCCACCCACAGGGTGCTGTGGTGAAGCGAGGCAGCCCATCTGAGATGCAGTGATCAGGCACAGGTTTCTGAGTTTCTCCAAATGAAAGGAAGAGGATGACCAGGCAGAGGGGTTGCAGCCCTAGGACAGAGGGTCAGGACGGTGCCATGGATCATTTGAGCCAGTCCCCGTTGGACCCCCTCAGCTGAGGAAGCAATCCCTACACTTCAATAACCCCATCTCCAGCACCTCTCAGCTGCTGGGATTGCTAGTAGTTGCATTTCTAAGTCTCTAGAGTCCCTTGGTCCACTGATGAGAGGGTGTTGTGGGCTGTGGCTGTGTGGCCTCACGTGCCCATTCCTGTGTGCACAGAGATGCAGTTGAACAGGGCTGCAAAACTCAGTTCCCTGCTTTGACCAGAGGAAGAGGGGAAGCCAGCGGGAAGAGGAAAGAGGGAACCAGTCAGCGGAGTAGAGGTGGCCAGCCAAGCCTGGAGCAGAGGGAAAGCAGATGCCCTGACCAGTGGCTGCAGTCCTCTGGAGCTTAGTGCAATGGGGACAGTGAGTAACTGGTGTCTGCCATTGTATAGGGAGGGAAGAATAGAAAAAACGGAGGAGGAGGGAAGAAAGAGCCCTTTAATGCCTTGCATGGCTTAGGGTGCTATGTTTTAATTAAATCACAACCACCTTTTGAGAAAAGTGTTGCAATCACAGTTCATAGAACACAGATTCCACAGTGGAAAACAAAGAATTGCTACTTTATTAAAGTCTGCTCATTAAATGTTTTATACAGTGACCATTAATGCTGAAGCAAATGTTAAAGAGACAGTTACAAATTCTACCATGTACGTGATTAATATTAAGATAAGCATATCATATTTGAAGATTCCATATGGGCTCAGAAGCATGAGAAAAAGTCGAGTTACTCTGGAAACCTAATGAACTCATATTCCTAAAATCATGAAAAACTGATAAAACTCAGAGATGCTTAATTTATGCTGGGAAGCATAAATTACACAGAACATGGGACCTGGTTCTTGCTGATGCATTTAAGTTGTAGATTGTTTTATTCTTATTAGTATTTAAAAAAAAGAGTAAAAATTTTCTACAGAAGTTAGAAATTGCTGTGTTCTCAGCTAAAATATCCCTGTTTCCCCAAATCTCTGTTCATTTGATCTTTTAATGCTTATGTAGTAATCAATTAAGGTGGAAAAAGATTGTACATACTCATGGTGTACCATGTGATATTTCCATGTGTGGACCCATCATGTAAGGCTGCAATCAGGGCAAATGTGCCTGTTTTATCTTGCACTGGCCATGGGGTCCACACAAGAGTGATCAATGTGCAATGTAGATTTAGGTTTTGAGAGTGTTCCGATAGGCTGAGTTTTCCACAGAAGTTAGGTTCCTCTGTGACCCTCAGGAGAGTACAAACCTGGCACAATTGGCCCCACACCCAGCAGGAGTATAGGCCTACAAATCCACGGGACAGTGGCACCTATACCTTTCTGGTCACCTCAGCTGATACTAACTGCCCGAGGCTCACAGCTGCACGAACAGCAGCCTCTCAAGACCACGCAGGGAATTGCCCCATGCACTTTCCTCCGTCACCATCCTGGCAAAACAGGGTCTGGCATGTTTGAGGGGCCCTGGGCCAGTCAGTGAGCCAGAGATGGGATGAAGGGAGAGTTAGTTAGAAAAGAAAGGTGGAAATAAGTTCTGAAATGCTATTATAAAGCACCTTCATTATTTGACTTTGGACATTTTATGCAGAAATTATGAGTCTTCACTGTGAGTGGGACCTGGGGAGCGTACGTGGTGATCAAAGCCTGTTCTGACGGGTTGGAGACAACTTGGATAAACCTGTGCTCAGGAATGGAAGGAAGAGGGGGAAAGGAGGCTAGGGGGAAGCTGGAGGAATAATAGCACATCTGGGTTAGATAAGGGGCACTCACAAAGTGGGCATCAGGGTGAGCGGCAGAGGCAGGGGCAGGCAGAATTCAGTATAGGTGAGGAACTGTGGAGACCTGTGGCCACGGAGATGGGAGTGCAGGGGAGTGCTGGATCAAAGGTGACAGCACTGAAGTCAAACCCTGTTGGCATGCAGAACCCGAATGCTATTGGCAGAAATCATCTCCATGACAGACGAGGGCACAGATACTGGATGTGAGGAAGGGGAGGGTCCCAGCCAGTCACCTTCGTGGGATTGAGTTGAACACTGAGATTAGAGATGGCCTGGAACCTGTGGATGTGGATAAAGTGTCCTGTTAGGGTGGGGGACGGAAACTGACAGCAACTGCACATGTGCTCGACAAATACTTATAAAACCATGACATAAATAAAATTACCCCCAAATTTAAAGACTTTCAGTCTTAACTTTCAGATAGACTACCTCAGTGGGAGCTATTGGATTTTTCCTTGTACAGTGATGGTAATAACATCACCTTGCACACTGATACACCACACTAACAGAATAAAGGACAAAAATCATATGATCATCTCAAATGATGCAGAAAAAGCATTTGACAAAACAGAACATCCTTTCATGATGAAGATTCTCAACAAAATAGGAATGGAAATTTTTTCTCCCCTCACTATACCCCCAGCTAGCAGCATAATCAGTGGATAAAAGCGGAATGAATACTTTTCCTCTATGAAGATACAAGGAATGTTGCCCAAATCACCAGCACTTTCTAACTCACAATTTCTCTGATGGAGAAACATAAGCCCAGGGATTAGGGATGGGGCTGGTGCTTTGGTCTCCTGAACCCTGCTGATTGTTTAATGGCCTTACACACAAGACAGATAGCTTTGACTGTGGTCATTCTCCCTGGGAATTTTCAGTTCCATGCAAGTAAATTTTGAAAGAATAGGAGGAAAACACAACCATCGGGCCATTAAAGTGTCTATTTTAAAATCTCAAAGTCATAATGGAATTTGATAACTAAACTTTATGGAAAAAAATAAGCTAATTTATCGGTTAAAGTTATTATATGTAAAGGTTGTTCAGCTAAAAATCCTTTATCAAGATGGCAGTTGGTAAGGCTGTAACACTGAAAATAAATTGAGTGAGATATCTGTGTTCTTTGACTCTAAACAAGACATAGAACCCAAGTGACTGAGATTAGGTCTGACCTGGGGAGGCTCTTGCTCTTTCCACATCCCATCACCTTGTCTGAGGAGCCTCCTTTTTGGTGGAGGGAGTCATCCTTAGATGGCCAGATGGGGGACACTGCAGGTCTGAGGACAGCAGGGCCCTGACAGCATCTCAGGGAGGAGAAGGGACTGATGGGGCAGGGACTGGTCATGAGAGCATGGAGCTGCGTTTGGACTCTGCCTACACAGTTGTCTCCACCTGGTTAAAATGCATAAAATGGACACAGGGGGGCATTCCCATGCATGAGAGCATCACAGCACACTTTTCCTGCCCTAGTTCTGGGATACAATGTGGGGCCTCTGTAGCTACAGCAGAGTCAGAAGGACACACCCTGGGCCCAGGTGAGTAAGAAACTGCTAAAGTTGAGGTGTTTAATGCAGATCTCTGCAAATGTGCGTACATTTTGGAATACTTGAAACATCTTTTATGTATAAAAACTATATATGCATATACACATGTAGGTATATATACATATATATGCATATATACACACAGATAAATATATATACATATATATGTATATATAGCTGATCTCCTATTCCACCAGGTAAGGCTCAGGCATTTCAAATCAATGACGAAAGTTTCAGGGTTTCTCACCTACAGGTTCAGAACTGGAGTTCTTCGTCTATACTGGCAAGTCTGTGGCACAAAGCAGAGCCTCCACTTGTTTTGATGAATGTTGTGACAGATGATGCTCATTCCTATGAGGCACATTCCTCCAGGAACATCATGCAGGGCCTTTGGTCTTCTTTCATTGTCTGGCTTCAAAGTGTGTAATGTGATGCTTTGATATTCACATACAGAGTGAACTGATGGCCAAAGTCAAGCAAATTCATCTTTTCATTATTAAATTGCTGCTTTTTACTTTTAGACATCAATTTGCTTCTATTTCTCTAAATAAATGGTATTGATTGAGTGACTAGACCATTCACAGAAATCTAGGTATAAATTATAATTCAGTCAAGAGACAAGTCATATGAAAGTTGACAGCCAAAGAGAGATACACAATCACATACAAAAAAATCAAGGCTATTACTAGATCTGCTATTTATCTGTGAAACAAATAGAGATTCTTAATTAACTTAGTAAAATAAGGGGAAATAATATCAGTCTTTATGTATCTATACCTATGTGTCTCTCTCTATCACCTGCTTTATGTAGTTCAAACCTTAATTCTGTCTGATTGTGACCTGAAGCTTCTCATGTGTAAGCGAAGGTTAAGACATACTTTAATATATTAAATAAGAAGGAAGTATAGGGACAGGATCTGGAATAAAGTCGGCAGAAAATAGTTGTTAATGCTGCAAAGTCAAGGGCCAAGTTACCAGATGATGATGGGGAAGCAGGAGTGGGCAGCGATGGAGCCAGATCAAGGCTGGAGGACAGCTCCCGCCCTGGCCATCCCTCAGGATGAGGCTTATCTCCTCCATCCCTGGTGACTAGTGGCCACAGAGCAGACTCTGGCTGTGGAATGTGGGACTGAAGGGAAATCCCAGCAAGACTCAGAGATGGAAAGGTCACAGAGCCTAGAGGTTTGGATGGAGCTTTCTTCCTGACAACTTTCTTATTTTCAGGAGGACAACATCAGATTGCAGTGAAAATTTCATCTTTGACATACTCTCTTTGATTCAGAGAATATGAGGAAAGACTTAATTTTGTAGGTTTTTTCTTTTCTTTTTTTTTTTTAAGAACAAGGAAAAGAAACCCCCCCCACCCTTCCTAACCCTGCAAACACACACACACACTTCAAATGGGCAGATCTCATATATCTATCCCAGAAGGAAACCCTGAGAAACCTCGGGCAGAAGACTCTCCAGAGTTCCGGTGGGACTCAGAAGTGGAGATGGAGGGGGCTGGGGATGTGGCTCAAGCGGTAGCGCGCTCGACTGGCATGCATGTGGCCCGGGTTCGATCCTCAGCACCACATACCAACAAAGATGTTGTGTCCGCCGAGAACTAAAAAATAAATATTAAAAATTCTCTCTCTCTTGTGGTGCCCTCTAGTATGTATCTGGTTTTGCATCTCTGAGAAGTTAATTAACTAGTGTGGGATCCACATTTCAGAGCCTCCTGAGACTTATAATCTAACCACCTAGCTAACTCACTGTGCACAGATGTGCATAAAAATAGGCTTACGCCTGCTGAGCAAAGCACTTGATGTTTTCTTCTTATTCCCGTTTGGCTGTACTTTAAGTCATTGCCTGTGCAATTTGGAATTGACATAGGAGCTTATTTGAGAGCATTTGTATATGAGCATAAAAAAAGCGAATTCTACAAGCTTATTCAACCCTGGCCTAATTTCCAAGGTGATCATGACGTAAGGCACTTGATGAGATGGTGACCTTGTGTGAGAAACCATCATGGATGAGACACACATTGAAAATGGTCCATTTCATTACAATTTTTTGCAAAATTTAATAAAAATATTCTGAAATTTCCATTACTTAGAATCAAATGCTTTTAAATTAAGGAAAATAAAATCTCTATGATTTTATCCAATCATAGTGTGTATCTAAAGCCAGCAATTTTGCTTAGCATCTTCCTTCTTTAGAGATGTTTTCTATGAGAAGAAGCCTCAGTCTAACCTCCAGGATGTCAACTCCATCTTCATGCATGCAAAGTGTGGTTCCTGGGGATGAGAAGGCGTCTGTTTAATTCATCCTGAGGCCCTGGTTAGAGAACGCATTGTCTGCAGGACAGTAGGGGGAAGCAGTGTCCTTTTCAAGGAAGCACCCTCATGACCTATAACTGTCACTGGCACTCAATGCCAAGGGCCCTGGGTAATGCCTAGAGCACAGAGACACTCAGGGAGCTGGGGACCCCATGGGGTCTGCCTCTGCCCCTGAGAGGGTGTTTCCGAGATCTGATGAATGTGGCTTCACTTAGTGTGGTGTTTAAGTCTTTTCCAGACACCCGGGAGCAGTCCATGTGGCACTTGCTGAAGAAAAGGTTCAGGTCCCTCGGGGAATCTCAGAGGTTCCATAGGTGAACTAGGAAATTTCACTCTGGAGCTATTTGAAATCATTTAAATTTAAATATTTCTGAATATTAGAACAAAACTTGGTCACCTTACAGGCTGTGTATCACGACTGCTACTCTGGGACTGGGACACCAATACCAACAGGGTGGGGGTTAGCTGCTACTTATTGGTTGTTTTAAAGCCAAGCAAATAAGAACATCCTGGCAGTACTGTCAATATGGCCAAGAGGCTGTGAGCAAATGGACAATTGAAGTCAATTTATTGAAATGATCTTCTCTTTACAAATTTAGCCACACCCTTATCTGTGTCCTATAGCACCTAGCCCACAGCCATTGTCCAGCAGCATGAGCACATTCCAGGAGGTGTCTTCACGTGGAGCTCCAGGGGTCTTCATTCTTCTCAATTGGATCACAGGCAACTGCTGGTGACACTACAGTGAAAACATTGTCTCAAAGTAGTTTCAAGCAATCCAGTGAAGCAAACCCTTTTATGACCAAATTCCAGCACAATTCTCCCCCAATGCGGTTCAGTCCTCTCCTGCACCTGTTGTACAAGGAGATAACAGAACAAAACAAACACATGAAACCTTATTTTAAGCCAGAACCATAAAGCCCTTTTCCTCTCATGCCAGATGTTCTCAGAGGTCTTATAAGTCACTTTTATTTAGATAAAATGTAATATGACGGCATCACCTGTTTGTTTGAACTCTCATGCTTTCTTCCATAATGACATTCATTTTAACTCCCTTCTATGAAGCTATGAATCTCCTTAGAATAATTCACTTGGTGTCTTTGGTATTTCTACCTGCTCTCCAAGCCTGAGTGCAAGACGACTCATTTTAGGTTAATTACACTCTGTGACATGTGCAATGGCTTGTTACAGTTACGGAGCGGGGACATTGACTGAGCAAACCAGCCCTGGGGCTGTGATCACCCTCCGATTCTGCAACTTTTCCTGCTGAAGAGGATAAGAAGTGTGTCCTCCACCAAGTAAAGTGAAAAAGCTGCTACCACACGTCCCCTGAGGTAGCTCTCTACAGAGAATGCTGGGGGTGTTGGAGAATGCCACTCGGATGTGACATCAGCCTGATGTTGCCAACATCGGACCCTCGCTCAGGTGGCACTTCCTGCTCCTCTGTGGATGGAGACGAGGCTCTGCAGGCCACCTTTGGGAGGAAAAGGGGATGAATGAGGAGCTGCAAAGCAGGACAGGTGCTCTATGCAGCAGAAGATCCCAAGAGCAAGGGGAGAACATGGGTCTGTTTAGGTTTTCCTCTCACACATGAGAAAACTTCTGGTCTCCCATGCAGAGGAATTTATGAAGGGAGCTGAGAGAGACTAGGACTCTTCCTCCAAAGCAAACTCCAAGCTGCACTGAAACCATTCACTGCTGCCTCCAATGCACATTCCCTGTGTGCTCCCACTCCTGCTTTCTCAGCTCTGGGGACCAAGGTCACTAGGGTGCGGTGCTCTCCTTTGGGTGGGGGATAAAATAGCTAATCATGTCGAACCTAGAACCACCACAATAAACCCACTGCCCATACCAGATCTGTTTCTTGAGTGTCTCATATACACTGGAAGCACCAGTGGGCAGAGCAATTCTCTCCCTCATAAGCTCCTGGAATGAGCCTGAAGAGTACAGGCATTTAAATAACATTAATACGATTTTGATTCATAATTTTTAAAAATTCACCTCTTAATGTATTTCTTTTTCCCTGTCATATTGTTCAAAGTAGTCCATCATCAATCTTTAGAATGCAATTACCACATTGAGAAATTATACCAGCCAGGTACCAGTGGCACACGCCTGTTATCCCAACAGCTTGGGAGGCTGAGGCAGGAGAATTGGGAGTTCAAAGCCAGCCTCAGCAAGAGGGAGACACTAAGCAACTCAGTGAGACCCTGTCTCTAAATAAAATACAAAATGGGACTGGGGATGTGGCTCAGTGGTCAAGTGCCCCTGGGTTCAATCCCTTGGTACAAAAAAAAAAAAAAAAAAAAAAGAAAGAAAGAAAAAGAAATTATACCAATAAATTGCATAAAGATATTTCAGTGATAAAACCTAACTCCAAATTTGAATATTAATCATCTCATATTGTAAAAATTTCACAAAGATGTTAAAATTCAAAAACTACATACGCTTAAAATTTAATTTCTTTAGTTTAAGTTTCAAACATTGTGCTTTTGAAGTTATAATTCCAAATAAATTCTGCTTTCTTATTACACACAATCTGATGCACAGGGATTGTGCTGGCTTTGTAAATGTTAGGAATGTGCCCTGCCAGAAGTCTGAACCGCAGTCTCTGATCTGAGATGCTACTTTCCCTTTACCTTTCAGAAAAGGAAGTGCCAGTCCTGCTGGCTCCATTGGAAACTTGTACCCGCTACTTAAAGAAGAAGTGATACCAGTCCTCACAATATCCTTCAGAAAATGGAAGAAGAAGGAACCCTTGGTAACTTATTTTGTGATGCCAGCATTATACCAACAGCCAAAACAAATAGATTATAAGAAAAGGAAATTATAAACCAATATTACTCCTAGATATATAGGAATAATTCTCAAAAATATTATCAGATTGAATATTATACTATGAAAAGGAATTGTACACCTCCACCAGGTGTTATCTTTCCCAGATATGTAGGACTTCCCCTTCTAAGGAATAGAATTCACATGATTATATCCATTGATGTAAAAAAAGGGTTGAGTGAAATACAACATCCATTTGTCATAAAATTGATAAGTAAAGTAAAATAATGAGGGCATCTGTGTAAAAACCTATTTCTAATTTCAAACCTAAGGGTGATAAAATGAATAGTTTTGCCCTAAGTATTCCTAAGACTAGGTAGGACAAGATGCTCTCAATACTCTCTTTCAGAATTGTTCCCCAAAATTCCTAACTGGTGCAATAAGACAAGAAAAAGGAAATATGAGGTTCACAGTTTTGAAAAGAAAAAAAAAAAGAACTTAGTTCATAGGTGATATAAAAGCAAAGAATGAAGAAAAATGAACAAACCAAGAAACAACCTCAACAGATCCTGGCACTAAGAAGTGACTATAGCAAGGTAACCAGATATGAGATTAATATATAAAAGCCAGTTGCTTTCTTATACAACAGCAGTGAACACTCAAAATTTGAAAATAACATATGTATATTAATAACATATATTACATATATATAATTTCAGTAGGATCAAAATAAATAATTATACATTTAACAAAATATATAGTGGGGTTGGGAATTGGCTCAAGTGGTAGCATGCTTGCCTGACACATGTGAGGGTTAGGGTTCGATCCTCAGCACCACATAAACATAAAATAAAGATATTGAAAAAAATATACTGGACCTGAATAAAAAATACTACAAACACTAATCAAGGTCATAAATAAATGGAGTTTCCATGCTCATGGGTAGGATGGAAAGACTGTGTGATTGAGATATGATTTAAAGATGGTGGAATGAATCTGTCTTACCTTTCCTATGTACATATATGAATATGCCTCAGTGAATCCCCATATCATGTACAAACACAAGACTTGGAAGATATTTAGAATAAAACGTACTCCACATTTATATAAATATGTCAAAATACACTCTACTGACATGACTAAAATAACAAATAAAAATAATAAGGAGAAAACCTTGACAAGAAAAAAAAAAAAAACGTCATTGATTCCGAGCTTGTTATAGAGAGTGAAAGCAATCTCAGTTATAATCTCAGTTGTTCTGTAGACTTCAACAATTCTTTCTAAATTTTATTGGGAAAGGCAAATTAATATTTGCCTTCAGGTTATTCCATTCTCTGCCTTCATAGTCACTTTGCTTTCTATGAGCCAATCTTTGTTTTCCCTTTCTCTATAAGGACACTTACAATTGCATTTAGGGCCTTCCTAGATAAAAACAGAATAATATCCCTATTTTAAAGTTCTTTACTTAATATATGAAAAGTGCAGGTATCTTAGAAAGCTCACCTTTTCATTGCTCACCCTACAGTTTTTGATAAAAAACAAAAGTTGGAAGCAACTAAACTGCCCTGCCATAGGTTAGTAAGAATGTGTTAAAATTGTCATGTTAGTTTTAACCAAGAGGCGTACTAATGTAACGTGTTGGTAACAGGGAGACTGGATATGGGAGCTCTGTATTACCTTTGTAATTTTTCTGTGTGTTGAAAACCACTTTAATACTAAAAGTTTAATTAAAAACTACACATGTGCAAGCCAGCTTTTTATGACTGTGACCAAAATACCCAGGAAGAACAACTTAGAGGAAGAAAAGTTTATTTTGGGCTTGCAGTTTAAGATCTCTTGGTCCCCTGTCAGGCAACTCCATCCATCTGGGCCAGAGATGAGGCAGAACATCATGGTGGAGAGGCATGGCCAAGGAGACCTGCTCATAGGATCCAGGAAGCAGGGAGAGAGAGAACATCAGGATCAGGGAAATAATAGAGCAATACAAACACCCCCAAGGATGTGGCCTGATTCTTCCAGTCTGTCCCATCTGCCCCAATGGCCACCCAGTGTTCCATTCAAATTATTAACCTATCAAAGTGACTAATTCACTCACGAGGTGATAATGTCCATCATTGCCTAAAAACCCCACCTCTGAACTTGCTGTACTGAGGACCATGCTTCCAAAACATGAGATTTTAGGGGTACATTTCTAGATTCAAACCATAAAAATATAGACTATGTTAAATAGTTATTTAATTTTTCTTTGTGATTGGAACTTGTAACATATAGGCCAAAATTAACAAAGATCAAGTTAAATATGATCCGCAGAACATTTTAAACTTGAAAATGGTTCACCCACACATGGGGTGGGTCTGAATCCCTTCTCTCCTCCCTGACTTTCCTACTACCATAGAGACTGAGGGGGCTCCAGCAAGGGCTGTGTTGCTGCAATGAGCAGAGGAGAGGAACAATGGGCAGAAACTCTTCTGTGGGATATTGTGCAGAAATACTCATGTGTGTTGTGCAAGCCTCTTCAGCATTTTCTGATGTCAAAATGGTTGAAGCCACCCAAGTGGACATCCATCAAGGATTAGCAAAGTCAACCCAACACGTGATGAAATGCTATGAACTACAACTATGCTGAATGTGTACATCCATGTGTCTGTCTTTGTGTGCATAGGTCATATGAATGCAGCACCCAATATTAATATGAGTTAGAAAATGGGCCTGATCTTCCAAGACTACAAAAGAGAAAAACACAGACTTGTGTTGGGGGAAATGATGTTAAAATTGTCATATTTTAAAAATGAGATGCATATATTTTCTTCAAAATATGTGAGGTAGTGTGGAAATTTCTTATTTAAATCATATTTCCAGTTGGATAAATCAAAATGAGCATGGAAAATACACTTGAATGTACCGTAGGGCCATCCCAATACTTGCTTTCTACTTTCTCATTTTATTATTATAAAGAATGACTTTAGTCCTTTGTTCTCAAGTTTGGTATCAGTTAACAAATGTAACATCCCTGTCGACTACTTGTTATGGTAACCTTATGCCAATCAGAGTTACAAAGCACTGTGGTTAGTCACCAGCTTTAAATTATTCATATGCATTAATAAAATGTTTCAGAAACCAATGCAAAAATTCATTTCTAAGAATGCTAAAATCCCTGGAATAAGTAATTTCGTAGAAAATAGAAGGCGGAAAAGTATATTTAATGATGCTGTCAGAGTTTGCAATAACCCTGGAGAGAACATAAACATCTCCAATATCTATAAGAAGATAATGAAAAAGGAGAAAACATGAAAACCATTAAAATACAAGCCCTTCTGCATCTTTGGAAGATAACAACAAAAACACGAACCTGGCATTAGCCAATTTGGATGATGTATTGGTGGGACATAAAGGATTAACTGAACAATAATTTACACAGGTCCTCATACACACTTTCTCAGAAAGAATGCGCTTTTAATACAACTTGCTCTAAGAAATAAAGAGCAGCATTCCAAAATCAAACTAGAATGCAGGAAGCTGATCAACTATGCCGGGGATACTGACCATAAGCTGTCAACTAGAAGTCACATCATAGGAAGCACAGTCTGGTGTAGGCAGGGGGTGGGGTAGGCTGGCCTGGGTGGAAGATCTGGAAGATATTTCATCCATCCAGTGAGACACTAGTCTGGCTTTGACTCCTGCTCTATTCCACTGCACACAGATGAGAGGAGAGCACCCTAACCTGCCTACACTACCCTGCACCCCAGGCGGCTATGGGATCCTTTTCAACATTGGCAAATCAAAACATCAAAATCTGAAATTTGATGGCAATTGATCCCAGACTCAAATATGTAAAGAGAATTTTGATTAGCCTCTTTCTGAAGCCACTATGATCTAAAGCACATCATGTGTGTATCTCCTGCCCAGGAAATAAATGAAATGTTATTATGTTTAAAAGTAGCCATTTCTGAGGGAGGGAAGGTAAGAAATAGGGAAGGCATGTACCCCATGTGCAGATTAATCAGCAGGCACACACACCCACATGCACATGACGCAACTTTTGGATTCCAAACAGGGCTTCAGTTTCGACCACTATTGAATGGTCAATAATCTATTCATGGCCTCCGTGGCCAATTTTCCCTTTCATTTGTATGGTACTTGTACCCATACAGATTTTCATTGTTTTCCTGCATAAGTGGCCACAACTAAAATGTGTTCCAAAGGAAAATAGAATATTTGTAGATTATTTGAGTAATGAATCCAAGTCCATGTTGATGAACATTGTGAATTAATCATTTACTAACTGCTTCACTTTATATCAAATGCCTATTGAGCCTTTGGGCATTGAGCTATATTCTGGGCAAACAAAATGGGTGGTGGCATTCCTGCCTTCAAAAAACTCAGCACCTCATGGTGGAAAAAAAACATCATCTAGTAATTCCAGCATGCAGACTGCCTGTGGCTGGCAGGCTTAGGAGAGACTTCCTTAAGAAGGTCAGACCTGAAATGTGTTAGAAAAGGAGAACACAGAGATTGAGATGCAGAGTAAAGAAGGAGTAAACTTTCCAAGCAGCAACAGTGCATACAAAGACTACAGAAAAGAGGGATTCTGGACTCTTAAAGAAGCTTCCAGCATTGACAAAACTGAGAATGAGGGTTTCGAAGAGCAGAACGAGGAGAGAGGATTGTTGTGTTTTGCTAATACTTGCAGTATTTATAAATGCAGGATCTTATTAACATTGTCAAAAAGTTAGTGGAGATAAATGAACCAGGTTACAAATTGAAGAAGTGAAACCAGAAAAAAGAAAAATCCTACTATTATCCATGCAAGATATATTAGAGTGAGAGACAGAAGCAAAGCTGTGTAGTGAAAATAGGGTGGTTTTGAGAGGCACACAGGAGGTTTTATCAGCAGGATCAATTTAGAGATATGAAAGAAGGGAGGAGCCAGGTTGATGAGAAGGTGCCATGCGCCAAGTGGGCTGTGTGGAGGGCAGAGAGCTGCAGTTTGAATGTGCCCCACAGTTAACGTGCTGGAAACTTCATCTCCAGAGCAGCAGTGTTGACAGGTGGGACCCTGGACACAGGGCTCTGCATGGAGGATTAACACACACCATGGGAATGGGTTAGATATCATCAACTGGCATCCTGACCAAGGTCATGCCTGGCCCCTTCCTCCCTCACATGTGCACATGCACTGCCTTCCTTCTCCTTCATCAGATGCAGGATCTTGTTCTTGGCCTTTCTAAGCTCCAGACTGTAAGAAATAAATCTGTTTTTTAAAGTAAATTACTCAGTCTCCGGTAGTGTATAAGAGCAGCACAGAGTGGACTAATACAGGAATAATCACATGCAGGGTGGTGAAAGATGGAAGGTCACCATGTGAGTGCAGTTTGAAGGGTGGATGGGAAGGACGAAGGAGAGCCTTTGAGTTCAGGTTTAGACATGGTAAGTATCTGCCTCCTGTGGGACATCCATGATAAATGAGTAAAGGATCTGGAAGATATTTCATCCTGGAGTCGGGGTTCTTAAAGAAGGGAGCGTGACATCATTTACTAAAAGTATGAAGAGTGAGAAGGGGATGGAAACTAGGATAGAACCCTAGGAACTCCTATCTAAACATGGAGGAAGAGGAGTCTTCTAAGAGAACAGGAAAGAGTGGTCAGAGAAACAGAAGGAAACCAGGGCGACAGGTGTCCCTGTGCCTTCAAACTTGAAAGACATCAAGTTTTGAGAAGGAGGGCAGGTGGGATGGTGAATTCCTGTTGTGGACTCTTGTGAAATAACAAAATCCAGGGGCATGTGACAAGCTGGAGGTCTCTAGCAACCCTCGGGGGAGTAGATGTATGCAGCTCCTCCATGAATGGTAAAGAGCTCAGACAGATGCAGGTCACAGCATCTGAACATTGAAGAAAATGCTTTGAGTGATAGTCAAGACAGAAATTTAGAACTGAAGATTGTTTCTGAGAAGAAGTATCCACAGGACTTAGGCGTATGCTGACATGGGCCAGTGGAGAAGGGAGGTTGAAGACACAGGCAGAGTGGGACAATCACCAGGGTAGTCCTGCATCAAGAGCACAAGCCAGAGATCAGTCCCTGGGCTGGGACAGGCTCCTGCACTGAACGAGAGGAACAGAATGATGAGAATGGGTACCATTAAGTGGTGACATTGATAGAACTGGGGACGAAGGTCAAGGATGGGGGAAGTGCTTGTCAATTCTTCTGTTTTCTTTGTACCAGATTGTGGGGTGGAGTGTAATAATGAGGAATCACAGGAGTGGGTACAACTTTGGGACCTTTCTTAATAGGACACCTTAGAGCCAGTCATCAGATATCACAGTGGGAATGCCTGGCCAGAGACCATGACATTTCAGAGGCTCTCATCTGCAAGTATATATGATATTCTGCTCAAAGATCAGTCTAGAGAGGGAACATTTGGAAAGATTGGGTTGTCCTAAGATGGGGTTTTCTGTTGGGGTGGACTGTGAGTTTGGAGTTGACGTATTAACCACAGCGGGCTACGCAGTGAAATATCTGGTCTAGGTGGGCAGGAGGGTAAATAAAACAGGAGGGTCAGGGAGAGAAGTAAGAATACATGGACTTGGGCATTGTAGTGAGTTTGGAAATGGTGGGAGAAGGGAGCAGGAGGTCTGGGCGTTTGCAAAAGTGTAGCTAAGTAATTACAGTTTAAAATTACAGTAGGTAGGTATTAGCAAGCTTCATATTTAGCTGAGAGAATGTGAGCCTGTGCAAAGTCTTGGCAGAATGGGCAGAAGGTGACATGACGCTAGACTCTCCAGGCCCAGATGATTGAACCAGGACTGGACCTGTGACCCAAAGCCAACCACTGATGGTTGACCATGTTCCCTGCCCAAGACTAGAAGGACTAACAGTTGCAGACACAGTAGCAGATGCTTGAGCTGACAGATAGTCTCATTTCTGTACTATAGGAAAAGTGGTGGGGAGCAAGTGCTGTGGCCTCTCAGGTGACCACAGAGACAGGTGGTATCTCCATTCTCCATGGGGTCTGATGGGTCAGATTCACCACGAAGGCTGTGAAGGTTTAGCATGGGGTTCCCTCACATGTGCAGGCCCTTTGCATGGCCTAGCGATGTGTTCTCATAGCAACCCTTTGAGTGACGTTCATAAGCTACAGTCTTCTAACTGCCACTGTTCAGAACAGCAGCACTCTGGGCCTGTCTCTGTCACACTGCTCTGTTGGCTGATTTGCCATAGATGTTTATGGGACTGGCTGTGGGGAGGTCTGAATGGAGAGCAGTACTTACATTGCATCTCTGTGCGCGAGCAGACTCTGTCGGGGTCTGTCACATCTAGGAATGACCTCCTTAGCCACCACCAAGGCCACAGATGCAAACTTGGCCAGTGGGTTCCAGGTCCAGAAGCAGGTGGCTGCTGGGGAGGAGAGAACACTTGGAAGGCCCGGAGCAGCTGGTCTGAGGGACATTCTTCAACCCCAGGTGTGAGAGGATCTGGTAGAGGATCTAGACTCAGTCTGGCCCACTTAAAGACGGAGTTCTGTCTTCTCAGGTCTAAATTTAAGAACACAACATAGAGAATAACAGACGTATATTTTTGGGGGGATGAGAATTGCACAAACTAGAACTTATCAGAATTTTACTTTGCATATAATTCAAAACTATGTTACTTTACTAAGTAGCTAGTTCACCTTTAATAACTCACATATGAAAGAAGATTGATAGGGATTTTCTCAGATTTCACAACTATGCCCAATTGACCAGGTATTATCCATAAGATGTGAAGCTGAAATAAAAGCTTTAAGCTATTAAAGACATAAAGTTAAATGTCAATCAGCCATCTTAAAGAAAAACTGAATGATTTTGACAAACTCTGTAGACAAAATGTTACAAAATGGTTGCAATGTGAATAAAAAAGTGATTAAAGAGCATATTGTCAAAGATCACAGGAAAGTATTTTGGAGTCCTCACAGCCAATTACAAGTCAAACAATATGTCATTATCCCAGTTCTTATGCTATTTTGAACATTTGAGCATTTTAATATCTGTATTTTATTTATTTTAAAATTCCATATAAACATATTTTTCTATTCTTAATTCTTTATTGTTTGTTAAGTTTTCTTTAAGAGGATGTCCCAAATGAAGCTCTACAAAATCAATGTCAACATAACTTAGTGTGTAACGAGCCGGAACCTGACTTAAGGAGTGAACTTTTTGTCAAACACTGGATCCACCCTGCTCCTGACTATGTACCTGCCAATCACCCTGCCCCTTCACAGCTGGGGAAACTCTGATAAGAACCAGGTTCCCCAAGGGAGGATTCTGGGTGAGATGGCAGGAACAGAGGTGTGCATGTTCACAAGGAGAAGAAGGGCCCCAGAGACTCACATGCAGAATGGGTCACTGAGGGGTACTTATGTGACTATCAATGAACCACAATCACCAGATGGGCCTAACTAAAAATTGGCATTTGAGCTATAAATTTTTCTATTCTTATGTTTTGATCATTCAATCAATAATAGATGCCTACCATACACTAGGCATTGTGTCTGTGAGGGTTTGTGTCTGTGTAGGGGGCACAGGTAGTCATCATTCATCTATTCTAACTTCGATAATCCTGTAGCTTAAAAGTTTGAGGCAATATTGACCAAGACAAGAAAACATCAATATGAATCAAAACATCAGCAGATCTATATAATAAGGAGGAAACTAAATAAGGCAACAAGAAAATGATGCTTTCCGTTGTCAACACATTATCAAGGATTTAACACAAGAAAAATGTAAATATTTGGACATTTGCAAGTTCACTTCTCATCTTTTATCTTCTGGCATTAGAGGCAAAAATTTTTTAGGACATGATAGCAAACTAACACTTTTTTCCAAATATTTGTTTTTTTCTGATATAATCCTGATAGAAAACAACCTCCCCATACCGCCCCCCCCCCCAGAGATGCCTATAAAATTCTGCACCCTCTACACACCACGGATCCTTGGAGACCCGGCATCAGGATACTCCCTGAAGGACAGGTGTGGGAGGCCATGAGAGCCCAAGGGACAGAGACAAACAGGTTTTTAAAGAGGTCGCAAGATGGGGAAACTCAATGTAAATCGTTTCTTTTGCTCTCATGGTCCTTATGGAATCCGGATTCGTCACCCCCAAATTAGGAACCCATTTGGAGCAGCAGCGTCCTTCCACCAAGGAGAGGAGAGCAGATGGACCTTATTCCCAGGGATCATTTCCTCCAACAGTTTGTTTGTTGTCTTCATTAGTTTAAAAGCACTGACCGCCCAGCTCAAAAATATCCAGGATAGAAGTGGTTGATAAAGAAGATCCAGACACAGCTGGTTTTACTCTGTATGTGATGAAACATGGGAGAATTTACCAACACACGTGCATTTCATTACATGTGAGCATATTCGTGTCCTCAAAAACCACCCGGCTTTCTGGACCTGCTCTATTTTAGCAATGATTTTCTGACACTGCTGTTCCTGTAAACAGAGTTGGATACAAATGGAAGCAGTCGATGCTGTTTCTCAGTTTGTTGAGAATGATAATGCTGCCTTTTAGACAGAAGAGGTATGTGACTATAAAACCTGATGCGGTAGATCCAGGTCCACCAGGGGATTTTTCTTAATGATTTGGAGAAGTCGTGCTGATAGGTAAAGCACTGATTGCCTCAGTTCCTCCTCTGATAACTGGAACTTAAAGTCCATAGGAAACTTCTAGTAGAGCAGTAGAGACTGGCTCACTGTCTAATGAATATGACATCCACCACCCCCTGCCTGTGTCCATCTATGAAGTCAGCCACACACACAGCGACACTGGGAGGACTTGCAGATGTCCCTCTGTGAACTGTCTGGTGTGAAGGCAACTTCAGTATGAGGAAGAAGCCTAAAAATGCCTAATTGAATTAGAACCTCGGGCACATGATTTCTATCAGTAATTAATATGTTGCTGAGTCAATAAGATAGTTGGACTTAGATCGATATTACATCATAATGCAGTAATGGCTGAGCACTTCAATAACAATTTTGAAGATCCAAAATGGATTGTAAACTTTTATTTCTCAAAACAGGTCAGCGTTTTGCTGATAGATGAATTGGTATCAATAAATGCTTAGTTATTGGCTCAGAACACTGAGAAATCAATGACAAAACTGGAATACAGTTCCTGTCTTTTAGAATCTAGTGCTGCACAGGGCATTCATCAGTAGTGACTATAGGACGAGGTCTGATCCTGGGGAAGAGGACAATTGAACTCACAGCAATGGTTCTCAAAGTCGGGTGCCTGGAACAGCATCAGCTGAGGATGGGTTAGATGGCAAACCAGGGGCCCTCCCTGGACTTACTGAATAGGAGACTGCGTCAGAGGGACCCCACGAGTGTGCTTTAAGAAGCCCTCCAAGTGTTTATAGTACCTGGTAATATTTGAGAACCAAAGGTATTTAGAAAATAATGAGTATAATAGAGAAAAGGGAGTGTGTGCTTGTGTCTGGCTAACTCTTCTGTTAGTCACCCCTCCCCACAAAAGACAGAGATTCCAAACAAAGGCCAACAGAATCCACATGAGTGTCACAGTCTAAAAGGAAAAATAGATAATCTATGTTTCAAGGGAAAAATAACAGGCTGTGGGATTCCATAAGCTCACAGACAATTCAATTTGTGGGTGAATCAAGCCCTCAGCTGGGGCCTGAGGGGTGAGAAGCAGTTACCCAGGGGAGACTGGCAGAGGCCCATCCAGGGAGAGCACGATGTTGTAATGGAGATTTGATAAATAGAATAAGGAGGTAAATGGGGTTTCAGAGGCCAAAACATGAACAATGAGAGGCGAAGTTACAGGAGTAAATAGAGGTCAGGGAGCAGGGCTCACTAGATGTGGATTCCCACTGAAAATTTGAATAATAATAATAATAAGAAGAAGAAGAATGAAATGTTAATTATTTTGCTTTTTTAACTTCTGAGTTTTGATGTTATTTGGGTCGCTGCATTAATGTCTGCAAAGGGATAAGGATAAAGGTGGAGAGAACAGGCAGAAAATTATGTAAACCAGGTGAGAGCTGATAGTGGTTTGAAAAAGCTGCTGCTGATTCTAAAGGAGTCAAGATGGGAAAAAACATGCTGAAGTGAAATTAGCAGCTCTGCAAGACTTATCAGAATTGTGAGATACAGGGGGAAATGTTAAGGAGACTTTGAGGTTTCTGACACTAGACACACGGAGGGTGTGATGCCACTTACCTGGGTTAAATTATGACTGTGGAGACTGCGTTCAGTGAGGCAGAAACACACAACAGGTTTGTTCCAATAAGCACTATAAGCCTTTCCCTTCTGAAATGGGAAGCCCGCCATCTCCAGCTCCGCCCACCCCTGGGTGAGGCTGTAGATGAGTTACTAACAGGTGGTGCCTTGGTCTAACCTCATAAACATCAGCTGAACCTGGCCTGGCTGTTAAGTCTTATCTTAATTTTGGTGAGGGGCTTGCTACCTTTGAGAACCATTGTCCTGTCTTACTATCTCCTGTGGTGTGAGACTTGGGATGGAACCCTCAGGTGTGGCTATCTGCATCCAGGCAGTGGCAGGGGGCAAATCGGGTCATCCCTCTATTGCAAATGCTGCTTCTGACTCTGGAGCTAGTGACTTAAATGATGCTCTTAGTGTCTGCATGGTTTTCATGCTCTACATGGGGCTGTAAAACGTGGGCATTTGACTGTAACCCCACCTTGGCTTAAGTGGTCCCCATTCACTCTCTTTTCTTGCTCTTCTGATTTCAAAATTCAAATGGTTAAACCTAAATGATGTATGGTACTATTCAAAAGAGGTGCCCATGGAAGGTGATTGGCTCATAGGATAGCGCCCTTATGGTAGAAGACCTAGAGAGTTGCCCTGTTCCTCCCACCACAGGAGGACCCAGGTAGAAAGATCAGCTAAGACCAGAAAGACCTTCATCAGTCCCCCAATGTACCAATGCTTTGGTCTTGGACTTTCTGCCTCTGAAACTGAGAAATAGAAATTTCTATTATTAACAAGCCACCTGGTTTATGGCATTTTGTTATAGCAACCGCAATGAACTAGGAGGGGAGGGTTGAGTCAAAGAATCAGGAATGATTTTGTGTCCAACTGGACAACCAAGTTTAGCAAATTTTACTCTGAATGAATGCACTGGATGAAAAGCATTACTTATGATTAGAAGAGTCTGACATCCTGGTGACACTGGTGTTAGACTGGTCTCATTGAACTTTGGGAAATTTTTCTGTCCTTGGAGCCAACATGTAAACAACAATATCACTTTTTAATGATTTTTTAAAAGTTGGAATAAAAGTTGAACAAAGAACCAATTATGTAACCTATACAGAAAGTCATACTCTATAGATTGGTACCTAAGCCCAGTCACCAGCCACACATGGTGCATTCAGGGTTTTGGATACACTCTTCTTAAAACATAGACTTTGGAAGAGATGCCAAGGTATAAGTAGCATATTTGTGTCTTCTGGCTTTCATGTATTGAGAAATATTGCCACAGGCCCCCATGGTGAATGAGAAAACTTTTTGTGCAGGCTACATGTTCACCATAAGTTTTCTCAAAATATGGAAATTTATTATGAATTTCTAATTGAGCATGCACTTTCAATTTTAAAGTTCATCAATAATAGATGATGAAATTTATTGCCAATAAAAAAAGTGTTAACAAATAATAAAAATAAGTAAATGCTAAATCCATTGAACCAAGAGAGTTCAGGTTACAGTCCACCTGTTATTCAATGTGTTTAATAAAGTGGAGTCAGTTGTTCAGAGACTAATTTTCCTGGGTAAAAGAAAGAGGGAGCACAAAGAAGAGGGCCCACTAAATAACCTGCACATCTTAGATTAGAAGCAGGAGGAACTAGGAACAAGAATGTTTTTTAATTATCCTAATTGGTGCTGATGCAGATGGTTCAGGGGCTACCCCTGGTGGGACAGGAATGGGGACTGACAGGGAAGAACTCTGTCCCCACCAGAACAAGCACAGAGAATTCTAGTGACCTTAAAATAACTTTCAACATCACGACATAGTCACAGAGCTCAAAGAAATTGCTGTGGAGTACATAGAAATTGTAGACCAAAAAGCTGTCATTGAAAAGTCATTTGTAAAAGGTTTGCAACGGTATAATCGTGTGAATTTGGACCATTCTGCCATCAAGTTGGATTTTATTTCCAAATATCACTGAAAGTCCAGTCCTCTGAATCTAATTCTATTCAAGTGGGACACTGTGCCTGACTAAATGCAGGAAGAAAGAGCTTTGATTGAAAGCTGTCTTAGCATGGGTACCGGCATTTTCTATCCCCAAGCTATAACCAAGATCCAAGGTTTTGATTAAGGTCTCTGCCACTTTCATCCTCAAGGTAGACAGATGTAGAAGGAGAGCCTAGAATTCAAAGGTGTCATTGAATTTGCTCCCAAAAGGGGTTAATAACTATTTTGAATCTAAAAAAAAAAAAAACCCTGTGTGATGTCAAGTATAGAGCATAGTTCAAATTTTGGTTGGGGACTTAAACTTCCCAAGAAAGTCCCGTAGTCTTTTTCATGTGTAGCTAAGTGTGTGAGGAATACTTATTTACCAAGAACTCCTAAGGGTGAACAACATACCACTAGTTAATATGAAGAAAAGAATCCTCAAATTTGGCAATAGTTTATATCTTTTTAAATAGTTTATATTCCCAGAAAAGTTGATCAGGGCCTTTTAAAAAAGTGACTGCCTTCTAGGTCTGTCCAGGGAGCCAAAATGGGAACAGTCTTCTACAAAACATTGAATTCAGCAACTCCATGGCAATCAGCCAAAGGCCGGTGTTCTCATGCAAGGCTAATATCTACGAATGATTGCATTTTACATGCCATTAAAATGGTCCTGGATGCTTTATACATATTACCTCATTTGTTTTCACAATGTGAATCAGGTAGTACTTTCTCATCTTATGCAAGTGAAGAAATTGGACTTTAATAGGTCAGTATCTTGCTGAGTTTGCACTGGTGGTGGAGTGACCTGATACAGAACAACCATCTTTGGTCCTAGATGAGTTTATTTCTTTTCAAGCCTAATTCTAAAACATGAAGATATCAAAACAAAGGTGGAAAGACAGAATTTCAGAACTAAAAACTCTTCTTCAGTTTAGAAGAATACACCAATTATCAGATTTTTTGGGATCTGATGTTATCATCTCAGCCAAACTTCATGAAGTTAGATTTAAAAAAAAATTGAATTTTCAGGTCTCATTGGTAAATCCATTTCATCTCAGCTTGAAAATTTGTTTCACTCAAGACAATGAAGCCTCTTTATTCTCATTCCAAGTCAATAATCACCCTTTTTATTTTCAAATAGGCCTGCCTTCACAAGAGGTTTGCTTATTTACTGAAACCAGGGCTTGGAGCAGGCGAGGCCAGTGCTCTATCTCTGAGCGACGTTCCCAGGCCTCAGAAGGGTTTTCTCATCTAATGAACCTGGAGCATTGTAACCATGTGTTGTCAGGTGAAGAGTTCTCAATGTCAGTGAGGATGTTTGACTGTGACTTTTTACCCAGGAAGCCTGAGCAGAGAAAGAGTGCTGATGAGCTGTGATGATGTGCTTCTCAGTCTGCCCGTTGATGGTGTGGTGTCCTGATGGTTTGAGCAACACTGCCTGCTCCAGGGGTGTTCAGTCGGCCTGAGTCAGTCCCTTAGAGCCCTATGTCCTCAGGCGCCAGCGAGAGTCATATGTGAAAAAAGTACAAAAGTTCTTGGAGGTAAAATGATTAGATAATGAGAGTTATTACATAATCAGGAGATCAAACCAGTGATATGAATCAATTGGGTGGTAACAGTAGTCAAGTGGGGTGTGACTGAAGGAGGTAGGTCACTAGGGGGCGCCATGGGGGTTTATGTTTTGTCTCTGGTGAGCAGAGAGCCTAGAGGATGTGCTCACCCCCCCATATCTATCTATCTATCTCTCTCTCTCTCTCTCTCTCTCTCTCTCTCTCTCGTCTCTCTTCTGAAACCATGAGCAAAAATAAATCTTTCCCTTTTATCTTGTTCTCGTCAAGTCTTTTAGCCACAGTAACACAAAAACTGACTAACACATTTCTGTCACTAAAGCCAATCATGGTGGGGCACACGGCCTGCCTTTTATCCTCGCCTGCTCCAACACAGCCAGGCTCCAGGTTCCAGGCTGTGAAACTCCCTGCTCTTTCCACTGTCAGCCCATCTCCCAGACACATCCTCAGGGCAGGGGAAGCTCTAGAATTGGGCTGACATATAGGAGACTGGTGCACAATGGAAATCATAGAACATATAACTCTCATAGCACAATATGGACTTTATTGAGAATAACAGGGGCCAAATAAGAAAAGTACATAGGGAATTTTTTTTTTTTAAAGAGAGAGTGAGAGAGGAGAGAGAGTGAGAGAGAGAGAATTTTTAATATTTATTTATTTATTTATTTATTTATTTATTTATTTATTTATTTATTTTAGTTCTCGGCGGACACAACATCTTTGTTGGTATGTGGTGCTGAGGATCGAACCCGGGCCGCACGCATGCCAGGCGAGCTCACTACCGCTTGAGCCACATCCCCAGCCCAGTAGGGAATATTTTAAAATGTTATGGGAAAGAATATTTTCATGTTTCATTAAATAGCTTAGTAAAAATTCTTACATCACCCACCTCTAACACACACAAAGAAACAAGGAACTTGCAAGGTTCTCTACCTGCATTAAGCTGCCGTTAAGTGGCCAGAGTTGAGGTTGAAGAGCCAGCTCCAATACTGACTACTTTACAATGGCCACCTCCACATCTGCCCGCAAAATGGTGTGCAGGGACTTCACCAGAAGCCCCCAAGCACTGGAAGCACCTTTGAAAGCCTGAGCCCTGTGAACTTCTTGAGGAAGCTGTATTGTGGAGTTAGGACAATGTGATGGTCATCCACACATGAGTTGTCATCACGGTGGATACCTATCTTTATTCCACCAGTAGCTTATGACATGGCCCATCTTTCCAAAGATAATTCATGATTTTCCTTTTTGCTTTCTGCCCAAATCGGACAGATGAGACTCCATATACTTGTGCTCCGGGATCATTGACCCACTTAGCAAGCCCTTGGGCTATATCAGCAAGGGGCGTAGTGAGCAGGAATAATGGAAAGGCAGGGTGGTGGCACTGCATGTGTTTCAGAACTGCTTCTTCCCCAAGGTTCCCATCCTGTGCTTCACTCTGAGGATGGATTATCCTTAACATCAGGCCAAGAGGTTTGGGGGGATAGATTTAAATTATGATTTCCACAACTTTGATCTTCAGGAAAAAGCATTTGAAGGTTGAAATAACTTTTCTCTAAAAAAACAGAAACTGCACTCAATGGTGAATGGATCAGAACATTCAATCAACTACATCAGCTAAAGCATCTGTGTTGAGAAATTCAATGATCACTCAATAAATAACACCCCACAACCAATCAAAAAATTAAAAAAGAAAACAAACTGCATAACCCTTCCTACAGATAAAGTTAAACTGGAGATGCCACTTAGTCAGAGAACCAAGGGAGACTGAATTTCACACCTAGTTCCAGGGAGCACTAAACTGGGAGTGACCCCAGGGGCTGGTAGGATCGGTAGGATCGGGAGAATAAAGGAGCCCAGGTGTCCTTGTGCTTTTCCTGAGCAGACCCACTGTCAAGCAGACAAGAGCAGAGTGCAGCTGAACATGCCCAGAGATGACCAGGGGATGTCCACTGAGATCTACTCACAGGAATCACAGCAAGCAGAGCCAGGTGTGCCTGGTCATCCACATCTGTGTAGCTTTGCTGTAGTACTAAATAGAGAGATTCCACAACAGAATGAAGGACAAGACATGACGCCGTCCTGTTTCATGTGGCATGTCAGAACCAAGGCTGGATGTCAGGACTGCAGAGGGAAGGTGAGAGTTTTACTTAGATAAATCATGCACTGAGAGTAATCAAAAGAAGGCACATTTCCCAGTTAAAAGCTAAATAAATCATCTGGGTAGGGAAGAGAGGCAGTTCTCTCTTTGAGAGGGAAGGGAAGTAAACAGCTGGCCAGGTCATATCTTGGAAGCACCAAGCTCAGCTTACCCAGGGAGAAACTGGAAAACACTGCTCTTAAGAAGCATGTTCCTCACGACGACCAAATCCAGACTCACTCTGAGGAAGCAGGCAGCCCCTGCAGGAAGGGAGGTTGGCAACCCTGTCGTCACAGCTTACCCTGCTGGGGCAGGTATCCTCCTCTGAACGTGAGCCACCTCCTTTCCCACTGACAGTCACCAGGTCCCTAGACTTCTCCAGGGAGAATGTGGACCCTTTCCATCCTTCCTACCACCACTGCCCTCAGGAGGCCCAGATTTCTGCCTGGTGAGGGCTTAGAAACGGCTGTCTGGACACAGGGAGGAGGGCTACAGTTCTCATTCTTACTTCAAATATGTTTTGATCAAACCTCGGTATAGTGTGTGAGTGTGTGTGTGTGTGTGTGTGTGTGTGTGTGTTTTCTGGCTAAAGAGAAATTGGTTCATTAAACAAAGGAGATGACACATTGTGGAGAACCTTGAGCATCTTCGTGAGAGGAGACTTGGAAAGGGCTGGAATTGGAATGTGTGGTGTTGGAAATGGCTCGAGGAACCATGATTTGGCTGGGTGGCCCCTGCCACAAAGCAGAGGGAGGTTCTGTGACTGGTGCTGCCTGAATCTCATCTTGTAGTGGGCAGAAGCAGACATCACCTGTATCAGCTGAGAAAGGGTGGATTTTGTCCACATTTTGGTTTGAACAATGTTCTTATTTTTCAGATGGGATTGCAGAGAGATCTCATCCTTTTCTTGCTCACAGAGTGACCTTGTCTGTGGCTTGTGCTTTGTGAAATTGTTTATGTTTATCAACAGCAGGTCCTCCTAGCTTAGCTGATAAAAACAACCAGCCTTCAGAAGATTCTTAATTGCTTCTGGTTTATGATGATTATGGAAAGACTAAAATCCCTCCAGTTCATCTATGGGAATTCTTTGCTTCCGACCGACTTGCACATAATTTGATCTAGAATTCCCCCTCATCTCGTGAAATAATGTTACTAACCATGAGCGGGTGTTAGCTCACACACTGGTGGTTTCCCATGGAGACCTCCTCACCCGCTCTGCAGGGCTCTCCCAGCTCATCCCCTTCCCCTGTGGCCGTCTGTGGCAAAGTTCAAAGGTGAAGAGCCAGTGGCCCCAGGTTCCAAGGATCTCAGACTCTAGAGTCATGTTAGCAGGCTGCGGCAGGCAGGAGAGACTTAAGGGTGAACTGGTGTTTAAGAAGATTCTCCTCCGTATTTCTTCTCACAGCCATAGCTGGTAAAGCCCACCAATTGCAGGTGCAGAGAAGCAGTTCTGGACATAGCAGTGGCTTCACTTTTCCCCAAGGATCATTCCTAAATTAGGACTCAGCCCAGACACAAGGACTGATCCTGGTAGTTTGGAGTGGGGTGGGAAAGATTTTGTGATCCAAATGAACAAAATGAAATAGTGCAGTTTAAAGGAGAAACAGTGAAAGCACACAGCAGGCCAGACAATTTTCAAAGTCATTACATTTGTTTATTCTATAAAATATGAAGTTTATTTGTAGTAGTTAATCTGAACGGGAGCATGAGGTAGAATTTATTTCTGATATTCAGGTACCTAGCAAGTTCAATAATTTCCCAAGAGGGGAGAAATTTTATTTGACATACTACAATAAATGTGCTCTGTGGATTAGGTGAGTTGACGGCTGTGTGCCTCAAGCTAAGGCACATTGGTCCTTGGCTTCTTGTGGTGCACATTTCCCCTCTGTGCGCCCTGCCCCATCCCTCCCAGGGACTGGTGATCGGGGGAATGGTCTTTGCAGGCTCTCAGCGCCGGCCTGGAGGGCTCCTAGAGTGAGAGCCAGCGTCTGGTCATCTCAGAACCACGGAGTGAACTGAGGACCCTGAGCCCCACGTCTCTCTGCACTCTTGGGGCTGTGCTCCCTGAAACTGGGACTGGGAGCTGCCACTCCAGCCACCCCCCCCAACCCACTACTTCCTGTCTCAATCCAGGCGCAACTGTTGGTAAGGGAAGTTGGTGCCTCTGTGGAGACTTTGCGGCTGATATGGTCTCTTTTGGCAGGGTGGCTGGTTCTGCTTACAATCGACAGATGTGGGTGACACCTTCTCACCTGCCACGTCTGCAGTCCCTGCGCCCCACACCTGCAGCCTTCCCCAAGGCTCCTGAAACAAGCAAAGCCCTGGGCACCTCTTTGCACGTGCTGTGCTGACAGCCCGCACACCCCTCACCACAGCCAAACTACGAGGGACACTGATGGCTCTGCCTGCTCCGTGGAGTCTTCTCAGGGGCCTTGGTTTCTCCATCTTCTGTCATCTATGGCATCTATGAGGGTCTCCATGAGACCTAGGGCCACATGCACTGCAATTATTGCTCACACAGCTGCCTTTTCCAGACCTACTGCAAATCCTACACAACCTGTGAGAAGAGCCGTAAGAGTTCCATGCTTTAGCAGGAATATGCTTTCCCCCTAGTGATTCAAAAGCTGGATTTTATTCTTCTGACATGCCTGCCATGATACTTCAAGCATCCCCCACCAGACACTTTGTGGCTCTATAATTTTGTCACAGTTCTTGTGTGTTTTCTTCTACCTTGTTTCCATGGTATTTTGTCATTTCTTTTCAGATTTCAAAGGATCCTTCATATTTTTTTTCCTCTGTGCAAAATAAAATATTTGACAAGAGAATCATAGAATGAGAGACTTACAAATCCAAAGCTGAGCCTTTCAAATGCTTTGGGGCATGAAAAGGTACTAAGGTTTGAAAGAGGAAGGAGGTTTCTATGTATTTCCTTGTGTTATTTTGAAAAATTCATTTATTTTTTTTTTTACCAACAATAATTTGAGTCAAGACAGAGGCCATATAAGGGCTGACTGGGTGACCTAAACTTCCCTTGAACTGTTGAAATACACCCTTAAAATTTTCTCATTCTTTATCTTCACTTCCACAAAAAAGGAAGTAGACATCAGATCCTCAGTTTTGTGATGGATTAGATTTGTTACAAAGAATCAGAGAGCAGAGGCCAAGCACTGAAGGGACTCCCAGGCTCCCAGGCACGTCTTACATTTTCTAGGGAGAGACAGTGACACTTATCTAACACTTCCAGGACTACCAGTCTGAGGTGGTCAACAGCTTCAACATTAAATTGCTATATTGCTTTTGATGACATCCTGTATTTATGAATCTGGATTTGGGGAGTAGCTATGATATAAAAGTGAGCCCCGGGCAAAGTTCAAGGCAGTGCAGAAGATTGGGAAGGTAGTAGTCAATGCATCACCAGCCACAACTGTTAGTGAGAAAAATTTGAGTGAGTTTAGATACAGATAGTTACTATAATTCTATCAACTCATATAAACATGTATTGATGAAGCTGGTCAGAGTCTTTTATAGTATGATGGCACCCAAGGACATTTTGAGTGTGTCTGCAAGACACTTACAATTGATGTTTTTTTGGCTTCACTAGATAATATGTATAATATTATAGAGTCCCTGGCCCATACCCTTTCTCCACCCAAATTACACACTTAATATTTGGCTTGAGATTCAATAAGATATTTGCATAATATAAAAGAAAACCCTTCTTAAAAATAGAAAATAGTTCAAGCAATGATCAACAAAGGTCATTTGAGCCTTTGGAAAAGCTAACAGAAAGAAGATACCACAAAGGAAGAGAGAAAAGAGTCTACATCAAAGAGGGGGAAAATAATTCTATAGATGACATTATACTTCATTTATATATGATGTGTCAAAGTGCATTGTATTGTCATGTATGACTAATTAGAACAAACTAAAATATTACCTGTTCATAGACAAGCAATAAAAAAAAAGATGACATTTCAATACCTAGGTAGAAGAGACAGTGATGTCAAAAGACAACAAGTGGTGGATCGAAAGAGAACAAGATCTGAGAGAAGTATGTTCGAAAAATGTTACATGCATTCAAAGAGAATTAGAAGTAACTTGTAAATTTTTTTTTCTGTTTTGTTTTTTTAATGAGTTGTTAAAAAGATGCAGACTATTCTAACAGGATAAATATTTTTAACCATTTCACTTTGAGTTAATGAAGGCTCACAAATGAGCAACACTCCTCATTGAGGAAAACAAAAAGCTGTTGTCGACAAGCGACAGCACACACACACAAAAACAAAAAGAACTGTGTAAAAATAACTAACTGTGTTCCCATATTTTTTGAAGTTGCTTTACAATGGGATGATATGCACATGATCTTGCTGCAAACTTGCCATACAGACTTGTAATACATGTAGTCTAGACAGACGATTCAGTCCAAGAGGTGCTAACTTCAGACAATGCAGCACTATAATCCTTTTAACAACGCAATTTGTTTTACTCATTACCTTTTCTTCTAGACTGAAATACAGGCTAAAAGAAAATGCTCCCTAATTAAAATTGGTATTGTTTACAAGAAAAATTGTATAATTTTGCATTAGAATTTACAAGTATATGTTCAAATTGAATTTTTATCTTCCCCCCAAGCCCTGCCACAAAATGGGCATGAAGTAAAATTTTTTAAAAATGCCTTAATTTTCAACTTCATGCAAACTAAATAAAGATGACCAAAACAAAAGCTTAAACAATGGAAGGATATTTCACAGGAAATTTCTTATACAAAAAACACATAAGAAGATTATAAGCTTTTGTATCTGGCTGAAGATGAATTTGATGGGTTATTGTTATGTTAATCAGGAAATTGTCAAAGAATATAACAAATAAATACTTTAAAACCAACTAACCAGCTGCAATTGTGTTTCTAAAGATGGCAGCAAACCTGTCTCCAATTCCAGTGAGTTTTGCAATGTGATTTCCCATCCTGACCTTGAGATGGAGCCAACCCTCCTCCTAACTCTGGGCTGGCCCAATGGTAAGTAAGGTAGTGTAAGTAATGTCCTGAGACTTCCGAGCTCAGACATTAGGCAGTCCTGGAGTCTTCTCCTTTTATCTTCTGGGGGAAGTGGGCCATGGTGGAAGAATTGATATAACCTGAGATGGCCATGGCACAGAAGACCAGCAGAACCATGTGAAGATACCAGGAGGCCAGTCCACGGACCTGTCGCAGAACTCCAGCTGAGCAGCTGACTAGCAGCTGACAGTGAGCCACAGGAGTGAGGCCATTGTGGAACTGTAACTTCTAACTCCAGTGGTCACCCCAGCTGATGTCATATGGAGCGGAGATTTGATTTATCCCCACTGAAGCAATGCTACTTTAAATCACTATATTTTGCAATATGTAATTGAATTTCTCTAGCTTCAACAGACTATGTACCCAGAGATGCATATGAATAGTGATTGGCCCAATTCTGTTATGTCTATTATCCTTTACTCCTTTTAATTTACTTAAGTGAACACTAATAGAATTTCTCTGTATTAAGAAACCACTCCATAGATTTCAAACAGAAGGAATTCGATACAGGGATTTGTTACAAATGAGATGGAGGAGAGAGAACAGGCAAGAGAGGCTACGTGAGGTGTTGTTCTACACTGAGGTGGTGACCTTCCCTGTGTTGAGTGACAGGAGCAGGCTCAGAGGATTAAGAGATTGCAGGAGCTAAGGTCATCTTAATGGAAACTGCCTGGTGGATGTTGGGGCCACAGAGGGTGAGGCTGAGCAGCAGAAAATGTAGCCATAAGGAAAACTCAGTCTTCCTTCAGGTCTGCTCATTCTTTCTTTAACTCTCCATCACTTTCACTGGTCTGAAGTATGACTTCAGGAAATACTGAGCAGAAAATTGGAATATGTGTGCTGAACCCCATGTTGTCTGCAGAATTATCCATCTTGAGACAAGAAAGTTCTGATATGGGTTCCTAATTACACTAGCCTTTCTCCCTTTCTGAACACGCATCCAGGTATAAATTTGCATAGGATGGGCATAACCTCTGGGCACAGCACCAGGCACATCAGGCATGCATTTTAAGCGTGTCGATCTCACCATGCTAGAGCCACTCTGTTCTTAGGAGCACGGAAAGGAGACTCCACAAGTTGGAGCCACATATCATATGATCACATTCCCTGCGGAGGAAATTGCAGGGACCAGGATTTCTACAGCCATTCATTTTACTCTTTATTTCTTCAACTCTGTCTTCCTTTTCTTTTCTCTGACATCTTCCCAGAAGCTTCATGTTTCCTCTTGGACTGGCCTCTTTAAAATGCTCTTTCTCGATCAAATAAACCCCAAAGACAGCATGCTTTTTACTCTATTTCCGTGCTGTGCACACCCTCAGCACAGGCCAGAAAACTAAGAGTGGAGCTGTGTCACACAAACACCTCAACACCCTGTGAGGAATCAGGCTCTTGGTACTTCACACTGTGTGGGTGGGGCAGAAAGATGAGATTAAAATCTCAACCAAGAATCCGCAGTAGGACAGGAAGCTGTTGGGAGAAACTTGTTAAATTCCTCTTTCCCCTTTACTGATCAGTCTAAAGAATGCAAGACAAAACTGTGAAGTTCTAGGAGGAAGGGAGTGGCATGGATCTTCACCCCCTGCCCAGGACATGCTTCGTGATGAAATGCAGCTGTAAATGTGCCACCGGGGACATCTTAAACCTACAAGACGGTCATTCTCTGCTCTCTGACTTCCCTCCTTCCTCAGTACTGGCATTATCTTGTGGGGACTGAGGCAGGGATGGCAGAAGGGAAATCTGGAATGCTCGCTCTCTGTTTGCATTATGCCTGAGGGAGAATGCACTCTCCATAAAAAACTCCTGCCAAGTGCTCATGGGATAGAAAAGCCCAGAGCACCCTCCTAACATGCCCCAGGTCACAAGGGGATGTTTTGCCCTTATAGTAACCCACTGTGCTGTCCCCCCACCACCAATATTTATGTCCTCTTAAATGCAAATGACATCATTGCAAGTGAGAAGAGAGTCTGGGTGCACGGGAAGCCTGGCTTCCATGGTACCAATACGGGCCATACACAATGGCTTTCTGTGCACAGTAAGATGAGTATTTTATTTCCTGCCCCACGTGTAGTCATGATGCTACCAGATTTCTGGAGGCACACTGTAGTGACCAGCATGACCATCTTTTTGGCTAAATATGTCAGAAGATATCTCTCCATTCTTGTTGTAAGTGTTCTTCTTTCCTTTAGAACTTAAAACCACATAATATTCCAATAGGTTAAAAAAATGCAGGAAGGAAAAAAAATAAAATCTTTCTATTTAAAATGAATATTTTTTCACAAACACAAAATATTAGTAGCCTTTTAGGCCAGTCATGGAAACAGTGGTCTCTCCAGTTGCTCTAGAGATCATCAAAGGTCTGCTCTCCACCTCTCAGTGGTTATGAAGGAGTCCAGCGGCACTGAGTTAGGCAGCATCCCCATGTGAGTAGAGCCACCATTTGCTTGGACTTTGTGCAGGAAACTCGAGTCAGGTCTTTGTGTAGAGTTTCAATGAATTCCTTAGTATCACTTGCTGGGGAATCAACATGGTCTTGTTTTACAAGTGAAAATCTGAGCCCTTCAGGTCAATGACCCAAGGAAGTGACCTACAGTGGCTGAGCTCATGTTTGGAGTCAGATGAAGCTGTCTCATCTCCTGCTCTTTGTGATATGCTGGGCATCCCTGGGGCCACGACTTCAGGGGCAAAAGATCAGTCAGAGTGGTCTTGGAAACCCTTGATTTCTCAATACCACCATCTTACCCTGCCACAGAGATAAGAGAGTGCATCACTAACAACAAAAGCAAAAATGGAAAATGGAAAGTCCACAGGGCCAGTGGTTTATCCCCCAAAGGAATATGCCATCTACTTCTATGTGAACACTTTTAGTTTTAAAAGCTTTAAAGGGTCAAATAAATACCACATTGAAATGGATAGTGAAATTATTCTTGTTGGAACAGAAACAATATTTTATGAGGAAAATTTTCTTGTGCTTGACCAAAATAAGATGGTTGATTAGATGATCATTTGTCCTAAATAATAGACATCAACAGTAAACATATTTGAATTTAAAAGATATGGTGTTCTCCCTGCTAATGATCACTAATTTCCAGGTGGGTATGACCTTTCCAATCAGTCAAAAACTCCATGCATTTCAAAGCTGGAAACTGAGACTCTTATCAAGCTTCAGTTCTTAAGGTAGCTTAGTGGCAATTCCAGTTTCAACTGAATTACAAAATTCTCAGGAAAATATATTAGTCAAATATAAAAGAAGTACAGGAGGTGTTTGTTTTAAGTTTGACAATAGTCATTGCCAGAAAGAAAGCAATTTTTTTTTCCTCTGAAAATGACTGGGTCTTGGTTTCCTAGATTTTGATAAATATTCTAAAGTAACAACCCAGAAAAACAATTCTCAGGGTTTGAGCACAACATTCTCATTCCAGAAGGGAGATTTTCTGAGCTGCTCTGGTTTTCCAATCATTTTGGCTTCAGCTTAAACAGGATTAACACTGTCATTGAAAAACCAATTTTAAGGGTGGTCTGTTTTTCTAAGTATGATGTTTAATTTTTAATAAGTTATATGTCTGCAAAAGGAAAAAATATTGTTATTTTACTAAAATATTACCAGTTTTATAAAAGGCATAGATATAAAAGTGTGAAAATGAAATTGGGGCCTTTTTCTTCAAAGCAGAAGGGTTCTTGAGAATGCTCTGAGCTACATTCGACCAGCGCAGCCAAACTAGCAGGTTCTGGCTAGGGGTGATGGGAAATTGGAAGAAATAAAGAGTCACACGCAGATCTTGAAGATACAGCTGGGGTCAGGTAGAGTGCTGATGGAGAAGCAGGTCTAAAGAATCACACCATCAATCTTTATTATACATTTCTCATTAATCAGATTAAAGACAATGCAATTATTATTCTTTGTATTCATGAAAGTTACAGAGTTAGCAACAGTATGCAGCTATTTCCTCAGTCACATTCTACAGTTGCAATGTGCAAGGTTAGGAGCATTGTGTAGCTTTCAAGAAAGTCCGTTGTTTAAAACAGTTACTAATTCCTGGGCAGATTCAGAGGCAGCAGAGCTGGTGAAACATTGTGGTTATCTTAACAAGGAAGTTCCTTCATTACCAGGAGCTGTGTTCCTAAGAGTAAGGTGGAAGCTGATAAGACTCTCCCAACAGTCTCCCCATGGAGAGTATTGCCATAGCAACTGGGCATCCTACACCTTTGCACAGAAACTTTCCCAGTCACCAAGCATGTCACAGCCATGAAGTCATCAGGGACCCCAATCTCAGACACTGGTCTCCCAGCCACTGTCACTGCTCTCCACACTACCCTTACCTGAGGCCCTGGTGGTCTGGTGCAGTTCTTCCCTTCTGTGTGACAGGACCTCATGGGATCAACTCCACACCACCACGGAGTTCCAGTGTCACCATCCAAAGTTCACATTGTGTTCCACACACATCCCCACAGATCTTCTGATTTAATCAAAATTGTTTTTTTAAAGTCAAATTTCCATAGCTCTATTAATTTATGTGTAAAACTTACCTATTAATTTATCTACAGCCAACTTCCATGATAATTTGAGAGCACAGTTTTGACTTCTTCTGGGAGTAGGTTTGTATGCTGAAGGGAGACAGCTCCTATGACTCTGGAGTCACATTTTAATTGGGAGGGGAGTAAAGATTCAGGAACAGAAGATCATCTACCTATACAGTACTGAAAGATTCATGCCTTCACTTTCCAATGATTCCAGAGATGGAATTTAATCACATCCCCAAATGAGTGCCAGACATCATACATGGAGAGTGGGGCCATGAATTTTGATGAGCTTACCAACATATTACTGCTAGAGGCTTGAAAATATTTTCTCCACCAATTTATGCCACAATACAATATTTTTTTCTGTGTATAAAACGTTGGTTTATTTATTTATGCTGATTTTCATGAATAATGCATTTAAATAAACTCTGTGATTTGGCTAGTTTTAAGCACATAATATGCTTGGACATTTTTTTTAAACTGGTCTACCTGTTCTTTAAAATATATATATATTATGTGTCTATATGTATATAGACACATACCTTTATTTTATTTTTTTGTTTTCATGTGGTGCTGGGTTTTGAGCCCAGTGCCTCATATGTGCTAGGCAAGTGCTCTACCAATGAGCTACAACCCCAGTCCCTGCTTGAACATTTTCCAAGCCTGTTAGAAAAGCATGTGAGTCATATATTTCCTTTATTTTACATAAATTTTATTTTTACTTATTTTATTTAATAAAATGACATGATCCAACAACTGAAGTGTATATGTGTAATAGTTACAGAAATGGGTTTTGTGTAATATTTTTCTTCCAAGAATCTCCAGTGCCACACATGCTTCTGTGTGTTCATCTTCCTTAGAGTTTACCTTAAGGTTGCTGAGCACCTACATAATGTGTGCATTATAAAGTTAGCCAAGAGCAGGAGGCTACACAATCAGCAAATTAAAAATTTGCTAAAAGTCTTCATGGAAAATTCCCCGTAGTGATTTGATGGACTGAAATGTACAATGTATTGAAGTACAATACTCACACAAGCACTGTGGGTAATAATATATTATTTATTGCACTGAAAATTATGAAAAATAATTCAGGTTCCTTGAACAACACTTTAAACAGCATTAATTTTTTTTTTACTAATTTGTAAAAACATAAATGAAACAGATTAATGGACATATAGAAACTAGTGAGGGGAAAGAAAACAAGGTTAAAAGTAAAATGAAAATCAGGACATGACAATCCTATCACCTTGGATGGCCATGATTCACCTTGAGGAACACGATCTGCATTGCTAGTATACATCACATAATGTATATGGTGATAGCTCTAAATGAATAGAGGCCATTTTTCAAAACCTGACACAGTGATTTGGACATGAATTGCATAGAGTTAAATATAGAAATGATGCTGATCAGCAATGGTCCATTTCAAATATCAGGCCTTTCCCTTTTGTTAAGTTGGGGTAATTTACTACACGGCAGATGTCAGCCCTCAGGAGGAATTCTACACCTTCAGGAATGAATAATGGCTGGGCCATAACTGACTACAAGGTAATGTTTTATATTGCTCATGAATTGTCCCTAGTATTCAGTGCAGAGAGTAGGAGTAGGTCACCATGAGGTCTGATACCTGGGAAAGGAGACAGGGAGGAAGGGAGGAGTGGACAGGGAGCCTCTGCTGTGGGGCAGCCCTGAGGATGTTGGAGCCTGCTGTTGGGCAGTCCAGGATCATGGCAACCTGTGAGAGGATCTCACATCAGCCGCAACGGCCCTGTCTCGGAACTTCTCCCAGCTTGTGGGTGGGAGCCCAGAGGGAGCACGGCCCGAGGTGAACTTAGTGAAAGCCTGGGGCTTCTCAGCCAACTCTCCTCTTGTAGTTGGTGGTCTTGAAGCAGAATCTGAGCAGTGTGTCCCATGGCCAGGATACAAAATCAATGTGTTATTGCAATAATGTGTCATGGAATTATAAATGGCATCAATCTAAGTAAGTATAAACCCCAAGTTAGCCCAAGAGCAAATACGTGACAGAAATCACCTACTAAGGACAAATCAACCAAGGCAAAATGAGTTAACTACTAAGCACACTTGTTAACGTTACTTACTCACATGTTTTGTTAGTTAAAAACACATCCTAAAGCAGAATTTATAAAGCAGGGTTAAATTTTGTCCCTGTGACCTGATTTAAAAGGACAACTTTATTTTTATTTTCCTCAAAAATTATTCTTGAACACCTTTGGGAATCGTTTGTTGGTTGACTTCGTTGGTCCATCACCAACATGTTTAAAGTTTCGAGCTAAATCTACATTTTTTTTTTCTTTAAGGATTTACCTTTCAGATGCTCATCAAGGTATTTCTTTATGGTCATGTGTTCACTTGGCAAAGGGAATGGCCATCTGTGGCTACAGAAAAAGTGGTTTTTAATAAAAAGGCTGATCCTTCCTCACTGTGCAATATCTTCAGGCTGGATGACTGAATGACAGCGAGGGACCGAGACAGGTTTCCACAGATGGTCCCGCAAATCTAATAAACCTGAAATGCCAGGAAGGCAGCTTCACGCCTGGTGCTTTAATGCCTCTTAAATGTGTTTGCTCTTCAGATTGTCTTCCTTCCAAAAATCATTCCTCTCCACTTTGAGTTATACCATAAGGAAAAAAGTACGCCAGTTTAAATAAAACCTGTGGGTTCTTTTATTGAAACGCTATGGGTGGTTACACAACCAGGAAGAAACGCTTAACTGGGAGATCCAGGAGCCCCCACCCATGAGCCCCCACCCATGAGCCCCCACCCAGAACTCAGTACTTCCCCTGCCCCCTCACATCCCTGGGCCACAGACTTTAAATACATGAACCTTCTAGCCAAAGCTAGAATAGAAAATAATAATTCGAATATAGAAGTTTAGCTTTTAGAAATACTGGTTCATGCAGAAATGCAAATGTGATATATTCTAAAATCATTAATCTGTAAAAGCTAATATTCTTAGCCCTTCAATATAGGAGTCTAATCGGTAATGCCCTGTGAGGAAGGCAGGGTTAGTCTTGGTCTTAAAGAGTCTCCTAAAGCTGAAGGAGTTCCCGAGTGCAGTACTTGTATCTCCCTCATGATCACCATTTCTCCCCTGATAAGTTTGTAAGCTTTAACACCTTCCGGGCGTCATCAGAAGTGGGTCAGGTGACTAGGTAATTAACTCTCAGTGTCCAGGAGCTCATGCATCAGACTCATGTACTAAGTTGATGCCAACCAAAAAGTAACCCAGTTCAAAAGCATAGAATCACCAAGTTCAGGACGCTGGAATTTATGGTTCCTTTATCCGTGAAAGTAGAGGCAAAAATGGAGTTAGGATCAGAAACGGAGTTGAACACTTTTCCTTCTTAGAATCTGTTCCTCTTTAAGATTTCACCAAGAGCAAAAAATATTTAGCTCCTATGCTGTCCAGGGGTTTTATTACAAGTGCACCTTTCCATAGAAACCACATCATTTATGTAGTCTGCGTTGAATCCTTTGTTTGGGAAGCTCAGCCTCCTTGGGCAGATTTAGAATTCAGCCATAATGGCTTGGTCAGGACCTGTGCTCCTGGCCCTCACGTCTTCACATTGCCTGGGCAAAGTCATGACCGTATAGATGAATGTTTTCCATAGAATGCTGCCACTCTGATTCACCAGAAAAACTTCTGAAAAATAAAGTCTCTGCCGAAAGATTCCTCTTGAATGAACTGAGTAAAGGTAAACATTCAGATAATGCAACCAGTGTTTATAAACCATGTGTCAATACAATCATGAGTAAAACATAACCCCCAAACCAAAACAGCATTACATTTAGGTATATGTGGTTAAGTATCATAAGTATCCCAGAGCATACCCTTTCCCTGCCTTCCTCACAGGGCATTACCGATTATACGCCTATATTGAAGGGCTAAGAATATTAGCTTTTACAGTTTAATGATTTTAGAATATATCACATTTGCATTTCTGCATGAACTAGTATTTCTAAAAGCTAAACTTCTATATTCGAATTATTATTTTCTATTCAAACCATGAAGACTACTTCTGAAGAGTGTGCTTGAGTGATTTTGCCTAAACCATCTTTCCTGTCTGCATTTTAATCCTACAAAGTGATAGTGAAAAAAAAAATCTACCTTTCATAAAAAAATGACAGTTTTAGACTCGCACCTTTTAACATCTGTCTATAACTGGGTGTCAATGAGAAATATCTTCCCTAAGCTTCTTTCAGTGAATAAGATCCACATTACAAAGAAAACACTATCCAGAAAAAGCATTTGCTTGGAAGAAGAGAGTGCAGAAAAACACTCAAATCCTGGGATTGACTGAGCTCTGTGAATAAAAGCAATTATTTCCCAGCCTCCTCTGCAGTTGCTCTACAGCAGGGGGGGAGCTGCACATGCAAATTGTGCTTACCACTCCCCAGAGCAGGGCAAGCATTGTGTCCTGAGAGGCAGGTAAGTCCTGTCCCCACCTGGCCAGGTGAGAGGCACTAGGAAGGTCCATCCATCACTTTGAAGACAAACTGGAAGAAAGGATTGTCAGGGATCCACAGTCCATTTGAACCTGAGCTCTAGATAGAAAGGGGCACATAAATACTTTAGCATAGTTTAGACAATGGATCTCCACCAAACCAAGAGCATCTGAATTCCATCACTTAGTGACCATTGAAGAAAGACCTGCAACTGATGTTCTGAGAAACTGACAACCTGGACTGAGTCAAATCTATGACGTTACTCACCTCCTGGGGCAATTAGGATTGCATAGCACTAGTTTTCTTTTCTTAAAGCCCAAGTTCAACTTAAACCGAACATCTTGCTCTTTTACTAGAATCTAAGCAAATTCCCTTTAGCAATACTAGTTTCCTTGATGTTATATAAGCTTTTTAAATTTCCAATTCAGGTTGAAGATAACAAGAATGTTATTTGTCATAAGAAATCTGACTCAATTTGTCCCTTTTCTAAACATCGAGGCAAACATACACACAATTAATTAAGTAAATACCAAAGACTTTTACCTTCATGCACACATACAATGTACCCACCAGTGTTCCATAAGGAAATGGAAAATTTCTTCCAAGTTGAGCAATCCAGGGAGGTTCCAGTGGGCTTGAGGGAACATATTAGCAAATCACAACTTGGGGATAAAATTGGAGGTGTCACTTGGGAGTCTCTGTCTCGAAGCGCCCCTCCCTCCTGGAAGCACATCCAAGTTTAGGTCATTCTTAGGCCTTGGCCACCCTCGCTCTCAGCCTTCCTGTCCTTACTCATTCCTGGGGCCACATAATGTAAATGTCTTGAGAATCTCCACTGACCTCATTGATTTTATTTGTATATTAATCACATACTTTGTTATTTATGGGTTTGGTTCTAATAATCACTTTGATTTATGATCAAATTTACCACTATTTGATAAATTTGGTTCTTTTGATAAGTTCTTATTTGATGACTATATTCTTTTTCCACCTTAGAAAGATTTTAAGTATTTAATCATTTTCTTCTTCACTTTATTATTTTGGAAAATCATCAAATTCATCACATTTCAAAGAGTAATCATGTCTTGCTTGATGTGCTTTATTCCACAACAATTGATCACAATTGTAGGGGCTAAAAGCAAAACCCATTATGATCTCACCCTTCCCCTAGATGGGAGGGTGGGGGCAGGTGAGCTGAGCTCACCTGTTCTGGGTATCACCAGGCTGACACCAGCGTCGTCTGCAGGCTTAACTAGGGAAGCTGCCCAGGTTCATGGTGGTCCTTGGACAACACCATGGCTTTGTGTCTGTACGGCTATGGACATGGCTTTCTGCTGGCTGTCAGCTGGAGGCTGCTCTTAGGTCCCAGTGGTCATAGGTTCTTAGATTTCTGAAGTTGCTTGTCGTGCATTCTTGTCCACCATGGCCATTTGCTTCATCAAGCTAACAACAGATCAATTTCCCTGGGTGGAACTAGAGACCATTATATTAAGTGAAATAAGTCAAACTCAGATGTGTTTTCTCTCATATGTGGAGTTAGAGAAGAAAAGGAAAAGAAAAATGGGTGGTGGATCCCATGATAATCAAAGGGTGATCAATAAAGGAAAGAGTCAGGAGAATGAAGGACAAGGGAAGTGTTGGGCAGGTATATTGGCCAAATTATATTGTTATATTCTGTGCATGTATACACATGTAATAACAAACCCATCATTATGTACAACTATAATAATGCACCAATGAAAAATGTGGAAAAAGAAAGAGATGCCTTGTGAAGCTATGTCATGCCTCGTGGGAGGAGCACAGCACTGGCTCCTTGCACTTCTGCATCAAGAGTGATGTGACCTGCACACCTTGTGTAAACCAACTCCTGCCATGTTGCTGGACATGGGAGGAGACAGGACACCTGGCTGCCAGCATACCCTGGGTCCGGAATTGCTCATCCTCACCTCTCAGCCTTGTCAGTGCATAAGGTTGGGTGGGTCCAGCCTTATTCACCCAAGCTCCCTGTGCATCCAGATGCAATGCAAAATTTGAAAAGATATCACAAAAATTAGAAAAAAACTGAACAATTCCATTTATTAGTAGAGATGTAAACATTTTAACTACCAGTAAGTGAATAATACAGATATTATAGTATGAACCCTATGGTACGTAAATATAGAATACTGTATAAATATAGTTGATAATAATATACAACATATATTTAGTATTTATTCTACAAATGTGAGAATGGTGTAACATCATCTTAGCCATGCAAAGAAGCAAATCTAAGAACAGAGTGCATTTGAAAATCTTGATACCCATTCCTGCTTTTTGTTTTTAAGTGAAATGGTAACTATTTACTGTGATTTTAAATTTCTCTCAAACCAACCTCACCAATGTGCTATTCTGGAAATATTAGTCAATATGATTAGATGTGAAATGAAATATGAAGTATGATCTTAGAAGATATGTTTTGAAATTATCAAGGGGTGCAGATGGTATTTTAATGATCTTGAATGTGCAAAAGATTTTATTGCAAAACTGTTGTAGACAAGAAGTGAATTGAGTGAGATGGATAGCTTCAAAACACACATGGTAAAACCAATAGCTTTCTCCTAGTTCATCTGGTAGACACAGCAAATGCAACCTCCACCTCCTTTATAAAATTCCACTGAAATGACAAAGGATGTGTGTGTGTGTGTGTGTGTGTGTGTGTGTGTGTGTGTGTGTGTGGGTGTGGGTATGTGTGTGTATTTAAAGTTTATAAACACACTAGAAAAATTATGAGGTCATGGGTTGTGGAATTTTTTGAGTGTTTTTTTTTTTTTCAATAAAGCTTGAAAGAAAATGGAACCAGACTACTTTGTACGAGGGCCAAGCAGCTCAGGCCAAGCCACCACTGCTTCAAGGAGCTCCTGTTTCCCCAAGCTCCAGGGAAGTGCCTGTTCCCTATCATCCAAGTTGCAGGACAGGTGTGGGCCAAGTGCAGTCGGGATAATTATCAAATAGTGATAGACACCTGAGCCTGGGAATTTGCCAGACAGAGCTGGGATCATTTCCCATTGATTCTGTTTGCCCAACTCAAGCACCAATAGTAGCCAAATAATTAACGTGTTTGAAAGAATACATCCATGTGACAATCTAAAATATCAGGATGAGTGTTAACAAATACGATTCTCCTCCAAAACCATTCCTGGCACCCAGCTCTGCCCAGGGAAATGATAATGATGCTTTTCAGGCCAGACACAGCTTCTTGGGCCTCCACCAAGAAGCATTCTCTACTCACTTTATCCTCCCTCCCTTCCTGAGCACTCCCCGTCTCTAGGCCTCCCCAATGGCATATTAAGTGTTCTTCTCTCAAACAGCCAATGGGATTCCACTGTACACAGTACACTGTGCCTATGGAATACAGTCATGTATCACAGTTGTTTTCCACAATTATTTGCTTACATGAGATTTTCAAAAAGATAAAAGTAGACCTTAATTTCACTTTGAGTTCTTATCAATGGAATTAAAATCATAAATGTGCCAGCTTCAAATTTGTGGGGTTTTTTGGTCAAGCATTCTCTTTGCCCTTAAATGATGCAATGGGTGACACTGGCAGGCAGCAAAACATGGCGTCTTATAAAAAAGCAATTAAGCAAGTCGAAGACATATATCTCCAGAGAAAAATCTATGACTACTTCTGCTATTTTTAATTTTAGTACAATCCCACAGGGGCAGGAGACATTGGAGGGAGACACAGGGCACTCTGCTTAAATGATATGTGACTTTCGTAACAAACTGCGTTGCAAAGCACCAAAGGACCAAAGTTTATTTTCATCTATTGATATTGTTAAAAAACAAAACAAAACAAAACAAAAACAAACAGACAAAAAACTACCAATGAAAGACAGGAATAGTCAATGAGACTGTCATGGTTTAGATATGAAGTGGCCTCACAAAGCTCATGCAAGAGAAAATGCAAGGAAGTTTGGAGGTCGATGATTAGATTTTGAGAGGTGCAACCTAATCAGTGGAGGAATCCTCTGACATGGATTAACCGAGTGGTAACTGTAGGCAGGTAGGATGTGGCTGCAGTAGGTCTGCACTGGGGACAGGCCTTTGGAGTACATATTTTGTCTCTGGTACGAGGAGATCTCTCTGTTTTCTGGTGCCATGTTCTGAGCTGCTTTCCTCTTGTGCCACAATGTTCTGCCCCAGCTTGGTCAGAGGACAATGCAGTCAGCCGGCTATGGACTGAGACCTCTGAAGCCGTGAGCCCCAAGTAAACTTTTGTTCCTCTAAAACTGTTCTTGTCAGGTCCTTTGGTCACAGCAGTAAAAAAGCTGACTAAAACAGAGACTCAATTTCAGGGAAGAGAGGCATAAGAGAGCTAAAAGAGAAGATTCAAATGGAAACTATCAGAGAACAGAGATAAGAGAGATGACTTTAAATTGGAAATGTTTTCAACAATACATTAGTATTTTAAAAGGCTGTAATCCCAGCTGCTTGGGAGGCTGAGGCCGGAGGATCATGAGTTCAAAGCCACCTTCAGCAAGACCAAGGAGCTAAGCAACTTAGCAAGACCTTGTTTCTAAATAAAATACAAAATAGGGTTGGGGATGTGGCTCAGTGATTGAGTGTCCCTGAATTCAATTCCTGGTTACACCCACTGCCCCCAAAAGTCTGAAATATCTCCTTCAACTTTTATGTGATTAGTCACCACTAATTAAGAGTTGGACTTGATTCATTATTCAAGAAAATAAAAGTATTTTTTTTCAAATTAAAATTAACTTTATTCCAGTTAAAATTCCTGAGTCATCAAAATTAGACTTATGAAAATTCATAGATAAAGAAAACAAATACATTGATGGATAGCCACCTGATGCATAAAATAACTACTTATCCACAACATCACAGAGTGTCAAGTAATATACTGAAGGAAATCCTAGCTGGAGCTTGCCAGCTTGGATTTGCCAATGACCCAGCTTGTGGATCCACTGGGTGATGTGCCTTTTCTCAGGCACATGTGACTTGACAAGGTTGAATCCACCATGCCTCCTTGGGTCTCTGCAGCTCACTCAGAGTAAGGGGGATGATTTGTTGCCTGTTTTGGTTTAGCCAACAAACTTATAATCAGACAGTCACATTGAACCAACAGGATAACTAGTTACCATGATCTTCCAAGCTATTTTAATTCTGATTAATAATGAAGAATAAGTTTAGACAACTTAGTTTTCCATCAACTCTTTCTCATCCAGCTACTGATTGGAATTTTGAAAGGACTATGTGTCTATTTTAGGGGCTGCACAGTAAGAGCTCAGCCTCATGTCCATGCGACCATGTGTTAAGAGCAGCTCCTTCTCAGGAAAGAGTAATTTGGTTAATATATATTTACTTACTATGTAATCAGCACTGTTTTAGAGCTATTTTTTTCATGTCACCAATATAACAACCACGTGTATGAAGGGGGCATTATTGCTAATGCTAAATTAGATGAGGAGTCTGAGGCTCTCAGTGATGAGCAGTCTGCTGAAGGCTGCATCTGACCAGTGGCAGAGCCTGGTCACCAGCTTGGATGTATGTGACCACCAAGCACCAGCTCTTATTCTTCCCTCTCTACTACCTACACACCTGTGTCACACTTCCCCAACCATATTCCACTGTCACTCATTGTACTTAGAATTAGGACAGATACCTTTACAGAGGCCCAGCCCCTGCCCTGAGCTCCCTCCCAGCTCTATAGATCCTGAGCTCCTCGTGGCTCCCAGTGCTGCTGTTGAAGGCAAAGGCACGTGCTGTTCCTTCTAACTTCAAGGGCTCTTCCTTCTCCTCCTTCCCTACTTAAACCAACCTACTGTTTGTATCTCAGCCCAAGGTAGGTTCCGCAGAAGGACTTCCCAGACCTCTCACTGTGTCCTGAGACATCATCTACCAATGCCTGGCCTCACTTCTCCTGTGGTCACTTCCCATGTGTTGGTGTGACTGCCACATGGTGCCCTCATGCCTGGAGGTGGAGCCTGCACCATGGGTGTGTGGCTGTGGCCACCATTTCTTTTCTAGCACAGATCTCAGGAGCAGAGCACGGCAGCCGTGTGGCATAAACCTGCCCAAGGGAAGCCAAATGGTTATGCACCCTGGGAAGCAGTGCTCCATGTGTTACTCACCCACAGAAGACAAGGATCCTATCAAAAATAAGTAACTAGAAAGAAAAGCATGGGGGGGGGCAGCAGTTAAGACATGAAGATGGAGAAGAGAACACGTCTATGAAAATTGTATAGTGGGAATCGTTGGAAGGAGAGACCGTCCAGCAAACTTTCTTTGCTAATGACAATAAAGTTCCTGGAAGCCCTGGAGCAGGAGCCAAGCCCTCAATCCATTGCTCGTGGGACATGTGGCTCACACTGTACTAAATGTAACAAGTGCCCAGGGCTTTCCATCACAGCTAGTATTCCACACACCTCATCTTCCAACCAAATCCAGTCACTAGTCATGGCATTCAAAACTTTGGTGGGAGTGGAGGGTGTTTAGAAAGCAAGATGGACATGAGAAGGTGTTTTGAATTGCTGATGTGGCCCTAGGGTGATAGTGGTGGGTAATAGTGTAATATTAGGGAAATAGGGTAATAATGGTAATGTTTACCACATTTGGGTCTACATATTGCTTTCCAGGATCTGCAGATTTATGATTCAGACTAGCTTTCAAAGTAGAAGTCAAATGCTTGTAACAGCAATATTACAGGAGAGATAGAAGTGGTACCAAGCCAGTATTGGCAGTAAATTGAATATTGATTTATACAAGAAAAGAAATCTGGGAGCAAGTTGGATAATTGGCAAACTATAAAATTCCACATGGTTTACATATAAATTAAAGTATTGAATGAAGATGTGATTTTTCAGGATTTTGAAATTTAAGTTTCTTTTTATTATTTATTGCTTGTCTGTCATGATGAACATTACATCTTCATTCCCAAATAATATACAATTCTTATTCAGGAAATTATAGTTTTAAAACATATTAATATGTTGGGTTGGGGCTGTGGCTCAGCGGTAGAGTACTTGCCTCACACGTGTGAGGCCCTGGGTTCCATCCTCAGCACCACATAAAAATAAATAAATAAAATAAAGGTATTGTGTCCAACTACAACTAAAAATAAATATTTTAAAAAACATATTAATATGAAAAACTGTATATTCCCTTGAGATATAGATTTTTCATTTCATAACACTGCCCGACATAAAACAATACTTCACCATTATTTAAAAAAAAAAGGTAAACTGAAACAAATATGGGAATATGTATTTTACATTCATTTGAACATTCAAAACTGGCCAGATTAAATCCTACTGACTAGTTTATTTCTTATTTTTTAGGAGAATGATTTGGATAATCTAAAATACTTTTTCATCTTTTCATTCATGTAAACCCCATAATTTTTCTATTAGGGATGGATCTAATACATCCTTGATATTGCATTTCATTTACTTATTTATTACTTATCATTTAGTTTTGAAAACACATATAGTTAGTATTACTCTCTCAGTGACATGCACCAGGACTTTTCAACAGATGGAAAGAATTCTTTATTTGGGTCTCAAAGCGTTACTTGGAGGAGCACATTCACAGACAGCCACAGAAATGAATGCTTGTGCTTGCCATTTATCTAGGGAGCCTGATCAAGGTGTGAGGAGCTGTGTACCTTGAGATGTGCATAGAATACACTTCTGCATACACTACACATTACTGCCTGCAAATATAGCCAGGCTTTCCTATCTAAGGCTAATAATAGATAGATTTTCAACAAAAAGCCTTGAGAAACTCATAATGACAATTATGGAATCGCTCAGGCTCTGAGGTGCAGAGATGGTTGGACCCAGGACATGAGTGACGACTGTTACCCCATCTGCCCTGCTTAGCTGGTCTCTCTTCCTGATGGGCTTTCTGCTTATACTTCCCTCTCTTTTTTCTCCAGCTTTTGTCCTTGCTCCTTCTTGGACATTCCTTTATTACTTTCTCTGTGCCTGTTGCTACGAGATCAGGTTGCTATCGATTCCTTAGAGCCTTCAATGTTGACCCTTTGTCTATCACAGTGTTACATGCTGCTCCATAGGGTATCACGAAAACCCCAAGTGCTTCTTACATTTCCTGAAAACGTGCTGCAGTTGTCATGATCAGTTGATGGCAATTTTCAACTTAACTAAGCACTGGAATTACTGGAGAAGCTATTTAGAATCTGCAGATAATTTTTTCCTCTTTCAGATTGATGTGGATTTAAAATAAAGGAATAGTAACTATTTCTTTTCTGCAAATCCTTTTTCTTTATAATATCCAAAATGTGGCAAATCATGAGATCTATTAAATATAACTCCGTGTTATGGTTTAAATATGAAGTATCCCTCAAAAACTCACGTGTGAGACAATGCAAGAAAGTTTAGAGATGAAATGATTGGATTATGAGAGCCTTAACACATTAATGCATTAATCATCTAATAGCGATTAACTGAGTGGTAACCATAGGTAGCTAGGGTGTGGCTGGAGAAGGTGGGTTATCTGAGATGTGACCTTGGGATATATATGTTGTTCATGGTGACTGGAGCGCTCTCCCACCCCCTTCCTGGTGCCATGTTCCCAGTTGCTTTCTTCCAGCACACAGTTCTACCATGATGTTGTGCCTCACCTTGAGCTCAAAGCTATGGAATTGGCCATCTATGTGTCGAGACCACTGAAACCCTGAGCCCCAAATAACCTTTTCTCTTCTAAAATTGCTCTTATCAGGTCTTTTGGTCAGAGCAATGCAAAGATTAACGTAAGACTGTATGCACAATATTTCCATGACTTAATGTGGTTAAACATACTCATCAATTCTTTCCTTAACAAAGACAATATGCTACAGAAATCCAAATGCTGGGTTATTACAAAAAATAGTTGGTTTGTAGTACATTCTGTGCAGC